>NC_041345.1:15027947-15660447 GCF_004354835.1 Perca flavescens
AGCCTTATCAAAACACATGTAATGCTGAGTTATTCTTTTTGTAAAATGTTCTCCAGAAGTGGCATAGTAAGAAAAGAATTGTCACCAAATGGGATTTTTGATCAGTCAAGTATGCACTTATGCCTAAACATGATGTAGGGGTGGAAAAGGTTGTTCTTGAACTTCCGGCCTGTATGCTTAACATGCACACTTCTGCATATCTTAGCTATTATTAATTGTTTCATCTGTGTCAGGGTTCCTGACGGGTTAGGGTAAGCAGCCTGACAGTTTAGATTGTCAAATCCAGCAGGTTTTGCAAACTGCTGTACCACGTTGTTAGGGACCGTTTGGTATTTATGGAATGGACCACCGGAGGAAAATAGGGGAGTGTCATGTCTTTTTATTCTTTGTTGAGGGGAGGCTCCTCCAACATTTTTTTTAGTCCAGAGGGGTTACCCAACTTTTGTATTCATAGAAACAGCAAAATTTCAAAGTGGCTTGTTTGGTGCATATTTTTCCATGTAGCTCTTAGTCTCGGCCCTCCTTCGCTACCAGATGGGTCTGACCCATGATTTGGCTGTGGGGCATGGGAGCACTGCCCCCCTGGTGGCTGAAACAGATAATTGCATTGTTTAAAAAAAATAGTGGAATAATGTCTGGCATAACCAGATATTTTATAAATATCAACTAAATACATCTGATTTCATATACTGCTTTAGTAAAAAAAAAAAATGTCCTGGCTGACAATGGGAACAGCAAGAAATGCCACATTTGATGTCAGCTTACTAATTGATTGCGGGTTTTGTGTAGATTTGGATTTACGTTTATTCCACTTTGTTTAAACGGCGAAGTGGAGGAAGCCTAGTGACGAGTCCATAGCAACCAGTTTGTGTGTTGAATGTTACCCAGAGTGCTTTGCTGAATGGTCTCAACGTTTTGTTTTATTCATGTGAATTCTAGTTTACTAGAGGAGTAACTTAGTATTTGAAGTAATGCAGTAAGGCAGGAAGTGTACATTTAGTTTCCATGCTTACAGCATGGAAACAGCATGTTTCCACAACAATGTTAGTGAGTAAATCTACTCACTAACTGAGATATATACATGTATACCTTAACAGAAGAGTGTAATGCGTCAGATGAGAATGCAGAGGTTTAATCACGTATGTCACTGCTGTAAAAACAATGGTAATCTGTATATTTTTGCCAAGCGCAAACCAGTGCAGAAGGTCTCAATAAATTGTTGGGAGAGGTTAGGTCATGCCTTTTTTCCAAATTGTTTTGGAAGGTCATAGAAAAATTGTTACTGGTGAGGGGGGGGTGGGGGTCATGTCTATTTTAACTAAAGGTCCCAAAACTCCTCCGGTGGCCCCTGAAATAAATAACGAACAGTCCCTTTATTAGAAGGATCTACTTAATGTTCACTGTTACTGTGACAACCTTATTGAAAGCCGAATCTGATTGTTCCACTTAAATGTAAAGTGAGAAGAAGTGCGTGGTGGGGTCTTTTCGAACCTTTTTTTCCCCAAAGGAGCCAGCTCGGTTTAAACTGGCTGATTTCAACGGACCTTTGTTTGGATATGTTTATGTTGCTCTGTGGCTGTTGATTACTGTCAGACACGTGTGGTAATGTCTGTGATGTGACCAGCACGCTAGCTCAATCAGTCAATAAGGTAGAAGGACACATGGCTCCTGTTATCAGCAGCCGATCAAGCAATGCAGGTCAGGACAGATAGGAGCTAACACAGCTGAACTGACTACAGCCATGATGTCAAGCTGCATCAATTCCATAACCCTTTTAAATATCAGTTTTACATGACTAGATTGTGATGTAAAACATATTGTGCGTACCAGCTCTATATAACAAAACTGAAATGAAGCACTGAAATGGTGCTGCTGTGTTCTTTCTCGGTTTGTTTTTGTGTGATGATAATAACAACAATAATGTGGCACTGATGTAGAGAAATTCTCGTTTTTCTGTCCTCCTACTCAGGAAGGTAAGAGGCCAGGGTCAGCTACAGCTAGGGTTGCAAAGGGGCGGAAATATTCCAGTAAATTTCCGGAAAGTTTAGCTGGGGAATTTTGGAAACCTTCCAATATGGAAACTTTCATGGGAATTAACGGAATTTATGGAAATTTGGATGGGATGTAGTCGTTGGGCTCAAATGCAGTACTTTCTTCAATCTGTCTTCAATCAGCTGCTGAATTTTGGATTCTAGAAATGATCTGTGCAGTGGGTGTGGCCTCAATAGCCCTGTAGTAGGCTAAGCCATTGACCTTTTTGTTTAACATATGAAGGTAGCTAGCATGCTGTCGTTGATTTACTATGGTTATATGCGTGCTAAGGTAACCATCAGCTCGGTCTATTGTTTCCAGCCTATCAAGAACAAGTGGGCTATACAATTAACACACATAAGTTAATAGCAATGGGTTAAAAAAAAAATTAAAATAAATAAACTAAGTAAACCGTATTTTAAAAACTAAATGTTGGCAAGTATGTATAGTCTCTGCTGATTACTGCGTGCGTACATGTCATTGACGAATATAGGGAGGACATTCAACTGAAGTTGCATTAAATCAGGTTGTTTTAACAAAGATTATGCTGCAAGATGGATTTTTTAAACTACATTTAAATTCCCTGTTATAGATCAACAGCATTATAACAGCAATATTAAAAATATTCAGTTTATTTCCATAAATTCCCATTTATTCCTGTTAAGTTTCCAACTTTGAAAATTCCTAGAATTTTGCAACCCTAGCTACAGCACAGAACAACTGCAGGTGGTAGATATTAAGTCTCTTGGTCCAAATCTCCTCAGTATGCTTGCTTGAACCTCTCTACTTCATGAGGGATCTCCCTGCTAACCCACGATGAACATGTGGTGATGTGGTAAACTTTCTTACTCTGAATAGTAGATAAGGACTGACCCCATGACCTGTGAAAGGGACATAGGGGCTGTTGCTCCAGTTTATGCAAACACACAAGCTTGTGTTTTTAATCCAAATATTTCCCTGGAGGTCTATAGTTGTCTACATTATGGAGGTCACATTTCTTTTTTGCTTGTGCTTAGTTACGCTTAAAGTTGCCAACTGGTCTTTTTTTTTTTTTTTTTTTTTCTTTTTTTTTTATAACATTAGGTGTGTGGTCTTTGTGTGGATACCTCAATACATATATGTATGGTTATGGCAACATCAAGTTTGTACTCAGTTTATTTCTGTGACAGATGTGACACACAAAGTCATCATTCATGGCCAGACAGGGAAATCATGCTCATATCGATCTCTCTCATCTCACTGAGTTGTGGCATTTGCATCCTGCTTTGCCTTCTGGGGAAGTTTAAAAAAAAAAAAAAAAAAAAAAAAAAGAAGATATATGTATGTATATATGTGTGTGTGTGTGTGTATATATATATATATATATATATATATATATATATATATATATATATATATATATATATATATATATATATATATATATATATATATATATATATATATAGCACACATTGTGGGAATACATTGTTTCTCTCCATTTTACATACATGTGAATAGGCTAAAGGTGTACATTATGGTGGGCATGTCACAGTGATTACGGCAGTAAAGTAAGCATTGTAGTTCTGGCTCAAAGGAGCATATTTACAACAGAATGGACCATGGGGCATGACTGAGTGAGAGACAGAGAACAGGGCATTGTCTAACCTCTGAAGCTGGGCGTTTTGTTTACTTGTCTGATGTCAATGGATCCATTAGTTGACTTTATAATGATACAGCAACATAGTGATTGTAATAACCCCTTTGTTTCTCTGTTAGACACAATCGTAGACACTCACACGTTACTCCTTTCTCTTTTCAGACAGTCTGCTGGTATTTCAGCTTGTCAACTTTATTCCCGAAGGCCCTTTAACACTTAAATCCAGTATGTTTGCAAAGAGACACACAATGCAGAGAAACAAGTTTCACAGAGGGTGTGCCTAACATATGCTTTAAGGATGATGTTTGCTCTGAAGTTATTTACAGAAAGACCAGTCTGAACAGATTCTTAAACAATCTTCAGCTAGTCACTAATAGTATGTGCTACGAATTGCCTTACTACACTTTCTCTGACTTGAGACAGAATTTGAGTTTTCTCATTTGCTTTTGATAGTTTTTAGGTTGCAAGTTAGGTTTGGATGACGTTGCTTATTATTGCTCCTGAAAGATCTGAAAGAGCAATTTTCACTTAAGCTTTGTACAAAAATTAAGCAAGGGGTTTAAAAACAGGGAAGTAACGAGTGGCAGAGCATCTTGTAATCTGCAGATGCCAACCTCTGAGCTCATCATGCCCCACTGACCTTGATGCTTGCTCTGCTCTACTCATTTACATTAATCTGCCTACAAACCTGGCAGAAAGCAGGTTTCCATGCCAGCAACAATAGAACATGCTCAAGATGATCTTTGCCCAAAGAAATAAAGGGACTGTTAATGAGAGAAATTCCTCCAATTTTAAATTTAATTAATTAATTAAATTAAATTTTTGCAACCAGTTCTCTAGCCACAATTGCTCCAGGAACTTATCTAACTGTCTGTATGTTTTTGTCTCTTGGTAGAGAATGTTCCTGCAGAGCTGCGTGACCCCTTCTACTGTGACCAGTATGAGCAGGAGCACCTTAAACCGCCAGTCACGCGCCTCCTGCAGTCCTCGGAGCTCTACTGCCGGACCTACAGCCTATTATTGGGGGGCACCGGAGCCGAGGCACAGCCCAAAGACAACGTCGCCCTGCTGCAGCTCCTCACTCAGAGAGGCATAGTCTCCAAAGACCAGGCCACACCAGTTACTGATGCAGACCTCCGACATAAACCCATCAAAATGGTAACATTATGGTTCGGTTATGGGAACAGTAAACACATAGGTGATGACGCCGCACCAGTCTTGCATGCAATGTTGTTGATATTGGCCTGAATGTATTGAACTGTTGTTTGGGTAGAACTGCTATACGTTTCTCTATCGCCCTAAGGAGTAAATGTCTCCCTTCCGTTGAACAAGGTGCTCTGCTATCCAGGAGTCTGTAGAAAAGCAGAAGAGGTCGAGTGGGCTTGGTTGGTTGTTGATATAGGGGCTTGTTTATGCTTTGATTCTAGGGATTAAAGGACATCAAAAAGCCCCCCACTCATTCAATCCTGCCCCCATCCCCCCCACGCTGCCCCCAGCTGATCCCAGAGGATGAGTGGATCCAGCTGCTTGGACAAGGGCAGTCATGGTGACGCAAGGGATGACTACTTTAATTCCAGGGTGTGAGAAGGAGAGAGCGAGTCTAGATTCAATAGATGGTCCAGATCAGAACAATGGCTAAACAGTTCTGGTGTAATTTAAGATGGCCTAGTAAGTTAAATCAAGAGAAACTGGTTTGTCCTCTTAACGCTTGACAATTTTCTCTCTCTCTCTCTCTCTCTCTCTCTCTCTCTCTCTCTCTCTCTCTCTCTCTCTCTCTCTCTCTCTCTCTAATTATAATAGAAAACCTACACATAGTAACTCAATTTTCAAATTAGGAATTATAACAGCCTGAAAAGAAGATGATTTGTTTTAGGTTTGATGGAACATTTACTGCTTTTTAGCTTCAGCTGACAACAATTACTCACTCTAACTCAATTTTGAAATATTCCTACAAAATCTCCATCTATACAGATTATTATCTTTCTCAAAAAGTGGAATACAACTGCATTTCCCTGGCCAGATTGGTTCATACACATACAGGCTGTTTTTTGAAAGCTAAGTAGGGAGTCACCAAGGATTTGTATGGATAGTGCTGTTGTTAGGTGAAAGCTTTTTGCTCCACTGTTGCTGTCTGCTGGCCACTGCAGCCAGCACTGCTGGTGCTGTTTTGATGATTAGCTTAATTGTATGCTTGAAAAGGTGTGCATGCATCTATGCTGTTTTCTATACTAATTAGCACAGAAATTGCGTGACCATTAGCAGTATAGCCTGGTAAATACTGACAAAGTTGTACTTTGGAACCAGACAGAGTGGTTGTTTTGTACAGCTACAAATGAAAGACACACTGGAAGAAAGCCGGTAAGGACAGAAGGGAGAACCTAGTGTTTTGCCTTACCCTGTACCTATCACTATTTCCACAAGTCTATTGACAGAGTCTAACAGTGTCAGTCTCTGTATCTATTACAGTCTTTTTAAGTGCTACTATGGTGCATTGGTTTAGTTTTTTGCCAAATCTAGAGCCTAAATCATGTTACATGCACCCTCCTTTTGCATTGAATGTAAGGTCATAGAGTCCTCGTACTAGGAGCGCAAGACTGCAGACAGGACCGCATACCTGCATGCTCTTGAAGGACTTCTGATTACCACCTGCACTCAGCTGTTCCATTTTACACCATCAACAAAAAGGGATTTAAAGGTATGTATATATATATATATATATATATATATATATATATATATATATATATATATATATATATATATATATTTTTTTTTTTTTTTTTGAACACCCTGCTATTTGGCAAGTTCTCACACTTGTAAATCATGGAGGGGTCTGAAATTGTCATCGTAGGTGCATGTCCACTGTGAGAGACATAATCTAAAAAAGAAAAAAATCCAGAAATCACAATATATGATTTTTTAACTATTTATTTGTATAATACAGCTGCAAGTAAGTATTTGAACACCTGTCTATCAGCTAGAATTCTGACCCTCAAAGACCTGTTAGTTTGCCTTTAAAATGTCCACCTCCACTCCATTTATTATCCTAAATTAGATGCACCTGTTTGAGGTCGTTGGCTGCATATAGACACCTGTCCACCCCATACAATCAGTAAGAATCCAACAACTAACATGGCCAAGACCAAAGAGCTGTCCAAAGACACTAGAGACAAAATTGTACACCTCCACAAGGCTGGAAAGGGCTACGGGGAAATTGCCAAGCAGCTTGGTGAAAAAAGGTCCACTGTTGGAGCAATCATTAGAAAATGGAAGAAGCTAAACATGACTGTCAATCTCCCTCGGACTGGGGCTCCATGCAAGATCTCACCTCGTGGGGTCTCAATGATCCTAAAGGTGAGAAATCAGCCCAGAACTACACGGGAGGAGCTGGTCAATGACCTGAAAAGAGCTGGGACCACTGTTTCCAAGGTTACTGTTGGTAATACACTAAGACGTCATGGTTTGAAATCATGCATGGCACGGAAGGTTCCCCTGCTTAAACCAGCACATGTCTAGGCCCATCTTAAGTTTAAAATGACCATTTGGTTGATCCAGAGGAGTCATGGGAGAGAGTCATGTGGTCAGATGAGACCAAAATAGAACTTTTTGGTCATAATTCCACAAACTGTGTTTGGAGGAAGAAGAATGATGAGTACCATCCCAAGAACACCATCCCCACTGTGAAGCATGGGGGTGGTAGCATCATGCTTTGGGTGTGTTTTTCTGCACATGGGACAGGGCGACTGCACTGTATTAAGGAGAGGATGACCGGGGCCATGTATTGCGAGATTTTGGGGAACAACCTCCTTCCCTCAGTTAGAGCATTGAAGATGGGTTGAGGCTGGGTCTTCCAACATGACAATGGCCCGAAGCACACAGCCAGGATAACCAAGGAGTGGCTCTGTAAGAAGCATATCAAGATTCTGGCGTGGCCTAGCCAGTCTCCAGACCTAAACCCAATGGAGAATCTTTGGAGGGAGCTCGAACTCCATGTTTCTCAGTTACAGCCCAGAAACCTGACTGATCTAGAGAAGATCTGTGTGGAGGAGTGGGCCAAAATCCCTCCTGCAGTGTGTGCAAACCTGGTGAAAAACTACAGGAAACGTTTGACCTCTGTACTTGCAAACAAAGGCTACTGTACCAAATATTAACCTTGATTTTCTCAGGTGTTCAAATACTTATTTGCAGCTGTATCATACAAATAAGTAGTTAAAAAAAATCATACATTGTGATTTCTGGATTTTTTTTTTAGATTGTCTCTCACAGTGGACATGCATCTACAATGACAATTTCAATGACATATTTATATATATATATATATATATTTATATATATATATATATATATATATATATATATATATATATATATATATATATATATATATATAAAAAAAAAAGCATGAAAGATTTAAAATTGTAGTAATAAAGACTACATCATTGTCACTTCAGCACCAGCAATAATGGACTGATGGCACAGTAGGTCTCTTTCATGCATGATGTTGCTGTTATTTGTGTGTGAATTTGTCTGCTTGTGTGCATGTCAGTTCTCGGTGATGTGTCCAGGTTAGACTATGGACCATCTCAGCTGTAAATCTCAACCATTAAACTCTTATTTTGGCTGTTACTGTTAATGCTGCATTTGCTGTTTGTTTTGGTATATGAGCATTCCAGTCGCTGCTGGGCCCTAGGCTGCTCTGAGCTTGTCTGTTGCTGACTGGCACTAGAGCTACAGTGTGGCAAGCAAAGAAAGTGGGTCATGCTGCAGCAGCATTAGAAGGATGGAGCATCAATGTGGGTCTTGGCCAGTAAACGGCTTTGGAGCAGCAGCAATCTGCTGCAGCACTGCTGTATATTAAAGCTTCACACATCCATGTTAAACAAGAGGATAACATCTAGTGCATATACATAAAAGAATGTTGAGTCATGCTTGTCGCTGACACTACTGCCAGTTAATCTGCAAAGCCATACACTGTTGATAAAGACTTTTACACACACACTCACACTTTTGTTGTTCATTGCTGATAATTCTGAAATTTGGCTCATGTATGAATTCAGGGATCTAGGTTTACTCTAACCCATAAAGATGCCTATAGTGGCTTGGGTTGCTACACCAGCATCGCTGCAGAGCGCCAATGACCTGCTCTCTTTAAAACTACACAGTCGGTGCTATGATCAAAGTAGGGCAAAACCAGACACTTTATAGCTCACTTAACACGTGATATTGTACTACATTTATTATTCTCTTGATCAAACTGTAAGCTTCTGCTACAGAATGATGCCTTTGCTTCTAGACCTTGAAATTCCTTAGTTAATAGTTTGTAAAAAATATTAAGAAAGAAAATGGTGTAAGCTGTGAAACCTGGGACAATTGGAAAGTAAGTCCCATTTTCCTCTGAATTGTAGGTAATGAGAAGGTCGGGTCTAAAATGACCATTTTGACAAAAGAAGGCAAGTTGTATTTTTCTTTTATCTTGTTTTTTGTATGCTGTTAATACTACATAATATTTAAATGTAATGAAATATGCAATCTTTAAATGTTATTTGCAATTGTGGATTAAGTATATTTTATTTTGTGGTGGTACATTGATCTGGTTAATTAAACACATAGAAGTATTGATGCATCTTGTCAATGACTCTGCCCCTGCAACTTGAGCTAGCACCAGTTCCTTTACAGGCCATTGTTGTCATGAAAGGAAAGCTTTGTAGATGGTGCATCCTTGGGGGGGGGGGGGTGGGAGTGTGTCCGCCCTACTGGTAACTGTCCTTCTGGTGGGGGCCCAGCCCAGATTACAGATAATCTGCCATGCAGACTGAACGTAATCATCCACGATTGGTTGACACACCAGAGATGACAATTTACTCACCATGCACCTAACATGTCTCATAACGTCAAACTAATTTGTTAAGTGTATTGTTGGTTGAGACAGTGAATATAATAATATATATAATATAATAATAATTTTCCATTTCAAACATACTGATATGGATTACACTAGAGATGGGGTTAAACGTGTTCCCACAGTGACAAAGTAAGTAATGTAGCCATAATGCAGCTAACCCTCTTCCCGGTCCCCTGTTGGTTTTGGATAGGCACTGACACTTGGTCTTAAGTCATACTGCTGTGTTAACAGCTTTTTGGTCAAGTGAGCATCAGTCAGGAGCTTAGTTGAAAATAGAAGTGGCAGACTATCAGAATTGCTGACCATCATTTTACACCATTTGTTCGGCTTTGGGCCTTTGCTAATGAGAAGCTAATGTGGAGTAGTAGTTTAATTTATCATGTGTTAAAAAAGTTTGCTGTACAGCTATTATACACTGTTTTTCCTTGCTTAAGCATACGTTTTCTATACATATCGTTGTGCTTTGAGAGAACCTCCTGTCTAAAATCCCCTGCTGGGGCCCAGACCTGCCTGATCTACTTGTTTGTCTCCTCCTCAGTCGCCACCAGGCAGGGAAGGGGGATGGTGTTAAGTCATATTTCAGACATAATCAGATTTTGCCCTCATCATAATCTCACTTAATGATCAACAAGATGCCTTTACCTTCTTTGTTTAATACAGATATGCAAGCAGAGTTGCCAAATAGAGCAATAAAGATTTCATGTTGATGGGGTCAATTGATGGGGTATTCCTTTTTCCTCTCTCTGTTACATCGGTTTGAGGGGTGTTAACTGTTTGCCCGGCTGGATGTTTCTGAGCAGAGAGCCGGTGCTAAGCCAGGGGCACGGAGCAATTCTGCGGTCAGGCTTGTGTTGAGATGCATTGTGGGTCAGCTGGTTGGTTGTTATGGTGATCTGGCAGGCTCTATGCTGGGTGCTTCTCTCTCCCCTCTCATTAAGGAGACTTGTGATTTAGCTTAGTGAGCTCTCCTGGGTCTGCAACGTGAAATCCACAAGCAACCCCCCTTCTTCCCCTTTCATTCTGCACTTTTAGTCACGAATCACCCTCTACTCCCTCCTCTGAATAACTACTGTACAGCATGACAACAGGGTTGGACACCTTTACTAGTTCGGTCATTCTTTCTTGATTCTGGTTCATTTCCTTTTTTCTCTCTCTTGTAATCCTGTCGCCTTTCAGACTGTGACAATAGCTCCAACCTATGATTAAACTTGGCTGTGGCTAAATGCAAAAATATGTGACTACCTTAAATCACTTTTGAGTGTTTGAAACACAGCTACTGGCACAATTTAGCAGCAGTCTGTTTCTTTTGTTCTCAGGCCTCAGAGAACTGAGAACAGAAAGGGTTAAAATCTATATCACAATCCTAATTGTTGAATATTGAGTATTTTTTTCAAAATTGATGTACACTCATTCATTTACGCATGTAAAATGAATGCAATTCAATACAAAAGCTAGCCATAAATTATTTACAGTAATAATAATGGTTTTAGTTTTAGTTTTTGATTGACACTGTCATAGAAGTATTAGTTGTTCTATGTGTTTTTTTTATTGTTAGGTTGTAATTTGAAACATTGAAAATCAGTCCTAAAATGATGTAATTAATGTTTTGATGAACTGTCTTTTGTTGTTTTAGACAGAACTCTTCACATATGCGAAACAATAACTTAATTTGCTCAGGATTATTTTATTCTGGACTACAGAATTTTGTAAAAACCGTAATACAATATATTCATAAAATCATAGTATGAAATCTAATTGAATTTGTGCCCAGACTTACTGTACTGTGTTTCATTATCCCTATTAAGTAATAGGGCTCTGAATCAGTCAGATTGTGGCTAGCTCTGTAAAGCCCCAGTCTCTATAGCAGGCCATTTCCACTGAACAGACAAGTCATGTCAGACACAAAAGCAGCAGCCCTAGTCACGGCAACAGTGTTGGGTGGGCAGGCCAGCCAGGGCCACACAGCTCCCAGTGACTGACTGCAGCACATCCAGAGAGCTTGGCCCAATGCTATCTGACAAGCCATTGCTGGCATAGCCCGCCCTGCCTGCCACAGCACCGGGTCTGCCCAGGTCAGCACTTTACATCAGGGTTGAGTAGGCAGACATGCAGACAGGGCTAATACACGCAGCTGTACCGTCACCAGCCCCCATCTAGGGCATCGTAAGAGGTTAGATGAAGAATGTCTGGCCTCTGGAAGTGGAATTTGTAAGTAGTTAAAGGGAACAGGCACTGATTTGCACAGATTAGGCTCAAAACTGAAAGTTGAAGGTTGAAGCAGTGGCCCCATTACAGGAATGTGTTGTTTGTGACCTGCCGGTCTTCTCTGTTGGCCTAAATTGATTATTATAATAACAAAGAGTGTGTTGCCATAAGCCAATAGTGCTGTTGGTTGGCATCTGAAAGTGATACAGATAGAGGAGACAAAAATAGAGGGATCATACATTAAATATATTTACTCTATACAAATTTTTTTTTTTTCTTTTTTTTTTTTTTAGAATAACCTCACAGGCTAATCATTTTTCCCTCCAGTCTTTATAGCCCTACATACTTTGTTAATGAGCTATAGTCCTATGGAGGCTTTATAAAATTAGCAAGAACTTTATTTACAAGTTACTGGGATTATCTTGAAAAAAAGGTATGAAAACCTAGACCAATGACAGGAAAGCTTGATCATGAATAAACCCAATAATTAATTCATTTGCCAATTGTCTGTATAAATCAATGCACTTAAAATTGTATCTGTATAATTTGCTACAATATGGAAGTCAGACATATAAAGTACTGTTGGTTATTGCCCCATGGCACAAACCGAGCACAAATTCTAATGAGCTAACAGGTTTATAGAGTTAAAGCGCTCTCTCTGAGCTGATGATGTTGTCGGTGCATTTTAATGGGCTCTAGCCATTAGAAAGTGCTCTGTAATGGTCTCTCATCAAGTATAATGAAATACACTTAATGTCTGTTGGATAAAAATGCTTGGTAATGTCCAATATGTTGAATAATAAGTGTTCTTGTCTAATTGTTGTATTTGTGTAGAACATTAAATCTTGATTAGAGGTTATATCCATTATGCTGTCTGACAAAAACATTCATACACCAAAACTGCCCGAAAGACATGGAACACCTGCTTCTTACAGAGAATGCTGTTCATTGTTGTGCTTCCTGGTGATCTAGTTACAACACCTCATTTTATCCTGTAGTCTGTTGCATATGAGTCATATAGCAATATTTCCCTGTGCAAAAGGGAAGGGAAGCACACAGAGGAGAAGGCAAATAAAGGTAAAGCAGCTGAGGAATGACAGTCCTGGGACACACATGTTATCATATCACAGGTCCATTGCTTATTTAACGACTTAATGATTGTACAAACATAGGTCCAAAGTTCACTCACATCTACCAACGTGTGCGTTTGCTTGCTGAAAAACTCTTGTCAGTGTTTCTGCTGAATCACAGCTGCCTTCTGGTGACCTCTAGAGGATGCTGCTGGTAAAAACAAATGGTAGCGCTGCAGTAGTTAGAGGTGATCTCTGCTCTGCAGTAAACAGTGCCCTGCTAGAGCAGTAAAAATGTCAGTGTCCAGCATGATTGTGTTAGCTGTATTTGATTGATGCTGTCTGGGCTCTCTGGCCTTCGATGTGAATGGTCCCACATCTTACAGTTCCTCTCCTTTTCCAATGTGATTGGTGCAGAGTGCTCACCTGGCAGTGATAGATGCCCTGATGGCTGTGGGAGCCATGGAGACGGTGACTGCGGTGAAGACACGTGGTTGTGCTGAGCTACTGGGTGGAGCCTCCAGCTCGGAAGATGCTCTGCTTCATTGGGTTAATGGAGTAAGGAGCAAGCCAGAGAGAAATTATACTTGTTACAAACGCACATCTTTATTGTATCCTGTCAGAAAATCACTTATTGTTCAGACTTTTATCTTCCTTTGTGGATGATTAAGGGCCTGTTTTGCTACAGAAATAAAGATGTTGTAATTCTTTGTAATGCTGTCTTAAAAAGTTAAACTCCCAATATTTATGTAGAGCCATGATCTATTTTGCGTTAACCATTTTGTCTTCTTTGCGTGCTCTCAGTTAAACCAGAAGTTAAGAGAATGTACTGAAGAAGCCCAGAATGAGCAGGCCATTACAGAGCCCCAACCGGTTCAACCCTCTGTGAGTATTGCATTACACATCCACACATCATTATATCCAAACACATGATAATCTGTCGAGGACTATGCACTCAGTACTCTCTCTCTCTGTATTAAGTTCATATTTCTGGTTCTGCTGTACTTGTAGGCCTACTCATACTCTACAAGCACAACCTGTGTTGATTGACACAATACAACTAAGGGTAGCATCATTGCTTTGTCAGCAAGGTTGTCTTGTCATTTCAAGAAAGTACTGTCATCACAACCCTTTCTCTAGTTTGTCTAGTTCTTCCACTGTAGGCTTAATACCTCTCCTTGTGCTCCTGTTCTCCATTCCCTTTTTATTCTCTATTTCCCGTACCTCCTCCTTTCTGACAGTGTCCTACTCGCTGGTACTGGAAACTTGTTCCTGTAAGTTCCCTCCTTTCCTCTGCTCCTTCCCCCTGTCCCCCCCATCCCTCCAGTGTCTTCATCAAATGTATCAGCAAATATCTGATGGTCAGGTGTGTGTTCTCTCTCTCCATATGCTGATGTGAGAATGCTAGTGTGCATCACATCCTAATCTGCATTAAAGTGCACGTCGCAGCATACACGTCAATAGGGCGAGGCAATGCTTGTTGACAGTCGAGTGGTGCATGAATCACAAGCAAGCAAGCCTTGAAACTGCCATGTACAACCTGTTCCTCTGGTCCTCTGTGCAACAGAGGTGTGTGTTTGTGTGTGAATGGCTATGGGGGTTAACAGAGTCAGCTAGTCCCTGCAGACAGTGGGCTGTATATACGTACTGTAGTTGTACCTGAAACAAGTTTTTTCCTCTCTCTTGCCTCCTGAGACTCGTCCCACTTTCTTCCAACAAAATCTTCCTTCTTTCTGCTCTGATTAAGTCACTCACTTTGCATCTTCCATTTGTTCAGCATGAGCATTATTTGTTCTCCTTTCTTACATTCATACAGCAAATCTTTTTTTAAGCATTTTCTGTAATGTGTCCCGGTGCGTATAGACTTTCAAGTCTTTCGAGTGTCCACCCATACTTCGAAAAAAACGGACTTTGATGATGGTCTAACATGGACTAATGTGTCAAATAGTTCACAAATAAACATTAACAAAGTACTATTAAGGTCACACTGCAGTATTTGATTGTCTTGTTTGTTTTTAGCTCCGCTACAGGAAGGATAAAATACAGTCCAAATATAAGCCCATCTTTCCAGTGGTGAATGAAATCAAAGACCTGTCCAGTGGTTGTGCTGTTGCTGCAGTCATACATTACTATTGTCCTGGCCTGCTAAGACTTGAAGGTACTAACAAAGATTGTAACCACAAACAGCTTTGTAGTACTTCACGTTTCTGTCAGTATAACTCTTTTTTTTTTTTTTTTTTTTTTTGTCTCTGTAAGATGTTTGTATGAAGGAGTCCATGTCTGTAGCAGACAGCCTATACAATCTGCAATTCATCCATGAATTCTGTGACAGCTGTCTGAAGAGCTGCTGTCATTTGGCACTGGAGGACATGCTATACACCCCACAGGAGCTTCAGGTACTTCCATTCGCACTCCTGATCAGTAATCTACTGATTGAGACAAAAATATTGAGAACTGCGTTGTCTTTTCAATGCCTGATTTATTCTGTCTGTTCTGTTTAGCTCAACTTGCTGAGCTTCCTAGCAGAACTGCTTAACTGGTTTGAAGTACGGAGGCCAGAATTTGTTCAGCCAATAGACACGTTTGGTAAGTGTCGCCAATTTTGTGTTACTGTGTAATCCTAGTAGTATCTGTTATAAAGTCTTATTGGGGTGTTATTTTTCTGTTTTAGATGGATCCACCCCATTACCACCAAGTAGCTTGAGTGGCAACAGGTACAGGTGCTCTATGAATATAATGTTGCCTTTTGTAGTCTGGAATAATTTTAGTTTGAACTGAAAGATTGTTTCTCTGCCTTACAGTACCTCCCCTTCTATCTTCAAGAAGCCTTTCCTCCCCATCTCGTCTCCTGCACCAGGTAAGATGAAGACAGTGTCCTGTCATCATAGCACAGCTACAGTGTTTTGTATATGTTTCTATCTTTTTACAATGTGGTTCACCTGTTTCCCTCAATCTTTGTTCGTCTTTTAGTTGTGCTTTGTGTTTATGTGTTTTTTCTTATTTCAATGGCTATGGAGAGGTTTTGTACATATGTTTTCATTTTTTTTATTGGTTTATGCCTTAATTTGTGCATCCCTATGTGGTGTGCATGCCTTTACGTGTCTGTGTGTGTCCCATTGTACTCAGGATCTTTGACTCAGTCTACCTCAATGTCTCATATAGAAGGAGTTGGAAAGACATGGAGCAAGAAACCTCTCAGGTAGGACTTGTATATAAATACCATTTAAACCTTTTTTTTTTTTTTTTTCAAGTATACTTACTCTAGCTTTGTTTTTCTTCTTAGCCGCCCTTTGTCAGCAGTATCCTTCAGCATTCCTTTTGGCCTGGACAGTGATGTGGACATTGTGATGGGCAACCCTGTGATAACTCGCTCTGTGAGCTCAGACCAACTCAACCCAGCAGGCCAAAACATGACCCGGGTGCCCTACACCCCTCCTGAAGACCTCAGCCATTTTCTAAGCAAACCCCCTGGCCCCAATGGTCCACAGAGAGCTGCTTGGGCCACCCAGACTCCCAGTATCCCAAGGCTGGCAGAGGAGAACGGCCTTGCGGCAAGTGAAACAGGAGAGCTGCCTACCATTGAAGAGGCTCTACAAATTATCCACAACGATAGCAAGATGGAGCCTCGTTTACACCCTGATGGTGCTCCTGATGGCTTCTACCTCCACTCTCCTGATGATCCTGCTAGTTCTCGACATAACAACAACTTAGCACCCATCAGCTTCTCTGCCCCTACGCGCTCAGGAATGATGTACCGGCCCACGGGAGAGTCCAGGGAGCCCACTCGCACTAGAAACACCTCTGAATGTTCACGAGATGATGACTCGGTCTTGAGAGACGGCAGTGTGGACTCGGATGCATCAGAAGACCTGCCGAAGGCCCAGTCCACTCCAACCACACTGGCTGCTGGTGCACACTCTGCCAGAAGCAATGGCAAAGAGGTGTCTGATAGTGGTGTAAAGATGACCAGCTTTGCAGAACGCAAAAAGAAGCAGATCATGGAATCTCCCAAAGCCAGCGACCCCTCTTCTTCTTCTTCTCCTCAGATGACCATGTGGGCACAAAAGTCTGAAGAAAGCCCCAGCAAGAGCCCACAACTCAATAATGAGATGTCTGAGCTGGGAACACGGCTTGAAGAAAAGCGCAAGGCTATTGAAGCCCAAAAGAAACGCATTGAGGCCATTTTTGCAAAGCACCGACAAAGACTGGGGAAGAGTGCTTTTCTGCAGTTAAAGAAGGAGCAGCATGAGGACGAAGGAGATGGGGGAGGAGGGGATGGCCAGGTCAGCACCTCATCCACAGAAGAAGACCTCTCTCGCTTGACACTGGAAGAAAGGCTAGCTCGAATGGAAGAGGAAGAACAGCAGGAACAAGATGAACAGTGCCCCTCAGTGGCAGATGTCAGTAATGTCAAAGTAGGAATTCAGCTCAACAAACAGGCCAGTCACTCCAAAGAAAGGGCAGGTACGCCAGGAGAGAAGGGCTCTGGGACACCTGGTGAGAAAATGGTAGCTCCACTAGGGGACTACAACAATGCTGTATCCAAGCTGACTGCAGCTCTTAGCTCTCTACAAAGTGACATGCAGCGGCTGACCGAGCAGCAGAACCACCTAATCATGAAGAAACCTGTTGGTGCCAACAACAAATCTTGGGTAATTCCAGCCAGCCCTAAAACCCCCACCCCAGCCGCTGCACGCATTTCGCGTGAATCCACCCGAGATTTAAATTCAGCCTCTTCCTCGCCGTCTCCATCCCGCAAAATCACTAACCACACCACTCCTCCTAAATCCCCTAAAGTCCATCGTAGAGCCCAATCTGTGCCACCTAAAAGCCCCAAACACCACCAGCACAGTCGTCCCTTGGACATTAAGGTCCCAACCCTGTCAAGGATTATTGCCGCACCTAAAAACGTGGACCGCATCCCCCACCTTCGTCGTGTAAATCCCTGGCAATCCCAAGACCAGACTTTGTCCTCATTCTCCATTGGTGACTCTGACCGCCTAGATGAGCTGCGCTCATCTGGACCAACTCCTGTCCCCACGCCGACAGTGAACCCTGTAGCAACTCCTGCCTTGACTCCCCGTCCTGCTGCAGATGACTCATTGTCAGAAGTAGGCTCCAATGACGATCATAGTATATTTAGCATGGACCTGGAGGCCGGGCCCTCACGTGGTACTTTGGCTCACAAGGAAGGGCTTGCACATGGGGGCTGCAGCTCTGGTGCCCCATCAGAGTGTTCCTTCGAGAGTGATGTCCCTGCAGGGATGTTAAATGGAAAACGCAGTAGCCTGATAGAGATCTCGCTGTCTTCTCTGCCTGGAGATGGGGAGGACAATGACCAAGTACCTGACGCTTTCTCTGACTCGATGAGTGACCGGACAGAGCAAGAGGGGAAAGGAGGGGTCGGTTTCTTTTTCAAGGTAGGTGACTGATTGTTATTACTGTATAAAAGTGTTTAGGTCTAGGTTTGGGCTGTTTTTGTAAAGTCAGTGCATTCATACCTTTTTTTTATTTTTGTCTTTATTAGGATGAGAAGGAGCGACCAGAGGACGAAATGGCCCAGCGAAGAGCAGCATTGCTGGAGAAACAGCAGAAGAGAGCAGAAGAGATGAAAAGACGCAAACTCGAGCAGGAAAAAGAAAAAGAATCCAAGTGAGACCTATTTCTTTTTCTTTTTTTTTTAAATACCTGTATTTGTAACCAAATGAAAACTGTAGCATGTATTATCTCAAATTAAGATTGCAGTTTTTGCAGCATATAACTGATGATGATTTAGTGATTTGTTGTCCTGTTGCCATCACTTGTCTGATACATCAGGATCATGTTTTTATCATTGCTTTTGCAATGTCACACATTGAAAGTTTTACACATTATCTTCCTGTACTTTCAGCAAGCCTCAGTGGATGAACATTGAGGGCTGGGGGAATAAGAGTGAGGACAGACCCCAGACTCCAGGCACCCCTCCAGCATCATGCACCCCACCGGTTGAGGGGACTCCCCAGCGCAGAGGAGACTTCACTCGGCAGGAGTATGAGAGGAGACATCAGCTCAAGATCATGCAAGACTTGGACAAGGTGCTGAGGCAGAAACCTACCACGGTTCGCGGTGTCAAGAAGCAGAGACCCAAGACTGTGTTCAGAGATGACTCCGTCCTCTCTCAAAGCCCTGCCAAGGGTTTCATGGGTAAATAGTTCTGAAGTGTACCCACAGTTAGTCTGTGTATTCCCTCTTCCTACACACACACACACACACACACACACACACACACACACACACACACACACACACACACACACACACACACACACACACACACACACACACACACACACACACACACACACACGTGTATTTGGTTTTTCATTATCATTTCGTTTTCCTCCTTCTAGGCTCCAGGCTGAACAAGGTGTACTCCCAGTCAACCATGAACCTTTCCTCCATGGCTAATGACTCTGGAAGCCTGAGTGTCAGGAAGTATGTATAATTGTATACCAACTACAGGTTTTGTGTTTGCTGTTATCAGGGGCAAAGGTACATGTAACATGTACACATAGCCTCAAGGTCTATAACTCGCTTTCTTCACTAAACTCTTTTTGTACTCCCTCTAGCCGTTCACACTCTCCCTCTCGGCTAATGTCACCAAGACGTACGAGTGCTCACAATGGAGAGAAGGATTGGGAGAATGGCTCCACTATTTCCTCCCCTGCCTCAATCCCAGAATACACAGGTCAGTGATCTATTCCACACTAAACTAGATTAGGAAAAATGAATCCAGTAGGCACTGTTTTGTTGGCTTAATGACATTTGGAAATGCTGTCTTGCAGGACCAAAGCTGTACAAGGAGCCTAGCTTTAAGTCTAACAAGTTCATCATCCATAATGCTATCACCCGCTGCTGCCTGGCTGGCAAGGTCAATGAACCACAGAAAAACAAGATTGTAGAGGTAAGCCATCCTTCTGTGTCAGAGTCCAACAAAGAGGTCCACCCTAACTAGGCTATAAGTGACTGCTGCACTCACCTTGTGTTTCTTTTTCTGTCTCTCCCCCTTCAGGAAATGGAGACGAGCACTGCCAACCACTTCCTCATCCTCTTCAGAGATACCAGCTGTCAATTCAGAGCAGTTTACACCATGAACCCTGAAACTGAGGAGATGGTACGGCTCACGGGCATTGGCCCCCGGATCATCGCACCTGAGATGGTTGAGTCCATTTACAAGTACAGCTCTGACCGCAAGCAGTTCACTGTCATCCCGTCCAAAACTATGTCAATGAGTGTTGACGCCTTCACCATCCCTGGTCACTTTTGGCAAAAGCGCCCTGGAACTCCCAAGAAGCTTGGCACCCCCAAATAATGTCAGATATGGGTGAAGATGGGTAAAGATGTTACCTTTCAGGGAACCAACTCCCAACTTGACTCCTATTGTCCTCTATATTGGCCATTGAGGCACTTGAGAGGCATTACCCAGTTAAACTAGCAGTGGTTTTTGGCCAGTTATCAACCTGGACCCTGAGAACAATCCAGTCAACTATACATGCCAAGAGAAAGGGCCAATCATTCACTCATTCAGCCATGTAGTTACAGTTCTCTTGAGGGCTTCTGATTGGCTGTGCCTAGTCTACCTAGATTGTAAAATATAATGTGACTGACTCTGTTGGGATGAAGAATTATCTTTCTCTTGCACCCTGCCTCCTCATGCCTTGCCTTACCCTGCCCCTGGAGTCGTTTTTGCAACTCTTAGGCAAGAAAAAGAGGGGACAACCACACTGCCTTTGCCCACACAGCAGTATTTTGGGCCAGAGTAGTTCCCGCCCCACTCAATTATGCTTGCTTTTCCTTTTGCTGCCTTTTCTTCTTCTTCCAGAGCTCACTCTCTCTCCAGTCTACTGAGACGAGTTCTGATAGGAGATCTTGGCTGAAAATGAATAGCAGGTAACACTGCTCTCAAATGAATGTAGGGCACACACTAACCACTTATTCCATTCAAGGGTGATTTCACTGGTTGGTCAAGACCAGAAAATAGTGGGTGGTTCCTCTGGGCTGCACTGGCGGTGGCTACTGTGGTTGTCAATGGACTTGAACACCTAAAAACTGCCTGTGCCCCCAAAGTTTGCGCTTTCCACTCCATTCCAACTCCTTCAGCTGTAGACATCTGGATGTTTTTTTTATACTATTTTGACATGTTTTTGTTTTTTTTGCTGGACAAATCGCTTCAGCCTTTGAGAGCTGAACAAAGAATGAAATCCATGTGACTTTTTCCTCTTAACTTGCTTTCTCATTTTCAATGTGATGAATTGAGATGTTATCTGAGCTTATCTTGAAAAACAATACTGGAAACATGAAGGAGGGCTTTACCATTATGTGGATACAGCTCTGTGTGAAAATGATAATCAATGCTGATTTAATATATACTGAATGCTGATTACTTTGATTTTTTTTGACAATGATTTGTAAAAAGTAAGTTGATCTTTGTAAGCTGCGAATAAGCTAGCCTGCTGCTTAAGCATTAGTGAGATGTATGTTTGAGATAAGAATGAGTGTAATAAGAATGAAAAGAAATTGTCAAACTGTAAACTTTTGTCTAGGGATTAATAAATCCTTTAGGTCACTAGGAGTCTGTTTCCTATTATGATTCCCTGTCTGAGGTCTCTGGATGAAGGATCATTCTGGACTGTAACAGCCCTCATCTTCCCCACATAGTCTCAATAGACTCCTTTTATGCATAACTGGGGGAATGTAAGATGCTAAAATAAAACACTTTTTTTTTTTTGCCAGTGTGTCCATGCTGTCAGGAAAAACACTTAACCCTGCAGTTGCTTGTGATCAGGTTAATATCACCACAGAACCTGTGGGAAATTGGCCTTCGCCCCCTCTTTTGCAGTCTTTAGCACTACAGCAGCTGCCATGGTGTAGCTGTCTTCTTTCAAACCACTGGCTGCCTCCAACAAATGTGTTGTGTGAAAGAGTCCAATACAGATTTGAAAAAATGTCAGGAGCAACATTTAGGAAAAAAAATGATTGATTAAAAGTGTGAGTGATGGGAGTGCATATGGAAATAGTGGATGTTTATTTATGTGTTTGTAAAGAGTAGTATGTGGTAGTTAAACACTATATTTTCATTCTGTGCAATTTTCCCCTAGAAATCCACACATCACCCGGAAGTGTATTTATTTGGTTTGCATTAGATGTTGCATTCGATGTTTAGTTTCTACTCAAGTCTTTTTTGGTTAAGGTGGTAAGTCTCTCATTCATTTCATAGTTGTCATAACATTTATGTTGTTTTCTTTCTCTTCTGTTATCAAATCTGTGCCAGCACATTATGTATGATCATTTCATAAATTGACTATCCTTGGCAACTGGACCAGACAAATAAAAATTCTTTTAAAATCATTATCATCCATGTTTTGTCATTCCCATGTATATAGTTCAATTTGCATAGTTAGTTATTAGAATTTTGAATGGGTGCAGTTGATATAACTTTGTACTGCTAGCCTATGAGTCATAGCAAAATCTTGCTGCAGATAAGAGCTTTTCTAGCAGATACTGAAAAAGCAACACTTATGTTTAACACGCTTGAGTAAATTCAGTTATGGGTTTTGAGTACACATCAGAATATTCCAAAACCAAATTTATTTATTTAATGATGCATTGCTCTTTGGCTTATACACTGTTAAGCGCTTCCTGCCTAATAAAAACATGGTAGTGCTTGGATCAAAAATCTATCCAACAATACTGACCGAAACAAATATTTACTGGGCTGTTTGGCTGTGGTAATACTGTTAATGATGGGCACTTGGGTGAAGTATGACACTGGTGTACTAAATATTTTCCTTCACTAGAATGGATCACATATTTTCCATGTCACTGTTACATAAAGCATGCCTTTATACTATTTGCAACAAGTATTAAAAGTAAAAAGCATAGTTGGGTCTTAAAGGCCAAAAAGGAGGTACAAAAATTCACAGAAGAAAACTCAGGCTATGCCACTCTTGTCACCAGGGTTGAACATACAGCAGCATTTTCTCAGCTGTGCTTGGTGTGAAGCATCTCGGTGAGTAGAGAGTTGCAGGGCAAATCTCCCAGAAGATGGCGCTGGTACAAATACTCCTCAACCTGCAAGCTAATGCTGCGTACTTCAGGAAGCCGGAGCAGCAGCTGGCCGAACTTGTCTGAGTGTCTTGGATGACTCTGTTGGGTGTGCTCCATCAGGGCCCTGTTCACCCTCTCTTGTGTCTGCTCCACCTGCCTGCGGCTCTGCACTGACTTCACATCTAGAGAACAGAAAAAAGATAATGCACAAGATAAATACATGCACACACCATCAACAGCAGCTGCATGCAAGACTTTTGACATAAAAATTACAACTTAAAGGTCACAAAGTTCATCAAAAAGCTACATCTGATTTGTCTCTTCTATAAAGGGTCTAATCTTGCTAGACTTTCAAAAGGAAAAGCTCACCAGGGTTGAAAAGCACCAAGTATTTGAGACAGACAAACTCATATCTGTCCAACTGGAATGCCTTCAGTTTGGACACCAGATCCTGGGTCCTCGATACCAGGCTACTCAGCGTCTCTCCTGCCTGAGAGATGATGATCGACACCTCAATCTGCATCAGAATGAGAGAAAGGTGGTGATCACAATTCAACTTTCTGTGCAACCCAAAACGACACATAATGTTCTATCCAACGACATTTTGATGATCATAATAATTCTGCATTCTGTGCTGTTAACGTTAAACCATACCTGTTGTCCAGTAACCAGATATATGCAGCCCTCTTTACTGTAGGTCACCTGTCTACAGAGGTGATCCAGGACCAGAAGCTCACTCCAACAGCTCTGGAGCAGCACCATCTGGTCCTCCACCTGTGAAAGCATAAACTATTTATTGTATGTAGTTGCAAATTCAAGCCTACGATCTTTCATCTAGTAAGCACCCAACATATAGCAAAGAGTAAATGCCATAGGTCTGCTCAAACAGCTAATTTCTACTGCTGCGAAAAGGGTTATGTAACTCTATGATTTATCACCTTGAGCTCCTTGAAAAGTAGACTGTTCCTAGCCCACTCCACAAGCCCAAACAGAGTCTGGTCAGCCATTTTGCACATGATGCTGAATGTATTTAGGCGGTCATGTTTGCCTCGATTGGCTTGTTCTCTCTGCAGACTGGCCAGGACCTTGGCACACAGCTGGCTCTCATCCTGATCCCCCTCCAGAAGTTGGCTTAGGAAGCTGGGTGTAAGAGTGGCTGATGAGGGGGTGTCTAGGATTTGGCTGGGAGCCTGGGAAAGAGGGGTGGTTGAGCTTGGTGTTGAGCAGAGGGATGATGCTGGTGTGCTTTTAGGTGTGAATGAATTGTTCGGAGTTGGGTGCAAGTAGTTTGCGGAAGGCAGGCTGTAGCTCAAAGGCATTACTCCTTTTTCCTGGAGGTATCCAGGGAAGGTGCGATGGTACAGTCCAGGGTAGGGCAGCGATAGAGGGGTGAGCACCCTGTCTGCGTTCATAGTGCAGTCCAGAGACGTGGGCGCAGCCGACTGCCCCATGCCAGAGGAATACATGTGGGACTGATGAAAAGCATCAGAAGACAATGGAGCACTTGTGTGACTGCTCATTAGGTGAGGGTCATTTGGAGCTGTGGGCCGGTGTATTTGAGATGCTTCCATCTTAATCCTGTAGGGAGCAGTGTTTGCCTGGTGATACACCTTTTGCTGTTTTCTCTGCCTGTCCCGCCGGTACAGAGGTCCAAATTTATTCCTTCCACCTCTCATGCGATCTGCTCTTACCGCTGTGGACAGAACATGAAACAAATGATCAAGGTTTCACAACAAGATTTCAGACATTGCCAGAGACTATTTAGTTTATAAAACTGTTAATATGCCCACTGCATCTGTTTAGGGCTCAGATACAAAGTCATGTATTATAATCTGGGTCATTACAGCACTGGTTTATGACTTAGATAAGTTATATGGGAGAAAAAAACATGCATGTCCCAATGGAGCAGAAGACAAGTACAAGGGCATGAGGGTGCATGTGTGTATGTTTCTGTGTGTGGGGTGGGGGCTATTTACTGGAGGCCTACCTTCTCTCTTCATGCCCACTGCCAAACACTTTTGGAAGCGGCAGGAAGGACAACGTTTTCTCTGCAAAAGGTTCATGGGGCAGCTCTGTTGTTCTGCACAGGTGTAACGCTTGTTATTCTGCACTGAGCGTTTAAAGAAGCCCTGCAGACAGAGAGAGAGAGAGAGAGAGAGACTGTAACCCTGTTGCTTCATTCTCTGCACATCACAAGATAATCCTGAGTGACAATATAAAATATGCATTATGAATCATAGTAGTTGAATATGGCTATTTGGTCTGTACTACAAGACCAAAGTATGGTGCTGTTAGAGGATACATACTTTTCCATGGACTGTCCAAACCCCTGTCCCTTACCTTGCAGCTTTCACAAGTAAGCAGTCCATAGTGGTATCCTGACACTTTGTCTTCACAGATGGGACAGCTCTCCTCTGACTCTGGTCTGCTGTCTGGCTCTGTCTTAAATTCCTGAGCTGGAGAATGACACCACAATTAACACTGAATGTCAAATGTACAGTATGATACAAACATTGAATACTGAAGGCGGCCAATGTGGCACAAGGTAAGAAATGAAGTGCTGGTTTTAATTTGTAATTGTTAGCTCCTGAAAACACATACATGCTCCAGAGAGCAAATCCTGCTCCAATCTTCTTTCCTGTTCCTCTTTTCTTTTCTCTTCTTTACTTTTAGTAAAATACAGAGATGCCAAAGGTGAGTGGACTTCTAGCAGAAATGCTGTCAGATTTGAGTTATAATATTGCTGCTGACATAAGTGGGTCATCTAATGAGGTTTAATAGCAGTGCAGGACGACACCTGTGTTACCAACAGTACCTTATCACTCAGCTTGATTTGCTTGACTATGATCACAGATAGGACCCTTACATAAGTCCTAGAGATCACTGGTTATGACACAACTGTGAATCACCTTTAAGCCTTTACTACTGTAAATGTGGATTTTTACATGGACATGATCAGTATAATTTCTGGACCACTTCATGATATACATTTCCAGACACAGTTATACACCAACTTTAAAACAAGACATTTAAACATGTTTACGTTTTTCTGAGAGCTGTAGGAGGGCACTATCAATGTCAACCTCAACAATCTTATACTCACATGTTAATGATCCTTCCAAAGTTAACAGATCCTCTGGGTAGTTGCCAGGGTGGTGGACAAGTGGCTGTGGCTGCTGTGGATGATAATCAGTTAGGTCCATTCTGGCTGATGGGATATGAGCTTCAGAGTCAGTCCAGCCTGATCTTCATCGTTGCAGAGATCAGGAGACCAGACCGACACCGCAGGAGGGCCACAGAAAGGCCGTTTGGCAGGCTTAACAGCCCAGGTGGACTGATGGTTGTTTGAGGCCCACAGGTGGACTTCGATCTGTAGTCCGTGTCATAAAACCTCTCCTGACTGGCACTCCTACCCAGTCAGTAAGTCAGCCAGCTAGCCAAACAGCCAGTCAGATATCCACCTGCTGGAATGTTACTGTAGTGGAATCACTCCAGTATCATTGAGCCATCCTAGAGCTTAGCTGATAAGATAAGAGTCCACTGAAGAGTGTAATTAATCACCGTCAAAACTACAGCCATTTAGATTTCATGTTAATTCCTGCATTATCATTATGTATTGTACAGCAATTTGTGCAGTACATAGGAGGTTTACTACATAAAAGTACCAGTAAAACAATGTAAAAATACATTACGAGTTAAATTGCTTAATTAAAAATCTTACCTGAGTAAAAGTACAGAAGTATATTCAGCTAAATGTAATTAAAGTATTAAAATTAAAAGAACTTGTGAAGCAAAAAACTGGCCCCTTTAATATGTTGTAGTACTGTATATTACATTATTAGATTGTTAATACTCTTGCATCAATGTGTAGCATTTTACTGTTGTAGTTGGTCGAGGTAGAGCTAGTTTTAACTACTTTGTATACAGAACACGTACAAATATACAGTATATACAGTCTAGTGGTTCCCAGCTGAGGGGTCCGGCCCCTCCAAAGGTTTACAGGATAAATCTGAGGCAACAAGACCAAATTAGGTTCAGCTTCAAATGTGTAGTCTTTTGTTTTATTTTACTTTTCTCTAACATTTTCTTTTTTGGGGGTGAAACATTTTATGATTTTACTTCTTTGGGTCTTGAAAGGTAAAAAAAATGAAACCAGATGAAAAACTGCAGTCAATTGCAGTTCTTAAGTAAATGTACTTAGGTACTTTCCACCACTGAATTTAAGTTAAACTAATACATTTAATATTGTATTCAAGGAAAGAACAATAAAATCTGAAAACGTAGCTTTACTCAGGATAAAAAAATTTGCCAATTGGGGAAATTAGAGACTGTGTCAGTGATTATATTTTTCCACATCCCTAGCCAGGGCTTCAGTGCTTGTGCTGATAAGGTGCCATTCAACAGCCAAAATGGTACAGTGACATTAAAGCAATAGGGCAGGTCAAGGGTGGATGTTTATGACTCCTGCACATTAGCTTGTAAATGGAATATGACATTCATCAATAAAATAGCCCATATGTTATTTTCACCAGACCAAAACCTGACACTGTCTCCCTTCTCTCATAGGGTACATCTTCAACATATTCAACAATCCTTATCATATGTCACTGAAAAGCTTGAAGTGCAAGGCAGTGTGTGTAATCCTGGCAGTAATGGTATTCTTGAATTTAGTAGTGCCATCTGGTGGTATTGTAGAATAACACCAAACTGGAGTGAGACTGGCTTGTCTTTTGCAGGCTTCACCTGAACCAGCTGCTTTTGATACATTTTAGGATAGGTCCAACGACAAGGCCTTTTATTGGTTAAGAACCACCAACAGAAATCACTGCAAAAGGGGAAGTTTATTGAATAAAGCAGAAAGCAACCTAACTAGCAAATGTAAAACCATCTTCACAAGTGCTACATGGTGTACACAATTAATTCTAATGTATCAGCATTTTTAAATTCTGTGTTCTTGCTGGCAGGTTATTTATTTGACACACTATGACTTGAAGCAATTTCCAGAGACATCATCTCTTCATATACAATGTCTGCTGTAAGCTGTCATCGCACAGGGCTCATAATATTCAAGAGTCCAATTCCTCGCTGCTGGGACACACCGGGTCATCCCCAACGACATACCACACCTCATTGCGCCTGTTAAATATGGTCATTGGACTGCAAGAAACAAAAGCACACACATTCATTTATTACACAATATAAAATGATCAACACGTTTTGTGATTCTTCGTGAGAAGACGATGATTTGTTTACCTGTTATATCCAACAGCATAGTGGAAGCCTTTGTTGTACTCTGCACCGACTAAGTCAAGGTCGGAGGACAGACTGCTCGCTTTGATTTTGTCAGACATGCTCGTCATCCATCCTCCATAGCCCCGTACATACACCTTCATCTCTGCCATCCGGTGGATGTACACCTGCAATTCAGCAAAGTTATATTATCTGCCAGAGCAGAAGGTGGACTTCACAGAAGTAAAAAAAAAAAAACATGATCTTGGCATTAACAAAAAGAAGGTTTGATGTTTTTTATTTTTCTGCCATGTTTTGTCAAATAACCTTACCTTATTATCATTAGGTTTGGGGGGATTTGTCTGATCTTCAGATGGCAGCAAGAAACTCATTGTGTAGGTACCCGTTTGCCAAAATGACTTGTCCTCGGAAATTTTAATAAGAACAGGAGCTGTCATTTTAATTTTCTTTCCTGTATGTAAAAATAATTAAAATACAAAAAGTTTTTTTTTTATATATATATATTTCTCTTTTTCCTTTTAAGAAATGTCACAAATAGGAAATGCACAAGCATAACAATGTTCTGGCTTGAATATCCAATAAAACTGCCAAACCATTTCTGCTCTCTGACCACAACTAATTACATGTGTATTGTCGGGTTTTAATTTTAGCTGTACCAGATATTTAAACAGAGGCTGAAAAAAATGGTTTTAAAATACTATGTTCCTTGCAAACTGAATCAGTTACAAAAAGTTTGAAACATTATACTAATATATATCACATATGGTGTGCTGTTGATGGTTGTGTGGCTCTCTTAAAAAAGACATTTTGATCTAAATGAAAACTACATCTTTCAATAAAAGTTAAATAAAACATAAATAAATAACGCACCATTCTCGTTGGCACCAGTGATGTAGTTAAACAGTCGTTTGAATGCTCTCATTACTGCAATATCCATGAATAGGGATGTCTCGTCAGTTGAAACCCATTTCACGGAGTCATAGTGACGGACCTGAGGGATATGATTAAACACGAAGGAGTTAGCTTTTTGAAGGTTTTTTGCACTTCAAATGTGAAAAGGTTCCTCTCTTGCTCGGAAACACTTACCTCATATTTGTCAGTCTCACAAATCCGATCAAACAGCAGGCACTGTTCTGTCTCAGTACAGAACTGCAACTGAGATGAGTTTCTGTGTAATTATAAAGGAAAATATTAAAAAAGGCACAGATAAAGACATATGTATGCGGTATACAACATTATAGCAATAATTGTCTTTGCCAGAATCTGGGTACAAATTATTAATATCTTCTAATTCCTCAAGAATCCCATTCATGAGCTGATAAAGTAACTTTTAGTTTTGACTTTGAGGTAACAGTGCTTCCAGTTTTGTTCTGTTTGACCAAGTGTTGGTCAAGTTAAAAAAAAAATTGGTTCAACTCAATTTTGGTCAAACGCAGCAATCTACTAAAAATGGGGATTAAATTCAGGTTCTTTTTTTATAGTTTTCTTTTTCCTTTTAGGAAATGTCACAAATAGTAATGCAATAAATGCACAACAAGCATAACAATGTTCTGGCTTGAATATCCAATAAAACTGCCAAACCATTTCTGCTCTCTGACCACAACTACATACAGTAATGACATGTGTATTGTTGGGTTTTAATTGTGGATGTACCAGATATTTAAACAGAGGCTGAAAAAACTGGTTTTAAAATACTATGTTCCTTGCAAACTGACAAACTGAATCAGTTACAAAAAGTTTTAAATATTATACTCATGCAATGGTGTGCTGTTGAAGGTTGTGTGGCTCTCTTAAAAAAAGACATTTTGATCTAAATGAAACTACATCGTTCAATAAAAGTTAAATAAAACATAAATAAATAATTAAATTCAGGTTTCTTACCCAACTCTGGCCTCAGCTGTTAGCACCAACAGAAAGCCAACAAGCCCTGAAAGATAAATCCTGAAACACACATATAGAGTAGAGTGTGACGTTGTGACTTAACAAGCCATTTTTGTTCATCTAGTAAAAAAAGAACAGTTTTCACACAGCACTTAAGCTTACTTCATGCACCAAGAAATTTCTATTCAATGATTTACATCTAAGACAATCTGAGCAGTAAAAAGTACTTACATCGTGGCCGAGTGTTGGGTTCCGTGCTTTCAAAAATCAGATCTTTGCAGTCTGGTCCAAAGCAACTATTTATTCCAACTCTGCTTATGAAAGGAAAATTGGCCACTCCCTGAACCCACAAGACAAACCAGACAATCGAGTATTACATAAACAAGAAACTGGGAAGAATTGTGAAACAAACAGACAGACACGTTTGACTGCATGTGTTATTGACATATTTTGTAACCTTAAACACAAAAACAAAAAAGCAACTTCAATGCTCAGTTTTGGTTGAGACAGACAGAGAAGTGTAATCTGGCAAATTGCAGTATGATGTAGGTTCTATATTCATGCCTAAAAGTGTAATCTCTCAAATCACATATGATAAATATAACAGATAAGTCTTGTTATTGACAAATAACAAGACTTATTATTATATGTATGTTCTATATTCATGCCTAAAAGTGTAATCTCTCAAATCACATATGATAAATATAACAGATAAGTCTTGTAATTGACAAATTTCCTTTATAAAGAATAGGTAAAATGCATGAATAAACTTTGACCATTGAGGTCATAGTTAGTGGTGGTGTTGTACTGACAGCGTTCGATTGAGAGATGTTTCGAATATTCTTCCGCCCTGATGTATTGTAAATGTGTGAAAATGTTTTTGTTGACAGTGTCAACAAAAACTGAACATTATATACTTTGTAAAGGTAAAATGTATGGCAGAGTTGATGCATTGGATTGCATTAGATTGTACAGGTGTACTGAATAAAGTGGCCACCGAAAGTACAATACCAGATAGAATTGTCAGTCAAGGAGCAAAATACTTCCCATGTTCCCATGCGATATTATTCTTTCCACTACATTGTACAGTATGTCCTGTTGACCAACCTGGCTCTTGTATACACAGACAAAAACAGGCTCAGAGAGAAATTATGGACTTTCTATGTAAGATTCATGTCACAAGAGAAGTTCTATTCTACCTTTTGTTAGCACAGTTCACATGATACCTGTTTTGTACCTGCAGAATACCAAATCCTTGGAGTTTGTTAACATTAAAAAAATTCATTCAACCATAGACATAAGGTTCACACCCATATGAACAATAGATGAAAAAGAGTTGGTGCACAATCAGGCTACAAAGAAAAATGCGTTTTACCATTATAGTAAACTTGGTTACACAAATGTGTAATTTGATTTTGTTAAAGGGTGTGAGAGTATACATTTGAGTTTAAATGATCACCATAACTGTAAGAAGATATGTTGAAAACAAACTAAAAAATATCAATCATGCTAAAAATTAAGAAAATGTTTTTTGGAACATTTGCTTATTAATGCTTTTTAAATGTTTTGTTATATTCCATACCCTTAGTCCAGACAAACTCGTAACTTTGGAAGATGCCTTATATTTTTATGCTTTGCTTCTTAAAAATACAATTTTGACACTGATGTTTGTTGTTAAGCAGTGTGTATGAACATGTATGGAGTTTTCAGGGAACACAGGACGAGATGTAATACATCCTTTAAGTGCAAGCGCGTACTAAGAAAATGTCCTTGACCTTGGCAGTGTATTTGACAGTAAAGTTTTCAAGTGAGCATCCCCCTTGATGGGTGATCCAAGGGACACATCATCAGTAGTACACCTCAGGCCTCATTGGATGTTTCGGCCTCATTGGATTATTCCTGTTAAATTAGATGAAATTATTGTATTAAAAATCATAGACTTAAAATAAAGGTAGACTCACATGAATATTTGACCTCCTGCCCACTGTATTAATAACTCACTGAGGAAAGTGTAACTATTAACTGTTAAATTCATTCATTCATTCAAATTAAGTTAATTTGTTTATTTGATTAAATTATTAAGATAACTTGTTTTGATTAACATCAAGGAGCAAATTATATTTAAAACAGACCTAAGCTTCCTAATTTTAATACAGTTTTACTGCATTGCAAATAATGGCAAATATATAGAAGATTGTAGCCAACTTGAGCCGAACCTTCTGATATCAGCCTTCTAATGTTACACAGTTATTGTCTTTGAAATTCTACCATATCAGCACATACTGCTGCACCTAGCATATAACATTACCATTAACCACTGCCTGATGTAAATAATAATGGAAAGACCTGGGGGGAACAAGAACATCTTGTTCCATAAAGACCAAATTATCACTTTTTTGTAAATAAACACTGAATAGGGGTAACCTGAGTACATAGAATTAAAGGATTTCCCACTCTTTTGTCCTCAGGTCTTAGTCTCTAGTCCTTTATGTGAATAATATCACAGTATTGTTGTTACAGGTCTTGCCAAAGTTCATGGGAACAACGTTAATGTTAATGCTGCAGAGGGTTATATGTGCTTGCAATTCGTGTCGATGATATTAGTTGGCTATGATATCAGTTCTGTCAACCATAATACTTATTTCAAATGTGTTTATGTGAATGGTGCGACAAACCTGTATAGCAGCAGTGGTTCTTGGTGAAGTTATGCAAAACTCTGGTTCTGGAATGCATCAGCAAAATGCAACGTGAACAAAAGCATGTGAGTGTTGACATTGTGTAACCTACTTTATGGAGGGGGGCAGTTTCCCTTTCCTCTGACGTTTGAGCTTAGATAAGCTAAACATGTGGCTGCATTAAAGCCCCCCACCCATGCAAACTGCACACATTTATCTTAATGCTAGTTCAAACAACCGTGGCCTCTTTTTGTTGTTTTATTTTGACAGTTTTTACCCGAAATGTCAGCATGGTATTTTGTCCGTTTTGAAGCAAGCTGGACCCAGAGCAATGGGAGTGTCGCCACTCTGTCTTTCTCTATCACTCTGCATGGCTGGCCCTAATACTCCAGTGGTCACAGCGGGGAACTGCAACATTAAATACAATTTTCCGTCAAATAAATCTAGGTAATGATATTAATATTATTGTGTGAATGCTGATACTGCATTCACACAATTCATTCACACAAGACTATGACTTTTTGGCATACTATACTATGACTTTTTTGATATACCATTCTCTAACTTTTTTCGACGTCTGGAAAATAAGAATCACATCAAGGGCCAGACATGTGTATTAACATGCTTTTATTTAAGAGAAAAGTGAAATATCTTTGACTGTATTTTTGCATACATATAACGTCTTCTCACTTACAGTTTGGTCAACATAAAGTCCTAAAAAAGTTCCATAGCCATTATAGAAATAAAGCACCAAAAAAAAGGTCGAACAAAGCGACAAAAACATCGAAAGAAGCGCCAAAAACGTTGAAAAAGCGACAAAATCTAGGTGGGCCAAAATGTATTGGTACAGTAAAATACTGCGGTGAAGTTAGTTTAATGTTTGACATTCATCGGTTTTCACAGATGTTACCTTCAATAGCTCCATGTCAATACTTCGATTTCCCCCAGTTTCAGGGTATGTTGGAGAGCTTATTTAGACAGATGTTTCACAGTTTTAGTTAACTCAAAATCACCAAAGATGACGACGCAGTTTAGAGCGCAAAGAACTGAATGTCTGTCCAACGAGCCTGTCACTAGAGAGGTAGTTAGGGACCGTCGTAAAATTGCAACTATTTTATAGACAATAGGTCACTAATATGTACAGTATATGACAAATATGTCATATACATAGTTTTTGATGACAGGTGAGGTAACTAAGAGGGATAAGAGGATGACTTGAAGAAAGAAGTTTGAGTGTTCAAGTCCTACATGTCTCATTAAGTTTTAGCGGCCCAATATTCTTGGTGAAACAGGCAAATGTCGAAAACATAACTCTTTTGTCAAGTCAGATAGCTTAGAGGGATAAGAGAATTATTTTTTGACATGCTATGCTATGACTTTTTTATCACGTTTTTCGAAATACTACTATGACTTTTTTTTATCATTTATTTCGACTTACTATACTATGACTTTTTATCACTTTTTTCAACAAACTATAGTATGACTTTTTTTTGACATTCTATACTAAGACTTTTTTTTATCTCTTTTTTGACATACTATCCTCCTGAGAACCGAGGAAAATTTTGTTTTTCCTAATCAGATTTTTTTGTGATTCCATACCTGTTTAAGGTTAAAAAAACATCTTACAATTTAATTTTTTTTATTTTTATTTAATTAAAGAATGTCCACTGTAGTGGACAACAGGATCATTTGAGTACGAAAAAAGACAAATTTGGTAGATGTGGAGTCATTATTTACATGAAGATAGTCCTGATGTCCACTATAATTGACATTCATAAAATGCCAATTTTTCAAAAGATACATAATGTAGTTTCTATCAGAACTCAATATATGATTCCTAACACCTTAATGAACAAGAAAATATATGATTATCATAAAATAAATAATAATATTTGACTCATCTCTTATCTTTCCATAAAATGTGCTTGTTCCTATGCTGTCCATTTTGGATTGAAAGAAAGAGGCGGTTCCCGGCCTCCCAGCCAATCAAATAACACATCACTGAAAAGCCCAGGATGTCCTCTGTACAGTACAGCAGGAATTAAGAGACTTGCACAAACGATTCCAAGGAGAGGAATGAGAGGAATGAAACTCAAATGTCCACTACAGTGGACATAAGTCAATGGGCTGGGTCTATACTATGAATTTGTATCACTTTTTTCGACATGCTATACTATGACTTTTTCGACATACTGTGACTTTTTTATCACTTTTTTCGACAAACTATACTATGACTTTTTTATCACAAAAAAAAGTTAAAACACTTTTTAACTTTTAACTATCTATCTATCTATCTATCTATCTATCTATCTATCTATCTATCTATCTATCTATCTATCTATCTATCTATCTATCTATCACATTTCTTGACATGCTATACTATGACTTTTTCAACATTATACTATGACTTATTTATCACTTTTTCGACATACTATGACTTTTTTGACATTTTAAGACTTTTTTATCACTTTTTTCGCCATATTGTAGGCTACTATGAATTTTTGAAATGCTATACTATAACTATTTTCGACATGCTATACTATGACTTTTTTTTATCACTTTTTTACATTCTATACTATGACAATATTCAACATGCTATACTATGACTTTTTTATCACTTTTTTCAACATACTATACTAAGACTTTTTTCATCACTTTTTTCAACATACTATACTATGACTTTTTTCGACATACAGACTATGACATTTTATCACATTTTTCTATGACTTTTTAATAACTTTTTTTCTGACATACTATACCATGACTTCTTATCACTTTTTTTGACAACTGTCCTATGACTTTTTCATCAATATGCCATACTAAGACTTTTTTATCACTTTTTTCAACATACTTTACCATGACTTTTTTATTACTTTTTTCGACATACTGTACTAGGACTTTTTTCAACATACTATACTATCACTTTTTTCAACATACTGTTCTATGACATTTTCATCACTTTTTTTTCGAAATAATATACTATGACGTTTGTCAACATACTATGCTAAGACTTTTTTTTATCACTTTATACTCAATTAAATCACAAAATTAATCAATTAAATCAATTTTATCACATTCCATACTATGACTTTTTAATGTTTTGTTTTTTTACCTTAAATTATTCCACTTTTGTTTAATACATTACTGGTATTATTCAACATTTCAATGAAATTCGTACTAACTAAAACCATTCCCACTTTTCCAACTATTCTCATTACTTCACCTTCTTAAGCAAATATGCCAGCAATCCAGTTTAGCTTTAGCAATTTAGCTTTCAGCATTCACAAGCATTTGCTGCAGAAAATGCATTTTCTAGTTGTATTTACTAATTATTAACACATTTTGTCATTTTGTGATGATCGCAAAATTACAACAGTAATGTCGTTGTTGGAAATTCTTTTATTGATAAATACATGTTTTAATAATTTTCTGGTTTGTGTCTTGAAGCTAGGTGGGACAGTGTACCTGTCTTGCATTACTAGTGGCCACATAGGCCGGTTACACACTGGCAGCGTGGCGTGAGCGTGGCGTTTCTGTTGCGTGTCAGCTGCGTGGATTTTTCTGTCTTTACACACCAGAAACGTGTCTGATGCAGCGCTGCTGCTAGCCGTCTGTACACATGTATGTTTCCCATTGATAAAATGAAATACCATGTTAAACATAAATATATACTGATTTGATTACAGCAAAGACAACGTCTGTAGTATTGACGGCAAAATAGGCTGTTCTGTATTGACAGGTGTATAATTTGTTATTACATTTATATCTGAATTTATATCACATCAACATGACATTTATTAATATGTATTTGTGTCTAAACGACATAAAAACATCTTTTCCTATAAACGGACACGCCACGCAACTGACACGCTCGCGCGACGCATCTAGTGTGTAACCTACGGTGGCCGAGAAGGGTCATAACACATACAAAAGCTACAACACAAATACAACAGCTACAACACAAACGCAAAAGCCACAACACAAATACAAAAGCTCGGACAGCACTGTGTCCGAGCTGCTGACAGATTTAAACATGTCGGGAATTAATGTTTAGGCTTGCTACACGTAAATATAATTTCAGTTTATCAGCCGTGGAGAGTAACTATGCCTGTAGTGGAATGGCTTCGAATGACGACCAAACACGCTTGTCTTTTACTGTGACCATTTGCTGTTCAATGTTGCAGTTTTACAAACCAGAAAGTGAGCAACTTAGCTTGACGGAGATGTTTGCATCTATGGTCTCACGTTCATCTCAACACAAGCTAGCAAGAGTACACAACAGACAACTTCCGTGTAGGCTACTTCAAAATAAAAGCACTTCCTGTGACGGTTCGCAGTAAAACTAAATTACTGTTAAATAAGGTTGTGGACCTTTTCACATATCAGCTGTAAATCAAGTACTGTAATTAATGTATAGTGAGTTTTAATCACACTATAATTGACCCTTTCCTTTAGACTGTTTTAAACTAAACAACATGAATTTCTTATTCAAGTGCTTTAAACAAACATTTTACAACAATGTACTTCAACACAACTGTAAGGTACTTTTAATTGAGTATTTTCATTGTCCCCTACTTGCCTATTGTACGTTTTACTTATCTATTTTTATAGCTTTAATTACTTTGCATATCCGTATTAATTATACAAAATATTATGAATAATCTATAATATTAGTATTAAAGTGGATAAAGAGGAGACTTTATTGATCCGGTGATGAAATTCACAAGCTAGTTGCCAAGTCAAACTTCCGCTGTTATTTTGGCGAAAGTAACTCAAAAGTAATGCAAAAGTAGTGTAACGCATTACAATTCAGAGACAGTAATATTGTAATATAACTAATTACTCTCAAATGACAGTAACTAGTAATCTATAATGTATTACATTTTGGAAGTAACTTGCCCAACACTGGATATCAAACTATATTAACCCCTACACCATGTAGTCTGATGCATTTTAAAATATAGGCTATATATAATTTGTGAATAGCTCCCTTTTATTTGGCGGTGGGCTGAACATTGGAAACAAAAAGGTTTATTGTTTATATGTTGGTAATATGTCTACTTGACGCTAGGTGGGGTTGACAGTTGACTATTAGGATTCATTCTATATTTAGAGCGTTAACCGCCATCTTGTGGTCACCGTGAGGAACTGCAACAACACATTAAAACATCAAGCAAGAGTCAATGCTGGTTAAACGCTGGTTCTCGCTTTGCCAGACCATCCTCCAAAGTGCGCTGAAGGTACTACAGAAACATACTTTCGGTAAATACTTTCAAAATTAATTGTAATTTTTACTTTTTAATTTAAAATTTAAATTTTACGATTCTTAACGAGTACTGTGATAAGAGTATTCATACGAATCATAATGTAAATGCATATAATAGGCTTTTAATCAAACCCCCGTCAACGCATATGATGAATAGATTTATGGATGAATTACAATTTTTTTGTTTATTTACTTATTATACTTATATGTATTGCAATACTCTGGACCGTATGCCTATTGTGACTTTATTAAAGTGACATTTTTTAGTAATAATAATAATAATAATAATAATAATAATAATAATAATCTGTTTTCCTTCTCTAATCATTAACCAATTCTGAGGCATCTACGCACATGTGGGAGTGCATAATATTATACATCCATGGTGCACTTGCTGTAGTTTAAAGTTTAACCCAAAACATAACAGTATAGCCATAATATGTGTGACGTGGTACAGTTGTCACAGGAGTCGTTGTCACTTGAAGAACTACAACTCCCACACACTGACTCGGCCTATGTGACCCATTTAGGTAATCGCTGGGCTTATGTAGCAGTCTGTCCCGCTGTGACTTGGTCGTATCCCCCTCTTTGAAAGCTGCAGTAACGTTAGGTTATAGACCCGCTGGTGTAGTACATCTTTATTTCCCAAATCTGCTGGTGTGGAGGACGCGCTGCTCGATCTACAGGTTGGTAGACTACAACACCACCTAGAATCAGAACAACAGGCCTCTGAGTCTGGACTTTGATGAGGTTAACTCGCCCTGTAGGGGCTTAATAGTGTCTGCAATTCTCAGTCTAGAGTGACCTTATTGTATATTTTATCCCTGTTGTGTCACTGTAATTTGGATGATAAAGCCTACAGTGATGGGAAGTAACTATTACTGAAGTGCTTTGCTTGACCATAATGTTAAGGGCGAATATGAATGCAGGTATCATCATTGTGTGGTATAAAATGCAATGTATTCTACTATACTGTATTTCAGAGAAAAATATTGCAATTACAAATGACAACTTAACTCCACCCTTGAGGAAACAAGTAATGGCCATAAATAAATAAAAATACATTATGAATGCAGGACATAGAGAATTATTTTTCTATTCAATTAAAATAAATTCAGCATTAATGCTTAGACCAGCAAGCATCCATGTACTGTAAATATGTGAAATCCTCCTTAAAGTATCAACATTCAATCACACAATGATTGGGCTGGGACTGGATTTCCAAAATTCATTATTTTGTTATCATGTTGTGCATCTCGAGACTCTTCACATACATATACTCACTCACTCAATTTTTTATGCTACCTCTTTTAGTTTGCTTTTAATGTTCTCTCTTGTTATATACTGTATTGTGTTATTCTGAATATGTGTCGGACCACATGAAAAATAGGTAGCTAATGGGGATCCTAATAAACTAAACTAAAACTAAACTCACTGTGTCTACTGATAAACACTTAGCTTGCTGCTGTAGGCGGTCAAAAATTCCAGGATACATAAATCAGATTAGAGCCAATAATCTTTGAAGAAATACCACACTTCTCACATCCAGTGACTTCCTTTGTTGAGTTTTGGAAGAATTGTTTAAAGCAAAAACTCAACCTTGAACCCTGTCACTGGTCAGTATTCCTATTTATGTGTGGTAAATCAACAGCATCAAGTTTAAACATTTGGATTTGATATCAGCTCACAGAGGAACAAAGGCTTCTTAGAAGACTTAATATTTTGTGCCAGCATTCAGTGATCATACAAGGAAATATAGACGATAAAGAGATAAAAGAGAGATGCTAATCACTCCACTTACAGTAATGCCATTATATCATAATCCAATGCAGCTGAAAGATTTGTTGCATTTTGAGCATACAATGCTTGTGCTTTTTTGTAATCACTGTCTTACATACATTTTCATGCACATTCTGTAGGGATTTTTAAATAGCATTCAAGGCAAAAAAAAAGAAAAAAAAATTACATAGATGTACACATTAGGGAAAAAAGGGGAATTACAACACTTAATCACAAAATACCATCTATATTGAACAGAATGGTGATGGCAATGACATAATATTAGAAGGATTTTCCTTTATTTACATTTCTTACATAATTTTTTGACTGAGCAGCCAGGATCCTCCTGAGGTTTGAGGTCAGAGGTCAAAGAGCCATGGGAACCAGGAGAGTGCTGGTGACTGGGTGCTCCTCTGGTATCGGCTTGGCTGTGGCTGCACGGCTGGCTAAGGATGAACTCAGACGGTTTAAAGGTCAGCCATTCACTCTCCTCAACCAAAAAAGAGTAGATGATAGAAATAACTGCAGCTACTTACAGCCAGTGTATTGATTGTTTATCTGAGGCAGTGGTTGCCACAATGAGGGATCTTAGGAAACGGAGGCCCTTGGAGAAAGCAGCAGGTGACTCCTTAAACAAAACCCTGGAAATCAAACAGTTAGATGCCTGTTGTGAAGCCTCCATCAGAGAGTGTGTCAACAGCCTGCCGGACAGACGGGTGGATGTTCTTGGTCTGTCTCCTCTCATTCACATTCTCATAGACATTTTTTTAAAGTGAATTTAAGATCTCTCTACAAGCATATAATGACATAGGATACTCCGCTGTTACAGTGAACAATGCTGGTGTTGGCATGATTGGACCACTGGAGTGCCAAAGTATCGACGCCATGAAGAATCTCTTTGACACAAACTTCTTTGGCCTGGCTAGGCTGGTGAAAGAGTTGCTGCCCGACATGAAGCGGAGGCAGAGCGGCCATATTGTGGTGATGAGCAGCGTCATGGGAATACAGGGTGCGTTTGTTTATGTCAGTGACATTGCAGAAGAAGAGAGGTAAGCGGTTGCTAACAGGTGTTCTTATGTTTCTACACAGGGCTTCTGTTCAATGACGTCTACTCTGCCTCCAAATTTGCTGTGGAAGGATTTTGTGAAAGTCTGGCAGTGCAAGCAATGAAGTTTAACATCAAGTGATTACATGTCCTGAAAAACTATATCAGCTTTAACAACTCAAAGCAGCCTCCCCACAACTAAAACTTAATGTATCAGTAAGCACACAATGGCACGACTTGTTGACTGTAATGTAACAGTGATCCTATATCTTTTTGATATCTCTGTCACAAGGACGACTCTAGTGGAACCTGGCCCTGTGGTGACAGAGTTTGAAAGGAAAGTGTATGAGGATGCTGAGAAGATGGATCTTTCAGGGACAGACGAGGACACCGCCAAAATCTTCCGTGAAGTTTACCTACCATACTCTAAAAAGATCTTCTCCTCATTAGGCCAGACACCAGAGGAAGTGGCTGAGGCAAGTGATGACAATTATGTTTCCATTTGAGTACAGTAAAAGGTCAATAAGAATAATAATGATGGTTAATAATAAAAAAATAAATAAAAAAAGAATAATTATAATGGTTTTGCCAGTGGAAATGAATAATGAGGAAGCCGCCTTTTGTTTGTATTTTTCAGCAAACCGTTAAAGTGATCACAGCCAAGGAGCCTCCTCTGCGCCACCAGACCAACCGCCTATACATGCCCATGACTGCACTGAAGCACGCAGATCCGACTGGTCGACTGCCTCTGGACACCTTCTATAAGATGATATTTAAACACGACAGCGTGTTCAATGCTACTCTCGGGGTGCTGCGCATGCTGCAGAGGAGCACAGGGAAGAAATAAAGATTGCGCAGACTATAAATGTTATTCCCAAGGGAACAGTGATTGACTATGGTAGCTACAACTTGTTGTCAGAGGTTTTTAGTAAAATATCCAACTGTAATGTGACAGAAGTTTCCTTCTGAGAAGCAATGAACATGGCATGAGCCATAGAATGTTGTATGTACAGTACTGTAACTAAAATAATGTTAATTCTTCATGTACTGTAAATATGGACCATCTTTTCATCATTAGTTTGTACAGGTAAACACTGCAAATAATATCACCACATGTGAATTATAAGCATTTTACCATTTTCTCTTTTCATTCAGTTTGTTATGTTAATTTTAAGGAAAAGTAGAGCAAGGCAATAAAATAACACAAAAATGCATTGTATTGGACTAGCATGATTCTAACAAAGATTTATTCTAATCTTATTTCAAAACTAGTAAAGTCAGGAATACTATAGTATATGATTTATCCTATTGGCAGACAGACTGGCAAACAAACAAGAAAACAAAGAAATTAATAGTCCTGTTGTGTAGTTGTTAATACATAAAATACATTTTCTGAACAATATTTAAATAATATACAAACATACACACTGTTGATTTACCACCATCAGGTTTATCCTTACAGCTCATATCACAGTAGACCTAGACAGGGGGTCCTGCTGGGTAGATGATCTACACCAGAGATCTTCAACACAGGACCCATAGGGGGTCCTCAGAGTTAGTGCAGGGGGGCCGCCAAATTATGATATGTGTAATAATTTCCATAATGTTTTGTCAAAAATATAATTGTCAACACGAATCCAACATGTTAGCAAATATGAATCGGCCTATTTGTGGGAAAAAAACAACATTGATGATAGGCTTACTGGCCTATAGGTAAAGTAGTCTCTAAGGTAGCCATCCACAGATAATTAATCCTAAGGATTCACTGTGCCATTTGTATACTTTACATTAAAACATGATTTATAAAATCATGCCAACAATTAATATTTTATAAGCTAACTATTCTATGTACTAAAAATGTATATTAGAAGGCTTTAGGCCCCACACATTATTGTTGGCCCAGTTTAATATGCAACTTCATTTTATACAATATCTGTAGTAGGGGGCCCATGATCTGTCTCTCTCAGTTAAGGGGTCCTTGGCTTAAAAAACATTGAAGACCCCTGATCTACACCCCACTATGACCCAAACCTGTTACAAGTAATTGCAATTAACTGGCAGAAACACTGAGGAGCAAACTGGGATCAGAAGGAGAAAAACAATACAGCCCTGTAATCAAATCACACACAAAATATTGCATCAGTTTAACTCACCATTATTGCTCTAATGAATCCTTATAGGGGTATCTGCTAACTCAGTGGTTCCCAACCTTTTTTCCTTGGCGCCCCCCCTACTCATGCCTAAGAAAAGCCGAGCCCCCCCCTCCCCCAAAACCGAAGTTGAGGTAACTCTGGAAATAGAGCCTTACTTTCTTTTTTGATACAGAGCAGTTATCAGCACTGTGACGTTTCTCCGCCATGTTTCATTCATAAAATAGTGATGCCGTGGCAGCAGGAAAAACGAGGATACAACAGAATATATAGTTTTTATACAGACTTTTGTATACATTATATATTCTAGTGTATTATCATAATTTGTTTAACATGTGCACATTTTTTTTTTTACCTCAACCTCAAACCAGATAAAGACTCGCGCCCCCCCTGTGATCTTTGCCGCCCCCCCTGGGGGTGCCCGGACCCCAGGTTGGGAACCACTGTGCTAACTGTTCAGCCTGTTCTCACGTTCTAAAAAGCTAAGCACTGTAATTCATATGATTTCCAAGTTTTTTTTGCTGGGCGCACCACATGGACTAGGCTACTGCTGTACGTATAAGAACGCGGCTGGGCAAGGAGGTGGTCGGGCTGATAGGTGGGCGTTAACACACAGAACTGTCAAGCAAGGGAGAGGAGTGCGCTTCCCGGGAAAACAAAAGACTTTCACCCAGGAAATGCGTGTTCCTTGGGAGTGTTACAAACCACGATCTTTTTCCTAAACTCAACTAGTTTTTTCGGTGCCTAAACTTAACTTTCGTCGCCGCATAACGCGTTCATGAGAATGCGTTAGAACCAGAAAACGAAACATTTCAGACATTAAAACTGTTGAATTATTAATCTCCGGTAACTGCATTTCAGTTTTATTTGAATGGTTAGGATTATGAGGATCTGAATTAATGAATATCCTCCTTTAAAATATGAAACAATCACTGAAAACCAGGACACAAAATGTAGTTCCCTACAGATTTTATTATAAGTAACTTTACAACTTTTGACTGTAGAAAGTAAAACCGTGGAAAGGTTTTATGTACAATGGTTTTGAACTACTTTTAAACAAGTATAGAAATTAATAATGATAGAAAATATCTATGACTGTTCTAATAACACAAGACAAATAAAATATCAGTCACAGCCTCAGCTTCAAATAATGCTAAATGAAGTACATTTTATTTTTGTCCTTTTTAGTACATAATAATCATTTCAGAAACATAAGACTTCTCAAGCAAAGATCTACCCAGAACAAACATATTTACAAAGTCGGGAGGTTGAAATGTACAAAACACTTAGTGTGACCTGGAAGAGAACTTGAAAGACCAGTTATATATAAAAATCAAACAAAAAAAAGTTTTCGTAAGTAAAATGTGAACTGGACTGTGAACAATAACACGTTTCCTAGGTCTGACAAAACAGTAGCCGAGTCTATAGTGAACAGGATAAAACAATAATTGAAAGATAAACTCTATGACACAACTAGGGGCAGTGTTAGGTCACCACAAAAGTAGTAGCTAGGAGTGGTGGCCTACTAATTTCTGTTCGTGATGTCACACGATGAAAATGCAGTGGTTTCAAAATTCTACTATTATCAAATGAATTTATGCTGAAATGTCCACAGCACACTAGGGGAAGGACCTCTATCCTAAACACTCAGGTCATGTGGGGGTAAAGAGTTGGTCAGACATTACACAAAGTGTTAGCTGGATGACTGGGAGAGTCATCTCAGAATTTTGTAAAAAGTTTAAGGGTGCAGCACTACATAGTAGTGTTCTTTCCTTCAGTCTCTTCTAACAATCATCAAGATGTATCTCCACTGTCCCTGGACTGGGAGCTACTGTAGATGCAGGGGAACGGTCCCACTGCATGCCATAAAACATCTCCCTGAGGAGTGACAGGGCATAAGCAGTCCCAGCCCAGCAACCACAGCCTCACACTGACCACTACTCCACCACAGACACTACCAGAGGCGAGGTGAGAGTGTCAATAAGACCTCTACCGCCACAGATAGTCCAGAATGTTTCCATTTAGTCCAGTAAAGGACATGATGTGGACTTGACAAATTAAACTTCCACCTGTTCATCTGGTTCTACTCTGTGTTGGATGCTGCTGAAAGGCACATCATCCAGACTCAACAAGACAGGCAAAATGGAGGAATGTTTGCAGGGAAGAGTGATATAAAATAGCAGCTGATAAGCATAGCTTAGTACATCCGAAGTGATGTTAAAAGAAAGGTATCCATGGTTTTCACAAATATACAGAGTATAAAACAAATGGAACAAAAAAAATAAAACAAAACAAACTAAAAAGGGCAGTGAGAGGCTGATTTTAAAGGCAAAACAACACAGGTATCAGGGCTGGCAGTAGAACCGGAGGTAAGAGTCCTGTAGAGTCATGAGAAACTAGGGTTGAAATAAAAGCATTACACCTAAACCTTTACTCTGCTGATTTCTTTTGAAAGTTCATAAGGAAAATGACCATGGATTAAATGCCACCCATATATTATAAATATCCATTGCAGTGAAATGTTGTATTTGACCCACACTAGCCCTTCGAGGCTGGTCACTTGAAGTGCTTCAGAGACACTCATCTACATTCTTATTCATAATACTCATGTGGAAAGTAATCAATTACCACAATTCAATCAAATCAGAACATATCACTACTGCTGAGCAACTCTTAATATATATCTGCTAGAACCAGTTTCTCATCTTTACCAGCTGTCATTGGCCTAAATAAATATCAGTCAAAAGAGGTGAAAAAAACCTCTTTCTGTCTGTTAACTGGTCTGAATGATCAATTATATTCCTTTACCATCACTTGCCATACTGGCTAAATAGAAATGTAGGTGGTCTGTATAAAATAGGAGGGGGTGGCACATTATGTGAAAAGCTATAGGACAGAAAGAGGGTAAAACACCTAAAAGAGCAATTCAGAGAGATAAAAACAATAAATAAAAATAAATGAATTCCCTTCAACATTTTACTTTTTTCTCATATCTACTTTTTAAATGTTTGTTAGTTTCCAGGCAAGCATCCCTAAGTCTTTGAAATGAAAGACTTGGTTTTCTTCATATACTTCTTTTTTTTTTATAATAAAAAACAAGTCCATCTGTGACAGAATTACTTCATTAAATTGTCTGCTGTTTTTTCAGACAACACACATTTCCCTTTACTTTTTTCTCTGCAAAAATCACTAGCAGACGGTCCTTGTGATAATCATAGTCAATCCAAATCCAATGAAAATCTTGGAAACAGGCTGACACACAAACAGACAAGCCCAAGAGCCAGTCCACAAAATCTTCTACCCCAGGTCCCTTTTCAAGCAGGGGCCATGAGATCTTCACGCAAACACTTGCATCTTGCCATTGGCCTCTGGGATTTGAGTAATTTGGGTATGGGCAGGGCCAGCAACTGCTGGGCTGGGTGTGGAATCTGACCAATCAGAGACGCAGTGAGGGGAGGGGCTGGACCAGGGCTCCGGAGACTCTGGGGAAGGGGTCAGGTAGGGGTGCTCACTGGGCAAATGGAGGTAATGCTTGGGCGTGGCATCTAGTGCGGATGAGTAGCTGTGCTGAGAGGGAGGAGTTGGGTAATCCTCTGTTCCTGCAGTGCTGCCACTAGGCTGGGAGGTCAGAGCCTGAGTGGGCTGGGCTGCTGGCGTGACTGCCTGTGGGGGCTGAGCAGGAGGCTGGGGCTGAGAAGGTTGCTGAGGCATCTGCTGCTGCTGGAAGAAGGATGGTGGGGGCTGGGAGGTCTGGGGTGTCGGTGGGGTGGAGGTACCCATGCGGGCCATGCTCTGCTGGTTGGTGATGGTGTGGTTGATGAGCTGCTGCTGCTGCTGCTGCTGCTGCTGCTGCTGCTGCTGCTGCTGCTGCTGCTCAGCAATGGAGGGCAGCTTGACTGGGCTGATAGTGGGCGTGGAGGTAACAGGTGTGGGCTGCAGCATGGCATTACGGTAGAGCTGCTGTTGGTGCATCAGCATGTTTTGCTGCTGCATGGCTGGACTCTGGGGGTGCATGCCTGCCTGGCTACTCTGCACAAGATTCACCACCTGCTGACCACACTGGGAGGAAGCCATCCGGCTGTGCCAGTCAAAGGGCACACTGACAGGACTGACCAAGCCCATGCTGAGCCCCATCTGGCCTGAACTCAGCACATATCCATGGTTAACATCTGAAGCCATGGAAACGCGTCCCTGCAAGGACATTCCTCCAGCTCCCAGGTCATTTAGTTGGGCAAGAGACACGGCAAAGGGGCCACCCCCCTCCAACATGCTACTATGTACCATTGGGGTGTTTGGGACAGACATGGAAGAGTGAAAGAGCCCTTGTGACTGCATGGCCACAGGGGAAGTGGGGTTGGTGATGTAGCCAGCATTGCTAGCTCCCCCGTGGGGTGAGTCCAGTGAGTCAACTGGGGACAGGGTAACTGAGCTCTCCAGTAAGGCACTCTGCATGTCCAAGGTCAGCTTCTTATTACGGGCCTTGACCGACTCCTTCAGACTGTTAGCATGTTGGCTTCCCAGGCTAGAACCCTTGGCCCCAGGCCGACGGTTCTTCTTGCCCTGTGGGGTGTTCTTCAGGCTAGGCAGGAAGGCGCTGGGAGGGCACATGAGAGGAGACAGAGTGTGCCCCCCAGTGAGGTGGTGTCCAGGCCCTCCATGACCCTGGGGACTCCTTACTGTGTTGTACTCATCAAGAAGTTGCACAATGTCGTGATGCATACGCTCCTGAGCAATGTCCCTTGGCAACCTGTCCATATGGTCTGTGATCTCTCGGTTTGCAAAATGAGCCAGCAGCACTTTTACAGCCTCACAGCTGCCCTCACGGGCTGCAAGGAACAGAGGGGTCTCCTCCTGAAAAGAAAAACAGAGTAGATCAGAGGCTGCGTTAGATACAAACATATCTCAATTCAAGCCACGCTCAAGTGTGCTTAAAAAAGTATAAGTGGATGTCACACCTTGAGATCTTGCATATCTTTGTTTGCACCATTCTTCAGCAGGGCAATAGTGGCATCCACATTATTAACAGCAGCAGCCCAGTGCAAGGAAGATTTACCTAAAAGAGATAACAAACGATGAGATTATGCATCTATGGTTTGAATATTATCACAAAACAGGGACATTTGCATCAGGACACCCACTTGAGTGAAACATTACACATACATACCCAATTCATCAACTGCATTGACATCAGCATGACAAGTGATGAGTTCCTCTACCATGCCCTCTACTGCCAGCCGTGCTGCCAGGATCAGCGCGGTGGAGCCATCATACATACGGGAATCAAGATCTGTAGCCCGATTTCGGATCAGAATCTAGGAGGATGGAAAAGATTGGGTTCAACATTATGATTTCTGCATTTCTACACATATGTTAAAAATGTTATAGGCATTTGTACCACTAATGTGGCCAGTAAACAGTTTTTGTTGACGTTTGTTTACCTGGAAGACACCCTGTGCATCTGCAGCCACTGCAGCATGTAGCGGTGTACGTCCTGTGTTATCCTGAGCGTTGGCATCTGCCCCGGCATCCAGCAGCCTCTTAGCAGCATCAGCACGGGCGTAGCGAGCAGCCAGGTGGAGCGCTGTCTCACCAGTGCGGTCTGTTTGGGCAGCAAGGGATGCTCCCTGGTAGATTAGGTCAGAGATAATGTTGGCTGAACACTCCTCATTCTCCTCCTCCTCTGCTACCTCAGGCTCTAAGCCACCTCCACAAAATGATGCCAGCATCAGAGGTGTAAAACCATCTGGTAGGAGATAAAAAAACAGACGTGGGTGAGTTTATGGATTTTCAAGCGCTCAATATACCAGATCATACGAAGAAAGTATTAAAAAAAATAAAAAATAAAAGAAATAAAAATAAATCACAGTTCCAATCTTAGAACTTTAGATTATCACACTACCAACCTGGGCCTCGGACATTAACATCCATGCAGTCACTTTCAAACTCTCCTTGAGGTGGCGTGAGGGCCATAGTGGGAGGCACGCGAATGTCTGCGGCTGCAAGGTGATGCTGTGTCCACTGCCTGCTGTCCACTGCATCTTCACTGTCTGAGAGCATACTCGGCTCCTCAACCTGAACTCACAAAAGGAGAAAAATGTCATTATTTCCTGCAGGATTAAATACAGGATGGAATGCTATTGTAAAATGTACACACTCTTGTGCTTGTGTATATTTAAACTGATTAGGATAGTTTATAAATGGAAATATGCTGTGTAACTGACCTTGAGCCTTTTGGCCTCTGGGCAGTCCGAGTCCATCCACTGGTCACTGTGATCTCCAAGGAGAGATTCCTCCACAGTTTTTGGCATGTGTCTGTTTACAGATGAATATTTTAAACAATGTAAGCACAATAAAACAGATACAATTTCAAAACAAATTCCTAAAGCAATTCCAAATTGTATTGCTAAAGCACTTCAGTCCCAACAACATCTGCATTTGCACACAAATAACTTACTTCATTCCCAGAGCATCCTGGCCCACGGGTTCCCTGCGGTTCTTGTTGCTGCTGGGTTCCTTCTTGAGGAAGAAGCCCTCAGGGAACCAAAGGGTACTGTGTTCTCTCTTTCTACGAGCAATCAACATTCCTATCACAAGGATGACCAAAAGGAAAAGAGAAGCTATCCCCACCAGCATCAGCTTGGCCCATTGAGGTATGGGGTCAACAATAGTAGGCAACCTTTCACCTGTGGTGAGAAGACAAAGTAGTAATCACATTATTTGTGCCTCATTAGTTTTATAAGTTCATTTTGTGTTCTTTAAGTATCTATACTCACCACGGACTTCCTTGAGGGGGTAAGGAAAGCGGAGCATTTCTACAGCTGACAGGGCTCCCAGGTAGTCTGCAGCACTGTCAGCTGTCGGGAAACAGTCCTCAGAGCCCTGAGAGCACAGACGGTTGTCTATTTCCAGGTACACTGTGGAACTACAGGAATAGTAGAGAGGCAGGTGTTTAGTGTAATGTAGAATGTACAGGAAATACTTCAGCTTTAATGTTTACTGTATGCCTGACTGACCCGATGACCTCCTGTTGAGGCTGCAGCTCCCGCTTGAGGCGTGCCTCTCGGCGGGTGTAGGGGCGGATCATGGCTTCTCCATTGGGGTCCAGCCGGAAGCGCAGTGCAGTGTGTAGGATAGCACTTAATTTCTGCAGAAAAGCTGTGCTAGTGCGGAGAAGCTCCTCAGGAGGCAGTAGGACTACCAAAACCAAGACACCATCAGCAAGGGCTTCTGGAACCTTCGTTGCACAGTCCAAGCCATCCCAGCCGCACTCCTCTGTGTTGCAGCCCTGGTCACACTTTCCATCAGCATAGTGGTCTATGCAGTAGGCTTCATATATTGGACTGGAGACGACACAAACAGAAGCATCAGCTCAAGTTTTCTCGGATCAGTACAGAAACAAATGAGGGAATCCTGTTAACAGTAACGTAAACTCACTTGCAAACTTTCTCCTTGCTTTTGCAGTCAAAGTTGTCATACAGACAGTCAACGTTATTGCAGGACTCATCACACTTGCTGTTGTTGAAGTGACGCCAGCAGTCTGCACAACGAGCCCAGGGGTTCACTGCTAGAGAACAGTCGCCTCCATCCCAGCGACATAGGAATGTGTTGCATTCCTTGTTGCAAACACTATCATTGGCTTTTTCATGACAGTCTGCTAGAGGGCATGAGGGTGGGACCTCGGATCTGCTGCCCTGCTCGCACCGTTTACCTGTCCAGCCACCGGGACACTGGCAGTGGAAGAACGGGAAGCTGGTCTCTTCGGTGCACGATCCTCCATTCCGGCAGGGCTGGGAGGAGCAGCCTTCGTTACTTCGATGCCGACACTGGGGCCCGTCATAACCTGGCTGGCAATTGCAACGCGCCCCCCTCGTGGTAAGTGTACAGCTACCTTCATTGTAGCAGGACAGTTCCCGACAGGACATGCTTCTTTCACAATTGGGCCCATCATAGCCCTAAAGATAGAGATCATTTATGCACTTAGATAGTGAACTTTCCTTACACAAATAAGAAAAGCTATAATGCACAAACCACAAAATCAAAAGATTTGATACTGAAATCCTTAAAGTTAATGTACACTTACAAGCTGACACGTGCAGGTGTATCCCAGTGCAGACCCGCTGAATACAGAACAGACTCCTCCGCTCTGACAAGGCTGAGACTCACACACACTGAACCTGCTCTGACACCTCCGGCCAGTGAAGCCAGGCATGCAGACACATTGGTAGTCATTGGGCAACTGAATGCAGTCAAGACTGTTGGATGGGCTGCAGGGGTTAGAGAGACACTCATTTATGTCTCCCTCACATCTCTCTCCTGTGAATCCAGGGGGACAATTGCAGCGGTATCCACCCACTCTGTCCACACAGGTGCCATTGTTTAGGCACTTAGGAGGAGCACTGCGCAGCCTCAGAGGTAGAGCACAGTCATCTTCATTGATCTCACAGAGAACACCTTAAAAAAAAAATATATTATTATTTAATACTACTATACATTTATTATATTTTAGTCACCTACAGTGTAATCCCTTTAGTAATAAACATAGGTTTATGTTGAATATGTGCTTGCATACCCAGTGTGCCAGGGGGACAGGAGCAGATGTAATGTCCCACCAGATCAATGCAAGTGCCTCCGTTCTGGCAAGGATGAGACTGGCACTCGTTGATCTCTATCTCACAGTTCTGTCCAGTAAAGCCTGGCATACACTGCAATGACATGCAGATAACAATTTCATTATCTCTACAATTGTGAAGAAGCACTGTGTGAATACTGACTTTGCTGAAATCTGACAGAGAAGCACATATCGACAATGAACTCACATCACACTGGTACCCTCCCACATATCCCCTGCAGGTGGCGCCATTGCGGCAGGGTTTGTCTTCACAGTGGTCCACTTGGCTTTCGCAATAGCTTCCAGTGTAGTCAGCAGGGCATTTACAATAGTGGGCATTCCCAGTGTTGACACAGTGACCACCGTGGTGGCATAGCTCATCTGTCTGGAGCCCTGATGAGAAAGATTTGGAAGAAAATGTAACTTTAAATATCAGTTACAACACAAACAGAGACCGAGAGGTTAAATGTCATATAACACCCACAAACCTCTATGGCGAGCAGCTGTCTCACAAGAAACCCTGGAGATGTCACAGTAACGCCCAGACCAGCCATTAGTACAGTCACAGATAAAGGAAGCATCCTTTTGGCGACAGCGTCCTCCATTTAGGCAGAGAGATGAGCGTCTGCACAAGTCGACTGGTGTCTGGGGAGGCAAGAGGCAAAGAAACATGTATCAGCATTTATTAGTCTAAAAACATAAAGTCATGAAGACACAAGGCCTTAACAAAACCTTTCATTAGTGTCTGTGAGTGTGTGTGTACCTGGCAGCGGGTGCCAGTGTAGCCCTTTGGGCAGGAGCAACGGAAGGACTCAAGGGCATCTTGACAGATGCCTCCATTAAGGCAGGGCTGGGAGTCACACTCGTTGACCTCGTATTGGCAGTGGGAGCCAGTGAAGCCTGAACGGCAGGTACAGGAATAGCTGTTGGTTTTATCTGTGCACGTTCCTCCATTAAAGCAAGAGCTGTGGACATAAATATGTGTTATTGACCCATTCATTAGTTATATACATGTGTATATGAGCAGGTTGATAAAGTACACCGTGAGATATCGCCATGACTCAAACACACTCACCTTTCAGTGCAATCAGGGATGTTGGTTTCGCAGTGGATGCCAGTAAAACCAGGCCAACAGGTGCAGGTGTAGGAGTTAACATAGTCTGTGCATGTGGCTCCATTTTTGCAGGGGGAACTTTGGCATTCATTGATCTCTAAAGCACAGCGGGGCCCAGTAAAGCCTGCCAGACAGCTACAGTGGAAGGAGTTCACACCATCTGTACAGGAACCTCCACTTAGGCATGGATCTGATGGCACAAAAGAAGAGGATGACTTTGGTTAAGAAGATACATGAACCTGTTATTGTATTTGACAGCAACAGACAGTTATAGGAATTCAGCACGCTACATTTATGTGGCCACTCACTAGGAGAACAGTCATTGACGTCCGTTTCACACGTCAGCCCAGTAAATCCAGCTTTGCAGGAGCACACAAAGCCTCCAAATGTGTTAGTGCAGGTCCCACGGTTCTTGCAGGGGTTTGAGATGCATTCATTCACATCTATGTTACACAACTGACCTGAAGAATGTAAAACAAGGATACAGTAAGGTTTAATTCAAGATCCTAAGTGTTTATGCATTAAGTATTTCTGTAAGCTTCCAGACAGATTATCTCACAATAGACAAGCAGGCAGTGGGTCGATAAATACAAAAATAGCTTACCTTGCCACCCTGACTGGCAGTTACATTGATAGCCCAAGTAGTCTGGGGTGTGTGTGCAGATGGCATGATTGGCACAGGGGTTAGGGGAACAAGGGGTGAGGACATCAGCACAAGTGGGTCCACTGTAAGGAAGCTCACACAGACAGGTGAAACTTGCCACACCGTCCACACAGGTGCCCTTGTTCAGACAGGGACTGGATGCACATTCGTTGATGTTTACCTGGCAGAGGTTACCTGTTGGAGGGGCAGCGAAGACATTTACACATTACAGAACAGAACTTGGTGAGCCTGAAACTTGGCTTAACACTGGTGATGTATCTACACATTTTTAATACACCACTAGGGGGAGGTAGACAATGGTCATTCAGGAAGGGCAAAATGATGAAGGACATAGTAGGAATCTTTTAGACTAAAATATGTCTATAAAGTCTAATAAATACACAGTTAAGACTTCAATTACTGCATGTGCTGCATGTGTGTATTCCTCACTTTGTACTGTACTTTTTGATGTTGATGTATGTTGGGCTACTCTGCCACCATCTTACCTCTGAAGCCTTGGCGACACTTGCAGGTGAAGCCATTGAGCTGGTCAATGCATGTGCCAGCATTCTGGCAGGGACTGGGCAAACAGTCGTTTCTGTCCAGGTCACAGTTCTTCCCCACCCATCCAGCGTCACAGTCACAACGGTAACTGGAAATACAGGAATATAGTCATTAATCCAAAAGATGCCAAGTTCCAGAGGTGAAATTACAATGCAGTGATGTACAAGTTGAAACCTGTGGGATTAGCAACAAGATTGCAAGATGGTCATGCCAAGTTGCTCCTTGATATCATATGTGATGCCACTTTGAATTTTGACAAAGTCTGTAAGAGTTCATACCCGTTGATGTCATCCCTGCATGAGCCATGGACACATGGGCTGCTGCCACACTCGTCCACCTGGGAGTAACAGTAAGGGGGCTTAAAGCCCTCAGGACACTGGCAGTGAAATCCATTCTCTTCATCCACACACGTCCCCCCATTTCTACAGGGGCTAGATGCACACTCGTCTATCTCCACATTACACTTGGAACCTGGCAGGAGAGATGTCAGACACAATCAGAAGTGTGTTTGGCAACATTTCCAATGAGGATTGATTTCTCATCTTAAATGTGTGCTGTCATTTTCAGAGGGCCTTACCAGTGAAGCCAGGTTTGCAAACACAGTCATAGCGGTTAATGCCATCTTTGCAGATGCCATAGTCACATGGATTACTGGCACAATCATCAAAGTTTATTTCACAGTTTGTACCTGTTGAGAAAAGAGTTAGAGGTTTTACATTAGGCTTGCTGAAATATTCAAAAACATCTTAACAATGACGGGGAATATGCTTCAGTACAGACTATGTAAATGAAAATTATATGAAATTATGATATAGCTATTCCATTTTTTGTTATTGCCCGCAACATAATTTAAAAAAATAAAATAATTCAAAGGTTTGAATTAACTATGTGATTTTGGAGTTATTTGTCTTACCTGAGGTTCCATGTTGGCACTGGCAGATGTACTTGTTGACCAGATCCACACACTTGCCCCCATTCTGACAAGGGTTGCTATGGCACTCATTGAGCTGGTTCTCACAGCGATAGCCTGTGTAGCCAGCATCACAGTTACAGGTGTAACTGGCAATGCCATCTACACAAGTACCATGGTGGCATGGGTCGGGCTGACAGTTGTTGATATTACTCTCACAGAGTGTCCCTTCATAACCTAAACAGGAAAAAAGCATAGATGGAAATTAATGTTAAGGCATTTATGGAGTCATTTGATGCAGCAAAGCCTTTTTCTGAATGAAAGCTGTTTTTTATTCTAGTCTACGGTTTTCAGTTTTTCCTTGAATGGCCATTTCATTCTAATTTTTCTCTTCTTCTCAATTCATTAGTTATTTCGTTAAATTTCCTCGGTCTGTTTCCCGCTTTTTCTTTATAAAAGCTTCTACAGTTTGGGTTTCTGATTACTGTGGTTTCCATGTCGACAGTGTTTGTGTGTTGGGCAAGAAAAGTGTTGGTTTGTATGGTATGTGTGTAGTGCAGTGCTGAGTTGGGCAAAGCAGTAAAGAAGGGCCCTACACAGGCCTCCCAGTACTGCTTTTGTTCTCAGTGGCGGAGGGAACAATAGACTGCACCACGTCAAACAGGGCCACTTCACTCAACAGAAGGGGCCCACAAACACAGGGAATACCAAGCAGCTGCCCACTGAAACAATAAGAAGACTCTTTCGTAGGATTTGGTCCAAACAAACATGTTAAATATCAATGTATACACACAGTATGATCATACACGCAGCCTTTGTGACAAACTTCAATGTAGCTCACTGTATATGGGCTTGTTTTCAAACATGTACTTGACTAAATGTGAAGGAATGAAAGTTAAAAAGCAGCATAAGGTGGTGTGTGGGGGTTTAACAGATGAACAGATGTCGGGGTGATGACCAAGGCTCCTTTCTTGGCAACTGCTGGTCCTCAGTGACCCCATGATCCTGAGAGCCGACGAGGGAAAGACGGGGATTAGGGGCCTCAAGTCAGTCTGCTTGGCCAGCAGACATCCAGAGAAATCGCTGACCCCCCAAAACACTGAACACTTAACAAAGACCAAACATAGCCCAACAAGTGGTTAAGGCTCATCTGCTCTTCTGCTGGGAGGACATCTTGAGCTGTGTACAACTATTCACTGACAAATATTAGGTACAGAAGCCCTTACCTTCAGCACAGCGGCACTCGAACCCATTTGGTCGGTCGTAGCATTTCGCTCCATTCTGGCAGGGCGTGCTGGCGCACTCATCTATGTCGATCTGACACATGGTGCCAGTAAACCCTGGGACATGCAAACATAGAGGTGAAGGGTCAGAAAGAAGGTCCAGTGGAAGGGTCCGTGCTCAGGTCAGAGGGCAGTTCTGTCTCTTCTTAGAAGGGCAGAGGTCTTTGGCTAGGTTAGTGACGTTGGTCTGGCTAAGATTGGGTTTGAGAGTGTCTCGACTGGTTAAGGACATGTCATCTGTGCACTTGGACCAATGCCAAGAGGACCACTACAAAATGCAATGGAAAGCCTGTGACCTTGATAATGTTTTTGAGAAGGGACTTACAATCTTGTGCGTACAATGTGGATATGAAAATAAATAAATATTGCTATTAGGTGGTATGAAATATCTGGGCAGCAAAATGTACGCACTTCAGGTTATTGTACATTTCCAAGTGTCTGCACAATGCTGACTCTACACTGGAATGTCTGGACTCAATATACAGTATAAACAATTATATGGAATGTCTGGAGAAACAGATCATTTTAACAACAACAATAGTAACAATACAAATATTAACAATATTTAATCTAAAACCTACTGGCTTGAAAAGCTTGAGAAACTGAGAAGGCTTGAAATCAGTGGGCACAGTGCCCAGACAGGGGTGAATTGGTGCATTGGTAGCACAGTGCTCAGTTGATTAACAGTGTCACGATGGTCTGTGTGTTGGTGCTTGGGCTGCTAAAGGGGGGGTTAGAGGAGACGATGGGATTGTTTTCTCTTTTAGGGAACCCCCCTCTCCCCTTTCTGCATCAGCTCCACCAGCTCAATAGCTAGATGGGGGGTGGAGAGGGGACGTCTGTCCCAGATGTAAATTGAGGACCTGGAAAAGAATCTCATTAACAGGACTGCTGTTCCCCACCACCACCAGGGCAAGATGAGGGAGACTGCTGTCCCTTCCACATTCCAATGAGGAGGGAATGGGGGTCACAATAGTGTCTTTGTTCATGGCAGGAGGATAGGATAGGCAGCCTTGTGGGCCTGCCTTTTTATATGAGTGGTGGCCCTAAACACCAGCAGGCAGAAGTAGCAAGGCCGTCCCCCCATCCTCTGGTTCTGGGGACATTTAAACTTTGGCTCTCTGATTTTACTGTTGCTGTCACTGAATTGGAGTTGTTCACAGGGACAGAAATCAACACAGGGAATAGAAATAAAGTCTTACCTGGCTGGCAGGTGCATGTAAAGCCATTGACCATGTCTCTGCAGATGCCATCATTCACACATGGGTTGCTCTCACAGTCATCTACGTCAACCTCACAGTAAGTCCCCATGTAGCCTGAAAGACAGAAGTTCAATCTGAATACATTTATGTTTTTGCCGCTCAATCATATTCACTATGTCCAGTTTTTATGTACGAGTACGTCAGTTCAAGCCAGCATGGTGTGCATGTATTTGTGTGTACTCTGCAATGGAGAAATGATCTGTGGGAAACTATTCTGTCATGGGAGGCCTCAGAGTTTTTTGACGCTAGTTTCTGCTGAACCACAGGATGGAATAAAGGATCCCTAGAGCATCCCCAGTGTTCCCACTCTACTGACCTGAAATCACCACACCCTACTGTCAAAAGAGCATTACTCCTCTCTGGGTCAGTATCCCATTCACCAGATGCATGTTATACATTCTGCGTTAGCAAACTATGGAGGGCTCCTTCATTGAGGTGAAACAGAGTGTGGATCAGAGTGCTGAGGGAGAGGCTAGCGTGGAATCAGAAATAATCAGCAGCTCCACATGAGCTTTGCCAGGCTGGCTGATGATGAGGAGGGTGAAGAGGAAGGGCCTGTCTCTGGAAATGAAGGGGGAGGGGGAGAGGCTCTGGGAAAAGGCCTCTTTCCCTCTCTGTGTGTATGAGGGGTGCAAAGTGGAGCACAGAGGGGCCCTATTGTTCCGCTCCATTCCCACCACTCTACCACTCATTAGTATTCACAGCACACTCCTCCCCCTAACTGCTCGCCCTCTCTCACATACAGTCCTATAGACCCGACTCCCAGCTCTAATTTGTATAGTTCCCAAAACCCCAGGATGCATGTAGGACTGTGCGTGAGAGTTTCACTGTGTTTTTGTCACTTAGTGTCCAAACCATCACTTAGTCCAAACTAATACCCTGTCTGGCTGTATAGTGCACTGAGTAGAGCAGGGCCTCCATACCCCCAACATCAATAGGAATGCATTACATAACACTCTACACTGGCAGTCAGTATGGCAGAACTGTAGATGATGCTATGTCAAGTTTAAATAATAATAATTGTTCCAGTCTGCTATTGGTTTGGACTGTCCCAAGTGAATGACATTGGGCTGAATTGAGGTGTTCTGTATTGTTTTATTGGCAATGCTAAAACATAACAGCCCTGAATACCTGGCATGCAGATGCAGGTGAACTCTCCAATGCGGTCCAGGCAAGTGGCGTCATTCTGGCAGGGCATGGACAGGCATTCATTTATGTCAATTTCACATCTTGGTCCGGCATATCCCCGGCCACATTGACACTGAAAGGAGCCCTCTGTGTTCACACATTTTCCAAAATGCTCACATGGGTTGGCACCTGCAGAGAGAAGGCTAAGTTTCAGTATATGAAACACATTTAGCAAAAAGACAAAGTGGAGAGCCTATGACCACAGTAGAGAGTGGAGAATTGTTAAAAAAAAAAAAAGTCAGACTTACCAATCGAACACTCATCCATGTCCTGGTTGCAGGCACCTCCTACAAATCCAGCAGGACAAGTGCAAATGGCACGGCCGTTAAGGGGGTTGGTGTCGCACACTGCCCCCTCATTGCAGGGGTTACTCACACATGCATCATCAAGGTGGCACAGCAAACCTGTGGAGACGGCACAGAAAGAAAACAAATGAAATCAACAATTTAGGAGCAAGCCATGAAGCTCCATTTACACATGTACTGCAACCCGTAAATTATCTAGACATTACCCGTAAAAGCTGTGTGTGAAAACACAAATGTCCGAATCAGTTGGACCAAAACACTAAACAAACCTTACCCTTCCACCCCTGGCCTAAACCAAACAAAGTATAGTAAGTGAGAGCATGCCCGACAAGGACAATCTTGTCAACCCCTGTTTTGTCCAGAGTTCACATGAGAAAACAGCTTACGAGTGGAACACAGGCCATTTCACAAACCCACTTACCCGTCTTTCCAACTGGGCACTCGCAGAAGAAGGATGCTACGCGGTCATGGCAGGTGGCACCATTGAAGCAAACAGCTATGGCACAGTCATCGATGTTCTCACTGCAGTCATCTCCAGTCCAACCATTAACGCAGACACAGGTATGACCACCGATTGTGTTGAAGCAAGTACCCCCATTGTGGCAGGCGTTAGGTTGCATGAGACACTCGTTGACATCCTCAGCACAGTATTGCCCTAGTGTGGTTAGATGACACATTGGCTTATACTCAACACACACACACATTATATATATATATATATATATATATATATATAATCCAAAATAAAATTTCTAATATGATTTAAATAGAGCTGTACCTGTCCATTCTGGTGGGCACTGGCAATTGTAGGTGTTGACTCCGTCCACACATATTCCTCCATTCATACACTTGTGACCTGGACAGTCATCCACATTATTCTCACAGTTGTGTCCCTCAAAACCTGAGACAGATGGAGAGAGAAAAGAGTTATGACACACTGACACAGTAACACACACCAACTAAAAGTTTATTAAACATTCAGTGTTTCCTGTTCCAGACACTCTACTCATGACCTTGAGTGATATTTCCCACACTAGAGAAGGTGTGGGGCAATGTGGGCAGCCTAAAGGTTCAGAGGGTGTCTAATTGTTTACATCTTCTCATGATGGTTCCCATATGATGCCAGCAACAGCCGTGTGACTCTTGCCTGCTTCAGAGGTCTGCACTCCCCGCAGTGTTTGCTTGTTTTATAATATCTCAGTTTCAATGACTTCCTCTCTGGCAAGAGACATTTCCTGTCAGCTCCCCAGTGGGAAACCAGAGGTCCCATAAAGTAAATTCCTTCTGTTGTGAAAAGAGCAGAGTGGAGTAGAGTGACGATGGGCTGCCTCTCCGACTCTCCCACCATCTCCATCGGTAGCTATTAATAGCAGACAGGAAGCTGACCTGGGAGACAGGAGTAAATCCCAGCAACAGCACTAACAGCTACGTCATCAGGCTGGGATAATCTGTATGCCTGTAGCACTGTGCTGATGGCCTGGGAAAACAACAGATTTTGTGTATGTGGTTGTGTGTTCCATTATGCTGATAAAGAGCTATTCTACCTGGTAGGCAAGCACACTCATAAGAATGGTCGCTGGTCTGTCGACAGGTGCCCCCATTAAGGCACTGAGATGGGGCACAGGGAAGGGTGGACACCTCACATGTTCGCCCACTGTATCCAGGTTGGCACTGGCAGCGGAAGGACCCATGGGTGTTAATGCAGAGACCACCATTGAGGCACGCGCCAGGCTTGCGGCACTCGTCAATGTCATTGCGGCAGTTCTTTCCCTGGAAGCCAGGTGGGCAGGAACAGTTGTAGTGGTTATTCCAATTGGCACAACGGGCTCCATTGGCACAGGGACTTGTGGCACAGGCATCAATGAGAGAGCAGTCTTGGCCTGGAGATTACATAGTGAATTGTATTCAGTTAAAATAGGAACTTTCAATCACCCTTCTCACATCTTATCTTTCTAATGAAGACAAATACTTATAGATGTACCTCTGAACCCTCTCTGGCACACACAGGTGAATTGTGGGTTACCATTGACCACCTGGCTCTTGCAAGCTGCTCCGTTCAGACATGGCGATCGATGACAGGGATCCAGGTGCTGACAGAGAGGACCAATGAATCCCGGACGACATCTGTACAAACAAATTCACACATACATTAGGATGTCTTCCTACAAGTCGAAACAGGTCACAAGATGACAAGCCAAGTAATTTACAGTAAAGACAGAGCTGTGACACTCAAACTCCAGTGTAGCCCAATTTTAATCATGTTCTGGGTTTGGCAATCAGGGCCCCAATAACACCTTGGCAAGGCCTGCTGCCTGACTCATACAATGGCTTGAGTAATGCTTTTGGGCCCTAGAATGATTTATGTAATAACACAGCTTACCCCAATAGTATTAATCGTGTAATACATTGTTTATGGAGTGAGAAACACATGCACTCACAAATGAGGAAGGCCATCTCTCTGTGTCTTATAGGCCTCAAAAGGCACATTCTCTGTGTTTTTTCCAGCTGGAAAGCTTCACTTTCTCCATATCAGCTAACATTCTTTCACTGTTACAGTTTTTCCGCACCTCAGCTCTTGTTTCTGTTCTCATATATGAAAAAGAACACACCCAGAAACAACAGTCTGGAAATTTAACAATTGCCAACAAATACTGACATGAGAAAAAGGAGGACTACAACCAGCACACATGAACTAAATGCAGCTGTGGTATTTGAATGAAACAACACATCCTCCTTCCACTGACTGTATGTTGATAGAACAGAAAATTATTCTGATGAAACATTAGCATTGTGTACACGAGGCATTTCAGACACGTTTTTATGTCATCCATCTCACGTGCGTCTGACTGAACAGATTTTAATCAATACAGTTGCCTATACAGGCCAGGTAAACTGCTCAATTTCACTAGTGCGTAACGTGACTCGAAGTACATTTTTACGCTTAAAATCTATTTTCTTGCGTTCTACGTGCGTATCTACAGGGATTGTGTATTTGTCTGAACTTGACCTATGTAGACACAGGTGGAGGACTGAAGCTGCTTTTGCTGCTCTAACGCATCGCTTTCGCGGGCTGTGTAGATGTTGTGTAGCTTGACCTAAACCTTCTCCACTAAGAAGTTGAGATAAACATAAACAAGGCTTCCTATAGCTCTCTGCAGAGGTACTATGGGTGTTTAGACAAGGTTTGGACTTACTAGAGAGTCCAGTGTGAGCTTGTAACTCTACACCCACAGTGGGACAAACCCCCCTCTTCAAACAGGCTGTTTGATGCTGATGACAGAGCAGTGACGGCTGGGTGTTGGCCAGCCCTTGGGCTCTGTCTTCTCTTTCATTGGAGAAGAACCCCTGGGCAGGATAAACAATGGGTTTTCATCTATTCTCTTTTACAGGATCATCACCGCTACACTGGTGTTAGTTCATCCTTTATGTACCTTTCCCCCGAATAAACTATAACGAAGACTAAAACGACTTTGTGGTTTTTTCCCCTCACTAGGAGAAAGAAGTTGCTCCAGGTAAACTAAGAAGGATGTACTGATCCAGATCTAAATTTTTACTGAAATTACCAGCTTTATTTCTGACTGTTGCTCTGGTTCAGAAAAACTGCAGACCACTACTTTGTCCCCCCCCCCAGTTTTACAAAGACAATAGTGAATTGAAGGAGCTACAGAGATAGCATGAAGGAGCCAGGCACACAGGCGTATCAACATGCATATACACAGAAATAGTGCAGTGAAAATGTCCCCAAAGTAATAGTTTGTTGGTCTATAAAAATGAATCAAATATCTAAGCGTAATAACTATAAATGCTGTAAGGAATAAAGATTTTTTCCATGACGAAGGTCAGCAGTAAGACACTGAGCTTAGTGCAGAAGTTAAAGTGAAGCAGCACTGGTGTACCACCTTTAGAGGGTTATTACAGCTACTCTTCAATCTCCTTAAACCCCCCTGAACGTCAGCTTGGCTTTCTTCCTAACAACCCCCTCCTCTCTTGCGCGGTGAGGTCAAATGTCACAGGTCCCCCGTCTAATTGTGATGATAATGTCACTCAGGCTGCAGGGAGTGAGGTGGGGCTGCTCTGCAGGAGAGAATGTATGTAGAAGGTGGAATTGGTGGAGAGGGCGAAGAAGAGGAGAGACTGGTCTGGTTCAGCGAGAATGTCATGTCATATTTCCTGTAATCCCTTGTCCCTTGCTATGAAAACACTGCACTCACTCCGAACGCATGATCCCTGTTGCCCCAGCAACCTCACAGACGAACAAACAAGCCTGACACCCAACCAAATACCCCTGACCACCCCTCACCCTTGGTCCCCATGGCTATTTGTCATGGCCTGGCTGGGTTTATTTAGAGGCAAATTAACTATGTCTGGAATCTAGGGTGTCACTAAAAAAATGAAACCCAAATGTGGCACAAAGAAGACTTTGAAAGGGTTGAGGAAGAAAGTTGGTTATAGAGATGAAAAATACAACAGACTGAACGACTGAAAGACACATTCTTCTGGAGCCACACTACTGTGGGCATTTGACTGCTCATGAAAGCCAAAGAGCTAGAGTCTTAACAGGCTGTTTCCCAAAGACTATCATGACTCTCTATGGATGACGAATAACTTCTAACTCATTCCAGGAAGTATTATGTGTCCAAGTACATGTTGATGTCGCACCACAGAGACTAAAACACCAGGTATTTGAATAAAATAAAGTGTGTTCAGCTATGAGAATGAAGTGCATTGGTGTTTATTTGTGTGTGTCTTAGTGTAAATGTGTGCATGTGCGTGTGTGGGTGTGTAGGAATGTCGATAGTAGTTATGCCTGATAAATTATTTGTATTCCCCTACAAATGCACACTAAGTGAGCAGCCAAAACACACATTCTTTTGTCTAGACCTGACTCATTGCCAACATGCTACTCCCATAACACATAAATCAGAGTGCTATCAGGGCAGAGACTGTGAGAGACATGCAACTTTGTCCTGGTGCACCTGAGAGTCTCCTTATCAGGCTCTTTACAACCTTGTGGATTCCATTGACTCTGGGAACAGCAGGGCAGGAACTCTGCCTTCGTCTGGGCCCAGCCTTATTTGTGGCCGATGTGGAAGGCAGGTGCAGGCTGCTGTTGTGCAATGAGCCCCTGAGTCATATTTAGTGAGTGAGTGTCGATCTGACCTTTGAGGAAGAGAGTGCAGCAGATGAGGAGGAGGTCTTTCAGTGCAGCGGAGGGATGGCCAGAATGGGTAATCTCCCCGTGTCAACACATGAGGACTTTTGCCAGCTGCAGCCCCGGCACCATGCATCTGTCCACATCTGTCAGTGCACCTCTGAGTGTCTGGCATCTACCTCTCCTGCCAGACATTAAGCCGGAACAACTGTACTGCTTTGCTCATGGGAAAAGCCCAGTAACACACACACACACACACACACACACACACACACACACACACACACACACACACACACACACACACACACACACACACACACACACACACACACACACACACACACACACACACACACACACACACACACACACACACACACACACACACAACACACAACAGACACACACACACACACACACACACACACACACACACACACACACACACACACACACACACACACACACACACACACACACACACCATTTCACAACACTCAAGAGATGTGGTCATCTTTCACAAACACATGCATTAACAGTTCCTCTTAACATTTTAAAGAACTTTAAAGATTGTTACACGAAGGCACCACTGCAACAAAGCAAACACATGCAACAACACTGCACACCCAAACACAAAGAAAAGAAACTTACGACCAGCCTCAGCTGCTGGGCAAGGGAAGTATTGTGAACCCATAAAAGAGAAGATCCACAGAGAAAGTAATAGAAGAAAGAAGAAAAAGATGGCAATTGTTAAGCATTAAATGAAGAAGCGTTTAAAGTGCAAATGGTTCGCAAAACTTTTTTGTAATTTGAAATATGACAATATCTCAGTCGTTGTGCATTAAGTATGAGGGTCATCTAAAACTTTTTATTTATGCAAGTGGGTTCTGTCATTTATACTGGTGTAACACAATGCCAGTTTTCCTGCTTTCTGGGTCACTGAAGCAGGGTAACCTGAGCTCATCCTCTGCTATACAATAGCAGCTACTCTGCCAGAGGTCACAGGGTGGCTCACCTGTGAACAAAGAGGCTGTAATCTCTGACATGGTTCATACACACAGTCATGCTCCACAAAGCAACAATATAACAGAGTCTTCCTATCTTAGAGGGCATTTCCTAAAACAAATGGAGAGGAAAAGCAACAACAACAGAACCACCATGTTTTGACTTGGGGCAAGATTTCAACTTCTATATTGCATGAGAACTAATTTTAGAATCTTTGTGAAAACTCTTACAGTGTCTCTTTCTCTCAACACAGACCTCTTTCCCTCACCCACTCCTTTCTACAAGCAAGCAGGAACCATACTGACACCACACTGCCAACAGGAGCCCATCCACATTACCCCTCCTTCCAACAGCCTCTTCTGCTCTGCTCTCCCCAGCTTGGCTCTCCCTTTCTCAGCAAAGAGCCAGATTGGGGGTTGGGGAGTGTTTTGTGGCCCAAATAAAAGAGCTAAAGTAGTCAGAACTCCTTTGTATGAAAGTGTTGGAGGAGGGGGGGGGGGAGTGACCCAAACAGCTAGTCTTTCAGGCCTGGGCTTACACGGACCAACAGGCCTGGGCTGTAGCCTGGCAACAGTAACCCATGGAGAGAGAGCGCCAGAGTAAGAAAAAGGGGGAGACAGGGTTTCGTAAGGACAGTTGAGGCAATTCAGACAACTGCTCCCCTACATATGCAGGTAGCACTAAGCACGGCGCGGGACCAATTCAGTCTGATAATGAAGTAAGATCATGTCTAAAAGGATGCGTGTTTCACAGTTTAAAGTGCAAAGTTTGTTTCAACAATTGTGCTTAGACACACAATGGAGTTATTGAAATCTCCAGGAGGAGGTTTCCAGAGCACCCCCAGAGCATGAATATTAAACATGTGAATATAAGGACATTTAACTTTCTCTTGAGGGAAAGCAGTAATGAATCGGACTAAAAAGTTAAGACGGCTATCAGTGCTTCCTTCTCACCTTCTCACAGTCCCTCAGATTTAGTTTAAGAATATAAATCCAGAATGCCAAGAAAATGGCATTTCCTTTTACAAAGGAAATTGCACAGATCTTCTGCAGAAAAAGACAATAAAAATTGTACTCTTGTTGCTCTGTAATGCTGCTATGAAAAGGGTGTGACAAGATCTAGTAGTTTTTAAACTATTAGTGCATACACTATCGGAACAATTTTGCATCAAGTTTCCACAGATTTTTTGGAAGAATACTCCCTGACATTTTTCAAATAGCAACGCGTTTGCCCATAACCACATTGCATGAATCCCAGGGTCGAGGTCTTTCAAAGCATTCTCCACTGAACTCAACCACAAAAACCCCACCCAACCACCTAAACTGAACCAGATTCTGTTAAACTCTGAAACAAAAATGTAAAAGACCCCATCCCCAACCTAACATGAAAGATCAACTACAATGCCTTGTCCAATGTTTTGTCTAAAGTCAGCCAGTAAAAACGTGATGTGACAAAAAGACATCTTAGACCTTCTAATTGCCTGTATTGCTATTAATTTCACAGCAAACATTTGCTGCACAATTAAAGTGGAATGAAAAGATTTAATAATGTTGACTAAAAATGTTGCACAACTTGACCAGCACTCACATGCTTATAGTCCAGAAAGAATGAAATGTGTTGACAGTGCACTGGCAAAGGTTCTTAATGATAAGCTAACAAGAACACTAGTAAACAGCCACAGAATGTCTGTCATCCCAACTGCTGACATCCAAAGAAGTACTAGAGATGTTAAAGAAGAGTGTGGGTCAGTCATACCTGATGAAACATTTTATGACAAATTACAATAATGTAGCATGTTTGTTCTATTTCCACATGACACAGTATTTTACTCCTTAAAGCTCTGATAAATCTTAAATTAAAAAAAGGTAAACATTAACATCCAGTTGTCTTTGGAAAATGTGCTTAGTGGAAAAGTTAATGCCTGTTCCTGAGTCATTTACTGACGGACCCATCCCTTCCTCTTCTAAAAAGGGAGGGAGACTAGGGAAATTTTGCATGCAAACCTCAGTTATTCCAATTAGGCCTGCCTGCATGTCTCTTCAGAAGTCATGTTCTACCGTATAAGAAGAAACAACCAGGGGATGAGACTTCAGAGGCAGGCTTATCCCTACATAAGCATGTGGTTCAGACATACAGTACATTGACTCCAAAAAGTAAAATAATACACAAATCCTAACTGGATGATGGTGTGCCAACTCACAATCATGGCAAACCTGACATTAATGAACACACAGACATGAGCGAAAGATGAGAAAGTTGAGGAGCTTGGAGAACTGGGTACACTAAGTAAAGCTGCTTAAGCTTTTCTGATACGACAGGATGTGCGTAGCAGGGAGGTCAGAAGGCACCACTTCCTGTGACGGGGCCTGGGAACCACATCTCCCAGTCTCCAGTCTTGACACAGAGAGAAAAAAGGACAACAAACCCAAATTTTCCTCCCTATGATCTTGTAACCTCTTGGTGAGATAGTACTCATCTCCTTATAGACATGACAACTGATCTATTAAATTATTTCAAACTGCTGGGTCTGAAATGCATTAGTTTACCTGGATAATGACATGACAATGGCTCCATCTGCCTGTCAGGACAGTATGAGTGATATGGGCTATATGTTGCCTGACAAAATTGCAAAGAAACTAATTGCAAATCAAACAAGTCATTCCAAACATCCCATTTTCAATGAGACTACGCTGACAGTATTGTTAAAGGCATTCCTGAAGGGGCTACCAGGGTGAATGGTATGGACAATAACCTGAAAGCACCAGAGAGACAGGAGGAATCTTACTAAGCATTCCTTTCTAATCCTCCATAAAGATGCCAAAGAAAACACTAGCCCTGAGGTGCTCTGAACTAAGCCATCAATATAATGTCTCTTTGCTACGGTCCATCACAAAATATGTTCCTTGGCGTGTGCATATTTCTACTTCTTAGTGAATTGTGTTCCTCAAAGCCTCCTTTTTTTCAGTAAATTAACTTGTAGGTACTGTATTTCACAGTTGGAAAGGTTGTACCATCCCCTGAGAAAATTGATTGTTTGTCCTCATTTAAAAAAGGAGAAATAATATGTTTGTGTATGTGCAGATCTTGCTATTTTCCAAAAGTGAAATAAAGTAAGCAGATAAAAAAAATGTTACTGAAAAAACAGCACTCCACACTTTATGGACAGTCTGCTCCCTATCAAAGTCAAAGATGTCCTCTTTCATCATGTTCTAAGAGGCTGGGCGTTGCAAGGTCATAACGAAACACTCACAATTTATATGCTAACTCTGCTACTGAGGCCAAGAGCAAAACATTAATAACATAAAGAGGACCACTGTATCCATCCATTGGCCTCACACAGCGGAGAAGCCCCACATTTATGTCCATTCAGTTTAGAGGATCTGAGAGGGAAGAGTTTGTCGTAATCTGCAATCTGCCACTGTGTTGAGAGACAGAGGCAGAGGATGAGCCGCCAGAGCTGGGATGACACGCAGAGAGGGAAAGAGTGGACGTGGTTGCTGCTGCACTGTGAGAGAGGCAACATGTGCTAGAGAGACTGTGAGCTACCAGCTTCATTCCTCCACGAGCTTGTCTCTCACAGTATGGGGGCGGCTGACTGCTCAATGAAAGCACCTGGCCCTATGCTTCCCCTTTGTCAAGATCTGACTTCACTGGATTACCATCACAACATCCACCAGCTGTCCTCGACGCAGCCCACCCCCTCCCCCCACTCCCTCCCTCCTACCCAGCCTCCCTCTACCCATTCCCTACCCCCAGTCTGATCCCTCCAGCTGGATCCTCTCTGAATGACACCCTCTCAATCTGCCTAATTATCTCTCCTCCGGCCACGCTGCAGTGGCCCTCTCAAAGCAGCCCATTCTGCTCACAGGGCGGAGCTCAGGGGCCAAAGGCTCTTTAACTGGACTTCCTGACTGCTCACCTAGTAGGTTGCACTCTCTGTGACATGATCAACCTGTCACTGTCAAGTTCAAAACTCTGGGCCACAGTAAGATCAGTAATACAGTAATATGTATTGTTATAATCATTATTCAGCAAAAAACAGAAAATGTCAGAAAATGTAGATAAAACCTAACATTACAAGATAGGTTTGTATTTTGAAGCTACGCCATTTTGAGTAGTGCTATTTAGAAAGTGATTCTGGGCAATTTTATCTCTGGAATAGCCATGCAGAACTACAAAATCTCACCTACATGTTGTGCTTATAAGTTGCCCTCAAACAAAGCCAACTGGTTGAAGAGGGAAAGATATTCAGTAGAATTGGGGTTGGACCAACACTCAAAAGTAAGCCTACTTAAATTATGCCACAGTATATAAAAACAATTAGCTTTATATTTTGGGTTTAAAGTGCTTTGGGTTTTATTCTATGCAACCTTTACATTCTGGATTGGTAAAAGCCACACTTCCGCCAGCGCACATTGCGATACAAACATGTTTGGAGACTCAGAAACAGGCATGTTTCAGTGCAGGTGCCACATGGTAAAGAAGTGCTTCCATATCAATGGGAATCATCTTCATCATCACCTTGATTATGCAATTTCTCACATAAACCCATGTATGTCATGGAGTCTGAGCTTACCACAAGTTGACTCATATCAGAGTGCTGGTCATAGGTAAATAACTGGATTTCCCTATCCACACAATACCCTGGTTTACAACTGTAGTTGCACTTAGTCACTGCAGTGTTTGTACACTGGAGTTTCAAACTGGCAGATGATTTTGTGTAACTTTTTCTTTTTAATTTGATCACTTTAATAGTGAATGCAACCACTCATTCAATATCATACCCAACTGTCTTTGCAATCACAAGCAAGTATAAGCAGTTTCAGCCAATATCTAATGGAAAGTTAGTACCTAGTTTGGGAGCAGGGTCATGGTGCCAGTTTGGAATACTCATTCAGACTAAAAGCATGAACTGATTTTTACTGGGTAACTGAAAAAGGTGAAATGGGTATCAGAGTATTTTACTTCTGTAATACTCTGTCAGCAATTCTGGCCTGCAACCTTTAATGCCCCATTTCCACTGCATGGGCTGGCTCGATGTTCTGTGTTGCTCTAGTGATGGTTCTCTCTGACCAATCAGTAGTCTGTAGTGTTTTAACTCCACCTTCTAGTATCAGCTACTCAGCTCGCTTGGGACCTCAACCGAGGTGGTACCAAAATAGTACCAGGGTGCTATCCACAACTTTTGCTAATGGAAAACCAATAAAAGAGCAAGTCGAGTTGAGTAGAGCTGTGCGGCACCATGCAGTGGAAATGTGGCATAAGTCACATGAGGAGGAAGCCAGCACAATCAGAGACGCACTTAAAGAAACTAACAAAATATAGAACTTTTCTTGCATGGTAAAGTTATAGTGTGGTGTATCATAGCTGTGCTTGCCAACAACAACAATACAGAGGATACATTGGTATCTGGGACAGTAACAATGGTAGCTGAGTATTACTGTCACTTGAGAAGCTACTTGCCATAAGAAATATCTTTTTAAAAACTAAGTGGCTGAACAACAATCAGGAACAGATGAACATTTACTACACAGAACAATGTGTGTGGTTCTGTGGAACAGTGGTGATTTCAACCAAGGTTATTTTCTACTGGTTCTCCAAATTCCTTTCAAATGCCAAAACAAGTATCTGCATTTCTGCGTTTCTGTCTTTCTACTCCGTATTGGCTTCACTTTGCTGTGGCCTTTCTTCTCTCCCTCTCTACGCCCTTTTTCTGATAGTGCCAGGTTACAGGCAGGTATCTGGTAGAAGAAAGGATCTTTTCTGCTGTTTTGGATCTCCTTTTTCTATATGCTCCCAGGGGAAAGGGTGGGGCAGCTCCACCACTCACCTCTGTGTAGGACTGGTTGGACCACTCTCATGTGTCCACGCTCCGCTCCACTGCTCTGGGACTCTTTCTACACTGTGTGGTATGACATTTGATGTCCTCTTCCATTAGAAATCCTTTACCTTTGCATTTTTAGTGCTCATTTGTCTTTGCACTGAACCAGGATGGTTATTACACATGCCCAACTCCTAAACCCTAACATATGTACACATACATGTACACAGCACAAAGGACTAAAGGAGCACAACTGATGAATGAATGGTGTCTTCCAAAAGAAAACACATTCCCTGTGATTAGATTAATGTACACAATTGGCAAAACATTGAGAGGTTGTGTTAATTTTCACTAGTGGCAGTAATATGATGTTGGATATACTGAAACAAAGATCTGGCTGCGTACAATTATACATTGACTCACTTAATGATCTTGGCTCCAGCTAATGATTGAAAAAATGTGGGTGGTAGTTACTTGTTCCGCATGCAGTCGGGTTACACATTGTCTAGTGTGTAATGGCGACTACTGGCAGAATAATCACTTTACAGAACCATGTAGTAACCTTTGTTTAAAAATGTATATAGGCCTATATGAGAAAATGTCTGCCTTATTGATTGGTATTGGCTCAGCTTTGACCCCTAAAGTAATATAAACTGCTAGTCCAATAAAATTATACATGTAGCCTACTTTTTTGGAGGGAAACAGCTGACAACCAAGGAGTTTTTTTGTTCTATCAATGACAGTATCTCCTCCATCTGAAACACTCACGACATGTTTCCCAAGCCAAAGGGTTCTTAAAAAGGACAAATGACCCCCGGGCAAGACACTGTAGCCTATTTAACTTGACTATTGTAATAGGTTCCCCCCCAAAAAAAAAAAACTTCACTAATTTAAAAAACAAAAGCCTGCCCAAAGCAGGCAGGAAACGAAGACAATTCATCAAAAAATGTTCAAAAGCCTTGAAATTGAATCGCAAATCACACAATGAAAATAACAATAAAAAAAACATGTAACACAGAAGGAAACTGTGATTTATGTCTGACAAAGCTCTTTAACAGGTGCAAAAGATGAGTGTGGCAGCCAAACATGTTGAGGCTTGATGGTGCTCATCAGTGTAGACATAATCAACAGGTCATATCTTTCACCAATTTTATGTGAATGTTGTAAACTAACAGCCAACCGGGCATTACGAGAGCATATTCACTACATTGTTTAAGACTGGAAAACATCTTTCCCCTGAACCTTAAAAGAACCAACTGACAAATAACAGCCTTTGTAAATCAATTTACACACAAGGCCTACACTTACTACACTGAGTTTATGAAGCATGAGGCAGGAGAAAACTCAGATCTTTACATATGTTCGACTTACATGCATCGAGAAGATGAATCTAAGCATGTCCCTCCATTTTCACAAGGTCTGTATTTATCCACGCAACGGAACCCTGTGGAAATTGGAGAAATTTGTTAGAGAACCACACAACTGACAAATGACTTCATGTCATCCACTTTAACCTAAGGGGGAACATGTAATCCTGTTGTAATATATCTCAGCAAAACTATTAAAAAAATGTACCATTGGAATAGTATGATCTCTATACACTCTGTAGGAGTTACTCAAATTGATGTAACCTCTTTAAAACTGATAACAGTGCCACTTGTGGCATCTTGCAGACACACCCGCATGTTTGTTGTTTACTTTGTCAAAAGCAGATAAACATTTGTGTTTCCTTTATAGAGATACATGCTGATATGAGATTGTTTCTGCTTGGAAACAGGTTTGTCTTAGAGATTTTCATTTATCATATTCTGACCGTCTTTGCTCAGCAGTTTCGAGGGAAGACTTTCAGTTGTTTAAAAGGTCTTTGTTCAAAAAGGGGGGTTGGGGGGGATGTAACTTCGGCTCATCACCCCCTGATTTGGCTTTAACAAATTTTCACCCTTCCACATTCAATAAATACATTTTTTGAGACTCAACATGTTAAGCATCATTGCACAAGCCCACGCTCCTCAGCCAAACTTTTAAAGTGCTGCTGAAGTTACAGGAGCCACTTCTACTCTTCGGGTTTTGTAAACTCGGTGGAGATCAGCCCTCATACAGTGCCATCAGACTTCTCCAACAGAAGAAACCAACCATTGCAGGAAGATGAAATGTAAAAAAAAATAATTTTAAATCCACTTTCCCAATGCAGAAGTGTAAAATGTATTCACAAAAACAATTGTGTGCAGGCCTATGATATATTGACATGATGCGGTAACGTTAAATGTCTTCGGTATCTGGTAGCTGTTATCTGTTCGGTTCAATTAGGCTTTTCCAAATGGCTTTGGAAAACTTTGCAAACAATCTGCAACTCAAACTACTAATGAACTACTAAATAAAATACTAATAAAAAGTAAAAAATCAGTTTTGCAAATAAACATGTCAGTGTTTATTGGTAGCCTAAATAGTCAAAGGTAGCTCAAATTTTATTTGGAACCACACGGTAAATGGGATGCCCGGACATGTCCAGTCTACCTTTGGTTATAGATACGAATATGCTAATATTAATTAATTTGACTTACCTTCGCAAATATGCATAAACAATAAAAATGACAAAATAATCCATGGAATATCCCCTTCCATTTCGGTGGAAAGTTTCCAACGTTTCAAGTTGGGCTTTTAGTAGAAATACATCCTTTATAAAGTTCACATAAAAATAAAGGCTCCAAAATCGATGGGGAATTGTTCATAAAGTCAGCCGGAAAGCGTCGCGTTAGGTCCCAATCACGTATTATCCTTCGCAGCTCGGCCACGGCTGCTGTGATTCTCGGTTAACCTCCTGAAACTTTTGAAAAACTTTTGCTTCCCGATCTGTCCCAGCGTCTGGTATTACTCCGCCTCCTCCTCTCTCTCTCTCTCTCTCTCTCTCTCTCTCTCTCTCTCTCTGCGCAGAGCATCCAACATTGGGCCTTACAGGGACTTTTACGCACCAACACCACTACCCCCACCAAAGACAAACGCAGATGTACAACAAAAACAGAATAATTGAATAATTTCACTGCCCAAAAATAGAGACAGGAAAATGTATCGATCAGAGTTCAAACTACAATTGAGGCAATCATGCAGGACTACCAACACAAATAGGCAATTTGCTGGGACATGAATTGAAAAGATGCTTTTATCATAACACAAGTAGCAAATTTAACAGCAAACACATCTATCTCTTTCTCTCTCTCTCTCTCTCTCTCTCTCTCTCTCTCTCTCTCTCTCTCTCTCTCTTTTTGTCCCAGAATCTACACTAAATCAACAGTTGTTTTCTTTGGGTAATTTTAGAGCCATATTACACACTTGGGAAAAACATAGACATATTTTTTTAAGATATAGCCTAGCAATTAATCTGATAGATTTAGCACAACTACAATTGACAACAATCTTAGGGAACTCAGGAACTGCACCTCCTCAGCATATGGCAGTGGACTCATTTTCTGCAGCCAGCGAATAGTGCTTTGGTTGTTCTGCAGCACAGAGCGGAGCCGGTCGCTTACAGAGACAATAGCCTTGATTTGAATAATAAAAGGAGTCCGGCATTATGACACAGTTTCTCTCTGCAGGGGAGGGCAGCACACTAATATTCAAGCACACTGCCCCTACACCACCATCTCCCCCTCTCCATCACACTATTCCTGGTCCTGGCCTTGAATAAATTACAGACATGGGTAGTGGCATGAATGTAGCAGGCTGGTTTGGAGTGAAGTTCGTTAGTGCATGTGACGTCATCTATAGGGGTCAGTGAAAAGAGCTTGTTAGGCCTCACAGACACCTGCTTCATTTGGCACCCACCATGTGATGGAAGTTGGGCACTGCAAAGTCTTCAATAGCTGGATTCAGCTTTTTGTGCACAATGATTACATAGTCCTGTATTCTTCATTAGTAGTTGAATACAACTGCAACTGATTGCAAATCCTCCTTAACACAGGCTTTTATGTATCTAAGATGAATTGTGCATGTGTTTCTGACTGTGTTGTCAGCTGCAAGTGAAAACTAGATAGAGACGAGGAGGACGGTGTAATAGGGTTTATGCATATTACACATAGGTGTATAAGCTGTGTTTTTATGTTTTCATATGGTTGTGAAATATCTCACCCCCTGGGGATGTGGTAGATGCACTTGCAGCTCACTCTGGCAGGTGTTGGCAGTATTTTGACTAGCTTCCAGTTGGAGAAGGTCCCAGGGAGAGATTTCTCAGGGACAGACAGTTGTATTTACAGTATGTTGCTATCTAGGCACTCAATGTCTACAAATGCCTCACGTGCCTCATTTCTCTGAAAAACGGAAGGCCTTGATTTCATATAAAACAACTGTTGTCTTCTTCATGTCGGACAATGTTTTTACAACCATAATATCACAAGTTGAAGCAATTATCAGTCAACACATTATTGAAACAGAACTGCTCAGAGAAGAGCGTAATACATAGCCAAACATAATCAGGATTGTAGATGTATAGTCCTGTTAAAGCAGAGGTTCTACATTTTCTAAATGACCCCTTACAAGATAGAGAATATACTGGGAACCTCGCCATGTATGTCCTTTGGAATAATTTGATGCCTATTATAGATTTAAAAATTAAAATAGTATTCTTTGAACTATGGAGCATTTGTAAAATAAAAAAACATGTATTTTTTTTACATCATGATAATTTAAATGAACATATGAGTGAGTGCCATGGACCCCAATTTGAGATTGCCTGCTTTGAAAAGCACAAAATAGCTATTTGTTACTTAAAAAAAGTTTTACAGCATAAAGAAACAGGCATCAAAATAAATAGAATTAAAAAATAATGTGACTGAAGTTTATTTTATTCTTTTCATGTATTTGTGTGTTCAGGTATTTTATTTATTTTATCAATGCTGCATTCTCCTATTAATGGATTCTGTCAGACTATGTCAGACTTGCTGCAGCTAACTTTGAAAGAGTGCTGTAAAAGGTCCACAAGACTTCCAATTTTCTTCACTCGCTAAAATTCTTTCTTTGAGAGGATTACAATCTGCACCGCTTGACTCCAGAAAATAAAGAGCCACTGAGAAAATTCCAGTTAGTCTTCTTTTCCTCTGATCTCATTACTGGTAGTGGCTGCTCCTGCCCTTCCCTCTGGAAACACAACCTTTCCTTGATTGTTTCAGAAATGAAAGAGAACAGTGAACTAAGTCTTGTGTGAATAACAGCAGTAGAACAGCCTCTAGTTTGTTTGTGGGACATTTCTCACACAGTAGTCTGTAAATTGTAATTTTAATGAATTCAGTTACATCCTTGTCTTGTTATCTCTTGTGTCTCTCACCCTTTCTTTCTCTCTCTCTACACACACACACACACACACACACACACACACACACACACACACACACACACACACACACACAAGAAATTAGTAAGTGTTTTGTTTGTACTGTAGAAAGAGTGTGAGAGTGAAAGCCCTGGTGACAAAGTTCTCGCACCGGACTCAGGGGGAATCTCCAATCACACAAACATAGAGGAGACAGGTCAGGATTTATGACTCCGTTCTCTGTTGGAACGAGAGCAGCACTCCTCTTTGAACAGTTGTTAGCATTTCTCATAGTTAATAGATGTGAATCTGAAGAAATAGTAGGTATGCATTTAATCAGGACATCTCATACATTTTATGTAGAACCTGCCTTTCTAGCACCACCTTTCTGTTTTTGTATACACAGCTGTACAAACTAGGCTGTAATTCCTCCAACTGAGCATTTGATACCTTGGGATAACAAGCACTATTGTGACGCACATTGTTAACAGAAAGGCTTTTATCCAGAACTGCATGTGAATGATACTGTACGTTTGCAGTGTCAAGAGTGAAAGCTGACCAGAGCCCGTTAAGTGGCGACCACCCATGGGTGAGAGGCAAACTGGTATAGTCATGCTATCACTGTCCTTCTTAACCCAGTCTCACTTTGCACTCACACAGCAGGGGAGTGTGTCCGAACACTGTACAGGTCAGTTAGACCTACATAACGTAATTTAGTTTGCATTGTCATGAGAGATAAAGCTCATGGTAGCTAAAACCATAAAATGGAGTCTTAAAACATTTCTTTCTTTCTCAAATCTTGCAGTGACGTCTCATTCATCATAACAGTACAGTGTCAAGTGGAGTTACAAATAAGATCCTACATATATAGTGTGGTCAGCCAGTGCCCTCCTTTCATGCTTGGTGGCCTTTCAGAGCTAGCACGCTCCATGTGATAGGGGTGCTAACAGGCAGTGTTTGTGGACACAGTGGACGTGATGACTTTACCACCCAGGCCAGACTGATTTATGTGGGAAAAGCCCTAAGAGAACCCACAGAGAGTGTGGAGAGGATTAGAAGCCTCTCTACAAAACCGGTCATGGCCAATCAGCAGCTGAGACCCCCTACAGACAGGTGTCAGGGCCAATTGCAGCCCAGGGTTCAGGTTGATGATCTACACATTTCATTGTCCAGCCCCCTACTCGTGTCAGTGTTCCAAGAAAATACACATCAAACAAGTAGCAAAGACATTCCTGTGGTGTCTGTGCTCATGTAGGTATTGTCTTCTACATTTGAACGACTAAATGAATGTAGCGAAGAAGTATTTGAAATTATGCCTTTTGATGTTATTGTGAAAAATGTGTATTTATGTAATTACATTCATATCTCGTAATTTGGTTTGTCCTAATTGTCATGGTGTTACCAAGTGAAAAGGTTTTGAATAAAACATTATGCTTCCGTACTCCCTGATGAATTAAATGGTCATCATGCACACAAAAAACTGAGGTTTCTGCTGGAGTTGTGTGTGTATTCATACTTTCTGTATCCTCTTTCACCGTGATTATTTTCTTCTTTTACTTCCACCCACTCTCTGTGATACACGCACGTGCACACACACACACACACACATGCACACGCATGCACATGCATGCACACAGGCAGTTACTTAGAGACTGGGGCTTTTTGCCTAAAGTAAACACATGTGAATGATGGATCTTTCTTTAGATTGTGGGAAAAAGTGTTTGACTTTCACACAAGCTCTCTAAACGGCCATTAAATCCTGTATGTGTACACACGACTTGCCTCTGCAGAGACAAGGAAGGAAATAGAATTCTTACCTACGGAAATGTTTTGTTTTCTGAATCCCGTCTCACTGTCCCGTGTAGCTTGCTGAATTGTTGTCCCAGAAGACAGTTTGACAAGACACAGATTTCATTGAATTTTATTTCCTAATCTCTGTGATCATGATCGTCTGTCACTAATCAATATGGAAGAATTTGTGTCTCTTCCATTTTAGATTTAATTCAACAGAGGTGTGGGCAGTTGACTGAGACTCAGCGGAAGGTCTGGAGTCATTTGCGTCCACAGAGCAGCCAGAATAGAGGGCAAAGAGTGCAAAGGCATCTCTGTGCGGGAATGTATTATAGACCAAGCTGGAGCCAGCTGAAGGAATTCAGAAAGCCATGACTCTGTTTCCGTGTGAAATAGCTACTTAAGACCACTGTGAACAGCTGCCGGACAGTGCCCCCCCACCCACCCACCCCTTCTCCCTCTTCCACCTCTTCTCTCCCTCCGCGGAGCTGTAAATCTTAAAGGAGGACGGAGGTGCTGGCAACTTGCTGAAAGGGATCCAGGGAGGATCCTGGGGTTTAGTGCAAAAGGTCAGGTCTGTGTTAGCAGGCCCTGGTGCTCAGACTTTGGGCTGATACCCAGATATGACCTGACACACACGCTTGAGGCCAGGGTGCTGTCCACCCCAGAAGCACCATGGATCTCCACTCTGGTGTCAGGATTAATTGAATTGGTGTAAGGAAGAGGGCACTGAAGGCCTGCTGCAACAAGAGGGCTTATCTTAACAAAAGGCAGAGGGTCATTTAAGCCATTTGACAAAACCGTGTTCAAATCCATGTAATCTGACAAATAAGACAGAAAATAAAAAACAAATACATTTGTCTGCAGATGCATTGCAGTGACAGCCTTGAAACGTTGAAGAGTGGCATATGCTCCACTAAAAATGTCAAATTAAAGACATATTGAGAAAAATGACTGAATTATAACTGCGACTGATCCCGCATTTGCCTCTGAAAACCAGAGGAGAAAGACGTGGAGGGGTCCCGAGCTCTCTGTTCATCCTCTGTCCCTCCTGAGTCAATTGTTGGGGAAGCATGGTGTCAACCCTGCGCCATCAATCACCCCCTTTCAGAGGAGGGCAGACAAGGCGGGGACCCGCCCCCCAGGACAGGGGGGTGGAAGTTCTCATGCCCTCCCCGCCTCCTGAAGCCCCGCGCCCCCACAGACAGAACTCCGACAGCTGGTCTGGCCATTAGGGGTAGGATGAGACCTGAGGGCCCCTGCACACCAGCAACAGCTGCCAGCCCACTGCCCCCAACCGCCCCACCAACACAGCTCTATAAAATCTGTATTAGAAGAGCAATTTATTGTCATTCCTTCACATTGCTTCACAGAGACGGCCACATTACACATCATAATCAATTATTTTCCCTTGAGCACAGTATACACTGGCGTGGTGTGTAAAAATTCATGTATATAATTTTCTGCGGCACATGGTTTTGAAAAAGTTGTTAATTTAGGGAAGTATCATCTATTTTTGCCTGGGCACTTGACTAGCAATTATAATAATAATAAGTTTATTTGATATAGCACCTTTCACAGACAGAATCACAAAGTGCTTCACATGATAAAAATATGTACAAAACATAGTAAATTATACAACAATAAAGATAAAAGACTAAAAAACATTAAAAGACAACATTTTACGTAAATGAATCAAAAGCAAATTTAAACAAGTGCGTCTTCAGCTGCTTTTTAAAAGCTTCAACAGAGACTGCAGAACGTAAGGCAATAGGAAGCGCATTCCACAGGTTTGGAGCCACCGCTTCAAAGGAACGGTCACCTCTAGTCTTTAAACGGGTGCGTGGGACAACCAGTAATCCCCGGAAGCCAATGTAATGTGTATAAAACTGGAGTGATGTGCGACATCTTGCTAGACCTGGTTAGCAGCCTTGCAGCAGAATTCTGGACTAGTTGTAAACGGTCCTGGGACAATTTGCTGAGACAGGTGAAAATAGAGTTGCAGTAATCAAGCCAAGATGAAATAAAAGCATGAATAATCATCTCAAGCTCAGAATGTGAAACAGTTCCTCTAATTTTGGCAATGTTTCTTAATTGAAAGAAACACGTGCGGGTCAGAGATTTAATATGTTGATCCAAGTACATGTTATTATCAAATATTACACAAAGATTTTTTAGTTTGGACTGAACAGCTGAGGACAAGGAGCCCAGCAGCTGACTAATCTTCGAAACTATAGGGTCCGGAGCAACAATAAGGACTTCGGTCTTATTTTCATTTAGCTGTAGAAAGTTGTTTGCGAGCCAATCCTTAATCAAATTGAAACATCTAAGCAATTTCAACACTTTGTCAGTGTCTTCTGGCTCAAAAGAGACATACAGCTGGATGTCATCTGCATATAAGTGATAAGAAATATCTCCAACTTGGCTAATTATATGTCCCAGGGGGAGCATGCAAACATTATTATTATTATGTCATTTTGCTCTCAATGGGTGGCTGAGTTTTACTTGTTTTGATGCCATATTTTAGCGCTCTTCCCTGAGCTGAAGATGCTAGGGAAATCTGATAGGATGAAAACAAGGCTTAACGACCTGCTGATTGATATAAGTTACAATATTCTTTAATAGCACACATTCTTCCATCTGGAAATATAAAATTCCTTCCTATCCAGAAGGACAAATTGAGGGAATAATGGCAATGATTATTAGACCATTGTTTGTATGTTCATTACATATTCAATGTTTATTCTTAACTAGTTATCAAATGTTTTCATTTATCCATTCAGTGTCATTCATGTTGGGTGAGAGGCAGTGATAATACCACAACCTTGTGTGTTGGCAGTGTTCATATGGTGAACTGCGTTTGAAAAATGTTAAACTTAGTAAAATGCATTTTAACTCTGCATGGGTCAAGTGTTAGTTTATATCCATTGCAGATGCACACCCTCACTTAAACCAAACCAAGCTTCAAATTTGAGTCACATACTTGTCTAACTGGTCAATTTTTAAGATGTGATTTGTCATGCAAGCTTCTTCAGCAAAGTCCAATTATTTTGGTCCAACAATGAAACCAACGCAAGGTATTATTTACCTTGCTGTGACTGTATTTGCAATACAAATAGGTCTGTGTCTATGTGATTTCAGAATGAGCTTTCATTTGAAGATTGCTGTTTACAAATGCACGCTGATTGAGATAAATGCATGAGTGTACTCATTCTTCTGAGTGAATGTGTGTGTTCCGCTGAGTGAGAGAAAGAGAAGAGACTAGCGCATTAGGAGGAGATTACGACACACTCCCTTAGGGTCCTTGTTACTCATGCACTACTGGCGGCTGAGTGGTTCCCACACTTACACATTGAGGTGAGAGAGGCTGCAACCACAGCCTCACCTGTGCCTCTACCTGTCCCAGCAGAGCCCTCCTGAGACAGGATCCTCCTTAAGAAAAGAACAGGGAGAAAACACTAAACCTGACTGGTGCGCAATCAAAACAACAGCCAGAGAGTAACAATGATGTGCAGCATAAGGTATAATTACTACTAAAGAAACCAAGAATGAGATAATTAGCTGGTACCTGAATACCCCCCAGACCCAGCTCCAACTCCATCTACAAATGCAAAACACATAAATCTCTATATGTGCTATGTCAGAGACAGCAGGTTTATTCTTCCAAGGTCTTACTGTAAGAAACCAAGGGATGGGTATATTTTGTCGCCGAGTTTTTGGCAGACTGATGCATGCTTTTACTATATTATGGCTTTGTAGATGGACAGTGGCTATTCATGTCTGGCATGAGTCTTGCCAACGCTGTCCAATGTGAGACTGACTCCGTGCCAAAATCAACAGGCATTCTTGCTTTGTCGGCCAAGTAGTCTCTGATCGCAAAATCCGTCATGGAAGCCCCAGGCCTTTTGTCCCAGCCTACTGAAGCGGTGTGAGATTACATGTGTGGTTATTACCCCCACCACCCTCCTCTTCATCAAACTGGACGGGTTGTGGAAGGCAGCAACAGAGCTAGACACGGTCAAAGATGTTACCATACACAGACACGCAACAGCAGCTGTTGTACTTCATTAAAAAGTGGCTGATGATGCTCTGTGATCAACTTAGGATCAAGTCAAGAAAAATGGGTGAATTTGGGAAGTTGCAGGTTTACTGGACCCAGATTGAAAGGTGCATGCCACATTCCTTCCTCGGGCTAGCCTAAAGGCACACTTGAGTGATAAGCAAGGCAGTAATGGAATAAGACAGGGTGGGACTAGAGTGCAGTGGAGTCGATAGGACTTAAGTGCTCTGTGCCTGAGGGCTGACTATACTGCATTAAAAAAGGAAACTCTTAACGGATTGTTGACCACTCTGATTGTAGTTTATTCCAAACACACCAGCCTTGTACACTCAGGCAGAAACTACCCTGAAAGATTATCTGTTGTGACAGGGCCTTTTAAGCCTCTCTCATTGAGAATGACGTTTGGATTAGTTTGTATATGTGGATGATTGTCATTTCATTGCTTTGTTTTCAAATATCGAAATGAAACATGGGCCATTGGAATTTTAAGTCCAGCTTACTGTTATTGTGTTGCTGTTATTAATTTGCTTTTCAGATATGGGTCACATCATGTGGATCAAGACTGTGGTGCAGAGTCTGTGGAAAGGGCAGCTGACAGAAGCAGACATTCCACATCACACCACCCAGGGGCAGAGGAGAGAAGAGGGCTTGCAGTAATTCCACTTTTATTAAAACATATTGAAGAAAAACATGCTGGCCTATGGCAGGAGGAGGAGAAAATCAGCGTGACGGCTGGATCCAACCTCCTTCTCACTGTCTAAAAGCTTGTGACTCTAAGCTTCACTTCATCATCATGACTCAGCCCACTCATTTAATCTCTCTTCCTTCATCTATTCTATCCTGCCCATCGTCTCGCCCCCACTCTCTCAATCTCTTGTTTCTGCATTTCCTCTCTTATGGCCTTACTATCTATCTTTCATCCACCTCATGTGAGCCCCTTAGAACTGCAGATTTTGCTGTCTGTAAACTCTATGATGCTCCTCCCTCACTGCTTGTCTTGTCCTGTGTTTTCATGGTGTCCTGCGTCTTTAGGTAAAGGTTGTGTTCCTGGGTGGATCCCAGGCTGTGTAGTGCTAATCTCTCCTGAATGGCCACTATACCATTATTGAGGCTAACTTTATTGTCTGGGCAATTTTACAACCATGCCTCTGGCCACACTGACCCCAATGACCTGGTCACTGTCTCCCCAGCAACTAATGAAGGAGGTGTGATAATGCATGAGAGAGAGGAGGTTTCACCTCAGGATGGCCTGACTATCAGGCCCAGGTCAGACACCATCAGCCTGTCACAAATAACTGACATGTTCAATTCCTCTGTCCCTGCTGTTCAGTTATATTAATCTTTCAATATCCTGCATGCATATGTGCCTACCCTGATGCTTCTAAGCCAGCTGGCAATTCTGAAGGAATGTTTAGAATATAAGATCAGGAATGCATTACGCATAGAAACGATGTGCTGGATTATCCAGCATCCTGACAAAAAATTGACTTAGCTGCAGCCATCTTCCCAGGAATCTGCGGAAGAGAAAGCCAATCCAGACATTCTTGGGTCCTGTTGTGTTCTCTCCTGCTCTCTAATTTAAGAGCAGCTGTCAGGCCCTGCAAACCCTTAACCATCAAAGCTGGGTAAGGAGGTGGGGGCAGGGTGTATGAGAAGCACTGAGGCCCCCTATCACACTTTCCAAGGTTGTGGCACTGACTCTCAACAGAACACCTGTGACAGGTAGGATGAAAGCTAGATTACAGGATAGTCACTTCAGGGTCCATCAGTAAAAACAGAAGTCAGTTTGCTCTTTGGGTACCATCAACCACTAAGACCTGGTCCACACTAATGTGTATAATTTGAAAGTACATCTCCCATTTTTTTCCTCTTCACCCCGTTATCAATCAACTTTTCTTCAGCATTTATCAATCAATTAACAATTTTGACAAAAGACAATATCTGAAAGACTGACTTAACTGTCTTGTCTAATAGTTCAGGATATTCTGTTGCCACAGTCACTTTCTCTAGAAACAACAAAACACTATGGAAACGGTGAGAAGATAATGGTGGAAATAGAACCAGATCTCAACAGATTTTGTTTATTTTGGCATTTTCATGTAGGAAATTTGACTTGCAAACTGTTTTTTAAATCTATGAGCATTATTGTGGGCATGGCCAAATTTATGAGAATAGGTTCAGAGAGTGTTGGAAATGTCAGAAGGCTGTGCAGGTCTCATGTACTTGGACCTTCTTTGTGGTTCTCACACTGGAAAGTAAAGGCCCCTGCTGGGTTGTTTGGACTGAGGCAGGCACCTGCTGCTTTGAGAAGAAAAACAGTCCCGTAATCACCTGTTGCTTGATTCATCCATATCCCTTTAGTCAGAAGAAAAGAGTCATGATGGCGTTGTGTCATGTGATCCAGTGTCTCGGAGGCGTCTCACAGTGCCATGGCCTCCACCCAACACAGCCAAACTTGAAGAAAGAAATGTGTCTGGAGAGCTAGTGAAATGTTATAAGTATGTGAGAATAAACATTTTACAAATTAAACTATCATTTGAAATAAAACTTGTCATGTAAGATCATGATGTGGTGCTGTATTTAAAGCAACTCTGTGTGTTTAAGTATGGCCTGAGGTTCTCACACTCTGGTGAACATGTTGAGACACAAAGTCCCTGGGGAGATCCTACATGTGGTCCATAGTAACCCATAATTACACTATTGGCTCCCTTATGGGACATAATTACTAGGAATCGTTCTGTGATTCAAGCTAGTTGTATGCCAACTGATTTTCCTTCTCCTGTCTCCAATGCTATGCATGCCCTCAGACATGTTAGTACAATAACATGTTAAGCATACAGTATTTTGCTATGCTGGTCCACTCCATCAAATTGTCCTTTATAAATGTTGCATTGGCTGTTGTCAGATCAGGAACATTGAATTTCTAGACTTCTTCCTGTTTAGCAGTGGGCTTAGGAGGGGGATTTCCCACATATATGAGAAAGGCCAACTTGGGGGTCTCCTTGACCTGCGCTCCCATGGAAATGCTGTTTCTACAGCTTGTTCTAATTCCCTTGTATCTCCAAGCTCCTGTAGGACAAACAGAGAGGAGGAAGCACTGAAGTCCCACATTGCTACGAGCAGCCTTAGGGGCATAAGGAGGAAGAGGGTCAATGCAATCACAGTGGGGCTTGAGGCACAGGAGTGAGGGGGTCGCAAATAAGGGAAGATGGTTGTCCACGCCCTCATATACTAGGGAATTTCTCTCCTTCACATGGGGTCCGCTCATTTAGTGGTTTTACGCAAACTGGCCTCCAGTCCCAGACTGTTTGAAGTTCTTCTGAAACCTGAGTCCTTGGTTAAGATCTTATTCCTCTGAGCGTGCTGGTTCTACCCTCAACTTTAATGTTTCCATGTGTAGTATTAATCCCAGTGACAGTGTGTAGGAGTGATCTGGATGAGGCAGTGAGAGTAATATTTCAAACAGCCAAATAGAGAAGTTTGTATAGAAACATTGAACTGAATTTCTGGATCTGTTATAATTCCCTCACAAAATAAACCACATTTAATAACAATTAGCCACCACCACCCCTGTGGTTGCCGAAATCAAGGCTAAATGAATGAATGCAGGGCACTGTTTGAATAGTGATCGGATGTGACAATCAGGAAGGAGACATCAAAGAAGAGCAAAATGTGGCAAGTCCTTAGGAATCCTTTCGTTTACTTAAAGTCAGAAAGTCCCTCCTGTGACAGCGCTGAAGGGGCCCGAGTGACTAATGCCTGGATTTCCTTTGCAGCGCAACCCTCGCTAAATACATTTTCCATCATGTCATGTCTTGGACAAAGAAGTTTTGAGTGGACTGCTGAATTTAAATAGGACTGTGCAGGATGAAAAATACCAGGCCTGGCGTTTGCACTTCAACAAGCATAACTAATTACAAATAATGTTTCCCGTTTGGGAAATGGTACTGAAATGTATAACTTTAAGTTAAAACTGGTTGAAACAAATTTTAATTACTGTGATATTTGGAATGGATATGTTTGACCTTGACTGAATTGAGTGAAACCTTTGAACAGGTGGGGGGTTCATTGTTAAACACTTTGGATTTTGAGCTATTTGGATGTTTGGTCTTCTCTACACATGTGTGGCTCACACAAGATCTATACCCCTGCTTTAACAAGGATATAACCTTTTTCATCTCTCTGTCCTGATGGGGGCTGTGGCCTGAAGGCTGGCATGTTCAAAGCAACAAAACCCCCTAAAGTGACAGGCACTCAGGCCATACAATCCTCCCGATGACAGAAACACATGCTCTGTGTGGGCCAATGGTTGGCTTTATGAACCGAAGTGATTCAGTCTGGCACCCTGCACATTCTAATGTTTTCCATCGTTTAGTCACGTTTAACTCTTTACATCCTTCCATGATTACTCCTCTCATTCCCTGCTGCATCTTCTTCTTTTATTCTCCCTTTCTTACCAGACGTAGCACAACTAGGCCACTACATGCAAGTTTCAGTAGCTCCGATGTTTCATTGAATGAGCTCTCACTGTGTCCCATCTTAACTGTGCTGCTCCACATGTACATGGCAGGCTGTGTGTTTTTGTTTATACTGCTGGGTGAGGGGTCTCAGTGTGGGAAAAGCTGCTCTCCACGGCTGGGATCGATGAGGGAGAGATAAGGGTGCTCAGTGGCCTTGGCTGAGCATGCATGAAAATCCTTTTTTTTGTGAGAACTTCCTTCTCATTTTTGTAAGTTGTAACAATTGCTCACTATGCTGCAAAAATAGGGGGCTATGGGACAGATCAGCTAAGAATTGCAATTTTGCAAGTAATGTAGGCCTTAGCTTTGTTTGTCAGTACAACTGAGTGATTTAGCTGCTGCTCTATTTTAGCCCTCTCCCAAACAACATATGTGGCAAATCAAGGTCCAAAAATGTCATTAAACTACTACAAACAGCTCATGCAGACAGTGCAATCAGAGCCTTCTGAAACCAAACAATTGGGCTCTGGTTCCAAAAGTAAAAAAAAAAATCAGAATAACATTTATTTCAGTGTGCCATTTAATCCTCCTTTCTTTACTTTTTTAAAAACTGTATGAAAGATTTGTACACAACACAAGGATTCTGGAATTGTAGAGTGTCCCTGTGTTTTTGAGTCTTTCCCATCAGCATTGGTGCTTAGCGTGGGAATCAAGGGCAGCGATAGGAGGATGTGGGAGAATAAGAACTGTCTGTCAGTCAAACAAACACATAACATTTAGAGGAAGGGGCTCGGGTAGGGAAGGCAACCTAACCTCCTCTTCTCCTCTTCCCTGAAGTCACAGCTTTAGTTGCAAATCTTCCGTATGTGTCAGCCTTGAGTGCCAATAAGTCTCTGGGAACCCAACGGTAGATGTAAGGATAAGACAGCAACCTGTCCATACGTGATCTGCCTTCCACACAACCCTCTCAAACCTATCAAGCTGATCATTATCTCTCGCTTATCACACTCACTCTCACCAACACACTTTCTTGTGTACTATACCACTGCCTTTTGCTGTCATGTTGTTTTAAGATTTACCACTGGGAGTCTTAACTGTACGAATTTCAAATTCCATACATGTGTGCACCCAGAGTGAAGGCTGATGAATAATGCCTCTGGGAAGTGGTGTTCAACCTCGGCTTTTCCCTTCTATCTGTATCACGCAGTAATGAAGGCCTTCTCTCTTTGCCCAATAGCAAATACATATCACTGCTAACAGGCACACATTCCTGTGCTAGCACCATGGGAAAACATAGAGCAGGAGCAGGACATTGTTTTCAGAGTGAGTGGACAGACAGAAAGAAAGACAGGGGGTTGGTGAGGGAGCTGAGTAATAGAGAGAGGGGAAACATCACAGGCTAAAACTAAAGAAAGGTCACCAGTGGGAGATAGAAATTATTTTTATAGGACTGTATTAAATAAATACATAAAACTGCATGACTTGAAGAAGTCATATAAAGATCATGTGCACAGTGAGTGTGTCAGCCTCTTTTCTGGCCCTTCTTTGTGGCGCTTGAAGCAGCCCTGTGTGTGGTCTGAGTGGTTCCCGTCTTCGAGGGGTGAGCAGATCTCTCAGACACTTCAGACTGCAGTCTCACACACAGCCTCTGATGAGCGCAGAGCAAAGAGGGAGAGGTCCAACAAACAAGGCCTGTTTGATCCAGCCGCAGCCCAGAAGCCTGCCAAGTTCCCTTTGTCTTAGAAAAGACACCACAGCCGTCACACGGACAGCCGTCTACCCACTGCTCAAGCTGTGGTGAGGGGCATCATTCACATGCTGCCGTGCCAGTAGAGCCAGAAAGAGAAATAGAGAGAGAGAGAGAGAGAGAGAGAGAGAGAGAGAGATAATCTGCATGTGCATTGCTTTACTGTACTGTACAACCAAATGTTAATATCCAGTGTTCTCTAAACAGCTGCATGAGGCTGTTGTGCAACATGCAGGTGATTAGGTGGCAATGCTTTTTCAGAGCTGTTCCACATGGTCCTCATCATTTTGTGATTGAGCCAGCCCACAAGCTGCTGGGGAGACACAGGAGGACTGAGTTTGCAGATCCTTGCGAAACACGCAAAAGGAGGAAGCCAAATCCAGAACATTTGATATTGCAGATAAGTGGAACCAGAATATTTGTGCAATTGTTCTTTTAGACGTCATCTCCTCTAAATACTGAAAAAAACAATAGAATTCCATTGTTTTATCTGCAGCGGGATGTAAACTTTAAAGGTTTTCCTGATTTTCTTTTTTGCCTAAAACACAAAAATAAATTGCAATAAAATGGACTCTTTCTTTTTTCCTTATCATTAACAGATGAGGGTGAAATTAGTGTCTGATTTCAGTTTTGGGAGTTTAGACTCGGGTACATAATGAACATTAGCTATGTATTCATACAACCAGGCCAAATAATTCACCTCACCTGACCCTAATGCATGCACACAAACTGTCGGCATGCCTCTTCAGTTTCACAGAGAAGGCTTGCCAAATGTATAATGAAAATGGGGATTTTGGGCAAGTAAACTTGTGGTTGGTGCTCATTGGCCCAGTGATGGTTGGAGAGGCTCCAACTGAGTGGCAAAGCTGTGCTTTTCTTAATGAAATATCATTTTGTAGAGTCAATCTTCTAAGTCTCCTTTTGTGTGTGCTAGATGCCTGTGTTCCTCTTTAGATAGGAGGAAACTCTAAACTGAGCCCTGGATCAGGTGCAACCAGCACGACTATTTCCCACAGTTGAGGCCCAGGCGGCAACAGCCAGATATCTGACACTAATCACCCATTTAAAGCATAAGGTTGTTTTGCGCCAGCCTAGAGAGAGAGAACGACAGTGACAGCTGCTGCTACTACATCCAACTGGGGGATACGAGGAACACAGACAAAACTTCTCTAGAAGACTGGGGAATTGTATGTCATTCTTTTTCTCATTCCAAAGCTGCAGTGGTGCGTTTTTATTTCAAGTCAGAGTTTGAGTAAATGAGACTGTGAATAAGTGTCAGTGAAGAGAGAGTCAGGTATGAGATAATAGGGATCTCTGAATGATATAAATCATGCAGAGGAAGTGTGCACTTTAGTCATTCAAAAGATGAGACAGGAAAAGGGAGAATAGCCTGATCCTCAGATCCAAGCTTATCCCTGTGTCTTCGCTCCAGCATCAGTTCCTAATGTTTCATTATTTCTCTCATGTCTGCCCCTCTGAAGAGATCTTCTTCTTTCCTTGGCCTTCTAGAGGCCTCATGTTATGCCGGCCTGTGCTTTGGTCACAGATTGGCGTTTGGTTTAACAGCATGCCAAAGAAAGTGCCATTCCACAGGCGTCTGCAAGAGGGGATCAACGTTAAGCCAAAGAGAGCGGTTTCAGCGCAGTTTTAATGCAGCACCTGTCAGGGCTCAGCTCGGACCCAGGATTCTGCAGGACCCTGCCTGTGCAGCTGTGGGTCCAATCTGAACCTCGGCCAGGAACAGAGGCCAGGACCCACTCTATCGCCTCCCACTGGCTTCTGATCTGACACCACACATAACAATGAAGCTCCTCTGTGGGTGCTCCAACCTCAGCAGGCCTGTAATCTAATGATATGGAATACGTCTGTGGTGATCTAGCGGGTCCAGGAATGCAACTTGCGCAAGAATGCTTTGTTTCAAAACAGTCTTATGGAGTTGTTTGAGACTGTGCAATTGTGCTAGAGTCAGAACGTGTGTCACAAATTGTAAGCTGTACATGATTCTCCTTTTTCGATATCTTTCTAACATAGCCTGTTCCCTTTCCTCAGACATAAATAAGGAGAAGACAGACAATCAAAAAGGAGAGGAAAAGGAGACAAATAACAGTAAATCAGAAATCTGACAAGGTCTCTGGGGACTAAATGCTTCGGACAATCAGTCTCAATTACTATTGTAAACATCTTGGGGTTAAACATCCACTCAAAACACACCAGTTGATTTTTTTCTCCTCTCGTGAATGGAAAAATACATGGCCCCCAGCACCTCTCTCTCAGAACTCTGGTCCCTTGAGATAGGGAATATTAAAGAGGCTAATGTGACTGGGCTGTCCTCACAGGGCTGCCTGCTTGTGAATGTCCATTTATAACCAGATTGGTCCAAATAGGCAGAGGAAGCAAGAGCCGCACTTTCCCACAGTTCTGCAGGAGGCCAACACGACTTCCCCTTTATAGTTCATGACTGCATGGAAACTGCACTCCCACTAAGAGCTCACAGAATGGGCGGACTGGTGGACCATGGCAGCCCAGATAACGCAACTTGACCAACACTGAATCTGATTAGCCAACTTGAAACCAACCATGCACGCTGATAGTGGCAGCGCTGGACAGAGTCATGGAAAGACTCAATGCATCAGCCTGAAAATTAGATTCCCAACACACAAGTGATAAATGCTTCAGTATTTACTCTCTGGCCACATAATAAAGGTTAAAAGTGGCATAGTTCCTGCACAGTTGTCTCTGATGTGCATGTGACTTGCATTTTGAATAGGTTTTTCATGTATATGTGTTTGTCCCCACATGCAAAAAATTTTTTTTGGGGTTAATGGTCTGACAATTAATAAAAGAAAGCATTGTGGACTTAATAGTTTATTTGTTTGTATCATAAAAAGATTGGACCAATAATTGGTCCAATCTTTTTTACTTACAGCAGGTAATCAAATCTGCTCGCCACCTGCTACCACCCAGTTGTTCCAGCAAGCCTGTGTGACCTCCCAACAGTCCAACTCACGTTCCCTACTCAACATGACTCCTCTCAGACTCCTCATCTGCATGCCTGTGTCTTTGAAACCCCCTTTGTGCTTTTTTATTTTTACAGCAGCAGGTCCGTTTTGTGGGTATCTTATTTCTTGTGCTTCTTGGGGTCTTTGGCTGGACTGTGATGTTTTCGTTCTAGTTTTTACTAAACTTGCTATACACTCTGGAGGTTGTGACCCCTGTGTGTGTGTGAGTGACAGGAAGGAACAAAGTCTTTTAAGAGGATTTTACTGTGAATTAGCACGCCAATTTGATGGCCTTTTTCATTGTGCTGTGTTCAGGCGAGAGCAGACTGCTCTGGCCCCTGTACAGATGGGCAGATTGTATTTCAGCCACTCTTTAAAAAGCCATACTCACAACGGATATATCTCGGCAGTGTCATTGATCATCTGTCACATCTGTCAGCCATATTCCTCTGAAGTGGAATTTTAACAATACGTATGTTCAAACACTTAATCTCTCTGCATCATTTATCACACTAATCTCCTCTGTTTACAAACTCATGGTATTCTAACTTCACAAACGGCAATCACTCACAAATATGCCATGTGTGGGTCGCCTGGCCACATTCGACATCCTCAAAGCACAAGAGACAGTGAAAACAGCACCAAAGTAATCTTTCTTATGTTTTCACATTTTCTTCAAGTTCAGATTGAATAGACGAGCACAATGGTTGCTGGTGAAGTAAGCCAGCTCTCTCTAATCAGTTTGGAGGGCAGCTGTGTAGCAAAGACTCCACAGTTACCATCCAGCTGGCGCAGACTCTGGGAACCAGCGAGAAAGGCTAAGATGCACTTTACACCATTACGAGCCTATGCATGGTCTCTGTCTCTCCCTCCTATTTTATTTCTTGCCCACTCTTCTCTTCCTCTCTTTCTCTTTCACACACACACAAAAACCCAGCGAGATCACACCAAAATGCACTAGGTTTTTGACTTTTACCCCCTGGTTAAACTATTATCTGTGGTTCTGTTCCAGGCCCTCTTCCAGCATTTACAGCGTCATGTGGTTCAGGATTCCCACATTAGAGAGAACTGCATGTGGTGTGGGCTGCATGTTCCGTTTCCTGCAGATTAACTTTGTATGCCTCCCCCTTGTCTGTGACAGACTGAATCAATCTAATGTAAATAAGCATTCCCAACTTCCAACAAGCCTATAGCTCCCCAAAGCCAAAAGCCCCCCTTGGTTGAAAGTGAGAGAATTCCACCAGGAGATCTAAACTTCCCTCTCCCAGATCTCAAGCTTGCCTTCCCACAGACGCCCCAGGCTCAATGACTTTGACTTCCCACATTTAAGAGTAACTAAAAAAAGCATCTTCAAATTGCAACCATAAGTTGTCTCCCGTTTCCTCCTCCCACAGACACGCTCTTACAATCCTAATTGGGGGCCCAAACACTGGGAAAAGTCCATTCTCCAGTAAAAAAAATGTGTTGTATTTCCCATTTTACCTGCCATTCTCTCAATCAACAATACAGTAACAATCTGAGAAAGGCCAGCAATGTTGTTCTCTGGGATGCATACTGAGTTGGAGCTTAAAGTGAGAAAACAAGTGGACTGTGGTGGGATGAAGAAAGGGAAAGAAGGAGAGAGCATGGAGAAGGAGCCTCCTGGCTGACTGCACAAAGGGGTCAGAGGTCTGTTCCCTGAGGATGTGTGAGTTTGACTCCTCCACAGAATGAAATAGATCCACTTAGTGAAATCACTTCCTGTCAGTGTTTACAGGGTGGTAAGAGCTTGGGCAACTGTGGCACAGCAGGTGAGAAAAAACTAGGCTTTGCATATGTAGCTTGTGATATAAAGCTTGAATAAATATTTAGCAAAGTTGGGCTGTCATTGTATAAACATTTCATTTTATTATGAAAATGTACCATATACAGATATTGTGGAGTAATTTTCTTGCACGTTATAAATGTATCCACAGTGCAAGCTTTATCTTGCTCAGGGAGTTGTTTTTTTTTAGAATTGATGGTGCGGCATGGAACTTGATCTCTGTGAGATAGTCTGACAGTTTCTCTTTCACACTGGGAATGGAGTGTGATAGGTGTGTTATTGTTGCATTTTCAGCGAAACTATGCTGGCCCATTCATGGGGCCTCCCTGATAAAGTTGACATCAGAAAGACTGCACTACAACCGCAGTCTTATCTTGCGTACCATGTAGTAGGCCCACATCAGGGTTCATGGAAGCGTGTACAAGCTTTAATGTGAGAAGTCCCAAGGTCAGGCCAGGAAGCAAATACGCATCCCTAGTAGACATTACAGAGTGTAGGAGGAGGAGGAAGACTTCATGGTCAACAGCAACGGCAACATGCAGCTGGATGGAAGCCCTGGTGGACTAACAGATTCAGAACAAAATAAGCAGTGGTGGGATGTAACTAAGCACTGTACTTAACCCTTGTGTTGACTTTGGGTCAAATTGACCCGTTTTCAATTTTTGTTTTATATCAGAAAATATGGGACGTAGAAATAAGTGCTGAACATGTGTAGAAGAAAAATCTAACAATTTAAAACGTTGGAAAAAGCAAAAACTGACTACAGAATATCTACCTGCATCAGTAATAGTCCAGTAATATGATATAATATAATATAATAGTATAACAGTCACAGAGGCCATTTTTCTGAATTATGAGAACTTTTACATTAGATGTTTTTACTTTAAGAACAGGTTGGGGTTTTATTTCTTGGCATTTATGTTTACTAGTCCCATTGGAAATATTCTGTCAGACCTTGTAGCTACAGTAGAACTGTCACCAACCCCAATAGCGGCCAGTCACACACCACTGCTGCTGAAAGCCCCTCGTCTCATCTGGCTGACTGTTTAAAAAACACACAACTCTATGAGGGTCTCAGTCAAACAGAAATATTTAATAAAGTCTGTCATGGTCAATAACTCACAGTTCAAATGGCCCTTGGTGACCCTTTCATCTTTTACATTTAGACATAAATGCACTGCTGCATTGACATGTGATCTTGGGAAAGAATTAAAACATTCTCAGGCATTTTATTTCTTATCTTTTATGCTTTACATATTTTATCATTGTGCTGCTCAGTAGAGGAGAGATGGTCCCTTGTTCCACCCGCCAATAATCTGCCAAACAATCTGAGGATAGCAAATAAATATGCCAAAAAAGAGTTATATGACATTGTTTAAAAGAATAGAGCACTCTTCATAGCTGTCACTACACTAGTGGTAGGAAAACAAAGTCATCATCTCCAAAATGTGGGGCCAGTCAAAGTCAAAAGCTATTAATTACAATAATATTGTTTGCTGTGACTGTGAACTGTTCTTATGCTTCATCCTTTCATGCTGTGTGTGTGTGTGTGTGTGTGTGTGTGTGTGTTGCATCACACCCGCATTGAGTGAAACAAATCTGAACAGAAACTCAGGTTATAACCCCACTCTTGGCCCTCTGCAGTGGGGTTGTGAGAAGTTTCTTTCCCCAGGGTCTCTCCCACGCCATCTCCCCCATTCCTCCTTCCCCTACTCTGTATATGAGAATAACCATAAATCACAGCCACTCGCAGCTTCGACCAGTACAGAGCTAGAAACTGGCTCTGTTACACTAACAGGGTTAGACTCAGTGGTGTTGCAAAATAGACACACCTTTTGCAATAGGCTACAGATATTACAGTTGAGTCATGTGGTGCCTTGGGGTAAGGCTCAAAAGTACAGAATGCAATGATTGTTCAGGCTACAGTCACACACTCAGGCCCACAAACACACTCACACTCCTCCTCCTTTTCTGCCTGACTTAAAGGCCAAAAACAACTGTACACGTCTCTCTTGGGCTTCATTAGATGAAAAACATAAAAGATAAATAAATGAACTAACCCCCAAATTGTTGTGCTTGCGTGGGAGAGTTCAAAATGCCCCCAAAATAGTCTTTCGTAAGGCCGGAGGAATGAGGGTCTGCATTATTTCACCATACAAGGGCCTGTTCTCTGTACGCAATTCCCTGCCGAAACCCTCCACCACACTCACCACAGTGAGCCGTCTGCTGCCACAGGGACCAGACTTCTGTGGCTTCTGCACATTTTCTTTGTGCTTTTGTTTTGTAGCATTCTCTCTTGTATGTGCAAGTAATGCACACACAGCCACATTTGCGGGGGCGTCTGACTTTTCTTCTGCCCTTTCAAAGTGTGTATCTGCATTCAGTGCATATGTTCCTGGGTTCCACTGGACGATGAGGCTCCTGGTAGACTGGTTGTGATTAAGCATGTTCCTGTATCCACATTCACACGCTGTGGAACAAACACGCAGACACACACACTAACACAAAATCAGAGAGAGATGTACAGTTAGGTAAATTGACAAATAGCAGTAGGTTGCACATGGCATCAGTTTCTTGACAGCGGGAGTAACTCTTTAAGGAGTGATCTGAGAAGTAATTTGATTCAGCAGAAGCAGAAGTGAAAGAGCACTTTACGTTGATGGCCAGAGACTCACACAAGCTAGACATTTACAGTAGAATTACTCAAAGACACACAAACAAGTACACAGTGTGTGTGTGTGTGTGTGTTTTTGTGTGTGTGTCAGTAGTTCGATATTTCTATGACATAAACGCTGTCATAAACATCATCAGCCTACTATGATTGCTGTGTTTATCTGACATTGGCTAACAGATGGATCCAAGTGACACAAAAGCATATACAGTTAGAGCCAACTGAAATACTTGTCTGGCTCAAGAGAGTCGTAGGGATAATCCTGTGTTCCTAGACCCTCTGACCTGCAGACGTTTAGTAGTGTTGGCACGTAGCTGGAGCTGTCAGCCCAGCATCTATGGGAGATCTGTGTTTAATTTGCAAAAGCGGACTTTGCCAGAATACAGAGAAAGAATGAAGGAGAGAGAGGTAGCGGGGGAAAATGAAGCCAGTACTTTTGTCTGTGTGTGCCGAGCAGCCTTGCGCTTCTGAACTCTGTTACGGATGATAAGGATGAGGCTGGAACTGTCTGAAATATATGTGACAGATTCTGTGTGTCTGCTGTGGAAAGAGTTGTGCAAGTGGTTGTATGTTTCAGTATGTGGGTGTGCGCAAGGGTGTGGAAAAGGGGGGGGTTACTGTGAAACTGAGTAGTTAATAGTCTGTGTTTGTCTGCAGATTACTCTGGCATGGGCCTCGGCCCACAAGCCTAAGAGAATCTAACGCTCTCCAAGATTACCCAACTGGGAGCACATCCTGTCTCAAAAAGCTATAGAACCCAATCACGGAGAGTTACTCGTCACAAACCCACACACAGTGCACAAGACATTAAAGCCTCACTGGTAGTTTCTTAGTAGAAACAACTTTACTCTCAGTTCTTCAGTCTGTGTGTTCAGACTTGTGCAAGAGGGTGTGTGGAGCTGGTAAACTGGAGGATGACTGTGACAGGTAACGGTTATTTCTCTCAGGTTTTTCTGGTTCTACTCATTGACTGGGACAGTCAAGCTGAGGCCTGTCCTCTTCCCTTCAGCCTGGGAACCAGAGCAGTGATGCTTGCTTACCTAAGTGCCTGGCAGCTCTCGCTGGGAGCTGTTCCCATCCCACTCATCTGTTTATTATTTTCCTGTGAGGGCTTGTGTTGTAAGGAGAGAAAGGAGGGGGGTGTACAGAGGTCACGATGTAGGGAATATTCTCCCATGTTTCATTGACTATACCTCTAGAGACTGGGATGATGGGTTTTTAAACATAAAGTCATAAATATATCTGAAGGGAACTGGAAAACATTTTGGTCAAGAACCTGTAAGGTTTTAAGCCCTTGATTTTACTAGGCAAGTCATTTTGTGAGGTGCCATGACCGCTCCACTGGTTGGGTATGTAAGGAACAAAACATAGGACACTAACCCCAGGCAACAACACACAGAAAACAGAGCTAAAACACTGTGCATAATATACATGCAAGAATATCCTAGCTTACATCATGTTCTTCTTGAACACTAGCACACTTTGGCTGGAGGTTTGAACACATAGTTTCACCTGACTGAGCAGACATTACTCATCAATTGAGGTATCCCACTTTAAGTCAAGATGAAGGGGTAAAACCCATATGTTTTTCTGTGACAGTCTCAAACACACATGCATTTGTGTTTTGTTAGGACTGAGCACAAGAGGAATTGTGTGCCTAGCTGTGTAGCCAGTTGTTTCCACTGCTGCCCTGAGGGGTTTTGGACAGAGTTGCAACATCAGCTGTGGGTTTTGTGTGCTGCGGAGAGTGGGCACTCGGTACATTTGACCTCTGAGCTTCCCACAGCCTCAGGACGAGAAAACCTTTTTACTGAGAAAGGGAAGACCCTCTTCCCGGTCCTACATGGTTCTCTCAAAGTCACATTCCAAGGGATGCTTTTCCCACCATGGACCAAACACATCACTCTGTTCTTTCCTGGAAAAACTCCAAGGAAGTGGGCGATCACATGAGTGGGGTCCTGCCCAGTACTCATGGAACAGACCTGACCTTCAGAAAATGTCACAGTTAGGCCATTCTCCACAGGTCAGGGGAAATATGGAGAGGGCCTGGATCTGGGAGAAAGGTTTGGTCTCTCTAGTATGGCATAGAAACATCTGGTCCTGATTCCATAACATTTTTTTTTCCATTTTCAACTATATTCCTGATGACTAAACCCCAAAACATGGGATATACATACTGTAGCAGTGAGTAAAATGATCTTTCATGTGTTGATTTTTATACGACAACTAAATGTAAATTTGTTTGGGGTACAGTTAAAGAGTGTAAGACTGAAGTTACTCTGAATAATAAAAGAAATAGTATTATGTTTCATACTTTTGGTTCTACTTTAATTACTGTAATGAATATCAAAATGATATGACATTTCAACATCTGTTGCATTTTCATACAAACATCCCAGAACAGTCCACAACCAATAACATTGACATTTTCCTGCAGTTGTTTATACTGTATGTTGTTAAAATCTTGTTGAGCCACATTTTCAGAATAGAATGAAGTGATTTGTGTGACATCACTAACGGAATCTAATAATAACATATTTATCTAATGATATTTTTCTGACTCTTAACGAACTCTTGGGATTAGATAAAGATATGAAAATGTTCCTGTACACAGCCATCTTATTTATTTGTTTTTCACATGAGAATCTTCTCATGTGTTTGGATTTCAGCCCTTCGGAAAAAAAAAGGAAAAAAGAATTTTGGAGGCTTACATGTACTTATTTTTGAAAACCTTTTAATGCACAAACATTTTGGGCAGTACACACACACACACACACACACACACACACACACACACACACACACACACACACACACACACACACACACACACACACACACACACACACACACACACACACACACACACACACACACACACACACACACTGTTAAACATACATGTCTGTCTAAACTATCATAACAAGAATAAATGTTCTCTTAAGAACACTTTCGCAACTTGTCACAGCATATGTTTTTTTTAATATATCTAGATGAGTGTAGATACTTTTTTTGTTTAGAAGCAGAGAAATACACCGTTTCAGTGAGGTCCTCTGACAATTGTAGCCCATCCAGAAGCTTTTTTTAATCCATCATGGAATTATAGTGTTTTTGTAACATAAATAAATATTTAAGAATCCAAAAATCAAATCACAAATCTCTGTTTCGCTCTGTGACCTTTCAACCCAGCGCCAAGTCTTTTTTGTAGCCTGTAGCCAATAGCCATATAGCTTCAGCTTTCAGGCAATGTTTGGTGTCTTTGTAGCCCTTCCAGAAGATTAGTAATCCAGCCGAGAAGACAGTGACTTTTCGGAGACTTTGTACGAGTAATACCAAAGTGATAAATCCATCTAAAAGGCTATTCATCGTTGTGTATGAAAATAATAATAATCCTCCGCCGGCTTCAGCCAGGAACCAAGATGGCAAGATAGACGCGTCTATGCACCAATCAAATGCAGTTTTTCAGCTGAATGTGGTGTATAGTCAGCCAATGAAAACCCCTAGCAGGAAGGGCTAATGGTGCGTTCATGCCACCTCGGAATAACAGGGACCGCCCCTATGGTTACGTTGTTTTTCCAACTGGCAGCGTTCACATGGTCGGCATGTGTGTTCTTCTTCTTCTGTTATATTGGCGTTTGGCATAACAACTTGTTGCATGACTGCCACCAACGGTTGGCCGTAGCCTAGAGCATCAGGAGTGTGAAAACATGGACATGGCCACAAAACAAAAGATTTGCTCCTGTTTTCTTATGCGAGCATACAAACAGCACATCGCCAGGTGTTTGTGTTATCTGCAGGACAACCAACGGGAAAAGAAACGGATAATGTGTTTGTTTTTTTATACATAGGCCTATTTATGAATAACTTGAAACATGTTATGTCTGTGTATGTTTCTTGGCAGAGGCGTTTGTCCTCAATAAACAGTTTATTGTCATTGAAATATGTTCAGTGACCCAAAGTCGCCTACATCAAACGTCAGTTGTCAACAACATGTCACCAACTGGGAAACTCGGTTAGCAAAATTCAGCCCGAGTTTCCCACCTCTGATTCCCACAGGAAGTTACATGAATGGTGACGTTTTCACTCGGAAAAATGTTTTTCCGATGTCCATGAACGCACGGTAATATTCAGTGTATGTGTATTGGGTTAATAGACACAGACAGGCCAGGAGGCCCTCTGGAGGCCTGGAGGCTGAATTGAGTGTGATACTGATACTGATGTCTAATGGCAGACAGATAATTCATAGGTGACACAATTAACATTTTTGGATAAAAGCGTATAGACTTTTCTGGGGAAAAATATGTTTTATATTTTTGTTAGTTGCAGAGTTTATTTTTGTTTCCCCTGATTGCCAAGACTTTGGAGAACAATTTTCAAAAGCCAAAAGTCTTAGTCATTAAAGGGGTGCTATGCAGTTTTGGCCATTTCTTTGCTGTTTGCTTGCAGGTTCCTCTATAGCGCTCCCCCTACAGCTTTGGAATAGATATTTGGCAGCTAAGATATTTACTTGTGTCCGACTCCTTGCTCGGTCAGTCTGCCATTTCCTCTTTCTCTGTTCCTCCGACAATACTTTCCTAGCTTTCTGCTTCTTTTTTGCTGGCTCAGCCATGACAATAGTGTGAAAAACTCCATCGCTACCTTGTCAGCCGGTTCCTGAATGGGCGCGTGTGTGCAGTGCTGTGAATCAATTCGTTACATCGCGAGACCTGATATCACGCAATACTTCTTGACGCTGAGGGCGGTGAGACCACCACCATTCAACTCGAAAAAAGTCATATAACCATTCTAATGACTCCGGAGCTGTTCAGTTACGGTTAATTAAGCTTAAAAAAACTGCATAGTTCCCCTTTAATGTTCTCTGTGTGATTTCAATACATTACTGTGAGATTTCATTTCCGTTTAGTCTTTTCTTTTGTCTTTATAGTCATATAACAATTTATAAATGTATGTGGCATCCCTACAGCTTACATAAACCTTAAAAAATGATGTATATAACTTGATTGTGCATCACAGGGTTGAGGTTATACATACAAGCCATATTATACAAGGACACCAGGTGAACCAAATATGGGAAAAACATGGCTTGGACCTTAGAGGGTTAATTTAAGGAAGTTCTGGCACATCCAGTCGTTAGTTTCTTTAATGGACCTTGCCAGTTTTTGTATTGGACTGTAGTCCCCAGGTGACATGGTTATTTAGATTTGTGTATCGTCTGCATAACTATGATAACTTATGTTATTATTTTTAATAATCTGAGCCAGTGGAAGCATGTAGATATTAAACAGGAGAGGTCCCAGGACAGAGCCTTGGGGAACTCCACACGTCATATCTGTGTACTCAGATGCATAATTACCTATGGACACATAGTAGTTCCTATTCTTTGAATAAGATTCAAACCACTTTAGTACTGAGCCAGAAAGGTCAACCCAGTTTTCCAATCAGTCCAGTAGTATGTTGTAGTCGACCGTATCAAATGCAGCACTGAGGTCGAGTAATACTAAAACTGTAGTTTTGCCACTATCTGTGTTCAAGTGGATGTCATTAAACACTTTGACAAGAGCCTTTTCAGTGCTCTGGTATGGACGAAATCCCGACTGGAAGGCATCAAAAATATTCTTTAGGGACAAAAAAAAGGTTGAGTTGTTGGAAAACCACTTTTTCAATGATTTTACTTAAAAATGAAGGGTTAGATACTGGCTTATAGTTGTCCATTAGTGACATATCTAGATTGTTCTTTTTTAAGAGTGGCTTGATGACTGCAGTTTTCAGGGCCTGTGGGAAGATACCTGAAAAAAGAGACGTGTTCACAATCTGTAGGAGATCTGAAGCAAAAACATTTTTGAAGAAGCCCGTCGGTAGAATGTCAAGACAACAGGAGGAGGTTTTTAGATGTTGTATAATGTCCTCCAGGTTTTTATAGTTAATCATTTGAAATTGTGTCATATTGGGATTTGTTTTGCCAGGACACTGTGACAACACATATCCTGTACTTGGTATGGAGGCACTGACTGTTTGCCTAATTTTCTGAACTTTTTCTCTGAAGAAGATGGCGAAGTCATTGCAGGCCTTGTTGGATAAAAGTTCAGATGCTTACTGGTACTGGAGGGTTTGTTAGCCTATCAACAGTAGCAAATAAAGCACATGAATTATTATTGTTTTTAGCAATAATATCAGAGAAGAAGGACCGCCTTGCATTCCTCAGTTCGAAATTATAAATGTGAAGTCTCTCTTTATAGGTGTCATAGTGGACCTGGAGATTAGTTTTTCTCCACCTGCGTTCGGCTTTTCGACACTCTCTTTTTCGGATCTTACAAGTGTGACATTTCTCCATGGTGATCTTTTCTTGATAGATACAGCTTTGACCTTAGTGGGAGAAATGGCGTCACTAACATTTGTAATTATACAATTGAAGTACAGAATGTATCATTTTGTCTTTGAAGGATCTTTGATTTTTCATCATTACATTAAATTTTTTCTATTTCTTATATTAATGTACATTTTTTTGCCTATGTCCACTTAATGTGCATTTGTGTTATTCTGATGTGTGTACATTTTTTCTTTTAAACTGCTGTAGCAAAGGAATTTCCACAGTGCGGGATTAATAAAGTCTATCTTCTACTTCTTGTTCTTGTTCTTGTTCTTGTTCTTCTTGTTCTTGTTCTTGTTCTTGTTCTTCTTGTTCTTCTTCTTGTTCTTCAAAATAAGTATAGAGTAATTCCAAAACATACAAAATGATATAACAGTAATTCAAGGACTTTAAAAAGTGTCCACATTACATGTATATCCATTTTTTAGGATAGTTGGAAACTTGAGGAGCCAGAGGAAACCAGGGAGAACACAAGGAGAACTTGGATAATTCACACATGAAGACTCCAACTGGCCCCAGTGTGTTGTTGTTGCTCATATAAAAAATAATATAGGTAGGTAGTTCAGTACAAATGTACAAACAAACAAATACAAACACATGTGTAGGCCTTCTGCTTACCGTAAATAGGTGTAAACTGTTGTGTTTTTGTGTTAGGTTTAAAGATATTTCACTGTAATATGTAATATATTGCTGTCTTACAGAAGCATTCTTTGAACCTAGAGTAAATCTAAGCGTTCTGAAAAGAATAGCCTATGTAAACATGCAGAGTGGGCTGTTGAAACATGAAGTTTTGCTGGTGGTTGAGTTTGATTGAGTAAAGTATTCATGAATTTTGAAATAAGTGGTCAGTGAATAAAAAAATATCAACAGTAAACAGCTGTTTTACTGTAGTATTTGGAAAATGGGAACTCAGACATATTTATAGTCTATATTACAGTAAGATGAAGAGGAGTAGCATGCATTCAAATATGTAGTATTATAACACAAAATTGAGTTTTTGAGATGTAAAACAAAATGACGCATCCAGCTCTGGATAGTGCCCACAGCAATATGATCACATCCCCAGTATGGCAGTATATACAATTCAACACTGAAAAGAGCTCTTTTATCAGAAGTGCAGGCCAAGTGGCACATACTGCACTTTGAAAAAACTAAATTTGAAAAAATCGGTATAAAGTTTTTTCCAATAATTTAATTTAATTTTCCCATTCATTTATTTGGTACACAGGTTCCAGGTTCCAGTGATGTAGTTTAGGTTCCTAATTTAGTGTGAACACATTTGAAACAGTAAAATCTTCAAACTGTCTGTGCATAACACATTTAACTTCAAATGAATAACCTTTGCTAAACGTTAAAACTGTTTCAGAACTGTTTCTTGAACAGTATAGTGTGTATGTGTGTCTTTTATGAAAGGAAACTGTATTCTTGAACATATTCAAGATGTGACCACCCTGTATTCATCAGGAATCCAGCACAAGTCTTGTCCCTCTGGGATTCTCTTTACATCGCAACAGTTCTCCTCAGGCAACCAAAACCAGGCTGTGCACGGACAAGCAGAGTTAACGTATGCCAAGCCTCTGGGTCTCTGCCTGAGGGGGAGAGGCACATCATCTAGACAAGTAGATGGGATAGAAGGAAGATGAAAGAGAGAAAACAAATCAGAGGCCAAGGTGGGAGGAAGAGGGCCAGAGAGAGACTGACAGTGTGGTGTGATTTTCTTTCTACTACACATGCACACCCATAAATAAGCATTAAGACGAGAGCGGGTATAAAAACTAGAAGTGAAAATGAATTGGGGGGGGGAATACAATCCAGTTTGTAGTTTTAGGTAATAAGAGACTGAGTGAGAGGGAGGGATGGAGAGTGAGAGGGAGAGCAGCCAAATGACAGAGGTGTGTTTGTGTTCTGATTAGGCTGAGCCAAACAGAGGCGGCTCACCAATGGAGATAACCAACAAAGACATCTCTTCACTGGGGACAAATCTATGAACATCTTTTCACGGTCAATAGAGGAGGCTTTCTTTTGTTTTGATGAAGGAAAAAACAATCAGCCTGTGTGGATCCATGAATTCAGCACAAAGTTTACTGTTCATCAATCTTGAATAAAGCCGATGACCAACATGGCTACTGGTTTTGGAGTTAAGGGGCATTCAAGTGTGCACACAAGCAATTTTCATTCTTCCTTATGTTTAAGTGAGCCACTACTTGAAGCTAAATTATCATTATGTTCTTATGAACTAAACGTTTTTTTAACGTCTTCACTCTCACCCTGGCTGCCAAGATATGATGCACTCAAGCTGAATAAACAATGATGTGGGCTCTTTGGGCTAAGACAGGCTTCCTGGCATGGGTGTGCCCGCACCCTGTTTGGTTTCTCATCTTTATGGTTGGCGACAGTGAATAGATCAGAACCATGGCAGTGCAGAGCGAGGTTGTCTCTCTGGCAGGGAAATAAGGCTGGAATACAGCCAGGGTTGCCAGGCAATGACAAACTTCAAAACTGATAGACTCTTTGATGAGGTCACTGTCTATCACACAAAGACTAACTAACTGTCTCTGTCACTTGCATACTTATATAGCTTACATAGCTTACATACTTGCTATCTATCTATCTATCTATCTATCTATCTATCTATCTATCTATCTATCTATCTATCTATCTATCTATCTATCTAGCTAGCTACACCACTCTTCTTGGTATGTCTTTGAGTCCTCTATGTCTGACTTATACACACATCCACATAAATGAGACATAAACACTCACTAAACTCACTCACACACTGCGAGAGGCACAAGAGAAAAACATCTTTGGGAAAAAAATTAAAAGGATAACCATCCCTTGGATGAAAACATTCCCTCCTTGGTGTCGGTCAAACCAGAAAGCAAATCATATGCTTATTTTTCTGTAAATTAAAAATATAAATGGTTCTCGCACTAAATTCCCAGACGTCTAATTACAACATTGAATGAGACTGATCCATGGTGGAAGAGGTTAGAAACCCAAAGAAAGATGATATGTTACGGGAAGAAACATGAGGGCACATGATGGTGAGAAAAGTGTAGTTTGTTTGAGTTTATTTTCTTCCCCTTATCTTGTTTTTTGTTTTATTGCTTTTGGGACTCAGTCATGCTCTTTAACTTGTCTTGCGTACAAACAGGAGTTTCAAGTTTCTTAGCAAAATCTGTGTATTGACATCAGCGGCTTTGCTGTCAGACTCCTATTGTGAAATATTACACCAATCCTACCTCATTGTCCACAATAACAAGAGGATCATGTTACCTCAACTCAGATTACATCATCTCTAAGCCCAGCACAATCAACCATCATACCCTTGTTTGACAATTAGAATGCTTGTACACAGAATGAACCCTCTAATCACAGAGTTTCACAGTCATTGGAACTGGTAGTTTTGAGAGAGTGAACGGAGCGGAACACAACGATACGGTAGTGGGCAAACTGAGTCGCAGTCTGGAAATTCCTGCTGGATTGTTTATGTTCTGGAAGAGCAGTAGGGAAAGGGGGCAACGCTAATGTAATGATGGTGACAATAGCGGTTCTGTGTCTGTAAAACAATGTGTATGACTGGCTAGCTAGAACCAGGATTCTTTTGATTTATGTTCTGACCTCCAAACGATCCTGAATGGCCTCGCAAACAAGCAGTTCTACTCAGAACGAAAGATGATGACCCTCCCACCCCCCCTCTCCATGTGTGAATAAACAAGTGACCCACGTTGGGTCTGTGAGAGGTCACTGCACAGCGGAGTTATGGAGATGGACAGAGAAGAGGGCAGACAGACAGTGGGCCTCAGAGAGACAGAAAGTGAGTGAGTGAGAAGGACAGAGACAGGGAATGGACAGAGCAGGAGAGATAGATGTTGTGTGTTTGTTTCTCCCTGTGGCCTCTGCTGCCCTAATGGACCCAGCCGCCACAGGCAAGTCACAGGGCAATTTGGGCTTCTCCTGTTTTGACTATATAAAGATTGATAGCTCCCCTCAGACCCCAGATCAGCTCTATGGATAGTAATATGTCCCATGTGGCTACTTCTCCAGCTACACGCAGCCATGTAAATAGTGGCTGACCTCCACCTTTGAATATATTTCTGATCCTGGAATCAAGTCATATGGCGGTTCTGTGACACTACTCAGAATTATTCAGAAAGGATCCTTGATAGCAAGGCAAATAATAACAGAAACAGATAAGTGGAGCCACATTTGTTTCCATCCTGACCTGGGATCAGGATGAAGCACCCTGTCTAGACATCAGCTCCACTTACATTCCTGCATCCCGCAGCACCCAGACCTCTTTGTCTTTCTTTTGCTTCCTCTGCTTTTTCACACTTTCCCTTTCTTCTTTTCTCTTTCCCATTTTCTTACAATTTCCTGACCTCTGCAGCGCACTTTTGTTTTTTGATCTCTGACTCCCTAGTCTGTCCCATCACTCTCTGAGTCAGGCTTAGGTGTGGTTCTCTGGGGATGATGACAGTTAAAGGAGGATGCGGTAAAATGGTTGAACCAGCAATGACCCGGCTACAGAGGAGGCAGACAGATTTCAAAGAATGTATCCTACAAAGATAACTTTTGAGGTTCCCCTTTTTTCCATCTCTCTACTCATGTTTACTTTTCAAAATGCAAGTGGCTTGTTTGTTAGTACACAACAAGTGTGCATAAAAACAGAGCCCATGCATGTTTAGTGGCTCAGTAATTGTGACAGGGGTACAATTAAGGGAAGACCTAACCACGTCATGCTGCCCTCATTATACTGCAATTACATTCTTGATTGTGAAACAAAGGTGCGCAACAATGGTTTGATAATTCCCCTTGTTTAATGAGACTTTGTTGTAACTCCTGTGTTCATTCAATTAGTAAACAGGTCTTCCATTCAGGACGGGACACCCCAATTCTCATCTTCCCAAATGCGACACACCCCCACCCCTCACTACCCCCTGCCCTTAGCCTTCAGCGTCCCACATTGGGTCTTGGCATCCCCCTAAACATTCAAGACACACAGACTCCTCCCCCAACTTACCCCCCTTCCCCTTATCCCCTGCACACACACCCATTTGATTGTGATTGACAGCATCTTTGTTCCATTGTGCGGAGCTGTCGCCTCTGATGAAGACACATACACAGAGCTGAGGCGCTGCATTCATTCTACACCGCACAGAAACTACAGGTCTGCAACCAGTTGCACTGTCCTCTGATGAGGAGCTCCAAGAATTCGGTGAGTGTAACCAGCCTGGACATGGCAGGGCATGGCAGGATGAGACAGCGTGTGTGCGGACAGGACAAACTCTGGCTAGGCTATCCAGGCCAGACCGCAGGCCTCTCCCAGTGTGGACCAGGGGGTCCAGGCCCTATGGGCTGAGGAGGCCAGCTGGAGAGGGAGGCTGAGGGCTGCGCAATGTGTCTGAGGAGGCCGTCATTAGGGTTCACCCCTCCTCAGGGATGGGAACCAGGTCACATTCTCTCACATGGCACAAAGCAGGGTGTGTGTGTGTGAGGGGTGGGGGTTCAAGGGAGGGGTTTTCATAGGGAACAGGCCATGACCTCTTTATATCCATCAACAGATCACTAACTTGGCCTATAGACATGATCATACAACACATACACACACACACACACACACACACACACACACACACACACACACACACACACACACACACACACACACACACACACACACACACACACACAAGAAAGCACAAAATATGCAAAAACGAGTATGTGCTCCTCAATAGGCATTATGTGTGTCTTTACCTGAATATGGTTCCAATAGGTTATTTGTTACATGAAAACTTTCTATAATGCAAATTACAGTAACCATTCAAAATCATCAGTGTGGATTATTGAAACATATAGTTACAACTCCAATGTATAAAACAAATCTGCTGATAAAAAGGACAGTGTATGCAAGTTTTAAACTATTCAATTATATTGCACTTGTCTATCTCAGGCCATTTAGGACAAATTCCTTTACACTACAGATCCAGCTCTGCTGATGATGATTCTGTGAAATCCACAGTTTGGCTGCCAGGGAAACAACTGTGAAATACTGCCCCCTCATGGTATCCAAAGAGTCTTGCAGACATAGAGAAAATCCTTAGACTTACATTACTGTAAAGTATCAAGAAAAATTATTAAGGATAAATCAGAATTCCGTTTATTTTTAAATCAATATGCTAGATTAAAAATATTTTACACACCCCTTCACAAACCTTGAAAAACATTCAGTTTATCAAAAGATTAAAAATATGATTTAACAGCAGTTATGACCATGACAACACTATGCTATGGAAAACATGAAATTAAGGGCAGAGCACAATAAAAGCAGATATATTCTTTCCGTCTTTGTCATACATGTTATAACTCTGATGAGCCTGAGTGAATCATTAGCTAGGCAGCTACAAGTTATAGCATATTATTTCTCTATAATGTTATTGTTTCTCTCTGTAACTGAGTTCATTTTTTGTGCTTTGTTGTCTGTCCATGGGGCTCGTATCTCATGTCATGCCTGTGTGTGTCATTTAAATGATATAGACATCTAACTTCTATATATAGCCACACTATATCTGACAAAGGCATGGCCTTAGCTTTATAGTATGTATGTACAATAATCCAATGTGTGTGTTGCTTGTATTTCTGTGTTTTTGTGTATGTATGTATGTGTGTGTGTGTGTGTGTGTGTGTGTGTGTGTGTGTGTGTGTGTGTGTGTGTGTGTGTGTGTGTGTGTGTGTGTGTGTGTGAGTGTGTGTATGTGAGTACATGAGGTCATCCTGCATACAACATCTTGTGACAAACTTGTGCAATTGTGCATTTTGTCTGGCAAAGCTTATCATGGTAGTTTCTTTGAACTAAAAGGCACCTCCTTTCTCCAGGGTTACTGGCTCTAGTCTGCCTGCTTAGCCCCAAACCTCAGGATAAGGCAGTAGAACTGGGTGGGGTTCAACAATATGGGAGGGTAAGGACAAGGGGCAGGGTTAGACACCCTCTTTAGTTAGGTGAGACGGTGCGTCTACGCAGGCAGCTGCATGTCAGGCACTTGAGGATGCTCATGGTGATGTGCATGAGAGGGCCGAAATTGAAGAGTAGGTTGTAGAAGGTGTTGACAGACAGGCCACCAGTCTCATCTGCATACTTTAAGGCCACAATAGGTGTGTAGAGGCTGTTGGTCAGATTCCTGAAGCGAGGGCTGTTTGACTCAATAACCTTTTTAGTGCACTAGAGAGACAAGAAGCAAAAGAAAGTGTTGACTGATTTCATTGCTATGTAGGCTGGTTAAATGTTTATAATAGTTAGTGATCAGATAAACAGAACATTGATCCTTGAATCCTGAAATAGATTGGTAAAATGTTGTTAGTAAAAAGTTAGAAACCAGTTCCCTTACTTTAGCTATGTCGTCTGGCGTCTGGCCCATGGCTTCAAATATATCTATGGATGACGGCAGGTAAACATCTTTAAAATAACGGACTGTTTCGGCATCTACTCCTGGATACTCCATCTTGGCCACATCCTCCATCATCTTTGTCTCAAACTCAGTGTGCACTGGGCCGGGCTCAATCATGGACAACCTGCGGGGAGTCAAATGCAGAAAGGCTTGTGAGGGAGCATGTACAATACAAAGCAAAGACAGATGTAAAAGCAGAACAGAGGAAACAGGGTAATCTACCGGATATTGAACTTCATCAGTTGCACGGCCATACTCTCACAGAAACCTTCCATGGCAAACTTAGAAGCAGTGTAAACATCATTGAACACCACTCCTAAATCAACAAAACAGAGAGATAAAGGACGGCATCACAGCAATGTATTATCAAATTTCACAGTACTATGTTAACAGCAGACATGTGTCAAATATCATTTACATATAAAGGCCTAAGATACTCAAATCAACCAAGAAACAGACATAGTCACATATGGAAATGCAAATGCCAGACAGAATATGAAAGTCAGTTTAGCCTACTTGCCTGTGATTAACAACTTATCTGATACTTAAACCCCACCCATCTGGCACTTCAAACAAGTTCAAACAAACTTGATTTGGAACTCCTTGCTATATGACTCAAGTCATCTCAGCAGATCTGTACTGAACATGTTCAACATAGGCAGACAACTAATAAATAGAATAAAGTTAAGCCTTTAAATACAGAGATATGTACTACTGCTATTGGAAAACAATACATTTTAGAAGATTAGATCAAGATAAAAAGCATCCGCTACAGTGTATTCTTTTAGCATTTTACAGTAAAAAGTGCTTCTGTTATGTCATACAATTCAAATAATTATAGTGTTTCAAGTTTATTAAGTGCCACTGAAATTGCTTCACATGGTATTGTAAACTGATTTCTGACTTCACTAATTCAATAGATCCTAAAGCACAGAACACACTATGATTTACAGCTCAATAGAAGTGATGGTCTGCTAAAAAAAAGATTATCTTGTAGCTTGCAGACATTTAGAATTCAATTCTCCTGCTTCACAATCAAGCTTTAGGCTAGCTAAATATGTCGGTTATACAAATAGTATTGCGTGTGATTTATCAAACTGGTTTACAATGTCTAAGTGCAGTGATCTTGTCTACACTTGCAAAGTCTTAAAACATGCCTTTTCATGGTCGGTTGGAATTGTAAATATATTTTCTTGTGTTCTCAGATCAGACTTAACTGGATTGCAGATTTTATTTAGCATTGTTAAATCTGCACAAATCATACCCTGAAGACCCATGACACTGCTCATGACCAGGATGTGTCCTGAACGCCTCTTCTTCATGTCTGGCATCACTTCTTTGATCATGCGAACAACACCAAAGAAGTTGGTCTCAAATACTCTTTTCATCTCCTCGATGCTGATGCTTTCCACAGGTCCCAGCAAGCCCACTCCTGCATTGTTGACTGACAGGAAACACACAGACGCAGAGATCACAAACCTGTAATTATATTTTATTTAACGGTTGAGATATTGTTTTCTTAATATGAAGTGATCTGTATTGTTTGCTCTGTTCACTTGGCCTTTCTACAAGAATAGATATCTAATTGATAGATTACAGATGGTATCTCTTGATATTGCCACCAGATGTCAGTGTGTGACAACAACAGAGAGGTGTGATGTAACACAAGTCCATGTTGAAGGGCCTCTGGGTCTTGAGTAATTAGGTGAAGGGGGATGCAATGTTGGATGGAGGCAGGTTTATAAATAGAACCTTTATCCAGACTAAAGGGTTAAACACAATAACTGAAAAGAGTCACCTATTTGTGTGTTATTAATCTAGCAACTTCCAATTTACCAAATCACCATCAAATGTTTTTATAGAGTGACTGATCAATACCAAGGACCCAATTAATTTCTGGACACAGGCTGAGATTTCTGGGTTTGAAAATAGATTGCATGCTTTGTTTTAGCTCTAAGGACCCCCGCCCCCCCATTCAGAAATAAATAAGCAAAAGAAGGTGTCATGGGCAGACAGAGCTGCTGACTCAGTTTCAGCTATATTTCACACACTCAGGATATCAGTATGGTGGTGCTTTCTGTTTGGGTGCAGAATCTATCTGCCCACTGGAATTTCAAGACTCTCCCAATCTCCTCCCCCCACCTACTCTTAATGTCAACTGCAAAACCACGGAGGACAGCGCTACAGCAGACCAAAAAAACATTTCAGTTACTTCCAAACTTTGTCCTAAAGTTGTGATATTATTACAGTAATAACACTGTACTGTGATAGTTTGCTTTTCCACTTGATAAGTCTGTTAGACTTTTAGGGTTATGTGGTATGACATTACTGATTATGTTACAGTAAATATGGGCTACTTTCGCAGGAAGGTTGAGGGTTAATGTTCTATGCATTTGGTTATCACACAGATAAGGAACTGAACAAGGTCATATAATATATAACATAATGACTTTAGGTTACATACTTAAATTATCAACTGTTCTTAAACATATGATAAAAGAAACGAAGTTTAGCCACATATAGAGGTCAGATCAAATGTCATTCCAAGGTGGGTAAAAGGGTTCGAATGATAGATGCAGGCCTAGTTTCAGGTGTTACCCACTTACTCAGGATATCAATATGGCGGTCCTTGATATTGTTGATGCACTGCTTGACTGACTCATCACTGCACACGTCTAGTGGAAGCAATATCAAGGTCTTGCCATATGCATCTCCTGCTGCCTCCACTAGCTTGTCTTTCTTCTTCAGGTCCCGCATGGTGGCAATGACTTATAGGGAGAGACAGAGCAGTGGAAAATATTATTTTAATTAACATGATGTGGCTTCAAACTTTACAAAAAGAGCCTCTATGATACCAGAAACTGTTCTTTAGACTCGTACAGTAACACAACTTGGAACCACATACAAATACTTCATCAATATCATCACAATCAAGATAACTTTTTATTGGAGTCCATGTTTGTCCTTTTTTAAATTCAGTCATTTAGAAAATCATGAATACTTATTTTCTGTAATTAAAAAAAACAAACTCTTGACCCATTGCCACAATGATGAAATGACACACAGTACTGTGAAACCTCTGATCTACTGAACTAAAGATTTCCTGAACACACACACACACAACACACACACACACACACACACACACACACACACACACACACACACACACACAGACACAAACACACAGCTGTCAGACGTGCAGGTCAGAGTTCTTTGCAATGACCACGCCTGTCAGTTTACAGGACACAGAATTGATTTCCTCCGAACTTTACACGCTGGGCAACATTAACCCACATTCAGCACAAGAATCTATCATGACCAGTGACAGCAGCTATCAGCACAGTGTTGACTCGGCTTTCATGGCTTCTTCCATGTTGTGTGTTATACTGACACTTTGCTGACTGACGTTATCTAGCAGAGAAAAAAGAAAGACTGTGCTGTTGGACAGTGGTAATCAGGGGGAGTAAACAACCTCCTCTTCACACATTCATCTGAGCAACTATTCTTGAAACGAATCCAGGGAAGACGGGTACAAAAAAGATTGTTTTGGTACGTGTGGACGTGGCCTGAATCTACCTGTTGTCCTTGATAGATAAAGGCAAATGCACCTAATTCTTGTCTGATCAGAGACAGGGTTGGAAAGGTATAAAAGAGGGATTGCAGTGCTGTAGAGGTTTTGCATTGCCATGCGATGTTACTAACATTTCATGACGTATAGTCATGAAACTAGGCCCTATTTTAAAATATTGCTGTGTAAGTGCCATGCAACTTGTCAGTGCAAGTTGTCGAATACACACAATGCATTACATAATGACGTCTCATGAAGTCTAGTTTAGTCTAATCTTGTGATTTGAAAACTGTGTCCATGAAGCAACAAAGAGATTTACGTATTGGTAGAGAAGTGAACAAGAGATCCATTGTTCTTCTGGCTCCTGCAGGAATTACTCTTGGGCTGCTTAAACATTCTTGAATGAACCACATTTCATTGCACACACAGAGGTCTTTTAGGGGGCTTCTCTGAGTTTGGTGCATGTTACTGCAACTAATTATTACTTTTATGCACAATGCAATATTTAATCTCTGTTGGATTTCCTAAGGACCCTGGGAAAAGGGCAGATCAGCTTCATTGCTCAGAGGTGGCCTTATTGAAAGCAGGTCACATTGTGAAAAACAAATCTGCACAGACCAGTGTTCTGGGAGCAGTTAATCACTTTTTCTTTGCTCATCTATTTCACGGTAATAAATCCCATCATATCCTGATGGCCCTCAAAGAAGAAAAAAACTTGTACAGTGGTTCCTAAAGTGGCAAAAGGAGAGCAGTGATAACATAATTTAACTTGGCTAAAATTAGTTCTCATAAGATCTTGTGTAAGACAACTGCTGAAATCATGGGGGTTCACTGTCACAGGCCTAGCCAATTCTGTTATTCTGCATAAAGTCACATCTAACAACAAGGGGGGTCTTAAAGGCAAACTCTACCAACAGGGGTGGGGGTGGGAAGGTGGTCTAATGTAATTCTGTCTGAGGCTCCATGACATGGAAAGGTTTTGGATCTCCAATCACTGGAGTGACATTAATGATGGCTGGGAAGCAGGAGAGGAGACCCACAGACCAACAATGTCAAAGTGGGACACCCTAACTCCACTGTGCACCAATGAAGACTTCAAACAAGGCCCTTGCTTTAGAGTGAACCCTCGCTTGTACAGGTCTCAAACTTTGTCCCCCTTTCAACACTCGCTCCAGTGAGGGGACTATAGGCACATTAGACACGGCACTAAACCGGAGCAGGCGGTCTACAATTCACTGCGATAAAGGAGGCTTTGTGCTGGAGAAGTCACTTGAAAGAGAACTGACAAGACTCTTTTTATGATTCCGCCTGGAAAGCGGCATCCTTGCAAAACCCTGCCCTGGAAACTGCGCTTTCAGATGATAATTATTGAACCAAAGGGGCGACTGAATCCCAGACCTTACAAAAGGATATGGATCCGATATCACAAGGGTTAGCTATCTTAATGGACACTACACCAAAACACTTATTTATGTTAGGACGGGAGTTGCGCATGAAAGTCAACCGAACTTTGTGCGTAAAGGAGAGTTGGTGCAATGAGCTTTGCATGGAAAAGTAAACACGGAATAGGTTTTCAAGCGAGCCACACTGTTATATGCTTGCTGCTAATAGGTCCGATCAAAGAAACAATGTAGAAGAAAGCGCATTTACCATGGTAACGCTTCTTTTCATCTTTGGCCAGCGTGACGGCGATTCGTAACCCGATGCCGGAGGAGCAGCCGGTGATCAGCACAACTTTCTGCCCGCTGTTCGCCATGATTTGTCCGGGTAGGCGCTGTGTTTTTCAGCGGTCCTCTGCTGTGGATGGTCGCTGCCGAGGGAGCTACCGATCACCGGACTTTAAAAAAGTAAAGCGGATCATGCAGCCACCGCAGCCATGTGAGCCTCTAATTCAGTCACATGTTCAATCAAATCAGTAACCAAAAAAAAGACGTGGCATTGAAATCACCTCAAGACAAGATTTTAAACTTGATAGGTGATGCCTGCCCTGAAAATGAAGTTAATTCCTTTAAAATGTGTGGCCGTGCATGCGCACACGTGCGTGTTGTAGAGGGGGCAGTGCTTATTTGATTTCTGAGCTGGTGACCCCAACAACAAATAGCCTAACTATAATATTCATACAGTAGTCAGATGATGTTTTGTTCATACCTGATGGTATTTCTGGTTCACTACAGTTATTATTCTTAATAGGACGTATAGTTTTACCAGGATACATTTTATGGTGGCCTACCCAACAAGTTTTTATTATTACTTAATCTTAAATTATTTTTAAATAATTTAATTTAATTAGTAATGTTTAATTAGTAAACACAATATTATAATTGAGGTAATAAATATTTGGGCTGCACGTATAATTTCATTACAAATCACATCTATGATTATGATTATTATTATTATCGTTGTTGTTGTTGTTGTTGTTGTTGTTATATTCTACCCAGGCTATAGCTACACCCAAATTAAACACTTGTTGTTCGGCTCTAGTTGACTATTTATAAAACTTGTCCCATGCTTACATTTACCCTATTTCTCTGAAACTGTACTGCTTACTGTTTCATTTCTTTCAAGCGTATACTGTTATATTGTTTTATTGTTTCTATTATACTTTATTTTATTTTTGTGTAAAATATTCTCTTTTACTTTTACTCCTTTTATTTTATTACTACTACTCTATTTTCTGTATTTGATAATTGTTTCTGGAGCTGGCATGAAAAGAATATTACAGCACTTGGCACTGTTTATGACTGTGTATATGACAAATAAACCTTGATTTGATTTGAGCTTACTTTTGGAAGGTAATGTTTCTAGTGACTTAATGCGCTGCATTGTACTGCCATCTGGTGGTAAGGAAAGCTGTAGCACACTTAAGAAGCACTCAAGCTTACTGAATTCATAACACCTCATAAAAAAGATCATTGTATCACTGTATTCCAAATATTAACAAATATAAGAATGTAAAAGAATGGTCTGAGTTTGGTAATCAGCTGTCTCAGTTTAGTTTGACAATATATGCCATTAGCAAGGGTCTGTTATGGACCGTGACTAGGGGAACTCTGCCTCTGATAAGATCTCACTTGCTTTTTTCCCTCTGATCAAAGGCCATAGTGCAAAAGTCAGTCTGTCGTGTTTGGGCCTGTTGCTAAATGTGATGCAACCTGATGCAAACTGTGGGTTTTCCATTTACTCTAATACTGATCCACATAACCACCATGCAGGGACAAGTGGATGGTCCAAAGAGCAATCTGGAGTGATTAGTTAGTGAGTGAGTTAGTGATTAGTTTTGTTCACAGTAATCTGTGATTTATGCCCTCCTCTTTTAAGTCACTCATTAAACTGTTTTATCAAATGCCTTGCCAACTTTATGATTAACATTTCAAACACAAATGGTGGTTCCCCCAATAAAAAAACAACTATACATTCTTAATGCTTTATCATAGTTTGATGTATTTAATGCATTTGTAAGATGATGGTTTCTATTTTTAAGAAGTGGATTGAACTGGGGTTATCATACTGGATCTTGTCAGCTCAAGTGCTCTTTGTTTCTGGTTTGTATAGTTAAGGATTATTACACACTATATAATAATTAGTTACAGTAATATAATAGTCATACATGTGGCTGTAAAGTAGCTCCACACAGATGAAATAAGTTTGGGTGTGTTATCTGTTGATTTTCCCCCAAGCTTTTGAAACTTGATTATGTATTCCACTAATACAACAGAAAATATTTCTGCCCTTTAAAACATATTGCAAGCACTGACTATAGGTCCCTCTATTTTAATCCTCCCCCCTGGGTAACCCCTTTAACCTCATTCCCATTTCAACATGGTAACACAGTGTGAAGTATCACGGTTACTGTAAGGACAAGACAAGAGATTATGTGAAAGCAGAGGACACCCACCCACTCTCACACTCACTCACACACACACACACACACGCACACGCACGCACACGCACACACACACACACACACACACACATGCACATGCACACACACACACACACACACACACACACACACACACACACACACACACACACACACACGCAGAGCAGCATAGGGAACAGTGGGAGAGCACAGGAACAGGTTCCTGAGTTTTCTAGCTTAACTTAGGTTACTACATGAATCGTCAAGAGCATATATTAATTTCCGTTGTAACCTTGAAATGATTCTCCCAAAGGCAAGACATATTTTAACAATGAGTGGAGTCCTGGCTGGATGCATCAAGGGTCAGCCAGTAACCAGCAGGCTGATGATGCGAAGATAGGTTGAGTCTTGCTGTGAAAAAAATTAACCTGAGGCATGTTATGCATATGTTACTCAGCATATGAGAATACATAATGGAACATCTAGATCTAATCATCGCTGCTTGTGATAAACTGTCTGTTATGCTGACAACAGAGAGCAGATTGTCAACTTACATTGAGTTTGGGCCCAGTTTCCTCTAGCTGATGTCTGCTTATTGATGAGCAACCATAAGATATGACCCATTTCTCTCACCAGAAAGCAAAAGTTTACAATGAGATAATAAAAGTATATTTTGCATTGTCAGATAACGCAGCTTTAAATCCTAGCTGACAGTGTGCAAAACAACATGCACTGCATAGGCATTTTAGTTTATATATTTATATTCAGCTACGTTTCATATTTTAGGCATTTGTCTGACAATCTCAAAGTAATTGAGTGTAAAGGCAGAATAGATAGAATAGCAAAAGAATAGCAGCCAAAAAATAGTCATACAAAAAAGAATGCCTTTGAGCCTGTACACTACTAATGTGAGTGCCAAAATCCAGCTGTTGGTCTGAGCATGGTGGAGCTCTGTCATGGTCAGAGACAGACAGAGAATGAAAAATAACCGTGACCCTTTGAACCAGACTAGCCCACCAACACTGACCCAAATAACCCTAACCCTACACTCACATTAGCTACAAAAGACAGCGACACGCACTCGCTTGATGGGCGTGCCTAGCCTACTCCTGGTTGCTTGGCAAAAGTAAACGTTTGACACGGTGACGCTTCTGTATCGATAGTATCATGCTAGTCTAGTATCTGCAAGAGGTCTTACAAGTCACTTCAGAGGTATTGTCAAGTCACAAGAACAATGTTTTTGGATTTAAAAGTATTTATTTCTCGATAGTGGTAACTAAATATGAGATAAAATGCCAAACATATCAGATATATACAGAAATTCGATGTCCTGAAGCGTTTCTGCCATCTTGAATGATTTTCTTCGACTCGAGCAACCAACGTACATACGTCACGCTGCCCTCACGCTGCCTTCACTCCGATTGGCAGTCACTTTGTTGCATTGCTCAGCATTTGCATAAAATAGACTTCTTGTCTATTTTGGCCCTGCCTTGCTCGTGGCAGCGGCAAGCTCGTCGCTTGTCGCTGGCAAATGGCCACTCCCATTGAAAATGAATGGCAGCCTGCCGCTTTGTCACTGTCTCTTGTAGCTAATGTGACTGAGGGGTACTGTGACTCAGTAACCCCTCAGTCACAAAATAGAATGAAAGCTCAGATGGGCCGATCTGGAATCTTGCTCCTTATGAGGTCATAAGGAGCAAGGTTACCTCCCCTTTCTCTGCTTTGCCGCCCAGAGAATTTGGCCCACCCATGAGAGACAAATATCATGGCTTTCAAATGAGCAAAGTGGCAGTTGGTCAAGGCCACACCCCCACTCTCCACCTCGCCACCCCCCCTCCTCAATAGCTATAGACATAAATGGCACATACTAAGGAAAGCTCATTGTGGGACTGGTTCTAGTGGCTGTAATTCTGCACCAAGGCGGAATTTCGGGAAAGAGATTTCAGATACAGTATTAGGGGACCACTAAGGTCTATATAAAAGCATCCAAAGAACAGCATGTCATAGGACCTTTAAAGCTGTCCACCAGTGGACATGGTGCTTAAAGGGCCGGAGTAAGCCGCTGGAGTGAGGTCAGGGCCGTTCCTGGCATGCTTTCCCTTGTGCCTCTGGAGAAAGTTGACAGGTGTGGATAGAGATGAGGAGGGCTGGGCAGCCAGTGATGTCTACCAGCCTCCAAGCTATTGCTGTGGAATTTGAGAAGATTGAGACACTAAGACACAGAAGGAGTGAGGAAAGGGACAAAGAGGAGGGGATAACACAAGCCCATACATGCTTTTCCACGACATGTGCGTTCTCTGCTTTTAAGGTCTTGTTGTAAACCCTGCTCCCTTTTTTTTTTACTTCAAACTTTACCCTCTCCACTTTCTCTACTGCACCTCTGCACCTACAGTATGTACCCACCCTCATTGTACTAATCAGAGCTTTCACCTGGTCCCTGTGACACCTCTGAGCTTACTCTTGAGGTGCCCTGAGCCCACATCATCCATCTGTAACCCCCATCTCTTCTACTCTCTTTAATAGCTAAATGGTTAATTTCCTGTGTACTGACCTTAAGGATAGATGAGCAGATGCTCCTGGAACCTTCACTGGTTCCCAGTTGACTTTATAAAGCATCTGTTTCCACTCAATATAATTAAAGATGGGCTGTGTGATTAGGTTGATTAGGCTGTTTTAAATGTACAATGCAGATCATATTTGTTAAAACAAATGAATGTATACACTGATTTTCAAATATTTTTTATACTTAAAAATGTACAATTTCTACAGTAATAATTCGTATCATACAGCAACTGACTAACCCTTGTTTTGACCCTCCTGTTGGTGGCATCTCCATGCAGTAGCATTATATTCTGGCTGATGCTACTGTAAGGATAAGGGACTCTGGCTGTGTGAAAAGGGTCTAGAGGACTGGAATGTTTGCCACAGGTCAGGAGTGCCGCTTTCTGCTCTTTTGTGTGCAGTCTGCAGAGGAGGTGTGGAATGCAAACTTCATGAGAATAAAAGGGACGAAAGGGAAAGAGTAGCTGGGGGTCGGTGGGCGGGAGGCAGACTTAAAAACAGAGAAAGAATGGGTGCAAAGAATTAGAAACAAGTGAGCTGGGAAAGTATTTTAGGGGTTCTGAGGCAGAAAGAGAACACAGTTAATTGAGAGCAAGTGCTAAAAGAGTAGCCCAAGAGCTGCATTAAAAGAGGAGAGTTAAAACTGTTGCTGCAGAGTTACAGTTCATCATTATACGTCATTCATACAGTCTCCGGCACATGCTGTTGAAAAGCATTACTTTAAAGAGTGAAATTAGATTGGATTCAAAAATGAAAATTTAAATATAAAGTCATGGATTTTTATGGCATAACATTTCTTCATGGAAACAAACAAAAACATAAAGGTTATTCAGAGGGTTTCCGAGAGCAATAAAGGTAAAAACAGAAAGCAAAAAGAAACAACAGCATGGTGTCAATTACATCTTATCTTATAGGCAAACACTACACAGATGGCTTCCCATGGGGGCTGTCCACTTAGCCACTGTGGCACCATGTCGCAGAACTCAAATTTCAAATAACTTCCACACAGGAAGAAATTTAAAAGAAATAGTTTGAATCATATTTGCTGTCAGCGTTTGTATTTACCTTAAGTGCCACTGCAAATACCAGTTTCAACCAAACTGCCCTGCTATTTAGATCAAAACACAGGATCTGTGTTGGAAAACTAACAGTGAAGAGGAGGGCACACAGCAGGGTGAGCTTGTGTGTGGTGGCTGGTTGAGTTTATTTAGTCTGTTTGTTGGAGCAGTTCATTTAACAGACATGGTCCTTAGATGTTAATTAGTTTAGTCTCCCGTCATCTCTCAATATTATAATTATCACCAGATTGGCAATTTCCCTTACTGGCCCATTGCAAAAGGGAACATTTCCACACACTTTCTTATGGTCACATCCCTGGTTTGGAAACTTTACAGCAGGGTTAAGCAACTGACTGTCTGGAGTAATATGTCTGAAAAGACAGCTCTGCATCCAATCCCTGCTCAGTGTTGGTTCTGATGGTAATCTTGTTCCTTTCAATGAGGCTTAAACAGCTCTTTTTTTTAAATTCCAAATGCCATAGTTGGTTAAGGGAAGTGTAGTGGTGATTTAATACCAAGCTGCAGTCTAATCCTGCCTGATGTGATTGCTCTGCCCCCTTGTACTGCAGGCAGGTAAACCCATGTAAGAACACATGCTTTCTGATCTATATCATCAGCAGTCAGTGGGTGGCACAATCACATTTCTCTTGAGGTGCTTTCATAGACCAGCGATTTTACCAGCCTCTAACAGATTTACCTACATTCAAAAACTGTAGTTGTTATCTAAGGGTCATTCATAACTCTGATATAAATGGTGAAATAAAGTGACACTGGATTAGCTGTCAGGCTCCCCCACTCCTACACAAACCACAAACTTAGATACACAATCATAATTCACACTCATCTTTAAATCCTCATTATATCACAATGACAGAAAGTAATAACACTGTTTATCACACAATACACAGCTAAATGACATCACAAACCCATTAGGAAGCAGTGGTGTAAATTATTTGTAAGGTGGTTATTTCATAATGACTGAATAGAAAAAAAATTATTTTTTCCTCTTTAAACATACATGAATCATTTTTTGGCAAGCTTATAGAGTCAGTTGTATCTTCCTTTGCAACCTTGCATGCATACTTTTCCTGACAGTTAGCCTGCTGTCTTGTTCTGGCATGTTCTTCAACACAAGGAGCAGACCGGAGGCAGACTCAATTAAAAGCCAATCTTAGGGTCTCTAATCCTAAATGCTCATCAGCTCCTCTTGAGATTTAATACGGTTTCCATATGTCTCAAAGAGCCTATAATGGTTTGATGACAGATTACTTCACTTCACCTTCCACCCTCTCAGTCATTCAATGATAAGAAAAGTCCACCATAATTTATCAGCACAGGATGACCTGCAGAGGGAGAAAGAGATGCTTTGAATTTGTAACATCATACCACATGTCTTGGCTAAACTTCAATACTGGAAGCATTATTGATGTGCTTTGAGGAATTGGAGAGTAAATAAATAAAAATGACAAGAGATTGAAACTAAAATAGGGGAAAATACAGAGACACATCCTAAAGCTTTTTTCTTCCTTCTACAAAATCTGTGATAGATTAATCTCCTGCCAAACTTCCTCTGTGATTTTTTTCAAACCGCTTATTGATAAATACATGTCAAAACACATATGGAGTCTAATTTAGTATCTTGGTGTTTCATCCACTTGATTTTAAGTGTGTACAAAACAAAGTTGCTCTGTTGGGTCCTGCTGATTGATTATCAGGATAAAGAGGTCGCCAGCAACAACTGACTTCATTCTCCATCTTGAGCACTATTAGCAGCATTTATGTGTTTACGTCAACTTGAAAAAGGAAGGTCTATTTACCGTACATTAATCATTATAAGTCTGATTTATGAAACCCTCTTGGTTAATGAAAGATGACAAACTACTGGCATGAGACAAATGGATGGACTTTGATTTTAATTGAAATTTTCCTGCGCATTACGGTCACGTCATGTGTAATAATTGAAATGTATGTGTTGGGTCCCAGGCTCAATCAATGCATGTTTGGTGCCAGTCATGAGGAACACCAAAGTCTGGGTGCAGTTGTTGTCAGGTGTATTTCTTGATAAAAGAATAAAACCTTACTCATCGTACATTAGAAACCTCAGTTTGTCTTTGTTTTATTGTTTGATATGTTTTAAAGGATGATTATCTATAAGTTGTCGCGCAGTTAGACAAAGGTACATAGCAAATGCTCTGGAAATATTTCTCACCCAGAGCTCAGACTAGCCACTGGACTCTTGGTAACTATCTGCTAAAAGCTGTTAGGAATGTGGCCCTGACTCAGGCTGGCTAAGCTGGTACTGAGAAGGGAGACGGTGGGAGGTCAGGGGGTCTGTTGTTTACCTACTAGAACAGCCTAAATCTGACAAGTTATCTGGACTAGCTATTCTAGCTCACACTCCTGGCTTTTTATGTTTTTTTTCTAATCACTCTCCAATTTGAGCTCCCACAATTTACAGTCTGAGGCTCAGGAAATGTATAATTTTTTTCATAAGGGTCCCTTATTTTGAAGAATTTGAAGAAGGATTTTTTTTATGTTGCCTAACTTTACTTTTTGACACTATTTATTTACACCACAAAGAATCATAATATGTTTTGGATTTGCATCATAACTGATATATATATGATGTTTAATGTTTAATAATTTGCAGCTAAGAGTTGGGGTTTGGCTTGAAATAATATGGAACAGTTTGGATAAAACAGCATTATGACTTTTAAATGGGTGTGGTTCTCCATCTTTCTGTGGTTTGAGACTCTTCTCCCTTCAGAAATTACAGAAATTAGGGTTTGGCTTCTTTTCTCTGAATGTTCTCGGGGATTTTGACTCCCAGTTTCTTTACAAAGGCCTCTTGTAGCTTGGACTCTCGAAACGTTATCTTTGGTATTTTTCCAATTAGAAAAGGTCTTCACAAGTCTTATCTTAGAGCATGTCTCAACTGAATACCCATCTTACTAGAATTAATTAAGCTTCTGGCAGGACTATATTCAGCCTGCACAGGTAATCAAAACTGTAAAGGCTTAAGTTTTGGCAGATGATTGAGACAGATGTCCCCTACAGTATTAAGAGGTGGGTGCTTGTCACAACCAATTATTTCACCTCATTCCTGTCAGTGTCCCTATTAAAAGACTATTAACTTCATGTAGTTTAATGCAACTTAATTTATATAATGTTATACCTGTAAAAAAAAAAAAATCCTTTACAAAATATCCAAATATGTCTTTTTAATATTTTGATGAGGTTAAACATGTTACAAAACGGTTTTGTTTCTGTTTTGTTGAAAAAAAAAGTCTGGTAGACTTTGTCTATATTAAAGAGCTACACTAGGTGGGATCATGACCACTCAGATTAAAGTGAGGGGGTGTGGAATAACACATCGTAATGTTTTAAATAATAGGTTTTAGCCAGCTGTGCCTGCCTCTGAACTAGGAGTCCACAACCTCTAACGTGAGGTGATTTTGCCTCCAGCTTCAGCCTAGACAAACATTACAAAAACGCAGCAACAATGCTGGGCTGCTGAGATTATACTGATGGTGGAGACAACCTGCCCTGGCCTGGCCTGACTCCATGAACCGGTCAGGGATGTGTTATGTTCAAATGTATTTAACTAGTGCTGTGTGCGAAGTTTAAAGCTTGGATACATCCTCCAGCTTCAAATGATTTAGCCCAAAACCTCTGATCTTCACTGGTAGGTGAAAGATAATTAACCAAATAACAATAATTTAAAAAAGAAAGATATCTGAACATGTTGCATCATGATCATCATGATCAAAATTAATAGTATGGTCACTGTTTTCAATCATCCTGTTCAAATCTAATGTAATCATCTCTTTTTGTAGTCTCCGTGGATATAGGCTGGCTACACAGGTTACTATGTAAGAGCATTGTGTGTGTGGGTTGTGTGGGTAATGACCACCTTTAAGAAGTGAAACCTCAAAGGATCGCTAGAAATAGCCTAAATGTGATTTAAGATGGAGTTTTCTGCCGTCCTAATGGAAGGAGGAGAGGCGGAGGAGGTGGAGCGCAGAGGGAGAGAGTGATGGCGAGAGGGAGAACTTGAATGAGAGGGGCAGAGCGAAACTGAGAGGAGCCACCACAACAAAACTTCTCCAACAATCAAGCAAGTGGAACTACAGACCGGCTTCTCTCCTTTTCACCCCGCATGGCTGCTGAGTTCCTGCAAATCTAACTTCAGTGTAAAGTTCTGGTGGTGGAGGCAGAGGGGGGTCTCCGCTTGGAAAAGATGGACCATGTAATAAGGACCAGGTCGCGCTGGAGAATATCGCTATTTATTTGTATCCTGCTTCACGTAACGACGACGCAAGCTGGTAAAGTAGCCTATCTATTTGAACATTAAAGATGAACTGTCTCCTTTATCTAAGTTTCCGTGACTTTTTTTTTCAGGCACCATCATTCATCACTTGGTCCACAGCCAACACTTGGCGCAAAAGCATCTTTACTGTCTTTTAATGATTACTTTGGATCCTTCAGAACCGTGCACGTGCAATTATGCATAAGATAGATTTGTGTATGTTTACGTATTAATTATCCGCGTCATTGCTCAAGGAGCACATTTTGATTGATTCAGCTTTTCATGCTCCAGCTTGCATTTTTAATTGAACACATTTCCAAGGTTTTAAATTTAGTGTGATCTTCCTGCGTCAGGTGAGCCGTAAGACGTTGAGCGACCGGAGATGTATGATGTCATGTTCGAGTTTGCTTGTGACCAGCGTCGGTTTACTGTGAAAAGGTTTAACGTTGGCTTGAGAAAGAGGTGAATGGCTGAACACTGACCGAACTGAGTAGATTAAAATTCTTGTCATGGATCTGTTTAATGTGCCCTCTACTCACATAGGTCTTAAGTGAAGGCGCTTGCACGAACACTCTTACTGCCTTAGTTGTGATTATTCTGGCACATTTGAATATTTTACACGTTTTATTGTAGGTTACTACCTCAGGTCATATTTTACACACTATGACTTGTAGGACACATTTTTCAATTATCCACCTGCAAGAAGAGGGCCTGGTCACTGTCAAACAGCTGTGTCTCTCTCTCTCTCTCTCTCTCTCTCTCTCTCTGTCTGTCTGTCACAGTGTCCTTGTGTCCACATTTGTTGTACTTTCATGCTTGTTCAGCAAGTGGTGCACCCATTTTAAGAGCTCCTTGTTCCCAAGATAGCCAGTAACCAGCTTGTGCATACAACTGTATGTAATTTGGCCCACTGCTATCTCTCACCAACACAGGCCCGGCGGCATGCCCTGTGTCCTGAGTATCTTCAACTGGCAGACAACTTTTTCCTCGCAGGTGCTGCTGCTTACAGACTCCCTGATGGAGCACCATGCCTCAACAGCAGGAGTTAACCCTGTGGGTCACCAGAAGTGCTTACAGATATATAATTTTCACTCGTGGCTTTCCACATGCACCCACTTTATGGCTGGCAAGATTTGATGCAATTCATTGGCTGACATTAAGCGATGGCGGGAGGAAGTGGGCCAACTGACATAATCACATTTAAGTGACACAGCGGCTGTGGTGTCCACTGCTCTCTAATTAGGGCCTGTGAAGTGAGAGGATGAGATGATTTAAAAGTGCCTGGGACATATGGTGGTGCTGATATGGCTATGTCTTAGATATGTGCATGTGATGTGTCTAAGTCTGTGCATGTTTGTGTGCATGTGTGTGTGTATTACAGTGCCAGAATGTTTTCCCATATGCTTTCTGTGTGTGTTCAAGAGAGATGAGAGAGTACTTTGTAGTCATGTTTGCTGACAGGAAGTGAGACATTCTTGCACACGTCCACAGCTAGTTTCAGTTAGAATCTTCTGTTCTTTTTTTGCCTCACACACATTTTTGTTCAGTTTTCCTTTCTTTCTTTCTTTTTTTCTGTTCCTGGGAATAGGGGGTATTTGTTTTTTTATTTGATATGCCTTATCCTTGCCTGATCTTTTACATCACCGTTCTCACTTGCTCATGCTCTGCCTCATCCTTGACTGCTTCTACGACAGAGGGGAAATCGTGCATACAGCCCCCTCACTGTCTCCTGTTTGATCCAGCTTACTTGCCATTCCTGCACCAGACTCCCAAAGGAGAACGGCAAGCCTTTTTCGCCTTTGATTCAGCAACAAATTAGTGGCAAATGAAAACAAATGAAAAAGGCAGCGTATTTTAGCAGGATATAAGACTAGGAAAAGAGGATTTTTGCAGCTGCAACAGCTCTAGTGTTTTCTTCTGTTATGTGAATTTGTGTTTCTGTAATGGAAACATTAAACATCAGAGATGCTGATGTCTGTCCCTAGTTCCTGATGCTGCAAGTGTCATATCAAACTGCTTCTCAGACTCTTTGACACTGTTTTGAATCCCACCAAGTCTTTAATAATACCTACTTTTTCTAACTCCTCCTAGACCGTGCGACCGATCTGCACGAAACTTGGTACGTAGCATCTCCAGACCAACCTGACAAAAAGTTATTAAAAGAATTTTTATCGGATAAAAATTGTGCAAATTACGCACAACCAAATTTGTGTAGCTAGCTACGAAAACACAAACATTGCCATATTTGCCAATATCAAAATTAATGCTATCAACCTGAAACTTTAGATTCTTGTTTGCCATGACCCTCTGAGGCTCCCCACCCCATTTTACGAAAATTTGCCACTAGGGGGCACTACAAGTCTCAAAAGTATATATCTCATTAAAGGCTCATCCGAGTTTTACGATATTTTGTTTTGATTCGTCAAAGTGGGCGTGTCCTATGGGACCCTATTTGGATTCACCACTTACACTAATGTGAGCAACTTCAAATTTACCGTGTAGATGTAGAAGGGTACATGGACCTCACATACCAAATATTACACATATGGACCGCTAGCTGGCACTATAATGACGTCAAACGTGTTTTTTCTATAACTCCCACATTACACATCGCACATTAGAAAACCTTACATCCTCGTATTCCTTGAATCAATGACAGGATATAGGCCACGCCCATTTTTGCTAATACGTTTTTTTGCAAAAAACTACTTTTCAAACTCCTCCTAGGCTGTGCAACCGATCTCCACGCAACCTTGTATATAACTTTTCCAGATGGACCTGACAAAAAGCTATCAAAAATGTTTTGCTACGTTAAAGTATGCCCAATTTACAATCAAACATATTGTCGTAGCTAGCCACAAAACACGATCTTTAGCATATCTTGGCCAAATTAAAATTGTACTATTGTTCAACATCCCAGTTCGAGTCCATGTATCAAATTTTGTGAAGATCGGCCGTTAGGGGGCACTACAATGAACGTAGACGCATTTTGGCAAATAAGTCAATGCATTTAAATGGGAAATTTACAATGGCAATATCTCTGCGGCAGTAAATGCTATCATCACAAAACTTGTGATTATTGTTCTACAGGCCACTCCACGGCTCTGTACAAGATTTGGTGATGATCTGCCTTTAGGAGGTGCTATAATTGAGGTAGAAGCGTTTTGGCCTTTTACTCAATGAATGGGAAATTTGCTATTGCATTTCACTACAGACTTTGGAGCTCGCACTTAGTGAAATTTCCTGACTTTTGCCTCGGCACAGTCGTGCTTTGGGTTTTCCTTTCGCGGGCTCCGCTGTCGTGGGTTCCGCTTTTGTGGGCTCCGCGTGTCATCAGGGGCGACTCGCGCCGGGGAGGCTTGGACCCCGTCATAACCGCTTGCAGTTCTAGTTAGAAATTGCGCTCAAATGCTTCATTACGCCGAAATGCAATCTATAGTATTCAACACACATCTGGCTTCCAGAAACTCAGTAACTCCCTTCCCCTCAGGCATCTATGGCTGTGTTTCTGATCACTGGATGCTTCAAGACGCTTTCTGTGGGACTAGTTGGCGATGCTTCCTGTAGAATTGCAATGAGCAGTCATCAGAGGGGCTGACTTCTTTGCAGTGTCCCCTTACATGTCATCTGCCTCTTTATCCTACTTTATGGGCTTTAGAAAAAGTTTTATCAGATGTCATCCATCACATGCACATGAACATTTCAGTAGAGGCCACAGTAGTAAGCTTTCCTTCCAAAGCCTTCTGTAGAGTCTTAAAAACAATATGCTACCCTTAATGACATTGTGACCTGGCTCATATTTCAACTTCTCTGAACCTGCCAAGTGTCCTTCAGACACTAAGCTGTGAACACAGATGCCCACAACTTGTTGAGAATTTCTTTTAAATGTAAGAAAGGAACAGGACTTCTAAAGGAGCATGTGTATACAGTATATACCTGTCTTACACAGGGTGTGCGGCATATAGTGTTATACTTTGATTTTGCCTGCTCTGGTGTTACACTCCATAATGGCTGCCTCAATGTTATGATGTCTGAGAGACTAAATGGCGGCTTGGGGTTGAAACTTGAATGGGCTTGGTCATGTGTATGCTTGCATGTTTGTATCAAGCTAATCCTCTGTGTGTGAGGTATGCATGCACATGTGCATAAGAAATTATGTGTGTGAACTTGTATTGTTGTGGTGGTGTGTTATGTTACACATTTATGAGGACCTGATATCCTCGGAAGGATAAAGAGATGAGAAAATATCTTCCAAAATCAGGTCATTATAAACACTCCCCCCACCTCTTTAGTGATTAGAACTGGTGTCAGGCTAGGTTAAGGGCCAGTGTTAGGCATGCAGTGGATATTATGGTTAGGGAATGTTTACTTTAGTCAGAACAGTAAAAAAGAACATCCTCACAAGTATAGAAGTAAAATGTGCTTTCTGTGTCGTATATGTGGAAGGCCTGTCAAGTTATGAGCTTTGAGAGGCAGGTGTTTTCTCAATGGGCCAAGCCGCTTTTGGCCTGTCGGCCTATCATGCTGTGAACAAACATGAGCAGAACAAACTGTGAAGATCGAAGAATGTGGTGCTGATGTGAATTGGAAGAAAATGTGTAATCAGATGCCACCAGAATCTTGCAGCTTCAACAAGAAAAGTAACAACAGGACGCAACTACTGACCCATATTCAGCAGAGCACTCTAAACAAGCTAAATTGTTTTTAGTATTTGAATTATAATTTGTGCATTTCCCTCATGTAGTAAAAATCTATCAAGGAGATGTGTTAGAGGAAAAATTGGCCTACATATGTGTTATCATTGGTGCTTAAGTCTCAAATGTAAAAACTATGATTTCTGTAAGAACAAAGTAGAGCTATGTAAGTCCACTAAATATGGTGAGGAAATGCTAGGATGGCAAGGTTAGATGAGAAAAAACAAGGCCCCTGCATTTGTGCAAATGATAAGCATGCTAGATATGATACATCATATATGCATATATGCATATACACTAAGGCACGTTGAGGTGGCTTTATGTAACTTTCAGTTTGTGTTGATTCTAGCAGCTGCTTTGGACAAAAGCGGAAGTGTTTTTACCACACCTGCTGTCGTAATGGTCTTTTCTTTACGGTGTTTTATTGTCCACTGTAGATTACTGAGTTAGCGTTACCGGGAGGTCATATAATCGCGATGAATGTTTTGCTTAAGTTACAGATGCATCGTTGCATTTCAAGTGTAGCATACAGTAATTTAGCCTACTTTGGATGTCTCATGAGCTAAACTGGGTATCACTGTCACTAAGCCAAAGCATTAATAGATTGTTGTAGCAACCAACGGTAATAACATCTTAGATTAATGTAGCGCATTTCATGAAACCCACAGACACTTTACAGTAACGTTACAGGGAAAAGAAACTAGTAAGCCAACACAAACATGGAGTAAAAGGAAAACCTCCGCGCTAAATGGAAGGGGTGCATTCCACATTGCGCATTGTAAAGTTATTTTATGAATAAATTCGGGGTCGGTTTTGAATCATTTACAATCCCGTAAATGTCTCCATCTGTTGAAAGCCCGACCGAGTGTGACTCACATTATTGTATTTTACTTACCTATTCCCTTTTATCTTTTATCTGTTCTTCATTTAATTTCCTTCTTTCCTGCCCCAGTATCAGCCATAACTACAACAGATAACTTCTAAAATAACATTTAAATACAATTAGGCCTATATAAAGACATCTCCTGCTTCCTTTTACCTGGCTCCGCTGTCATATGCTAACACAGGCTTTTCCGGTGTTAAAAAGAAATCGGTGACCCTCTAGAATGTGTTACTGTAGCGCCTGTAGCACCATCTACCTGCTGCAAATCATCCCGTGACTTTGTGGGAAAAATCAGACCTGGTCAGTAAAGACCATTGTATGAAAAATGACAGAACTTCAGAAACATTAAAAAGTTACATATTGTCACTGTAAGTCGTTCGTTGTTTATCATACATTATGTCCAGTTTATCATTGTAGTTAGGAGAGGGTCAGTTGGTGGATTCCCTACAGTCTATACAGTATATAGTGTATATTTTAAGAATGTGCATGCACAATAAATGGTTGCAACAGTTGTTTGTATAACACATGAAACTTTTGAAAAAGAAGACAAATTGATGCACACAGTATTGCTTGTGCTTTTCTTACAGGGTGGTCTCTGCAGTGTCATTTGCATGTAAATCCAGAACATTTCCTGTTGCTGGTTAACTCAGGTCTACTTTTCCACTATTTTAGTGCCTGCGCAACTCAACATAAAAACTCTACAGCCACAGAATCTCATACATCGGCCATAACCTTTGCGTTTGGATGTCCTTGGTTGTCTTGTATCTCTTCATGCTACACAGACAAGAGAGCATAACCATATAAATATTAATAATGTGGTATTTCAAATAATTTGGTATTACAGACTATATGCTTAAAGACCTAATGTTAGGCACTGCTGGTTGCTTTCATTGTATATAATCATAATAATAATAATACTAATCATTACTTCATAAACTCTCAGAATATGTTAAAAGCCATTCCCAGCAGTCGTCTACAAACAGCTGACTTGACTTGCTCCTAAATTCTGAGCAATAACTCAAAGCAGACCCAACCACAAAGTACATTCAGGGCGAGAACTATCACTTCCTCTCAGTTTGCATATTTCCAGCCCTACAAATTTACAATTATAGATATTTCTAACACATTCTTCTTTGTTTTCAGACTGATCTCATGAAGTGGCGTATGTATGACACGCCAATTTGTATGCCATTATTGGCGTGTTATCAAGGCGCATACTCGCTTTTTACCGTGTTTATCAACGGCGTTTGGCCTCCATTGACTTACATTACCTTGCGATTGCTTGTGAATTGACCTTGTAGCGAGTAGTATGAAAGGGCGAAAATCCGCGTAGGGAGGTTGGTCAGGGTGGAGGATGGGTAAAACACAGAACTTTTTCCTTTGTGTCCCGTGTGTGATGTTTCCTTTCCACGTTTGTTCTTTTCCTAAACCCAACCCCGTTCTTCGTTTCCTAATCCCAACCGGTTCTTCTTTTCCTAAACCCAACCCGCGTGGGACGTTTCCTAAACCCAACCGTAGCCTCGTGATAACATGTAGCCTCGCGATAACACGTAGCCTTGTGATAACACGGCACATAGCTTTAGGAAAGTGGCGTGTATGTTTACGCAAAGTCATGATGTCATGTTGTTGTTTTACAGTAATGACCCCTGTTTACAAGAACTAAAGAAATGTGTTTTTCAGATAAAATAATACAGTGATTCAGAGAGAAATTTTGACAAGGGCAGAGGTCCAAAGTGCTGTTGTTTTCCCTCTGTGGGCGTTATAATTGAGCTACGTATGAACAGTGCGCAGGCTGTTTGGTCATACTAGTGTAACTGTGTGTTCAGTCAGTGTACCATTCTTATTTGGCTGGTTATGTTTTCAGAGGGTGTATTAGCTCTCCTCACCTCATAGTGTTCTTGTGCACACACAGCAGTGACCCAGACAAAAGGTCACACCCACTGCTAATTAGATTAAGGCTGTTCTTCATGGAGCCTGGCAGAAACGATGTCTGGATTTATTCAACCACTTCCACTGGATAAATTTTTTATTATTATTAATCACCATATGTTTTACAGCTTGCTGAATTTATAACGTTTTCTGAAGAAATGCAATCAGAAACAGTAGTTTTTACGCAGAATTACATTTGCTTTTCCTCCTGTCATCTCAGGGTGTTGTCCAAGATACTATGGGACATTTTTATTGATTAATTTCAGCTTAATTTCTTGTTAAAATTCCTCAGTTCCCATGCACAATTGTTTTTGACAGAGTTGTATTGTGTGTGTGTGCGAGTGGTATTTTTTTTAGGCTGAACTGGGAGTGTAGGTGGTGTGAGTCATAAAAAATGTCTTCAGAGACATTTTCTTGAGAAACACAGGAAACACATTATGTCCATGTATAACTGAAGTGGTGCTGAGTTGGAGGGACTGGGTCAAGTGTTACACGGCCAGAGATGACACACTGATGTGGACTGTTCAGTGGATTTTCCAGGGAATAGAGCATGATCTGTGAGATGGACTGTCCAGCTCTTTTCTGTCAGGAAGACTGTGGACTGCTCTGTTGCTGGGCAGACATGGTTGTCTCATAGAAAAAGCACAAGAAAAAGAAGGCAGAAATGCCAGATGTCTGTGAAATTGCTGGATTTTTCAGCTCCTTCCCATGTACTCTGACCTTTTGCGATTGGACAGTCTGAGTCATCAGTCCTTAGAGATTGTATGATTCTATTTCAAACATGCTGAGCCATATCTTTAAGTGGTGGGGACAGCATGCTGCACTGGCCGATAATATAGCCATGAAGGTTGGGAGTTCTGTCTTTCAGTGGCCATACCAGAGTGTTGATCTCATTTATGCCCATCCACTCTTGCTACGCTTCTTTAGAAGTAAGATAATTTAACAGGTGAGGTAAGGACATGAATGATTGCCACAAAGCCTTAATGAGATGCAAGCAAAACCTGCTGAGACAGTCAGTGCTGCAGGATAGGTAAAGAGGCTGCAATAATTGGCACAACTTAAGGTGACATCAATGGATCCAAAACAGGGAATAGATAACTGTCTTTTATTTATTGCTGCATGGATCCAGACTTCATGTGGCCACCAGCCACAAGCCTGGGGGTTTTGTCTTGATGCCGCCATATATATATATATATATCCAATGGATATCCTACATAAACTTGGTTGAATTTTTTCTGGGTCATGCTTATATTTAACTAGATTTTGATGTTGTTGCAGCAGCTATCAGGTTTTTCCCCTGTTCTCAGAATCAGCTTGCCAAACTTATAACAGTTTATTTTGCAAACTTGGGTGTGGGATGCCTATTATTCACTGCATGTTTAACTGATGGATCATTGTGAATGCAGTTTCTTTTTTAGGAGGAATTTCTGCTGCTTGTCTTAGATTTCTCCCTTTGGCATTGTTGCACATCTCGGCTGTTCTCTATTGTCTTGAGAGTCAGAGGTCAACAGTCTCCTGACAGCCTATAGTTGGAACATGTTTAAAATTGGGCAACAATAAATATATAGTGGTTGAGGCAGAAATGTACTTAATATGGTTCATGGGGTGCACTGACATATCATCTTTGGATTACTTGAAATTAAACAATTCTGCTGAAAAGTTTAATTGTGTTATTATGTTTTGAGATCATTTTGTCAGGTGCTGTTCTGGATGGGCTGACAGAAACACAAGAATCCCGTATAATTAGACCCATGTTGCTTCAATTTAGAACATTATTTTAGACTGTTCCAAACATCACTGCCTTATGGCCTCTTTTTCTCTCTGTGCATGAGTATTTTTACTGGAGTCTGACCTTTGACTAAAACACTAACTTTAAACTTTGCTATCCCAACGGAAATTGATTTGCCGTCAAGGCCTCAACAGAGCTACAAAGAGCTCATTTGGGATCAGACAAAGACAGAGACACTGCTACCTATTCAATTAAATGCAAACATTAAGGATTAGGAATTTAGGACCCAGGCATGATGTAAAGTGCAAAGTAAACTGTTGTTAATAATAAAGTGCTTCAACAGAAATGCAGATGCAAATGTATTCAAGCTTTTAGCTACAAAAATAAAAGAGACTCTGGTGTGGCATGTCTTTGTTTTTGGCTTCTGAAGTAGCAGCCTGATCAGGGCATTCGAGGATGCAGCCAGCCTTTTGATGACTTTGTTACTGTAAGGTAAATGTCATGAAGTTTGTTGCAACCAAAACATTCCCTTTACTCTCCAATTTAACCAGCATTGTCAGGTGACCATATCAGGCCAAAAGACAAAAAGCCTTGACGTGAATGTGAGAATGTGTGTGTGTGTGTGTGCATGTGTGCGTGCGTGCGTGCATGCGTGTGTGGGGGCGTAACCTTATTGCTTGACATTTAGGTCTTGGTTCAGTGTCATGATGGCTAGAGCAGATTTGAAAATAATCCAAAATGACTGTGTGTGGGTGAATATTCATTGGTGCCGCTTGCACATAATAGACTGAGGTTTCTGTTGTTGCAAGTTCTGTAATTATTTAATTTACACTGCTTGTTTATGACTCTATATACATTCAAAATATATAAATACCTTTACATCTGTACATTATGTTATCTATTGTTGTAGCCTGGCTGTGATTCATAGCTTAACCTATTTACAGCCCCGTTGCCATGCTAGGGGACTGAGAGGGCGAGCTCTCAAAGCTGCTCAGAGTAAAAGGCCTCTGCTATGCAAATAAATGATGCAATAAAATGTATAACGTGGTGTTTTTCTGCAAGCAATGTCTGGGCAACGGTAAACTCTCTCCACATGTTTAATTAACAAGGAATATACAAGGCGAACTCTGAATGAGCGGCAAGAGCTGCAGGAGGCAATTTGGGTTTAGGATCCTCATTTCAGATGCCTGGTGCTGCCAGATGCTGAGTTTCCCTGAACAGGCTCTCATATCAGCTGGTGGGAGACTAGCTGTGCACAAAACTCTGATCCTGGCTAATGCTTACGGCAGCACTTTATCTACAGAACATCGGATAACATGACCAGCAGCCTGCAAATAATGCTCTGGTCCATTATAATGAGAGAGCCAGCACTGGGAGAAATATCTACAGAGGCATTTGCTAAACAACAAATAAATCTCCATCCTAACAATTCATTAGCTCGGTTTTCCTGTTTATAATTGAAATCAACTTGCTTCAAGAGTTTTCATGAGAATACTTTCTGTTGGTAGTTTTACAGCAATTGGCCTTATTCTATTCTTAGTCTTGTTTTCAGATATTTACATGCACTTTTGAACAAATAAATAAACAAATAAAACAGTCTTACCCCATTAGCAGAAATGTTTAATTTCTCAGGAGACTAAGCTTTGGAAGATTTAATACAAAATTAGCTGGCTTGTTAGGGCAGATGTTTTAGCAGCGAGACTATATGAATCACTGATGCGTTTATTTGTGCCGGTGAAGTGTTCAAATTCTGAGAAATGCAATGCAGACATATTGTTGCTCGCTGGTGCAGGGTGAGCGGTGTGCAGGTGTCAGCTGTCAGGTGTGCTGCAGTAGGATTATGGGTTAGGCTGTGTACCACCCCTATTCTATAATAACACCCACAGAAGCCTGGCCACCTGCCGCCACATCTCAGAGGAGCTCGTCTCTTCCGACTGCTAGGAAGCAGGAAGCCTCCACACTTTAAAACCAGCTTCCAGCCACACTAAACCCTGCTCTTCAGCTCGGTAACAACCAGCACTTAACTGAGCCAGACAACAAAGTGCTGTCACACTGGAAGAGTTTAAGTGTTACACTGACATGACTAAAAGCATGCTGCTGTAATCTGCCACAAGCTCCACCCTATCATAAGTAGTTTTTTCATTTCACAAGTTTTTCCTACAATGCTATAAACAGGAATAAACAGAAAGCAGGGCTTATTTACAAGAATGTCAAGTTGTCAACAATATCGTGTTTAAAGCAATAGAATCAGATCTGTGAGCATTAAATACAATAAACCACTATATTTCCTCTATCTGCTCTATAACAATGTGCAGATGGTCAATTTTTTTTCTTTCTTTTCATTTCCAGCTGATCCCATTGATGTTCTGCGAGTGCTGGATCTGTCAGAGAACATGGAGGGGTTGTCCTTGGAGGCTGGTCTCTGCACAAGCAGGAGGGGCTTGGAGGAGAGCGACCTGGCCTACAATATAGACAAAAAGATCCAGCTCAGTGCTCCAACCAAACAGCTCTTCCCTGGTAGTAAACTTTTATCCAATGAGGATTTCTAAAAAAGGCAAAAAGCCCTCAAATGTGTCACTTTGGTGAGGGATTCGCTCCTCAGTAAAACTTTAAGAGATCTGACTTTGAACTCCCTTTACTCTTTCTCATGGGGGCTCACTGCCTTCATGGGCAAAATGTTGCATCAGTATTATCTTTACTCAGGTCTCATTGGCAGCATGTGACGCACGCATGTTACAAAAATATCTGTTCCCTGCTGTGCTCTCTCTTGTATGACTTACCAGCTCTCCTCTCCTCTCCTCTCCTCTCCTCTCCTCCTCTCCTCTCCTCCTCTCCTCTCCTCCTCTCCTCTCCTCTCCTCTCCCAGATTCCACCAAATTTCCAGAAAATTTCTCTGTGATGACTACAGTGCGAGCTAAAAAGGGCTCCCAGTTCTTCCTGCTTTCAGTGTATGATGACCAGGGGGTACAGCAGCTGGGGCTGGAAGTGGGCCGTTCGCCAGTCTTCCTCTATGAGGACCAGCATGGGCAGCCCACACCGGAATTGTATCCCATCTTCAAGAAGATCGACCTGGCTGATGGAAAGTGGGTAGTTTGAGTGCCTATATCACCTCCATTAGAGAAGATATTAATGAAATATCTGCCTTTCTGTTGATTTAACGGCACACTGTATCTGTTGTGTGTTTGCAGTAGATCAAACCCACCAGCACTCTGTAATTTATATTACAGTAACTGTGGTTATATAACTTTCCCAAGCCTTGAAATCTGAGGTGGGCCTCACATTTCTGTAGCCTGATTCATACAGCTCACTCCATGTGCTTAACTTTAAGTGACCTTAAAGGTAATAATATGCTTGCGAAGCGCTTGCTTCAATGATTTTTGAGGAAATCAATCCTTCACATTCTCAGGCTCAAATGCACTTCTGGTTTGCCTCACTTGAAAGAGGTGTGAAACAGCTCTTTGCATCGTTGATTCTGCTGGGTAACAGACAAAATACTTGCGCTTCTACATTTCCACAATACCTCCCTCCAAGGCTCAACCGTCTGTAAATTCTCTCTCGCACTTTGTTCTTTCAGATGGCACAGGATTGCCTACAGTGTGCAGGACAAGTCTGTGACCCTCTACTTAGACTGTAAGAGGGTAGAGACCCTGGATCTGCTGCGAGGGGACAACGCTGTAGTCAGCACAGATGGTGTCACTGTGTTTGGCACTCGGCTGCTAGACGAAGATGTATTTGAGGTAGGATATCATAAATTATGGGAGCCTCTGAAACCAAGTGTGTAACTATGGTGTCATACTCTTTCATTTTGTTTTTGTTGTATTATTGTATTCATCCAAAGTTTCAACAGGTCTGTTTGGGCAGTTACTAAAAAGAATAACATAGAATAAAAAATGCAGTTGAATGCTAGCAAGTGTGTTTCTTTGTGAATGTCTTCATTAAAGTTGACAAAGGAAGTAAGTGAGAGTCTGTATCGTGTGAACTTTGTGTTATTATGTAAGTATATAGGTTTCATGGGAAACTGTTTCACTGGAGTAATATGCAATGCATATTATTTGAATTATCTGACAAGGCGCTGTAGGACACTTGTATGACTTACACTACGTCACATTTAACCAAATTCAGTGTGTTTTATCCACACTGCTGCTGATTTGAACATTTCTATAGCCCGTTGAGCAAAGTGATAAGAATTTGGATAGTTTGTTGATCAGATTAGAAAACCTCTTCATGCTGCACCAATGGCCAATCATTGCTAATATCCACTTTCTTTCAAATTCTTCCCAAGATCTAAAACATTTGGAGAAATGTGCATACAAATGCACAAGAAATAGGATCTTGGGTTTGAATAGTTTCCTCTATAATTTGAATGCATACATCATATTGATCTATACAGTATCATACATTATACAGTTGTGTCTAGGAAATGGTTGGATAAGCAGAATATAAATTGTATTTGGTACTGTGGAATTCAACCCCCCCTACCTTTAAAGCTACTTAAGAAAAGATTTAAAAGGGAAAATCTGGCTATTGGGTGACAGGGGTCTTAGGTCAATGAAGTGCTGCAAGAACAAAGCAATGCAGAAGAAAAGAGGTGTTTGGTAGGGAGTGGGGATGAGGGGACATGCTGTTCAGACATGCTCAGCCTCATCATTTCCATTGCAAAGCCAAAAATTACACATTCTTTTTGCTTTTTGGACTTGTCAGTATAGATCTGTCTGTGTTGATTTGAGCTTGAATTGCCAGCTGTGCATTAAAAAACATGCTTGACTGTGAATGTGTGTTTGGTCAGGAAAAATACCTGCTACTTGTGACTACACATGTTGGGCTTTTTTTTAGTAGCAGGGGACATGTATCAAAGATAAAGTTACTTAAGTCTTTCCAAATTGTGTCTTCCTAAAAAATAAGATAATTTTAAGTACACATCTTGAGTTAAGAGCATTAGAATATTCATCCACGTGTATCAGTATGTTGGGAAAACAAGGATGAGCAAGAAGATTCAGACTAAACTCTGGGAGTGTCCAGTCCAATTCCTCTTCTTCTCTACAGTAACCTTTATTGTCATAAGTCATTCTCTGTGCTTCCCATGACAAGATGCAACCCCTGCTCTATTGTCATTCCCAATGAGGCTCCACTCTAAATCTCTCGCCCACAGCATGAAATAGAGATCAGCTCAAGCCCCTTCCCCTGCCATGTCCTCGAGGCTCTGTGTCTGCTCAGCAATGGAGCAAGAAAGAAAGAAAGGGAAAGACAGACGAGGTATAAGAGGTATAAGGTACAGTCAAGTTCAGAGAAATGACCTTCTTCCAAAACCTCTGTCCCCTCAGTGTCCCAAGCATACCCCACAGTTTGCAAAAGGGAACATACTGTTAAACTTAGAGAGGGAGTGTTGTTATCACTCCCTATTGGCCTAATATACATAAACCACAGCCTTCTTCACTTTCACTAGGAGAAAACCAGTTGTCATTGGTCTTACTGCCTTTTGGGTTTTGCTTGTGTAGTCAATAACTACCTTCCACACATTAACCTTATCTTCCCTATGACCTAAGACAGTGACCTAACCCTAAAATGCTATAAGTTACTCTACACACCCTTCCTATCCCTCTCAGACACTGACAGGCATTCCAGTTTTTAAATTACTTTATACCCCACTCCAGTTAAGAAATGCGTCTCCTTGTGGGCTCTATAAATTTCCCTTTTCAGAAGCAATGGAGACCGTTTCAGCTTTGGCCTTATTCCAAAAACACTCGCATGCCCTTATTCATCATCATATGTGTAGAGATGATACATTATTTGTGGTGATGACTAATACTCCTCATCTGTTTATCGGATCCATCCTTTAGTCCAACCCATGCGGTTTGTGTGGTCATTGTGGTCATGTGTATCGAAGTTTGCACTTAATTTAATCTAGAAATTGAGTCTTAATATCTTGTTTTTTGTGGAATAAAATTCTCAAATGAGCCATCTGTTTTAGATTTTTCATTGAAACATGTGATGGAAAAATATGAGTTTCACTGTGTGCATTTACAGTATAGTATGCATTCACAGCGATGCATATATGTCTGGCTGTGCATATCTAAGCATCAGTGTTGTACAGCTCGGGTGAGGCTGGCACCAGGGGAGGAGAGATTAATCAGGATGACCCCTGGGTCTCTGTTCCCAGGCCATGCTTCTGGGGGAGGAGGCCGGTGTTCCGGCCTAGTTCTCTCAGTGAGGGAGCTCAGCGTGGGAGCATTGGGACTGTGGTCAGCCACTAATGTCTCTATTGCTTCCAGATTGTCCAAAAAATGACTACAAAAGTTGGGTGTTCAAACTCAACACTTGCTCTGCTTGCATTCGCAGTAAAGCAAACATCAAACTGTCCACAAGTTTGGAGCCCCTTCTTGGCCGCTGTGTGCCATGTGTATGTGGCTCCAACACACTGACTGCTTCAATAAGATCCAGACCAGTGTTTATTTCTTAGGAAATTCTCATCCTTTTTGTCTCGATTGTAGTACTGGAAATAAAATGTTTTTTGCTCACTGTTACAGACATGTTGAAACCAAGACCTATCGAGCATATAATTAAAGGCAGCTTTATTTAAATGCTTAGCAACCCCATCGCTTTACCACACAAATCGGAAAAGCACATTAAATCGGGTCAAGGTCTGTTTAAGTCACAATTTGCCTTATGTCTGATGGTGGTCAGATGTTTTTGGTCAGTCATGAACATATGTTGCATTTTAAGCAAATGGGGAGCATCAAAGTGCTGATTCATTACAGTGAGTTTCATTTCTGGTTTTTCCTTCACCCCCACAAGGTTGTGACTAACACAAAAAGGCAAGTCATTTTTTAGAGATTGAGATCTGATTAAGGCATTGCAAATGAGTGAACAGCACCTTATATAAGATCTAGTTAGTTGTGATTTGATTGGCAAGCTGGCACCACACACCTCATTGCAGACATCAGGGGAAAGCAAAAAGGTCACTCTCTGAAACACTAATGAACTTTTGCCAACAGAGCCATGTGTGACTTCATGCAGGGTGTATGCGAGCCATCAGAAATGTGTGGATTCAGCTGAGGAGTTTTTCTTTTCAGGACGTCCACACAGGACGTCCTCTTCTGATGTCTTTGCCCCGTCCTAAATGGAGAATGGCAGAGCACACATGATTTTGGGCAACACATTACTCGCTGAGTGTTTCTAGAGGAGAGCCCCTGCTAGGCAAGAAAAACAGGAAAACTTATCTGTGAAAGTGTTGCCTTTGATCTCAAATTGAGATTGGATTAGATTGGATTAACTCCCCGTTGCCTTTCTGTCTCTCACCTCAGAGTGCAATCATTTCCTTTGGTTGACACTGGTTTTTGGCTAAAACAGGAAGAAAAAAGGATAGGTGGATAACAACTCCTTTCATGTTTGATGTCATAAATGAAAGCATAATGTCCACGGTCATTCCTAGGTTTACAGTTTTCTGTATGGTGATCCAGACTTTGCGTAGACTTGCTTTGCTGACTGTCATGAGCTGTATTAGAAGATATATGAGCTGGTGGCGGGTAACAGAGAAGCAATATGTTTTGATTTCTTTCACCTCTGGCCGCTAAAGCCTAATTAAAGAGATTACAATGGGACTATAATTACCACAGTATCCAGCAGTTAATCTGACTTGATTTATCACAAATGGCTGCCCAGCTGTCCCTGGATAACATTTCACCCGGCAATATGTTTGCAGTGGCCTGTCAGTTACATAGATTCTTATCCCTAATGTAATCTAAACGTTGTCAAACATTGTGCTATGGGGCTGCCTGCTTTTGGTTTATATTGAATTACTTTCCGACTTGTGTGTCAGAGAATTAGAAATTTTCACTATCAACTGATCTTTTGAATACATTTCTTTATTCATTATTTAACCTAAAAAATGTCAAAAATAATGACAAATGCCTATCAAAACTTATTTGAGCCAGACTTGTTGTGTTAATACTGTTGTCTTAACTAATACTATGTATTTTATAGTAATATGTAACTGAGAAAAGCATTTGCAAAGCATTGTGTTTGGTATTTTACTCGACAATTTTGTATCTCAGCACTACAGAACATTATGTAATAATATAATGTTGACAGAAGACAAGAGTGATGTTGAGTGTAGGGCCATTAAAGCTAACAGAGGCTCTGGGCTTAGTGCTGCAGGGTCCAGCAGTGCTGTTTCTGTGCACGTTTGTGTATACACACTGGCTATGCCTCCAGGGCGGAATAGGAAGTGAAAGGTCCTGACAGGGGGGGGGGTGAGAGCTATTTGACTGTTTTGGGTACACAATCGGGCCCTCTTGGAGTTATGGGAACACATAGAAGCAATAGTCAGTAGCAATAGCAGTAGTGGCAATTTTAAGATGCTACTTTATTATACTTTACTTTACATCTGCAGCCAGTTTTGTGTTCGCTTAGTGTCTGTGGCTTATTGTTACAGGTTCAGTCTTGTGGTCTCTGATCTCTTCACTTTGCATTATTGCAGCCGCTGTGTTTCTGTCAGTACTCCATTTAGATGATTCTGCTTCTCCTGTATGCATGGCTTTATAACATGACACTTGTCTGTCATTTCTGTCTGCTCTCTGGTTTATTTCAGGGAGATATTCAGCAGCTACTGATTCTGGAGGACCCCCATGCTGCTGCCAACTACTGTGTAGACTACATACCAGACTGTGACTCTGCGTTGCCCTACAACAGCAAAGCCCTGGTCCTGCAGGAGGTCAGTACTGCCACCAACAGGAAGCAATGCCTAAAACTCATGCAAATCTTTGTACAGTTCTTCGACAGTTGATACTATAAACTACGTATACCTTTAGGTCACCTCAATTAACTGCAGACACAAAGGTTTGGATATCTTGATTCATTGTATTGTTTCATTGTGTTTTCCACATTTCCTCAGAGGCCCTGTGTTTTACAATATGTTTTAAGAAATATGATAAGCTTCTACTTCCAGCACTCATGTTAAAACAAGATTGTGTCCTTCTGGCTGCTAAAGTGGACTTGCAGAAGCCCTTGCTTCACAGCCAAACAGTAAAAGGAGCTCAAGCATGTCTATCAATTGAGCTATGTGACCCTAAGACTCGTATGATTTACAAGCAGCCAACAGCCTCAGCCAAGAAGAGGTCTAAGTACAGTGCAAACATACTGAGTGTTTGCAAAAAGAGACTTGAGAGATTAAGACAGAATAGGCCATCAGTCAAAGGAGTAGTCTTCTTTCAAATGCAGCCAGCAGTGGAGCATTCTTAAGGTCAGGTGCATTCATAGAGCCAGGAGCCTATAACTCAAACATGATATAATAGCTCTTCCCCTCCTCAAGGCGTGCATAAAACATTGAATCAATCATGGATATGAATTACTGTATATTTCTTTGGTGGTGTGTGAAAGATAGAGATAAGGAGACATAAGGAGGCAGCCAGAGGAATGGAGGCGGAGAGAGTGTGTGTGTGTGTGTGTGTGTGTGTGTGTGTGTGTGTGTGTGACTGGGCTTCAAGGAATACACAGTTGAACAGTTAAATGTCTTATTTTTCATTCCACGTGCATACACGTATTTGCATGCACCCTCATGTGAGTGCATGTGTGTCTGCACGCAAACGTGTGCGCCTGGTCATTGATTATGCTCTAGAGATGGCTCATTAATGGGTGTGAGCCCAGCTGGCTTTTTAAGTAAACTACAGCTGAGCAATGAGCTCTGAATCCAGAACATGTCAACATCTGTCACCCCACTGACCTACTTCCCTATCATTCTCCATTACACACTGACCTTGTTTACAAGTGGGTCTAAATCACGTCACTGATGTCTTTCACAGAGTGGGCCTTTAGCGTCATTTTCAGACAGAGGCCATTCATATCATTAACATGAAATGGGCATCACTCTGGAGGGTGACACAACCCATATTTGTTCACTTGCCAGAGCACACTAAGAATTAGCAGATCATAGACAGGGTGACCCCTGACCACACGAGCAAATATGTCTCTCATTTCATGCTTGCTTTTGGTTGGTAGTAGGTGTCTGACCCTATAAGGGTGTCACAAGACATATAGGCATCACTTTACTATACTTTTTCGGGCTATTTTCCTTGTTGTATTTTCATTCACAACAGTGTTTGCTTTTTCTCCATCCTCCACTTGTGACCTCATCTTGCATTCCCTTTTTCATAAAAGAACTCCCAACTTGGGTCTGATGCGCTGATGCAAAGTGACCAGCCTGATGAACCAAAGGAGCACTCCAAAAAGGAAAGGAAAGGCAAAAAGAACAAAAAGAAGAGGGACAAGGGCTCTAACAGCAAAGGCAAAGGCAAGGGCAAGGGCAAGGGCAAGAAGAGATCCAGAAAGAAGAAACATGAAGAGGAGGGTCTTGAGGATGGCTTCCTTAGAGTTTCCACAACACTGCCTGAGTATATGTCTCAAGAACCTTTTCAGCCCACCGAGTTGCCAGATTTTAAGAGCACCCTAGAAACTGTCATCCTAACTGAAGACTTCGACAAGACCCTCATGGAAATGCCCACACGTGAGCCTGACTCTACAACAGAGTCCCCCGCTGTGGTGCCAAGTGCATTACCTGAATCAAAGGTTTCTGAGGAGGTAGACAAGTTTACTTGTAGATGCCCTCCACCCCAACCCCCTGCTGCCATTTGCAGTTCTAACCGATCACTCCCCTAATACCTCCTAACCATAGAGAGCACCTCTTCCCTCTCCAGTTGCTTACCACCACCACTAACCAGCACCATCCTAATCATCACCTCTACTGCATCCCAACCAGAAAACATACAGAATACATCTTAAATGAGATTCTTTTTAATGGTCATACTATGTGCCTTCTGTCTCTTTTTTGTAGAACACGCTGTAGTACATGCATACCGCATATTTGAAAAGCATAGTATGCATGGTACATACAGAATTTATCTTCCTGTATGCGACCTACAGAATGATAATTGGGTTTACAGTTCATTCAATGTGAATATATGCTCAGATACTATCTACATTAACATACAACTGTATATCATTTTTTTTATCCAATCAATTTCTAACTTCCCACTTCAACAAACAAGGAATGTTTGTGTATGTCTCCTTCATGTTTATTATTTGCTAATTTGCCAAATAAACTAATTTCTCACGCTCATGCTGTTTCTGTAGCTGTTGCAATCACTGCCATGCTGCCACATAAATCTGACTAGTCCATCAGCTAATTACACTCCAGCATTGTAATTAGCTGCAAACCCGTCACCAAGATAATCAAAACATTCCCATAAAATCTACCTGTTTTGCTAACATTCACACCGTGCATTACAAAATGTGCCATTACTCTGAAGCACTACGCTCTAATGAGAAGAGCTCCGTGTCCCCTGGTTCATCTTTGCAATGACTCATTTAAGCCCGTGTGTTGGCCTGCAGGAGGACAAGCCAGTGAAGAAGCCAGTGATGGAGGAGCATGTAGATGACCTTTACGGAGACCTCTATGATGATCTCTCAGTTTCCACAGTAACAGTGGGCCCAAATGTTACTGAATATGAGGTAGGTTAAGTGCAAAGCAAGAAACGTCTCAGCACAAAATCACTGAGGGGCTATTTTGGTATTCACTACACCTGAATGGAGTTTTTTCATTCCAGCAGATTCTCGAATATGAAGATTACAAGAATGACACCGAATCAGAGTATGAAGAATATGAAATATACGAGGACGGCTTTGAATTTGCAGAGCGGGAAAGAGCAGGGACGTGGGATGGAGAGGTAAATCTCAGAGTGAACTCGTACATCAAGTGAGTGGTCACGTCTTCAACTGCCTGTGTCAAGTGATTTCTAACGATCCACATTTATTCATCTGTTTCTCCTCCTCAGGCTAGCCTCAGAGCAGAGAAAGGCCAGAAGGGAGAGCCAGCTATTATTGAGCCGGTGAGCTGCTAGAGACATTTATTGAACAGCCCAGTAGCTTTAGTTATGAGCATGTACATTTTATTCTATCTGTGTTGGTTTCTAGGGTACGATAGCGGAAGGACCCCAAGGTCTACCAGGGCAACAGGTACGCCTATTCACTGCCTGAACACAGAAGAAAATGGAAATTCTGACGGTGCCTTGTCTCTGTAATTATACAGGATGTGGCATAATGTAACATAAGCAGGAACTGTCCAGATGTGGAACAAAATATTGAGAATTCTGGATTCTAGCATTCAGGATGCAATGTTTTGTTTTTAGAAAAGGAAGCAGGTTTTTTTTAGGGGTGACCACCCTAAAAATACACCCCTGCACTATGATGCAATGCAAGATGGCACTTGTTTTAAAAGACTGATGATATTTTATTCATATTTAGTCATTTTATTTTATTTTTTTAGGTTACCATTTGAAAACTGGCCAGGGACAACAGATGAAAATGTGCCTGTGGAGCTAACTCTGGCTCATTTAGAGTTGCTTTGCTGTTGATTAATGAGCACTGTTCCTGTCAAATAAACAAATAAATGAAAGGAAATATTAAAAGTGCATCAACACAAAAAAAGTAAAGATGTTTAAATTCAAAACTATATAAATAAATAAAAAGGGATTATTGTAAAGCATTTAGAGGGTTATACTATTATTTAGAAGTTTACTTCTTTAATGTTTGTTTGAGTGCTGTGAATGTTTCATTTGCAGGGGCTCGCTGGCCCAGCTGGCCCAACAGGCCGTCCAGGACCCAGGGGAGATCCTGGTGAATTGGTGAGTGAGAGCTGTGGGTTCAAATGTGACCTCACATTGAAACATGTCCAGTCCTGAACTGAACATGCTGGACTTCAGGGACAGATGTTGACTCACACATGTTTGACCTGATTTTCTTTCTTTCTTTCTTTCTTTCTTTCTTACACACACACACACACACACACACACACACACACACACACACACACACACAGACTGACAGATGCTCTGTCAATCCCCAGTTATAGGTGGTTTCTATCATTTTGCATTCATTTATAGGTTTATTTTAACAGTCTAGTGTTAATGTAACACCATACGTTAATTGCAACCTATGTTGTAAAAAACTAACCACTTGTGTACATATATATATATATATATATATAAATATATATATATATACATGTACAAATAAAAACATTCACCAATGAGGTCAGATAATTAAACATATTTTCACTTCTGCTTCACTTGTTCCTTGAAACAAGTGTCAGTTATTTAACAAAAGGCAGCACAAAGAAAATTACCCTTTGTCCATAAAAATATTGCATTAGTAGAGGAATGTATCTTACCCATTTGAATACATATCAGATAGCAGTAATCTGATGAAAACAATCTTAATGACTCAATGCTGCATTAAATGGCTTGTTAAAATAGATATTTACAGTGTGTAAACAGAAGATAAGGCATGTTACATGCCCTGTGGAAATAAAGCAAAGGTTGTTTTTACAGTGATTGGATTGCAGGGCTGTTTTTCTCTCCCCCCTCACACACACACACACACACAAAATAGCCAGTAGCCGCATAGCCGTATCATTTACCCGACTTCTCTTTTCAGGGACCCCCAGGACGTCCTGGTCTTGCTGGGGTTGATGGGATTCCAGGTTCTCCAGGAACATTGTTAATGCTACCAGTAAGAAATTACAGCACACTCATGCATACATGTGCACTCACAGTCTCACACACACACAAACACACACATTTTCCCAATGTGATGTAGTGGCATACGACCACAAGGGGGGGCTGTGTGATTGTACTTCATTTACATTTGGGGAATCCTGCAGTGGGAACTGAATCCTCTTTTTTACTGCCTCCAGTTCCAGTATGGAGGTGATTCCCAGAAAGGACCTGTGGTGTCTCCCCAGGAGGCGCAGGCACAGGCTATCCTCCAACAGACCAAGGTACACTTCACAGGAACCAATACTTTGGTGTCGTCCTGCCATATTATAACAACTAACTGTTGACATAATTAGTCATTTTATGCTGTATGAAGACCAGTTCATTGCGTATTAAAAGTCAAAAGGTACCTTGTGCAGCGTACATAAACCACCCAGTTGTGTTTTTCTTCCAGCTGTCACTAGCGGGACCTCCAGGTCCAATGGGCCTTACAGGGCGACCAGGCCCAGTGGTAAGGCACTCCACTAACCTTGACCAAAGTTGCATGATACCTCAAGGGCTCCTGCACCCTTTAACCTCAATTTCACATTCTGCCTGACCAGGCACAAGCTCTACTCTCTCCCTCTCATCCTAAACTCATCATTATGCATGCTCAGTATGTTTTAATTGCTTGTGAAATCACTGCAGGTTTGCAAAAATGAACAGATTTTATATTTAGTGTGTTTGGTTCTGAATTTGAGTTAAAGATTTGAATGCTCCTGTGCATCATGTCATGCTTAAATGAATAATTGTTTTTATTTTGCAGGGAGTTCAAGGTCCCTCTGGGCTTAAAGGAGACAGCGGAGACAGTGGCCCTTCTGTAAGACCAGACATTGTTTTTACTTCACTACTAGCTTCCATCATGTCACGGTTTTTTTGTCACACTATTCATTTCCTTTTGTCCTCTTGCCTTCTTTTTTACACATTTTTCCATTTGTCTGCTCTCTTCCTTTCTCATAAAGGGACCACGTGGGTTGATAGGCTTACCAGGAATCAATGGAAAGCCAGGAAAGAGGGTGAGATATCTTGAGTATTGCAGCATACTGTGCCTGATGTACTATAACGGAAAACCTATTTTAACTGATTGTGTATCTTGTAGGGGCCCGCAGGAACGGATGGAGGTCGCGGAGCTCCAGGTGAAACAGGCTCTAAGGTAAGCTCTTTGAGATCTCACTGCACTGCAATGCAGTAGTGATAATCTCAACTAATTGAGCTGCATTCAATAACCCACAGATTTGTATGTATTTATGGCCTTACTGCTTATTTGGATATTAGTTGTGTAAATATTACATTGCCAGTTGTTGCACCTTATTTCTGATGTTTGGTGTTGAGTTTCCATGAATTCCGTTTTCTGTTTCCATGAACACAACAATGCCACACATGTTTAGGCAGCTAGGTCTTATACGATAACAAACTATCTCCACTTGCAAGTGTAAGCCTTTAGGTATTCAGCAGCCCACAGCTTATTATATGTATTGACAACAAGGCAACTCAATACCTAACAGCTGCAGGATGAGCTTAGCAAATAAATCAGGCTCCCTTGATGCCGGGTCTGACAGAACAGCAGAGTCTTTATCAGTCAAAGCAGCATTTTAGCAGACCTACAGCTAATCTGAAAGCTCCCTCTCCTCAACACAAACTCCGAGCAGATGGGAGGCTCTGCCAGGGGAGACTTTCAGTACAATTCTGCTAATGTTTACACATTACCGTATGTCTGTGTGTTTCAGGGTTTAATGCACTTGCTTCTCTATTACTTTTCAGGGTGACAGGGGTTTTGATGGCCTGCCAGGTCTCCCAGGAAACAAGGGACACAGAGTGAGTTAGATTTGGTAACTTACCATTGACACTGTATTTATATAGTCATTCAGGCACTAATACGCTAACATGGCATGCATGAATACCTTACACATCACAAGACAGGTGTTTATTTGCACATTTTGATCATGATGATTGTGTTTTCTAAAAAGCATCTGCTGGATATTGCTCTGCTATAAACAGAACAGTCCTAAATATCTTGAGGCTTGCGGCTAATGCTTTTATCTTGTAGGGGGACAGAGGAAAGCCGGGTCCTCATGGGCCTGTCGGAGAGCCAGGAGAAAAGGTGAGTGCACAGTACTTAGCAAAATTTACTCGCAACAAACAAAGCCTAGAAAATACATCCTGCAGCAGTGCTTTGTTTTTCTTTATCCATCGCACAAGGTTAAAAGAGAAACGTTTTCAGATCAGTAAATCAATTCTACAAACCATTTACATGGTAAAGCACCACAGATCAAAGCAGGCTTTACTAAAATGAAGTCATAAACTCTTGAATTTTTTAATTCTGATACGCTGGCCTGAGTTTATAGTTTATAGTTAAAGACACGAAAGCTATGCCGTGCATCCCCTGAAACCGAATGGAAAATATGAAAGATAGAAGCTCTGTCAAGATAGTATCAATACATGCAGGTGGGCCGGGGATATTTGAGCGAGAGGCCTATTAGTCTTTGCTCAAAGATAGTTGAGCCTTATCTGTCAGGCAGGGAATTTATTTAATGAGCTATTTTCACAGATTATGTCTTTGGGGATATAAATGTATCCATGCCTGAGGTTGTCTTAGAGAGGTGCATGAGATTTATGTGTTGAATCTGTTTCCGTCTTTGTTATTTTAGGGATCTGATGGACCTGTGGGGCCAGGAGGGCAACCAGGCGAACCCGTGAGTAACCGCATCTCCAACTATATAATGATCCCTCTTAATGCACCTAATTTCATGTTGATTGTTTTTCTACATTAAAATACTTCATGTAGAAGATGTATTTATCAAGTCTGTGCTTTGGGTTCTCAGAAATAAGCTAACACAAAAACATGTCTTAGTGCAGAATCACAGAAACAAATGATTTCCATGAGAAACCAAGAGGGGATTGTAGGAGATCACTAGAATTAAGCTCAAGCAGATGTTTAAGCCAAAATCTTCACAGAAGAACTTGAACAGAACAACATCTAGTGCTTATACAAAACAAAAGAAACACAACAACAACTATAAAAAACTAGGACGGTCAAACCATATTAATGCAATACTGCCAGTGTTGTGCATTAAGAGAGAAAAGGTCACTGGACAAAGGCGTGCAGTATGAACACAAGAGTATACAATGGCATAATATAACATGTATGCCCTATGTTTAAAATCTGTCATATTGATAATAACTGCAAAGTTACTTTTGATCATAGAGAGACCACTTTTCTTAAGAGCACCGCTGAAAGAAGCTGTCATTTTTTTCTGTGTACCTCTGCAGTAAACACTGGTTGATTGGTTATGACTCACACTCTATCTTTCTCACAGTAGGTGAGGTTGGGGCTCAGCGGTGTTCTGTCCCTCCAAATGGATCACTATGTTCAGGAAAGAATAAAGTGCCATAAGAGGAAAGCTATGTTAAACTATAAATATACAGGAAAGGAAAGGCTTTGGCTGTTTTAGAAGAGAGAAAAATAAGGCAAAAAATGAGACAGCGAGAGACAAACATGATGCAGAAATTTGGTTGGTGGTGAAATAGATAAGAGAGATGGAGAGAGGAAAGAGGAAAGAGAGTCGGAGAGGGAAGAGATAAAATCCTGGCCTGAATGATTATATTTCCATATCAATCACTTCCCAGGAGATCACAGATGTGGCTTTGGAACAGGTGGCTTGGCCAGCCTACAAAGAGGGAGGCTGACAAAAACAGAGCACACACAGAGGCTAGTGCAGTCACCGTGGCTAGCACACACAAAACCAAATGTGCCCACACACACACACACACTAAAATGTATTACTTGTCTCTCCCTGTTTTTCCCTCTCTCTCTTTCCTTAGTCCTGATTTATGATTTAGTATTCCACACTCACTCCATCTCATCATGAATGCAGGTTAGCTGCTGACTATTTGCTGTTTTTTGTCTCCAGGGTTCTCGGGGTCTTGTTGGGCCGAGGGGGTCACCTGGCCCACCTGGCCAGCCGGTAAGTCAACATTGCCTTGATTGCAAGATCAGAGCTATTCAGTCTTTTCAACTCTATAAAAGGCCCTCTAGTGCCACTGAAGATAATCTAGGAAGCTATTGAACTGTGTCTCATTTTCCAATCAGACTTTGACATTTTATCCATTGTTTTCTGACATCTTGTATTTTGTCAGGGTATTCGTGGAACTGATGGAGTACAAGGGCCTAAGGGCAACCTGGTCAGTCCTGCTACCTTCTTTACCTACTGTAATATATGTAAAAATAGTTATATGAAAATGAGAATGTGAGTAACAGTTTTTTAAAGTGATCTCAGCTACAGAAACATCAGCCAGAGTGGCTTAGTGTGGCCGTCTAATGAACCTGTTAACCAGTCTTGTGATGTGGAGGCAGAGTGTGTGACTATTAGTGTTTGTTGTTGTCAGGGTCCAGCTGGAGAGATAGGGCCCCCAGGTCAACAGGGAAATCCAGGAGTACAGGTACTGAACCAACTGTCCTGTTGCTTTGCGAGTTAATTCACTCATAACACATCCTATGAATGTATTCAAGACATACAGACATTCTTCAAATATGCATCACTTACAAGCAGTTGCATAACACATTTTAATCTCTTACACACAAACACTTTATCTCTTTGTTTTTGTGGCACATAAACTGTTTCTGTTTTATTTTTACATCAACTGAATGTTTACTTGCTCTTCCAGCAGCAGTGGCAGCAAAAACTGTCCTGTCCTGTTAGTAGTTTCCTGTACATTGTCCTGTGATTCCATGACTGTCCCTGAACAGTCAGACACTGTCCTGTACACTGTCCTGTGACTCCATGACAGTCATGGGAATCACAGGACAGTGTACAGGACAGTGTCTGACTGTTCAGGGACAGTCATGGAGTCACAGGACAGCGTACAGGACACTACTAACAGGACAGGACAGTTTTTGCTGCCACTGCTTCTCTGCTCTTCTACAGGTTTAGGAAATGATCTGCCCTTTAGGGCATATAAAAGCATTTCACAATCCAATTGCATGAAACTAAAATGTATTCAGAATCCAAGGCTGTTTTTATTACCTCATTAAAAGAATGTTTATGGAGATGCAAGGTTTTCATCCCACAACAACAACAACATGTCATTTTAAAATGTCATCAGAGACATTACAGTCATATAAAGAAGATGTAATCATATTTTAGCTCTCCAGCATGTCAACAATATCCAATCCCTCAGCTCACACAAGTTCATCCCCACATTCTGTGCATGACTCTTACATACACATATCATATGCACACAGACTTAAGCAAAACCTCAGCTCCCAGCCTTCTTCTTGTTTTGTGACACTTAACCTGATTGATGCTTTGTTCTGGTCCAGGGCTTGCCTGGTCCTCAGGGTCCCGTTGGATTGCCAGGAGAGAAGGTAGGTAGCATGTCTCTCACTTAATTTCAGATTTAAAGCTGTGACCTTGTGACCCCTGTCATCACATACCCATGAGAGCCCGTTGGAGCTGGAGAGTACGACACAACCGTTTCTGGCTTCCATTCAGACAAGACAGGGCTAGACAGGAAATCAATACACAAGGAACACACACAGGCAAAACAGACACTAGGGACGGTCTTGGCCAGTGCACTTCATGAGGCTAGACTGATAAAAGAAATAAAAAGTGGACTTAGTCATAAACGCAACATGTTTGGTAGAGGAGCAGCAAAGTGGTAAATGTGGTCTCTTAGGGATAATTGAAGGTGATATATCATATGTGCAGCTCATCTCAGTATCCATACCTCTCTCTGTCCTATACAGGGTCCTCAGGGGAAACAAGGCATGCAGGGACTACCGGGCATTGATGGCCCTACCGTAAGTACAATCAAACGCATAAACATGCATGCATCCATGAATACCTTTGCACATCCCGAAACTATTTACATATAAATAGGGAGCCTACTCCTTCATCAGTCAACACGGTGCTCAAGTGAAAAGACAAATGAATGACAGCTCTACAACATCAACTGATTTACTGTACTAGAAGAGTGTGCAACACACTGTGGCACATGTCGTCCATCCGTTTTTTGATTTATTTTTTTGTATACAATAGATAAAAACATACATAGCTATACAAACAAAAACCTATATTCACCACATAATGACTGAAAGAGGACTAGACCCAGATGACCAGCCTCTACAGTATAGGATGCTGTACCTCAAGTATGTCAAATTCCAAATCCAATTACAAAGCTTGCATAATGTTATAACAACAATAAATACAACCAAATAGCTTTTATATGCAGACATATTCAACCCAGAAGTTAGTAGCCAAGAAGATAAAATTTGCCATCCTACACTTCCTGTGGCATGCCAGTAGGGGGACACAGGAGGCATTTCCGGAATTGATTCAAAGCAGTATGACATTTAGAAAAGAATGAAAAATCTTCTAACAGTGCGGCTTTTCTCATTTCCAAGAATTCATTTTAGATTGGAGTGATACAATAATAATGTATTTGTGGCAGTGCTTAGTCAATCTGATTCCTGTTTTCTTGTTTTAGGGTCACCCAGGGAGAGAGGGCTCCTACGGGAGAGAAAGGCATCCAAGTGGGTAACTGCTTGTCTACTGTAGTGTCATAGCAAGATATTAAACATGGTGTTTCTTGCAATCTGTTGTAACTGTGCGTGCACTTACATTAGGTTACAGTAATCCTTACTCTTATTATTATAATCATTGTGTTCCAATGTCATTATCTTTATTGTGCAAGAGCATTAGCTCATTAGAGTCAGCAGTATGCATTCATCAGCATCATCTTTTTCTGTTTGAAAACGCTTATTGACAATTAAGGATATGATACGGTAACTGAGTGCAATGCTTATTCATATCTGGTCAGAGAAATGCATGTTTGCTGGCTGCTGCTTGCCAAGACTAAAAAAATATGTTTGTTTGTTTTTTATGTAGGGTTTAGCAGGCCCTCAGGGGCCTGTTGGGTACCCAGGGACCCGTGGAGTCAAGGTGAGACATAAATGCATCACGATCTCAGGTGTAACGTCCACTGCAATCTTTATTCCCTGGCACATTTCATTGCGCGAGCATGTCTACCTATGACGGACAAGCTGTTTGAGTCTATGACTAACAAGTGACAGGTGGAGGGAAAGCTCTTCAGTTTTCAAGGGGAGTGTTACCAACAGAGTAAGGAACATTTGACGGATGGGAAAGATGTCAGAGTCAGATAGAGCAGAGCTGTGTGCGTAGGTGTGGAGCAGTCCATTTTGACTGAGTGTGCTTTTGAATTTGAGGAATAAAAGTGAAGTTGTCATGAAATGGCATTCTGCTTGGTGTTTGTTTTGTCACATTCACACATCCGGTATTTTATCTGGTAGTTTGGCTCAACATCCTTTAGGGGAAGCCTGACCTTGTTGGCAATCATCAGTATAAAATGAATGTAAGGTCAATAACTACTCAATAACAAAGCAATGTTAGGTCAAGAGAAAATCAATACAAACTAATGAATCATTTCAGTGTTTTGGGGTATTTCTGGAACTGCATGCAACAAGTGATTTTTCTTTGTGAAGTCTTTTTTTGAGAGTAGACGTTAGATTATTGTTAAATTAAGTTTTCCCCATTTTTCACAGGGAGCAGATGGAGTTAGGGGTCTAAAAGGGAGCAAAGGAGAGAAGGTGAGTGAAACAGAATGAGAGTCTTTATTCTGTTTTTGTTGTCACACTGGACTGGAAGGACACTTGACAAATTACAATGTAATGATGCCATTTATCATCAAAGCTTTCACTGGACATCCCCTCTCCTCAATGCATCACAGGGAGAAGATGGCTTCCCAGGGTTCAAAGGTGACATGGGCATCAAGGGAGACAAGGTGAGAGAGCCCTGAAATCACAAGCCAGTATCATGTTCTGTTATTTTTCTGTCTGTTATGTTCTACTCAAATTCTTGACTTTAGGGTGATAATGGCGCTACTGGTGCTCGTGGAGAGGATGGACCAGAGGGGCCAAAGGGCCAAGCAGGGCCCCTGGGAGATGGAGGAACTATTGGGATAGCTGGCGAGAAGGTACTTTTTTTTTTTTAAGATTTCCTTTACATTACAAGATAAGGTTAGGACACAAAATATGATGATAGGAAGAATAAATAGCCTGCCAAATTATAAGAATATAAGAACACTTTTATCTAAACCTGCATTGCACTGCTACCACCATTATACTGTTAGGTAGTAGAGTTACATTTCTTTAGCTAATTTTTCAGCTGTGACAAAACTTTGTTGAAATGATGAATCACTGAGTGAAAATCACTGAAATACTAAACATTTTGGTTTCAATGCCCTCACGTTTATTACATCCGATTACAGCCCGTTTCTAAGGCCGAGCTGTCACTGATAATAATAAAGTAATCTTTCAGTCATCGCCATATGCAATAATTTAAATATACTCTGCTGTGTTGGTGCAGTAACTTTTTTATATTAATAAACGTCCGTTACATTCAAGCCATTGGCAATTGAGTTGTTACAAAGCTAAGTAAGACTATCAGCTCCACACAACTCTCTCTGTATTTCTCAGTATGGCTATGTTCAGAAGATTGTGTCGTCCGGCGACTATCGTGCGTAGAAACTCGAGTAAAGATAATTACCTCTTCTGAAGAGTCCATCATGTTTTTTTAATCCTCCGTGTACTCCTTGGTTACTAGCAACTGCGTGGAGGAGGGGTGGGGGCAGTGCGCGATCACGGAAGGCTGTATGACAACAGTTTTGTTAACATTACTTAGAATTCCTCATGGGGGAGACAGAAACTACGCACTATAGCTTTAATTAAATGGTTTCCATACACTTCTCTTCTTAATATTTTTCTGATTTATTTCCTCTTATTCTGCCCGTTTCTCTGCAGGGTAAACTTGGTGTGCCCGGATTGCCAGGATACCCAGGAAGACAAGGTTCTAAGGTGATTTAACATTGACTGAGCTATTACGATCAGTTAATCTGTCCTCTGGTTCCTTTATCACAGCTTTAACCAGCAAGATGTGTGTCCGTGGCTGGACTGTTTCCTGTCTGATTAAAAATAAAGGATGATAAATGGCTTATTAAAAAAAGTCTATTTTATTAATAGTTCATTAGTGACATCAATTCATTACATGTTGATGAATGGTGTATTTTAGGCTGTGTTGGGCTCATGGATTAGATTTGCTTTAATTTGATACAGTGGTTAATTATACGTTAATGAGGCGTCGGGGGTGATGTGTGATGAATGAAAGGCCGAGGCTGATTAACCTCTATGTGTGTCTCCAGGGATCACTTGGCTTCCCCGGTGTGGCCGGGGCCTTGGGAGAGAAAGGACGAAGGGTGAGGACTGTGTTGACATTTGATCACATTCGGAAAACTTCAGAATATGTAAACCTTTCTGTGTGGGCACTGATAAATAATTGTTAACCTCTACAATGCAGGGTCCAGCTGGTCAGCCGGGGTCTGGGGGCCAAAGAGGTCCTAATGTGAGTACAGCTATAGGTGCTATGCATATTACACCATGCTTTTTGTCAGTGTATAAAGCTGTATTTGCTCTAATTAGATACAACCAGTTAACCACAACTTGTGGGAGGCACAGTGTTACATCACTGCAGTGTTTTCACATCACCAGACGTTTATCTTCGATAAGTTATGCATGTGCTAATCAGCCTGTTGTTTGTTTTCCAATAGGGAGCCCGGGGGGGAAGAGGAGCAAAGGGGCCCACTGGAAAGCCTGGAGAAAAGGTGAGCTTAGACTGACACACAGACATATGCAGTTTAAGTTTGGTTTTTTTGTAGTGTCTTTGTTGATATACATAAACAAGACATATGCACATACAGTAATAGTCACATAAACACACACCTGGCTGTCTCATAAGGTATGGATGAATGCGCCGGCCGAGTTGGAACTGGTTGTTGCTGTTCACTGCTAGATGACAGGCCATCTGTTGCAGTGAGAAGTGACTGTCTGGCAGGGGATGCTTCAGTTTACACTCTCAACCTCAAAGGCCATCTTGGGGAAACTAAAGATTGTCTGGCGAGCAGAAAACTAAAAATGTTTAAGTGGCTCATATTTTGGTACTGTGTGTTTTAATTGTCTTGTTTGTCGTTTTGTCTGGTAGGGTTCTGCTGGACAAGATGGTCCTCAAGGATCCCCCGGAGAACAGGTATCTTTTGATTCTTGGATAATACTGTACATACAGTGCCTAAATAAGACCATAGATGTAACGCCTGAAAAACATATGTTGGCATCACAGATACAGTCTCATTAATCAATGTAGGACAAGCACCAGAAAATACGATCTGGGGTTCGAGACAGAGTTTTGACAATCTGTGTTATTATTTTCTAGGGCCCCCAAGGACCACAGGGAAGAAACGGTGAAGCAGGACCTAGAGGGCCTAATGTGAGTGGGTTAAGATGTACTGTATATCAATTGCCCTGTGATTTAATGTGATTCAGTTTCACCTCATCCCACGTGTTATGCTAACATTATGTTCAGTTCATCACAATGATCCAAATAATGCTTCCCTTTCAGGGTCCACCTGGAAAAGATGGATTACCAGGTCATCCAGGCCAGAGAGGGGAACCAGTGAGTCACATTTAATCTCAATAAAGATGCATATTTATTAGGGCTGCACGATTTGAGAAAATATCTAATTGTGATGTGATTATTGACATTGCGATTGCGATATGATTCACGATATTGTAGGCAATGATCATTTTTGTATCATTATTCTCATTTTCATTGAAAAATATTAAAATGAAAAAAAATGAAAATGATAATAGTGTGGTTTTTGCGAGGATCTGTACCAAACAAAGATGTTTTCTTTAGTCTGTAGTATAGCATGTGTAGGCTGGGACGTCTCTGCAGAACCACAACACTTCATTTAGAATAGTTTAAAACATATTTAACAAATATTGCATTCATATTTTTTTTTATAAGCACTGAATTACTGCAGTCAGAGTGCAAGTTGAGATGCCTCTACAATTGAAGATCTAGTAAAACACCCTGTCCTGTGTGCATCCCACTGACTCTGATTCAACTCAGACTCACTTGCTCTATTCTTTAGGGCTTTCAAGGCAAGAACGGACCCCCCGGGCCCTCAGGTGTTGTTGGACCGCAGGTAAGAGGATCAGCCCATGGTATTCTAGATTATTATGCAAACAGCTGTTTATTTCAGATAGCATGTTTTTAAAGTGTTATATGATTTGTGCTGTGTAACTTGCTTGTTTTCAGGGTAAATCTGGTGAGACAGGACCAACTGGAGACAGAGGCCATCCAGGTTCACCGGGACCACCGGGTGAGCAGGGTTTACCAGGATCAGCCGGAAAGGAGGGTGCCAAGGTGAGTAGTTTTCATCATAATGTCGTGATCATAATCACACACACCACCACCTTATTACTGTTATATTAAATAAAGCCCAAGGACTCTCTCAGCACTGCTTGGATATCTTCTGGGTCTCATCCTATTCTCTAATTTGCTAATAAATAACAGACAAAACCTTGCGGTGTTGAGTGTATTATGGCTCATAAAAGATAAATGTTCCTTCTTGGTGTGACTTGCTGGTTGGTGTTATTTATGACTGCATAAGGGCCTGCTGTCTTCTGGCTACTTGCCTTATATCTACTGTAATTACGTGTGTGTGTGTGTGTGTGTGTGTGTGTGTGTGTGTGTGTGTGTGTGTGTGTGTGTGTGTGTGTGCGGTTTCCAGGGAGACCCAGGTCCATCAGGAGCCTTGGGGAAAAGTGGCCCTGCTGGGCTCCAAGGCTTCAGAGGGAGCAGAGGGACCAACGGTGCAATGGTAACATAAACTACCAAACATCCCACATCCCTCACCATCTCTCCCTGTCAACAGATTCTCTTGAAATGTGCAGCTTGCAATTAGATCACAATTGAATTTTAATCAATAAAGCGTGCCAATTACGAGTTTTGCAAATGTTAACTCACTTCACTGACGGTTAATCTCGTCATGGATGTGGTTGTGGTGTGTGATTCTTTGTCTCTCCAGGGTCCTGCAGGTCTGAAGGGAGGCGAGGGTCTACCTGGTGTGGCAGGCGCTATTGTAAGTCAGATTTTGTTAAATTCCTTTCCATCCCATTCCCTGCTCTTTGCCAAGCATCTATGTTATATAGGAATGCTAGGACACATAAGGCAGGAGGCTGTTTCCATGGTGATCACTGATCGTGACCACCACATTAAATCAAAGAGTGAGTCATGTGACATGTGCTCACCTCACATCTCTATCTCCTATTTTTTCCAGGGTGCCACCGGAGAGAGGGGCCCCGCTGGGCCGGCTGGCGCTATCGGCCAGCCAGGACGGCACGGCGGCGTGGGTCCCGCTGGGCCGATGGGAGAGAAAGGGGAGCCAGTAAGATTTGGAACATTGCTACTTTTGTTTCTTAGGCAACAATGTCCACCATCATATACTGTACCATCACCTCCCACCATTGGGTAATAAACAGCATGTGCTCTCGCTTTGAAGTGTTTCGTTATGAGACGGAGAGCAGGAGTGAGGTGAAGGAGACAGAGAGAGAAAGGCGTACTGTAAATATGAATGTGATCAAGTCTGCATCTCGGGTTCGAGTTTCCTTCCTGGTCCGATACATTAATCAATGTGTCATGCTGCTATATGAGGATAATAAGTATTGAAGCGTTTGCTAGATGTGTGCTGTTTTCCCATCTGTTCCCTAGGGAGAGAAGGGGCCTGTGGGGCCGGCTGGGCAAGACGGGGAACTGGGACCCGCAGGGCTGCCAGGGGCTGCAGGATCTCTTGGACCTCCAGGAGAGGACGGAGACAAGGTACTTAGATGGGACAGCCAATTTATACTTCAGCACTGCTGTAAAGTGCTTGCTAATATTTTGTTTATGTGTGTTTGTGTGTATGTGTGTTCATGTGTGTGCATTTGTCTCCATAGGGAGAGACAGGAGGACTAGGCCAGAAGGGCAGCAAAGGAGACAAAGGAGAAGGGGTGAGTATGAATGTTATGCAAATAGTACTAACATCACATCATTACCTTGCATCACCAGGAGGTAGAGGACAAACTGCCTTATAATTGTTTTGCGGCAGTTCATCGTAATAACTGTTTGCCTGGACTGTGTGTCATCTGTTGGAATGGGAAGAGTGTTTTAATCATGTATTTCCTACAGTGAATGTGTATTAAACTGCCCTTCTGCTTTTCTAGGGACCCCCAGGACCTGTTGGAAGTCAAGGGCCTGTGGGCCAACCAGGACTGCCAGTATGTTACGAAAACTCTGAACGCATCATATAAAAACATCACCGTATAATAGGTTGGTTTAGGTTGTGCGGTGTTAACAGTGCTAACCTGTCGGTGGATATTTCAGGGTGCAGATGGTGAGCCAGGTCCTCGTGGGCAGCAGGGCATGAATGGGGCAAAAGGAGATGAAGGACATAGAGGCTTTAAGGGGGCATCTGGTCCTTCTGGACTACAGGTAAGAATTACTATCAATTCCAAAAACTGACTATCTCTCTATTGGCTCATCTCTGATTTCACATTTATACTTTAGTTTACATTTGTTTACATTTCATGACTAAGACTGCATTGCTCCCCATATCTGCATTTTTAGGGTATGCCAGGACCACCAGGAGACAAAGGAGAAAGCGGGCATGTGGGCTCAATGGTGAGTAACTGTTCAGCAATTTCAGCACACTCATCTCAAGTGTACTGCTATGGTCCAGTTTCAGTCTCGAGTCTGTTCTCAACACCACTTTACTGACTTCTTACACTTTGTTTCATGATTGTTTTGACTTTGACTTGTCTTCACTGATATTGGATATCGACTTGACATTTCTTCACTTTCCATAAACCTTGGAATGTGTCTTTTACTTTTCTTGATATTCTCGGCAATATCAAAGCAGTTGAATGGATATTTTTGAAGTTCAAATGTGTGCATTCACTGGTAGAAAAACAATATTTTTTTTACTCTGAATATTTAGAGCGCAATGCAGAGCTTCTGCAAATGCTGTAAACTTACATTTCTGTTTATGGTTTAGAAACTCTTTTGTATTTGTGAAGACATGGGCCTTTAGTGTGAGCTCAGTGTTTTCTTACAGGTGGTACTGAAATGTCTTCTTACTGCCAGGAGGAATCACTATCCTGTCATTGTGGGTGTTTTTAATATGAGTGTGTTATTGATACTCAAGTTTGATGAATGCATTATTGTGATAGCTACATCCAAGAAGCCGATAAAGATCATCCCCTTTTCTTCAAAAAATTAAAAAACAACCGTTTCTTCTTTTCATCCGTTTCTTCTATTCCTAAACCCAACCCACGTGACGTTTCCTAAACCCAACCGTAGCCTCGCGATAACACGTAGCCTCGCGATAACACGTAGCCTCGCGATAACACGCCACATTGCAGACTGCCGTCCACTGTATACAGCGTAGACATACATGCGGATAGCTCAAAATGCGTACAGATAAGACGCCACTTGGCAGGGAAAGTGGCGGGTATGTTTGCGTGAAGTCATGATGTCATGTTGCACATGGAGTTTGTTACTATAGTTAGCTATGAGTGCAACAGGTTAATGCAATCCCACAGTATTTATTTTTATTTTTATTTTTTTTGTGCTGATCCTACTGCTGTGTGTCAAAGCTGTGAATCAAGGTTTCTCCTCTGCCTCTACCTCAAACTACAGTCAGTGGTCTTGAGTGGGGCTCAGTTAGTTCTGGTCCTTGTCTCAATGGTCTCAATATCATTTAGACCCCAGTTGTACAAAGAGGTGTTGACAGACCTTTAGTATTGAGTATAGCCAGTCATGATTTTGCTCCTATAGCAGTCTAGTGTGAGACTGTTGCACAAAAATAAACAGTGATGTAGCTACTTTGCTCACAAATTACTAACCACTGTGTTTCCATTGTAATAGCCTTGACAACTCTTGACACCTAACAATCTAATCTGCCTCATCTGCTGAGGAACTGAGGAAAACAGCTAAATCTGTGGTTTCACAAGAATAGGCATTGTTAAAGGCAGACAATTTGACTTGGTAATGATGGTTCTGCTCCAGGTAAGTATCCTAGTTAGCCATGCCAACCAACAATGCTTACACTCTGTGTGGGGTTGGAAGGATTAGTCAAAGCAATGGACATCCCACTTTAGCTCTGCTAAGTAGCTGCAAACTAGTCCACCATATTACTATGGCATAACATACAGTATACTGTGGTATGTTGTACCAAAATAAGTTTACATGGTTTAATAAAAAACCCTGTGTGTTGAGCTCTCCGCTTTAGCTACAGAGTGAGACATCACACTTCTGTTCCATCTTTGTTGGGAGTTGCACATGCGCAGTAGCTAGGTAAGGACAACCAGCCAGTCAGAAGCAGAGTATTAGGGTGTGCCATGCTAGCACATTGGCAAACATTATAACGTGTGTTACAAAGTGACGCACGTTCGTCACAGAAGTAAAGGCTGGACTACAATAGAGCTGTTTGGAGCAGTTTGTGAAGTGTTTTCTGTTGGAGTTGTTTTCTTTGGGGTGGACTTTGGGCTTTTTCACTTTGTAAACTGATAACATGCACAAAAAAGATATATAACACAATAAAGGTAAGGGAAAAAGCCAAAAAGCATAATATGAGCACTTTAAAACCTTTAACAGTCTCAACTCGTCTTTTCAATGGGTGACAGATCTTCAAAGCTAAGTGTGAATGACAGCAGACCATGCCTTTATGTGCAAGGAAAACAAGCCCACAGAATGAAGAGGTGGTCCTGTATGTAAAAGAAAGAAAAGGACAAAAAAAAGCGAGAGAGGGTGACAAAGCTGATGCAGTAGAGCAATGGAGTGGAAGGAAGAGGCGGGGCGCTGATTGTGAGCAGGAAGACGGTGTGACAGCTGCTAATCAGATTAGCCTCAGCCTTGGCTGTCTAATTAGCATCCTCCTTTGTGACAGTCATCTCACAACGCTGTCAACCATGAACAAACGCTAAACAAGATTCTCTATAGCCCCTTTTCTCCACAACCAGATTAGGCAGGGGGTGCATCAAAATGGAACCAACACAAAAGTGTGAGAGAGAGAGAGAGAGAGAGAGAGAGAGAGAGAGAGAGAGAGAGAGAGAGCGAGAGAGAGAGTAATGCTGAAGACTCAGTGGGAAAGTTTCATTCATGTGTGAGCGTTGCGGATCACAGAATTCTCCCCTCTAATGCTCAGGCATCTCTCCGCCAGAAGGATATGTGTTTCCTCTAGTCTAGCACAGTCTCTCTCTGGGCAGATTGTCTTTCTGTCTCAGATTGTCTTTACGACACAAGGCTTCCTCCAAGACTTCAGGGTGATTCAGAGCACAGCTCAACATCTACTCAACTGAAACTGAAGCCGATTGATTGCTTGTCGCTCTCTCTTGAGCTGCACAGAAGAGTTAAATCACATGCCGTCACTGTGGATGAGAAAATATGGTCTTGCACGTCACAGGCTAGAGGTTTCTTATTAATAAGAGAGAATAAGAGAGAGGGAGGGGAAGGAGGAATCAGAGCTTGTGTCATATTGAGGGTAATGACCTGTCTGGATGTCTTCATCATGTCACTACGATAATGATCATAGATACTGGGGCCATTGCATAAGCAATCCACCATGGCCTGACTTCTAACACTCATTTAATTTAGGAGGCACCAGCCAACCCCTAGCTCACATTCAGTTTGTATTTATATCTCTGTGTGTTTTATTGCTTTGGTATATCGTTATTGTCTGCACTGATATCCTAATGAGACATTTCATTTATCTTTCTACAGGGGCCTCCAGGACAGCATGGCCCACGAGGCCCCCAGGGGTCCATTGGTGGAGAGGTAGAGTGCATCATGACTTTTTTTCAAATCACATATTTGGATTTAGATGTAGGCATGACTATAGTGATATCACAGAGAGAGTCCCATTGAGTGAGGGATTAAGGGAGCACTCTTTCCACCTACACCTACAGGTACTCTAAAGTCAGTAAAAGGAGAATTACCCTGCGCGGCACAACTTGGGCAGTTTATATCAACAAGCTGTTCATATCCATCTTCATAACACACATTACTTGAAACAAGAAATGCAGCAGCATGGTTCATTTAATATGATGATGCTAATCAGCATAATCAGCATTACCAAATATTGTAATTGGTCCTCTCATAATGAATAAATGTAGCTAAGGTTTCATAATTTCTTTCAAAAAGATTTTAGCCTGATTTTCTTGCATTTTTAAGATAATTCATTGAGGTTTGCAAATATGTATTCTTTGTTTTATGTATCATTGGGGCTAAATCATTATTTTTGTTAATTTAGTTGAATCTGAATGATTGCATTTTTGTTAATACAATGTTGAAATTACATGTACACCTTGTGCCAGTATTGCAGTTCTGATATTTTCAAGTAATGGCAGCTGCATGCCTTTGTGACTCATATAGAAAACATGATGCTGTATCAACTTTGGAATCAGGAAGACTCTCATTCAATATGCAGGAGAATCTACATTTCAAACTGAACAATAGCTTATCATAACACACAACATAGACTTTATATTTTCCAGCCCCTCATCTCTTCGTATACTGTCTTTTCATTTGAACACTTCATGCTAAAGAACCTCCACTGCTTTTGATACTTGAATTATTAAACAGTATTAGGATATGATCCCTGGGAGAGAGTTATATTTACTGCTCTATGAATCATTAAGAAGTATTAGACTATCATCCCTGAGAGGCAGTTATATTTACCTCTAGTAATGGCCGTCTCTCTGCAGCCTCTCACACCGGTCAATTATTCAGCAGCAAGCTGCAGAAATCTGCGTGAGCCGCACTAGCGCTTCATCACAGGAAGCATGAAAATACAGTGGTGCAGAGATGGTGGGATCCATAAATGGATTGATACAGGAGTAATGGAAAGGAGCGAAATGGTGGTGGGATGGCATGTGACACCAGGAGCTCAGTAGTAGTACTCAGCTCCCATGTTTGTGCACTCTACCGAAGATGAGCTTTTAATGGGTTCGTCTAAAGACACAAAGCACAATGCACTGACATACTCTACATACACTCAGTATTTTCCTTGTGTCGTGATAATTCTGTTCCAGTTTCAGCATTCGGTGAGCAGAACTACTGACTAACAACATAATACTGCCCCAAAAACTTGATTTTGAAATATTGAAAACTTACATATTTCAAACTTGCCCTTGTTATATGATATTTTGGTTCAAGCCGTTCTCTCTCTCCCCTCCTGCCACAGGGCCCACCTGGAATGACTGGTGGAGTTGGTCAGCCTGGACTTGTTGGAGAGAAGGTCAGCATTTCCTATTAGCAACTACACAGTGTGTGCTTGTGCACATAGAGTAGAATGGCAGTGGTTTGTGTGTGTGTGTGTGTGTGTGTGTGTGTGTGTGTGTGTGTGTGTGTGTGTGTGTGTGTGTGTGTGTTGATTATATTAACTATGTTCCTTCTCTACCAGGGTGAGGACGGAGAAGGTGGAGACCCTGGGTCAGTTGGAGAGCCCGGCATTGCTGTAAGTCAGCTTACCACCATCTTTCCTTCTTGTCTTCCTCAAACACATCCTTTCTTCACCCTTTGATTGATTTGTCATCTCACATGCTGGTGTCCCAGGGTGCTAAAGGCGATGTGGGGGAGAAGGGTGACTCTGGCCCTCCCGGTGCAGCTGGGCCTCCAGGATCCAGAGGAACACCGGGGGAGGACGGACCCAAAGGCAACCTTGTGAGTCTTTTGTCTCTCTGGATCAGTGACTTGTCCTTGCTCTGGTTGTCGGGTCAGTCATTCTGTTGTTGCCATGCATATGACACTGTTTGTGTCCACAGGGCCCTATTGGGTTCCCTGGAGATTCAGGGCCTCCTGGAGAACCTGGCGTCAATGTGAGTATTATTATTATTATTATTATTATTATTATTATTATTATTATTATTTAATCATTAATTTGCCATTAACTTGTTTATTGCTTATTTTTCTACATTACATTTTTTCATCCAGGGAGTAGATGGTGGACCGGGGCCGAAAGGAGACAATGGAGAACCTGGCAAAGCAGTAAGCAGGGATTTTTGTATCCATTTCTTGCACATGTTGACAACACTAGTAACTTTTGTATGCTTAGCTGAAGTCTGTATTCTCTGTGACATATTAAGGTTTTGCTTCTTCGTCATTATGTCTTAACTTTTTCTCATTGTTTAATTACTGGATGGGAATGTGTTACTCTTTTAACTTTCTGACCTTTTTCTGTTGTCTGCAGGGACAGGCAGGAGCCTCTGGAGAGCCAGGTCCTACAGGACCTCCTGGACGGAGGGTGAGCTTAGCATAGTTTGTGTGCATGCGTGTGTATGTAGCTAATGTGTATGTGTATTTGTTTGCAGTCAACAGCCTTTGTCATTATCTTAGCAACATTGTCTTTGTCAACCCCAGGGTCATATAGGTGCTGCAGGAAAAGAAGGGAAGCAAGGCATGAAGGGAGCCAAGGTGAGGATAATGGCTGCCACTGAGCTCCGTGATTGTGTATGGTTCCTTCCAGCAAAGCCTTTCTGGTCTTTTTTTGCTACTAACGCCTTGCTGTCTGTGCTCTGTAGGGGACGACAGGAACCCAGGGTTCAGTGGGGAAGACCGGCCCAGTGGGACCCCAAGGGCAGCCAGGGAGGTCTGGCCCAGAAGGTCTCCGAGGCATCCCAGGGCCTGCGGTCAGTATGCAATGTAAAATGCTATTTTAACTAGAGCTGCAAAGACTATAAGACTATAAAGACTATCAACTATTGAATTAATCCAAGCAACATCACTGCCAGTCATCAGAATATGAGATCCTGTTTGTGTTTGCGCTTGATCATTGCTTCAGCATACGCTGATCTCCAATTCTTGTGTTTCTTTTCTAGGGTGAGCAAGGGTTAAATGGGCCACCAGGACAAACTGGACCACCCGGACCAATAGTAAGATCCTTAAATCAGGATTCAAACCCAACACAACCAAACCATATTTCATGTAAAGAGTCTACAGCACTGGGCAACTAATACATCTGCCATTGTTAACAGGGGCCACCAGGACTTCCAGGATTAAAAGGAGACCCTGGAAACAAGGGAGATAAAGTGAGTGTTTAGCCCTTGACAGAGAGAACATTCTGTACTAGTCTAAACCCTGGAAAACCATGCTGATGAACCATGTCTCTGTTTGCAGGGTCATGGTGGGTTGATCGGTCTAATTGGGCCCCCAGGAGAACCTGGCGAGAAGGGAGATAGAGGCCTGCCAGGGAACCAGGGTACACAAGGACCTAAAGGAGATGAGGTACATTTGGTTGAAACATGAAGGGCTAGGTACTGGTACCAAAATTACCCAGTAACAAGAAATACAGAAATGTCTCTAGTCAAACGATACCTGCATTTGATCCTTTTCGTACCCAGATCTAGAAAAGAATAACTACTGTATTTATATGGTTGTGCTCGCAGCCAATCACTGCAAGCGTTCATCGATTTAATGCGCCGTGTGATTGGCCCTCTACCGCAGCAGCTACAGTACAAGCCATATAGTCTGCATATATATAGTTGAGCATGGTGTATTTCACAGAGTTGGCAGTTCAGTGTCAAATCAAAAAAATACAATCTACTAAATACTACAAAATGAAGTACTCTTGGCATCTGTATCACTTTAAAGGTACTGGTATTGGTACTGGTGTCGTAATTCTTTAAACGTACCAAGCCCTAAACATGATGCATCTGATACACGTCTACACAAAAGGAAACTCAGTTCACTAACAAGATTTGCCTGTCTTCATATCTAGGGGACGCCTGGCACACCTGGTCCCACTGGCCCACTTGGACCACCTGGACTGTCAGTAAGTGACACAGCTGTTACAGTATATAAACAATTATGTTTTCAGCTACCCTACATGATAAGTCATTTGAGTGTTAAGCCTAAGGAATGCTTACATCTCTACTTTCTCAGTTAAGAATCTTTATATATGTATCAACCTGTTCACATACTGTTTTTGTCCATCATATGGCATAAAATAATTTTGACAATGACTTATAATACTCTTCTAAACAAGTACAAGAAGCAGTAATCATCAACAAACATAGTTGCAGGCTGACTGCTTGTTGCATTTAGAATGTCTATGTTGTTTCTGGACAGTTTTTATGTAAAGTAGGCTATAATAAACCCTTTAAGCTGAATGGCTCCATCACCGACTGATGCTCAAGGCAATAAGAGATGCATGAAAAGACGTGGAACCTGTTTATGCCTTTTTTGGTGACTGGAAACCAATTTATGTAGACGCAGGTCAAAATTGTTCATAATATAACTAATAATATAATTAGTTTAAAATTGTAATTGTTGAACTGCCCACATGCATCTTGTTAATAGGGTAACTACCGTTTTTTTTCTCTTTTCTGGACCCTATTTTCCTATGTTTTTGTGTCTGATGGGAACAACAATCTTTGACATTGGTCCAGTATTAGGCAAGATCGCTGCAGTTGGCAGTCAGTGAAACAAGCTACAATGTAAATTATAGGGCAATTGTTCAGCTTGTATTTACCTTCACAAAACTGCTTGTTTTGCCATTGTCAGGCTCAGATTATTATTCTAAGTGTCTGACAACATTATGGAAATGATTTCTAAGGAGGTTGACCTTTCTGTTAAAGAGCAATATCCTTTTTTTAAACATAAAAACATCCATGAAATTGCATTCGGTAAACCCACCAGGCTCTATGTAAATAAACAGTAATTTTATCTTTTAATCTTAAAACATCCTTTTGCAATGATAATGCACATAATACACGTAGTCGTGCAAAATATGATTTTTTCAGAGTTTACCAGCGGTGGAAGACTTGCTATACCGTGCAAATACAGCATTCCTCTTTCATTCCTTCAACCAGCATCTTGAAAAGGTCAGCGTAGCAATGTGTGCGCATATCCAAAAACCTGTTGATATCCAAATCTGTGATAATGTTTAAAAGTAGCTGTGTTTCTCCTTCTTATCGGGTCTGCAGCCTTGCGAACTGTTGGCTGGTTGGTTTGTGTACAGCAACCATAGCAACGCACAGAGCTGACCATAAGCCGTGAACAGGCAAGATGCCGTAAACTGTGGTAAAAACCCAGATTGAGACGCATATTCCGAATGCGTTTTTTACATGTCCAAAGAATGGCTCTAAAACCTGAATGAAACCAGAATATCCCACGTCTTAATCGGAAAATGCTATATTCGGAAAAAGGCCTTATTCGGAATATCTAACAGGAATATGCTGTTTACATGACCTGTATCAAATTCGGAATATTGTCATATTCAGAATAATAGTGGAATATTGGTGTGCATGTAAACGTACTCAGTGTCTCTCACTTAAGGCATCACCAAGAACAGTCATTACATTTTGGGGCAAATTGTGATCACTTCTTCACTCACTGAAACTCAATGAATACTTATTTAAAGGTATAATAAGTAATAATAATACAATATAAGATTGTAAGGATTTAGCTTATGATTCCATTTGCAAAGAGTAAGCACTGTTTTATTCAAAGAGCATACAGTCCTGTTATTATTCATTGTTACTAGAAGTAAAAAAAAAGAATTACCTGTCCTGTTGCTAAGCAGTTGCCTGATTTTCCAGTGAATATCTGAGTAGTATTTTGCAGTGTATACTTGAGTAATTAGACAGTTTTCTGAGCTTTTATACTTTTATTTATGTTGTTAGTGCTTACTTACTCCTCCTCTCCACTAATAGGGTGTAGCTGGTGATAAAGGATCGAAGGGAGAAACGGTGAGTATAGTAATCTGTCTTATTTATACATTGCCATTACTGTACTCACACTTCAGCTTGGTTAGCAGCTGCTGGGAACATATGCTGGGGAACAGAGAAAAAGTGTGCTTGCTGGCTTAAATGTACCATACGTTACAATCAAAATGCTCTACTGTGTTTACCGCATGTCTTTGGAACTAAAAGCCTGCTGTACAGCCACGCTTGCCTTGTGTGTGATTTTTCCATCGGGCCCTTTTAATAGGATTTGGTTCTGGTCTGTGTGATGTTATGAAAGCCACTATAGTGTGTCTTGAGAGCCAAGGCTTTGACCACAGAGTGCTGATGCACACAGCTGGATAATCCTATAAGCAGCCATATCTGCCTGGATAAAGCTGGGATTTAGCCAAGTGGTGTGAGAGAGGCTCCAGGTAAGACATGATTGACACAAAGTTTTGTCTTCTTCCATTTTACAGGGTATGGTTGGTCCCAGAGGAGATACAGGCCCTGCTGGCCCCCCCGGACCCCCAGTGAGTACCACCAATGTTCCACATGATGGCCTTCTCAGTGCCAGCTTTACCCTCTTTCCCTTTCAACTCTTGCTCACCTCTCTGTGCTACCTCCAGGGACCCCCTGCGACAATGATTGAGCCCCTGCCTATCAGGGAGGGCAGGCGGAAGAGACGAAGGCACTCTGACCATGCAGGAGGAGCAGCCCGATCCAGAGAGGAAGATGTGGATCTGGATGTGGAGGAGTTCCTCCAGGGAGATCAGCCTCTAGAGGACGCTGAAGGAATGGAAGAAGTCTTTGCCACCCTGTCTTCAATGAAAACAGAAGTGGAGGTGATGAGGAGGCCCCTAGGAACCTTTGAGAGCCCTGCCCGGACCTGCAAAGAGCTCATGATGGTCCAGCCTGACTACAAAGATGGTTAGCAAAGACATTGTTCATAATTGATGTCCATTATATATATACAGTATATACTATATAACCACCTTCAAAGTTCCAAACAGGAAAAACTAGAACACATTTCAAACATGCACACATCCTCTAGCATACACCCTTTTTAAGTCAAAATCCTCTTTATTGTTTCCCAGCTGCATGCTATCATGTGGTTTTCCTCGATGTGCTCATTATCAACATCTGGTGCTTGATTGATGTCCTTTCTTTGTGCATTTTGCAGGAGACTACTGGATTGATCCTAACCAGGGCTGTCACAGAGACTCCATCAAGGTCTACTGTAACTTCACAGCTGATGGAGAGACATGTCTCTACCCTGACAAGAGGATTGAGAATGTAAGTCTCCAATCTCTTGCTGTCAGCCTTTACAAAGCCAACCTCGTAATATTACATCAGAGCACAAATCACTCCCTATATCCCTTAAGCCTCAAATTTTACTCATTGTCCTCCCTCTCTCTCTCTCTCTCTCTCTCTCTCTCTCTCTCTCTCTCTCTCTCTCTCTCTCTCTCTCTCTCTTTCTTTCTCTCTCTCTGTGTCTAGGTGAAATTAGCAGCGTGGAACAAAGAGAAGCCAGGAAGCTGGTACAGCCAATACAGGAAAGGCAAGCAGGTAAAAAAAAACAAAAGAATTACAACCATTAATCTCAGCTGGCTCCAAATGCCAGGCAGTCTTTTTTTCAGCTGAATTACTCATCCTAATTGAGAGTGTTTGAATGATATTCATGCATATGATTGAGGAGCAAGCACTTGTACGAGTGTATTCACATGATTGTGTTGGCGTGCGTGTGTGTGTGCGTTTGTGTGTGTGTATGTGTGTGTGTATGTGTTGATCCATGTGCACACAATTTCATGTGAATGCTTTTAGTTTATTTGTATATTTGCACATTTAATAATTTGGTATCAATTTATTAGTCCATCTGCAATGAGAGAATTGATTTAATATTGCCAGCAGTTGATTTCAGCAGTCTGGATGACTCACACAGAGCCATTGCCAGCTGTGACTAGCATTCAGGGCAGCACGCTCAAAGCACTGGCCTTTCATGTGCACCTGATCAGAGGTCTCATAACCCTCTCAGATAATCACAGAGCTGCACAATTGCAATTCACTGACTTTCTCACACAGTCCTTGGATCTGCGTAGTTTTTTTTCCTTTCCTTCATTTTCTTACTTCCCACTTTACTTTCCCTGTCTGTTCTGATTCTGAAAAGAAGTTGCTGTAACTTTTTCACCCTTGCTTACAAAAACTCCTTCATCAACACAAGATGGGGGACTTGTAATTTCATGATGTAAATAAAATTAGAACTCATATTTGTCTGAGACAGATTATAGTCTCAAACATGTTTTACCTGTGGATATGTCTCTGAGAGATTTTGTGTAATTTAAGGGTAATACTGTTTTAAGGATATGTCTATAGTGCATATATTATTTATCTGCCTATGTAGTACACTAATTCCTGTGTATCTGTGTCATCCAGTTCTCCTACAGTGACAGGGATGGGAACCCTGTGCATGTAGTTCAGCTGACCTTCCTCAAACTACTGAGCGCCACAGCCAAGCAGAGCTTCACCTATACCTGTCAGAACTCAGCAGGCTGGTTTGACAGCACATCCCGCTCCTACCAGCTTGCCCTCCGCTTCCGGGGCAGCAATGACGAGGAGTTGACACAAGCCAAAAGCCCCTTCATAAGTGCAGTGCATGATGGATGCCAGGTCAGTGGAGGGGAAAAGGGGAAGCGAGTAGCTGGACAAATAAGAATTAGCCTTAATGAAACTAATGTTTGTATCAATTGTGTTGCTGTGGTAGCCATTAAATCACTGACTCGAATAGGGATTTAGGCCAGAAAGTGGGGGGATCTAGTTAGTCATATTAAGCCAAGCAAATTCTAATAATGGCTTTCATTTTTCTCTTTCAGTTCCGCAAAGGTCAGGAAAGGACTGTTCTAGAGATTGACTCCCCCTCGGCAGAGCTGCTTCCTATTATAGATGTGGCTCCAGCAGACTTTGGCAACAGCAACCAGAAGTTTGGATTCCAAGTTGGACGAGTATGCTTCAATGGTTAAAATATTGCCAAAAAAACAACAAAAAGACCTGCACAGCAAGTTTTTAGTAAAAGAAATTGGACTTTTACCGCTGCCCCAAGCAATATTTATTATATTATGTTCCTGTATGTGGTGAGTTTGTTGTATATTATTCAAGACTCTTCAGTAGCCAATGAAATAGCTTCTATGGCTTTACAACAATAAGAAGAATGGCGAAAAAGAGGACAACTACCAATGGGAAGAAAGCACATTTACCAAAGGGAAATATTCCTATTAGATATATTTAATTTTAAGTGTTTTTGTTTTCTTTTTCTCTCTCACTGTTTGAGTGTGCTGTAATTGATCCTCTAGAATTATGAGGACTGCGCCACTTGACGATGACCACTTATGAACAAGATAGATCTGTCCGATGAGACCAGAAAGGAACAGTCTGTCCTTCTGCGGTATGGGTCTTTTCAGACCTTGGATGAACTAGTTGCTCCCTGATGTTTTACAAAGACTACAACAAGATGTTGTCATACTCATTTGCATGCTCAGATTTCACTTTAATGACAATTGCATAGCAGTTGTGAACTAGCCTAGCATATTAATTCCACACAAGCACCGTCATTAATGTCCTGTGTGCAGGAATGATAAATTGTCCTTTATATCCTTCAACTGCAGTTTGCTCAGTGAATTACCTTGATTAGTATTCAATAGGCATAGCTAGTTATTGAACCCGAAATGTACTTGAACAGATAAAGTTGTTTCCTTTATTGGACTGTTTCCCTCCATGGGCTTGATAATAAGCTTTATGAGCCCACCATGTTCCCAAGGACTACAGTACTGTATATTTCAGACTAACATCCATTCTACTGTGGTATGGACTTACTATGACGTACCTCAGCAACTAGGTTGGGGATATTTCAGGGCAAGAATTAAGAGCATGCTAGTTAAAATGTTCTCTAGTCTTACAGTAACTGCAGTTCTTTATACCAAAAGAAATTTCACGCATCTCTCGAAAGCATTTTATAACTGCTGACATAACCTGTTTTCATGTTTCTGCCCCACTCAAGAGTTTCTTGTTTTCTCTGTTTTGTTCGTATGTTGAAATTTGACTATTGGATATGTTTCTGCATGTTCATTTGACATGATTTGCTCTTCGGTGCTATAGATGATCCTGTTATTTTTGTGTCACTGTGTTTGTATGTCTCTGTGGGCAGGATTATAGGGCTACAGAGGGAGAGGGTTATTGCTCTTTCAGCAGCACAAAAAACCCTCAGAGGCTGGGCACTAGTCTACTGTGTTTTTTTGCACATCTTCTGGGTGATTGTGCCAATTTCACAGGGCCAGTGAAAGGAGGTTAGGGACAGTTCAGAGCAATGTGGTTGATAGCTTTGAAGGCAAAATTCATCTTAAACCAAATTTATATTGTGCCGTTTCACTGATATTGGATAGTTAAGCCAGTATCTAAGAATACAAACAACTGTCTACTTAAACTAGAAATTACAGCATCAGAACTGGAGTTAATGGTGTCATCAGGTAACAGTGTGAGAACCTAATCCACTGTAGGTTTTATTAATATATTTCTTTCAAATTATCTTTGAAAATTGTAGAGCCTTGAATCAGAAATTGTCCTCACATCCCAGTGCCATTATAAAGCCATGTTATTCCATTATTCACTGTTTGTGGAGCAGCTCCAGGATTTGTTTTTAGATGACACTATTACTACAGCTGTGAAATATTACAGAAATGACGTATGTATGTGAATTCCATTTTACGCATGATTTTCCCTTCAGCAAATGAAATCTTAATGCTCTGTCTATCTTCTCCGACTCAAACAGTAGGCTGTGTGCCCAGCGTGTGTTCTGTTTCACAGCATTTAAACATTCCTGTAATTAACTCCTCTCTTCCTGTCCCATCCTGCGCTGCCCCTCCTGTGTATATTGTTTGTTGTACTAATTTTATATACTGTACAGTTATTCTGAGGACTTTATGAGCAGTAATCTGCTGCCTGAATGAAAAACAAGTGTATTTGTCAAAAATGGATGTGCGAATAAAAACAAACAAGAAATCATTCTGTTATCTTTTTCCCTCTCCAGACCCAACAGGCGGGTTAGAACAATATCTATGAGGACATGTGGCTGTCTGCAATGTCCAGTCAGAGTGTAATACACAAGCACGGCTCTTCATTACCAGCTAGTTCTGCAACATTCCCTCAACAAGCTTGCAATCAGTATCCCCACACAGCCGATGTAATCAACTCTGATTTGCTCCCAGTTCATTTATTTCAATTAGGTCTGTTTCAGTCCTCAAGAGACAGAAGCAATGGAAGGATGAATGGTGAGAACATGAGAAGAGGTCACTAACTAAATGGGATGAGGATCTGAAATGCAGTCGTGGAGATTTGGTCACTTTGGTGAAGGTAGAGCTGTTGTGATTTGTGAGACACAAAAAGAAATGGTAAAAGTCCTAATGGCTACTTGATACCAGTGTCTGAATTTCTTCGTACCCCTCTCACATACTCTCTCTACTTATCTCTGTTGCTACCACAAACACATGCAATAATTGCTTTTTGCTCCATTCGCACAGACTTGTGCATGTACACACACACATGCACACTCAAAAGCCTATTCTCTCGCACAAGTACAAGGCGCTCATCCCCTTTGGGGCCCACTGTTCAAGGTTAGCGTCAATGGCAGAATAAAGGTTACCATGTTATTTTTTTTTCTCCTTTCTGCTCCCTTCCACTCAATTGAATTTTAACCACTATAAGATCTTGACCAGGAAAGGTCATCTGTTGCCACTAACTCAGAATAATGATCAAGCAGAGTGCAGAGCAGTGTGACTGTCAATATGGTATTTCCAGGGCACTATGCCCTTTTCCCTTGCTTACATCACATTCTACCCTCCAGTGCCCACCATTCCTGTGACATCTCCAAAGTCTTGTATTTCTTCTGCTGAGCACTGAACTTTTGTCACTACAGTGCTATAAAACTATGTCCTCTTTGAGAGCAAAACATCTTTATCACTAATATACACAGTTATACACTCCCAGAATTGAGTTGTCAAACATGACAATTGTTTGGAAACCATTGATACACAGTCTCTCCACTGCACAGAGATAAACCAGCTTGAGCAAAGCACTGAGAAGAGCTCTTCATCCAGCTGATCCTGGAGCTCAGCTATGTTAAAGTCTGTGGAAATCCCATGGAAATCCATTCCTGCATGAGGAAAATTAGTATTTTTTGCTCACAAATATAAACAACAAATATACAACAACGCTGAAAGGTGTGGATGAGTGAAGGGTTCTAGAGTCTCTGTCAAATCCCTCTGCCTAAAAAAGAAAACAATCAAAAAGTATATGTTTTAATAATTATTTCTTTCAGATGTCCCAGAGCTGTTTAATGTCACTGATACTACAAAATTACAACACTGCATGTTAGTTGTAGAGATGATACAGGAAGCTTGTCTGTCTTTTTGAATAATTGTAATTTTGTGTACCATAAGCAGCCAAAAGACTTGCTCTTTCCAAGCAAGATGTCAAATTTATTTTATGATTTTATTTCAACAGATGGTTTTGACTTTTTCATTTCATGTCAGTGAAGCTTACAAAAGTAGATTTTTGTAACTTAATTCAAAGGATTGCTGAACGCTGTATTATTGATTGGGAGCATGATCTCTGGAAGACACCAGCCCTGTAGTGCTCTGTCTTTTAATGCTGTCTGGACAGGATTGTTATCTTATAATAATATCTTTGTAGTATCTCTCCTGTTGTATCTAGAGGGTAACACAGCAAACCTGATGCACTCTGAGCTGCAAACAATATCTGCAGTATATACGTATATGTGTGTATATGTATGTATACATGTGTGTATATACTTGTATTCATGTATTTCTCCAAATGATTTGTATGCGACCGGACATTTGCTAAATAGTTTGTGGTGTCTTGTAATCCCATGTGGGATGGATCAAATGTTGTGGCATGACACAGAAATAAAATTAAACTAATATATAAAATATCTATCTTGTAAGCTTTACCGTACAGATGTGTACTTTTGTGCTAAGCTCCTGGCCAACTCTACATTGCTGTTTACTGCTCTTTCATTAAAGAGCTGTGGGTCTATAGTTGGCACTGATGAGCTACTTTTAGGCCCAGGAGTGCATTAGTGTAACCCACAGGCAGAAGGATCCTTAGTTGTTGCATATTAGATACAAGATTGTCTCTCTTATTCCATCTCTCTCATCTCTGTTCTCTCTCTCTCTCTCTCTCTCTCTCTCTCTCTCTCTCTCTCATTATTCTGAAGTGGAAAATGTTCAAGACATTTCTTTGTTTGTAGGACTGTCTATTCTCCCTTCTCTACTCTCCCTAGTTGCCAATACCCTCAGCTCCTCTCCTGTGAATTTGATTCTAACTTAGCTTAACATGTCTCAAAGTCACACTGAGAAATGTACAAATTAAACAGACGTTCATTAAAGAGAGAAACAATGGGAATATCTACATTTCCGGGTGGACAGGGACACTCCCTTGGTCTCAACACATCCACCCAAATCCGCATGTTGTGTCACAGTAGACAACAGCAGACATTATTTTCCACGCTGCTGATGTGTGTATCAGTGTGCATGCTGCTCTCAGTTTAGCATCTTGTACTGTAAGTGACACGGAATAACTTGGATCATCTCTAGCTTGTGCTGAATGCGCTCCTTGATGCATAGGCCTGTAGATGTGTCTGCGTGGCTATGTCAAGTCATGAGCACTTGTGGCTAAGCAGGGGTACTCTTATTAGTTTGCATGCGAGCGCCTCTCCTGCCAGGTCCCATCCACTGCTCCTTTATCTCAGGAAGGGTGGGGGGCATCCTTTCCGCAGATGCTTTTTCCATCAAAAGCGCTTATCGACAAAGCCAACATTAGTAAAGCAGTTTGAAAAAATGACTTGAAGGCGAGTGAGGGCAATGGAATTCCCTGGGCGAGTGGACACAGAGTGCAGTGACGGTTTGGCCCAAGGCCCTGTGAGTCTGAAAGAGTGTCAGATAATTATCTGGTAGACAGAGAGCCCAGATTCAAACGCACAGCTTGAGAAAACCCCTGTTGTCTCCAACACACACACACAAACACACACACACACACACCCCGACTCCTCAATTGCCGTCTGCTGCAGCTCTCAGCGTCCACAGCCACAACTACTACTTGTCGTGCCAATACTCACTTAACTTATTCCCCAGTAAAGGGAGGACTGAGTTGTCTGCAAGCTCCCCAAGACAGCCAAAGTAATCACTAGTGTCTTATTTACCACAGTGGTAGAGGGACACAGAGAGAAATTGATGTATGATGAGAATGAGAGAGCAGGAAGGTAGAGAAAGAGAGTTACTTGATTGTGTGTTGTATGAATCACTCAAGCCAATTTAAAAATGCACAATTGTTCATAAATCCACGGCACAGAGTGTTACTGAACAAACTTAGGATCAGGAAAACAGTAGGAATAGTCACAGGGGATCTGTGTTTGGCTTTGTGTGTGTGTCTCTGATTTGATCTTGAATGAGAGTAAGCGAGAGAGAGTGGTAACTGAATGACCCCATCGCTCAATAGAGATGATTTTTTCCCATAAATCAGATGAGACGAAGGAAAGAGTGTAAGAGAGACAGAGACTGAGTGATTTAGCTGTGGGAGTACACTGGCTCAGACCTCAGTTAAAAAAAACAGAGAAACTAATCGTTTCCATTCATCTCGATGAGTCTGGCTGCTCTTGTCTGTGGTCCTGAATGCAAAGAAATACTCATCTTCCGTCTCACTCCATCTCCCCCCACCCCCCCTCCCTTTTCTCCACTGTCCCTCCCCTTTCCTTCTCTCTACCTCTGTGAATGATCAATGCACCCCAGTTCCTGTAGCGGCACTGACACAGTTGTTTTTCTATCAGACAGAATCAGATGCGGCAGCAAGTCACGAGCACCTAGACACTTTAACATAAATCTTACAAAAGCATCGGAAACAGAGCTCCTTGTGTGACGGACCAGGAAAGACTCATTAAGTCTAACAAGAGATATAGAGAAAAGGTGTGAGGGTGCTGAAACTTATATAGTGGTTGGAGAAGGCAATACGTTTTCTGTCACTTGTATGAAATTACCAATGTGGTGTAATCTCTGTACTTATATCAGCAAAATGGATAAGGCCTAGTAATCAATACACCTGCTGAGGGATAAAGTATATCCCTTTCTCTCCACTTGCCGGTGCAACTGGCAACCTTTGAATTATGCTTCCATGTGTTTCACAGTAATGAGTACAATTGAGCCTGACTCTGCTGCTCTTCAATAATTCAGAACCAACCTGAGAATCTGCTTGTTATGAAGTCATAAGGAGCAAGGTTACCTCCCCTTTCTCTGCTTTGCCCGCTCAGAGAATTTGGCCAACCCATGAGAGAGAGACATCATGGCTTTCAAACGAGAAAAGTGGCAGTTGGTCAAGGCCACACCTCCACCCTCCACCTTGCCCATTCCACTCTCCTCCTCAATAGCTTCAGACACAGAAATGGCACATCCTAAAGAAAGCACATTGTGGGGCTGGCTCTAGTGGCTGTAGTTCTGCACCAAAGCTGAATTTCGGGAAAGAGACTTCATATACAGTATTAGGGGACCACTAAGGTCTATATAAAAGCATCCAAAGAGCACCATGTCATGGGACCTTTAATGCTGGTGTTTCATTTTCTTTGACTATCCCCCATACAATGCTGCAAAAACAGAGGTCTTTAGTTAAACCCCAGTTCTCTATCTATTTCCTCTAGGACACATCAAACAGCCTTTTGCATCAGATGAAAGTGCAGCCATGCACTGATTGAATGCTATGCCAAACCTATTCTGTTTTAACCACAATGCTTCAATTTGAATTTGAATTTCTATTGAAGATGCGGCTCCACTGATGCTCCGTGCAATGTATGCTTTTCTTTATACACATGTACAAGTATTACGGTCATGTTGTAGAATGAATGTATGCTTATGTTAGAAAGACTGTGTTGATGTGTGTGCCTATATGCAGCTGCAGTGCTAATGAGAGACTAGGGTTTTCAGGTGCTGGTGCTTTGAGAGAGGAGGTGAGTGACAGGGCTCATGAATAGTGATGGCTGACAGCTGCTCATTAACCAAGAGACTGTCTGTCAGCCAGCAGACTGGAACAGCAGCCTTTCCTCTATGTATGACACTTGCACATAAACACACACAAAGCATGAAAATATATACACATATACACAAGCCGATCCAGATGTGCCTACAACCAGCGCACATACACACAGTTCTTATCTCCTTCATCTGAGTCCCCTGTGCTTTCTGTGGAGCGGAGGCCGATCCTGCCTTTCCCCTGATAGCATGAGCTGAGTGTTCCTATTAGCTATGTGCTCACACCACCCCTTGGGGCAAGCCCCTCACTGAATATGGAAACCACCTGCCAGATGTAAATTCTGAATGAGACCCAGAGTGCAAAAGGTACAAAAAACTAAGGCTAAGACAGCGCCGACAGAAAAAATGTTATTCACTATTTAAATGGTTCTAAACTCATTGTTGAAGAAATGTCTGCCACCTTAACTGACTTCCTCACTTTCCTTCTTTTTTGACAACCTTTAAAGAAAGTTAAAAATGCTAACACAAGGTGACCTAGATACAGTACGTATTGGGTGTGGGATTCATTACTTTTATAATTGTGTCATGTTGCTCTTCAAAATAAAACCATTTGCAAATTGCATAAAGAGAGTAACAAAAAGTCTGCAAGCCAGTAGTGGTCACAAACTGGTGTTTGAAATCTGGCAAGGAATATGATCGGTCACACGTTTTATTAGAGGGTAATGGGTTCTATGCCGTTCTTCTCCATTTCAGTTCAAATCATCGATGGATTTGACAGAATCCTGGTTGCTGAATGACAAAATGCAAATTGCAGTATAACATCTAAATTGATTTGTCTTGAAATCTGAGTTCTCTTTTTTTTTCAAACACTTGGGATTCATGCCTACAATCAAAGATGGCAAAGCATCCTGAGACCTCTCCATTAAAAGCAGTACACGACACAGAAATACTCTCCACCTCCCACACAAATCCAAGCAAGTTATTTATCCAAAGTAACATATTTAAGTAGCCTCGTTGACACCAGACATCTGGGCAAGCTTCATTCAAGGCCCATTTCCAAAGGGGCGTCACCAACGGACGGCGTTCAAATGCCTCTGTGCGCAATTGGATAGTCCTTCAACCAATCAGAACAACGATCCGGGTGACGTAGCAGCTACAGCTGCGCTATCGTCATCGCGTAAAGCGACGGTTGTGATTGGTGCCTCGATTTGGAAAAATTGGAAATGGGCTTGAATGGGCTCTTGGCCAGACTGACTTGCAGAGCAAATCTCAAAGTTCCCGGAAGTTCGTCAGGGTTTTCCCAGGATAATATTTAAGCTTAAATCTGTAGCTCTCTCATATTATCACCCTCTGCAGTTCCTAGTCTACAGTGAAGATGACAGTTGTTGTTGATTATGTACAAGTCTGTTGTTTGAAGCTGAGGTGATGCTCGATGTGTAAAAATACAAATGTGGTGTAAAATGCGTTAATTTCATGTGGTTTCATCTAGTTCCATTTTGAACTTACTTTATTGGCATTGTCAACCAAGACAAAACTCAAGAAGCACCAAATGCTACCTGTCTCGGTAGCAATGTGGAGAGAGCATCTCCAAATTACAGCCACATAAACTGCCAGTGTGTGTGTTTTGTGCGCCAAACAGCACAGCACTGACAATCTGCTTCAATCAATTAACATTAGAGCTACCAGTTTTATACATTACAGCAACGTGCTTACGGCACATTGCACATTAAGCCATATTTGTTATACTAACATTGAATATAAAGGCACCTTGTAATCTAGAATAGCAGCTAGTGCTGCTGATATCTCTGACAAACACCTCACTTTTAAAAGTGACAAGGCGGGCACCTGGATAGCTCACCTGGTTCCCCTTCTCTCTCCCCTTTCATGTCTTAAGCTGTCCTACATAAATAAAGGCCTAAAATGCCCAAAAAATAATCTTACAAGCGAATAACATCAGTTAGCAAGTGAAAGAGGCCCATATCTTTTTTTCCAGGGCTCAAATGCCAATGATTGTTGGCATTACATCTCACAGGTGGCTATAGAGAGAGAACTTCAATAGGATGCCCATGTTGTTCTCTTTCATTTGGATGTGTATGTGTCACAGTGACTGGCAACAGGACACACACTGGACTGAAATGTTAACAAAGCACTTGGCAGGAAGGCTTAACAGGCGCTTTACTAAAAACAGTAATCAAAAAACAGGCTTTTTAAAGTCAGCAGGTTGTCCTGTAAAGCAAACAAACCAGAAGGGTTGAGACAGGAAAGTGAGCAGCAGGCCATAGACATGCTGGCCACTTGGTTTCAGACCGATTAAGATAACACAGGTTATCTGGCAAAGAAAACTTGTGAACTACAGTCAGTTTAACTTAGCCAGACAGTATGTTTGCTATCATGTTAGTTCACTTTTATTAAAACTTACTTATTACTGATATACACCTCAAAACCCAAATCTCTCATATTATTCCGATTTGCCACTTTACAAGATTATGACAAATCCAATTAAATGTGAAGATTTATCATGTCAGAATAGTTTTTACCTTTTTTAACTGCTCAATCACAAACATACACAATTCGTAGAGACCAAGTTTTCAAATGAGGATTAGTGAGAAATTTAGTTGTTAACAATTGGTGAGTTTACCCAAACTATTTGATGACAAATTATTACATGAAATACTAAGTTACTCTTCTTGCTTGTCTAATCTGCAGACATGTCATGATCTGCTTAGTACACACAGCATAGTACTGTCTCCACCTCTAACAGCGGGGGATGTAGCTAAAATATTCATAAGAAAATTAGCATACGATATCATCTGAAGATTTAGACTTTTTAAGCAGCCAGTAACTGCTTTCCCTGGGAGGAAAAATGGTGTTACATGAAGACTGCTTACTCTAATTTCACTTTAATGCTGAAGTTCTATTTGAGAGCATCCCTTTGAAAATCACTCTTCACTATTCTTAAAGCCAACTCCCATTTCTTGTGAGAGTCAAAGCAAAGTAACAATGAGCCAGTACGCTATAATAGACGGCAATGCATGCAGCAGCACCTCTAGTTAAAAGCCTCTGATGGAATTCTCCTTTTGTTTGTAATCGATTGAGAGAGAAAGGCATCCACCGTGTAATTGTAGCCTCATTTGATCTCAAATAAACCATGCTGTCCTACACAAGGGAGCGACCAGGGCAAGCATAAGCTGGAAACACCTTCATTACACCAAACACACACTCTAGCACACTTACTCCACACACTTAGTCCTTGGCCTGACTCTTGCACACACACACACACACATACACACACTCTCATTTGCACGCTCCTTTTAAATTATGTCGCCCTCCCTCTGCTGGTCTGTCTTTTTCTCCTATCTCGCTCTGTGTCTTGTCTTCAATCATACTCAACAAACAACTATACACGGCACACACACAGACACTCACACCCACACACACACACACACACACACACACACACACACACACACACACACACACACACACACTCTGCCTATCTTGGAATGAGCCTTGGATTGATTCTAGTCACAGTAGAGTGGGGCGAAATGAGCAGTCACTCTGAATAGGCAAAGGCGTCAAATAATACAGATATGAACGTCAGAGGAATAATTGAAGAAAGTGTTTTATATGTAAAAGACAGGGGAGGATGGAGTGGAATTGAATCTCAGAAAATGAGGAGCGGGTTATGTCCCAGGGGACCGACTCACAATGCCTGAGCCTTGTTTGAAGAAAATAGAGGATAATTAGAGTGGTCAGTGGCTTCCACAGGGCCCAACACCGCTCAGCCTCACTGTTTCTTTATCCTTCATTCACTCTCTCTCTATTTGTTGGCCTCTTTTTTTAAGCATCTCTCACTCAATTCTCAGTCTATGTTCATCTACCCCATGTCTCTGTTTTCTCTCTGTCTCTTGTTCTCTCTTTGTTCTTTCTTTCATCTCATCCATTGCTTTTCTATTTGTACTCTCTATGCCTTGTTTTTTAGTCTCTCTCACTGCGTGCCTACCTCCATCCCTCCCCCAGCTGGCGCAGAGCTATCAGTGGAGTTGATCAGATATTCCAGGCACATATGGACAGCACTGACGGGCATAAATCATGAGTATTTTGACTGCTTGTATAGTGAACAGGAAAAGCTCTGTGGAACCAGTGCTGTAAATGAGGAGCTGGGTGTGGATGAATCAGTTCTAAAAATGTGCGGACCTCTCCAGTCGCTTCTCTGTCAGCTCCGCAAAATGTATAAAAGGTGGCCACCTCATTATAAGTCGCTATTCAGGATTGGGAAATCAACTCACCAGTCTTCTGCTGACTCTGCTGGCCTGGCCAGTCAAAGTGTTCAAATGTAAGCATCAGAGTAAACACAGAGGAAAAATGGAAGATGACTATCAACTACGACCTATGGTTACAACCCCGACAACGAGGACAAGCAAGATCATCTCTGCATCAGAGGGGGCACTGAGACAAGCTTGGAGGAATTGAACAACTGCGACTTCTCTGCTGGGCATCCTGCTAGCCTGTGTGCAGGTGTCAGATGGGTGGCCTCCATCGGATTCCAGCCGGAGCGGGAGCTGTGGTTTCGCCAAGACTTGGCTGGATCCATGAGTACCATTCAACCGATCTGACGGCCACATTCTGCTATATGATGAATCATGCACAAGTTGAAGGAGCTAATGGGATAACATTTCACTGGAATTGTACCTCATACGATTTCATGTGAGGAATAAAATGAATAGATTGAGTAAATCCTCCTCTCCTGACTCCGTTTTCATGCCAAAAGCTCTTTCTCTAACTTTTACTTACAAAGTGTCAACCTCTGCTTCTACTTCTCTCTTTCTCTCTCTCTCTCTCTCTCTCTCTCTCTCTCTGTCTTTCTCTCTTCTCTCTCTCTCTGGGCCTTTTTCATCCTAAGTCAACTCAATGTATGTTAATGTATCTTCCCAACCCTCCATGTCATTTCAAAGGAACCGCCACCCCATTGCTCCACAGCAAAGTTGTGAGCACTTCTGTGGTCTAATCCTCGTATTTTTTTTTTACATACTGGCTAGCTTGTTGGCATGACGACAACATGTCTCTATGGCAACAGAATAGCCAGCAGCTGGATTACTGGATGTTTGGACATGTAGTATTGCCTCAAGGTTTCCGCAGGTCCCTTGGTGGCAGGACAGCAATGACAATATTTAATCTTGAGTCAGAAAAGAAAACCTGTTAAAACCTGATTCTCCTCCTCTTGTAGACACAATCCAACATCAGCACCAGTACCAGATATAGGCATTATATAGGCCTTGAGTTACTTACTTGGCATATGATGTTACATTGACTAATGTTTCAAAAACAAAATAAGAAATAACAGAAGATTTAAGATTTATAAGAAATAAATCTTCGCAATAACCTTTCATTGCTGTTTTCCAATTCCAATCAGCTGTGAGTATCATCATAAACTAAGATGTCTTCAGACTTATATACAGCTAGTCAATATTGTACAGAAATGAAAATCATTACAAAATCCATTGACATGCTCCATAATCACAGAAGAGATTCCTGGAGCTTCCCATAAGCATTTGTCTCCCTGTGTGTGGCCACAAACCGACAGGCAGCACAAATAAATCTCCACCCTCTTCTCTGTCCTTGTGCTCTCTCTCTCCCTCTCACTGGATGACTTGTCCTCCGTCTCCCTCTCTTACTCCAAGTTCCTGGATATTGAATGGGACCTTACTGGAGGGAGCGGGAATAAGATAAATAAGGAGTCAGCGGCCCTGAACGGTTCTCTCACTCATCCTAACATGACGGAAAGATAATCATCTGCCAGTCCTGAGAAAATGGTAATGCATTTCTCAGGCCACGTCCATGCAAATGACCTCACCAATTACCTAAACCACAACAATCCCCAGTTATAACTTGCCTCCAAACATACTAGTTTCAGTGACATTTTGATGATTTTAGATGAAGAGTGTTTTGGCACATACAGTAGAACTTGTCATCCTCGTCATATTTGCATCAAATGGCTTATAGTTCCTAAATGAAACCACCTGTAAAACATCTCATCATCAAGACTGTAATAAAATGAGGCAGGGCTGTAGTACTCGAGTCCGGACTTGAGTTTCCCGGAGATCCTGGCCATTATTTTTTGACTCGGACTCAAACCTTTTTGGACTCGGCCTTGTCTTGGACTCAAACCTCTTTGGACTCGGTCTTGACTTGGTCTCGACTAGTCCCGGTCTTGGACTTGTCTTAGCTCTTGACAAAGGTGGTCTTGACTACAGCCCTGAAATGAGGTACAGCTGCAAACATTACAGGTACTTAACTGAAGCCTGGTGCCTGCCTCCCCGACTTTACAGCGGGAAACAGCATCATTTAAGCAGGTGCCTGCCTGTTTTCACTCTGGTCAGGATAATTATCTAAGTAGTGCACAAGGCATCATGTTCTTCTACACAGACCATAACACACCACATCACACTACACCTCCATCAATCAAGCCTGATTTCACTGGAAAGCAATAAGGAACGAAGCTGATTGATTGTCACACACCACTATGTGCAGCAAATCACTGCTATCTGCACACAAATACACAGCACACAAGCATGCGTAAAGTCATCTGTAAACACGAGCACACAGTGGGGTAAATAACTGCTGGTATCTCTTGCAGCGTCGGGAGCAGTGGCGCGAGGCTTCCCCTCAGATTTTGAAAACCCTATCTGTATCAGGAACAGCAAACCGAAAAAAGCAATTTGCTTTGTCACACAGAGACATGCTTGACTTCATTGAATAATTGCACTGCAGCTCTGGAAAGAGCTGTTTTACTTTTATCTAATGAAGGCCTTCAGGGGAGGGAACACGGGTGTGTGTTTTGTGTGTGTGTTTTTTTATGTGTGTGTGTGTGTGTGTGTGTGTGTGTGTGTGTGTGTGTGTGTGTGTGCTGTGCTGTGCAATATACATGTCTCAGGACTTCCGTATATACATGTATATGTCAACATATGTAAGTGTGCAACTGAAAGATAAGTGGTTGAAGCATAAAGAAATCTTTCATTGCTCTGTCTTTATCTGATCCAATCCTGCCAGTTTCCCTTTGCTGCTCGCCTTCCTTCCACACCGTTTCCACTGCAATTTATTGATGCATCAAATCTGCATGTCGCCTCTTTGCTGTGTCCAGTTTCAGGTTTGAGGCAGTCCCCTGATTCAATAATGCATAGGCAGGGTGGAGAATAAAAGCCCCTGTGCCTGCCCTCAGATACTAACTCCTGAGAAGCGCTGAGTCCACACTCTGCTGCCTGCCGGCAGCCTGCCTCTGTGGAGCTTGGCAGAGGAGTGTGGAAGCTGGAGGGACAACTTCAGCTTTCTAACCCCTACATAACAGCACAGTCCTAAAATTGTCATTTTACCATTATGTCACTTCATCATTGTGTTGTGACTTTATCTTTATATACAGTACTTTTACTGTTTTACAACCTGTTTAAATGATTTCTTTCTTTTTACTTCTCGTTAAACATATACTACATGCAATTTATTCATTTTAATTACTGTACATCTGTCTACCACACATACCTATATATATTATATTTTTTATATTTAATATACTGTATATTATAGTTTATCTTTATATTTTGACTTCTGCACTATATTATGTCTCATGTTTTACTTCACATGATTTTCTTTTTATACATATTTAATGAGCATTGTTGGAGCATGAGATCCAAGATTTCCATTGCTTCTCTGTAATTATTGTGCATTAGAACTTGAGTACAGAGGACTAGAAGAGGCCCTAGTTAGGATTTGTATTATGTTAAAGACAAGCCCTTCTTTATGTATAATTGGTCATAGTATCCAGAGGCAAACGAGAAAGGCGTGTTTGATCATTGGGCTAAGGAGAAGGCCATGGAGATGGAAAAAGTGGCAATGAAGACAAAGAGAAAGCAAACATGAGGGAAGACAGAAAGCACCTTCTCTGATGACTGCTTGTGTGTTAAAGGGGTGATAGAATGATTATATAGGGTATTTCACACTGTTCCTTATGGTCTCCTAATTGGGTATGTAACATTAGTTGGGCTGAAAATGGCCTGGTTGATATTTTATTGGCCCTTATGCATCCCTGTGTTTTGGCCCTATTTGTAACAAGAGCTTTTCTTCCAAATATGGTATGGTCATGAATATTTAGATGAGCTGTGCGCTGCTTGGTTGAGCCTTATCCCCGTACACACATGTAGAGACGCGTCCTGATTGGTTGAGAAACGCGACAGAATCTCATATTCCAGACACCGCAATCTTTCCTTACCAAATTCACTTCTGAGACTTTTTTATGCGAGAAATCAACTATATATATAAAACGGTGACTTTGCGCGGATATGAAGGGCCGTGGGCTGCCAGCCGTAACGGAGCTCACAGTAACAGGTCTGTGAAGGGAGGCAGGCTGGGCGGCGAGGCAGCAACACAGGCAGCACTGGCCTCTGAAGTCCGACACACAGTCGGACAAAATTTGCAATTAGACATACATTTTCGTAAAACGGCCCATATTTGACCTCTACATTGTTGATTTCTCACATAGAAAGGTCTCAGAAGTGAATTTAATGGTAAAATAGCATATGAACAATATATACAATTTCTGAGATCTGCACGACCTAGATTCAGAAGACTAAGTGATCTCAGGTCAGTTGTGTAGCCTATGCAAATGTTGGAGCGTGACAAAAAGACTAGAGCCAAATGAAGAGGAGTTGACCTCAACTATGGGGCTTGTTGAGATTTGCCCGTTTTCAGAGACAGTTTCAAATAGTGAGATTTGCAGAGGAAAGAGGTGTCAATGGGATTTAGAGGTTCTATGTATGTCCTAGTTACCCACTAAACTGTCATTATTCAACTATGACAAGGTAAAATCAGTTTTGCATTCTATCACCCCTTTAAGGAAAAAGTTTGTGAATTGCCATAATGACTCTAAAGCATTTATTCCACTGCGGAACTGTAATTAAGCCATCAGCCACAGTTTGGAGTCTTTAACTTCATAATGAGGCTGAATGTGCGCAGTTTGTGCTCTGTGGATAAGCTGCTGTAATCACTTCTATCTGCTTAATTATGTAAAACCATTCTTTTATCCTAGTGGTGTCTCGCTCTTTATCTCTTCCTCTCACCCTCTCGGTCTCTGTCATGGTCTCTTCTTTTGAATATAACTGGTACCATAAAAGCATGGGGACGCAGAAGCAATGAGCACACGTGCTGGGAGATATCAACCTGAATCAGCTATGCTGGCATTTGTCCGTCCAAACAGCTGCTTGGAGATATCAACCTGAGACAGCTATGCTGGGAATTGTCAAATGGCTGCTGGGAGATAAAGTACAGCAAGAACTGAGTGTTAACAAACGGCACTATATGAGGGAAAAGGTTAGTTAGCTGTAGCTAAGTAACAAATCTCTCACCATTCTGAAGAGCGTTTTATTACCTTTCGCCATGTCCCCCTTACTATTGGTCGGAGGGACATTACAGCTTAGATGGAGGTATTGTATAAGGCATTTTGCTTTCTTCTCTCTCTCTCTCTCTCTCTGTCTCTCTCTCTCTCTCTGTCTCTTTCAAGCTCACAACTTCACTTGTACATCTCTGAATTCCAATATGAATTTTATTATCATTAGTTGTCCTGCTTTATCGAAACGGAAGTGAAGATGCGTGTTGCAGGTTATTTGCAATGGAAGTAAACCCCTTATATCACCATGTCCCTAAAGGAGACCACCTGCTTGTTCTCTTTTCCGATAGACCCACATCAAAGCTCTCCTTCTACAGTACTTCAGAGACCACTACACCACTACTTGCTGCACACACACACAAACACATGTACTCACACACATACACTCACTCTTGTGGCAGTGGAGAGCGGAATCTTGTGATGCTCTGTAACTTTGCATCACAGACAGGCTGCAATGGGGGAAATAAAAGCCCTAAGTGCATGAAAAAACATGAAGCTGCTGCTGTTTCAATGGAGCAGAAAAAAACAGTAGAGAAAAATGTCAACAACAAATAGCTGCTGGTTTCTATTGCCGCAGGCGACATGGACTTTGGTTCCCTGATGTTTCTTTCCTCCCGCATTATGCATCATCTTTTCATCCAATTAAACACAAACACAGGCTACAGAGTACAACTCAGGGAGCATGTAGGACTGCTCGTTCAGTGGTAAACAGACAGAGGAGGGATACAGAGGGAGACGTGTGAGGGGAAGAAGGGGAGAAAGGGATGGTTTGAGATAAAGCGATGGGCAGGTGGGATTGTGTGTGTGTCTTAAAAGATGGACTTCTGGGTGCCTGGTTAGCTCACCTGGTAGAGTGGGCTCCCATATAGAGAGGTTTACTCCTCGACACAGTGGCTGTGAGTTCAACTCCGACTTGTGGCCCTTTGCTGCATGTCATTCCCCCCTCTCTCTCCTCTTTCAAATCCAAGCTGTCCTATCCAAATAAATGCCCCAAAACATAATCTTAAAAAAAAAGACCATCTGTCTACCAGTCTCCCCTAATGTGTTGATTCTGTAAGTCTGTGGAGGGCAACGTGTCACTGTTGTTTTATTTTGATACAGAGACATGAGCACACTGCCGTGCAGCTCATCTAGATGATGATTGACGGTGTTCGCTGAAGTATGGCAAGGCACAGTCAAGAAGCATGGCAGGGCCTCCTCGCCAAAATTTCCAACTGAACCTAAGTTGTCCTTGGCCTGGTTGCCTTGGTTACCTGCAGGTAGTGAAGTGACAGGGCCCAAAGAGAGGGTGTGAAAAGCTTTGTCCATCTTCAGGCAGCCATTGAGGATTTCACACCTTTCCTTCTGGGGCACTCGGGCGAGCATTGCTATGGCAACTGAGCAATCTTAACCTTCTGACCCCAACCTTCACACCATCACTAACTTATTACGTATTATTCCAGATGAAAATACATGAGGCTCCTCATCTGTACAAAAGGAGAGAGGAGATATAGTGAGCTGTCTTTGTCTTAGCACGGATCTGACAATCGAGCCTTTAAGAATGGACATTTTAATTGTAAGAATAACAGCTTTTGATGAATCCGGTTAGAAACAGAGGTCCACATTGAGCATGTTCAGCAAGCTTTTGCCTTTTTAACATTCATTAGGAAGCATGGTGTCAACTGTGAGATGCACGCATGAGAATATGTTGTAATGTTTGCACAAGGCTTTTGTGGTGGTTTAGATATCTGTGTTGTGTTTGCAGGGGTGTCAGGGTTAACACTTCTCCATCTGTGTTTTTATTGACATGTTGATGTTGTAGTGTGTTTGTGTGTGATAGATCGCCTGCATGTGTATTAATCACCAAGTATTAAATTTAAGCCAAAGGCTACATCAGCTTAACATTATCCATTGTGCCCAATGGACTCCGTAATGTAGATGCAACATACTGGATACTTTCAGGAAGCATATGGTCTTTCAGTCCAATTGCATAATAACTCTGCAGTGCCTGCAGTCACAGGAACATTACGAAGATCAATAACAACCACAATGCTCTGTTATAGGACAGACTCCAATGTTTGTAAAATGGATAGAGCAAATCATGTTTTCCAACTTCACAAAATCCAATTAGACTGTCTGTGTAGGTTTGTGTGATGATCTACAATCTAGTCACTCGATGGGCCTATCCACCTGTCTAACATTCACTATAACCACGAACAAAACACTAAGCGCCTCTTTTTTCGCCTCTGCTCTAGCGCAGTTAATTCTAAGTGTGTTCTTGCTTTCCAATTATTTGTAAGAGAATCAACTCCTGGAAATTGAAAATCTAAATAATGATAGGCTTGGCAATGGTGGCTCAATACAAATAGTCCTATTTAAACAGTTGTTTCTAAATGCTGAAGAATTGTACTTCTTGTCAAGCAGATTGCCTGTAGGTAGTTAGAAACAAACACACACACACACACACAGAGACACACACACACAGCAGAGATGCTGGTGGTTGTTAAATTTAGACCTAAGGCCACTTCAGTAGATATGTTGCATTGCTTCAAATATTTTAGCAACAAACTCACAAAGAGAAACACAGAGACAAATCCCAGATTAAGCCACAAAGCAGGACATACAATCAAACAACCATAAGTCAATAACTAACATAAACACTGAGGCTAACCATGAGAAGATGTGGCGTAAAAGAGAAAGGCAGAGTTGATGAGTTCAGAGAAGCAGAAAACGGGGTCTAGCATCTTTTTTTCTAAATTGGTGATTTTAGTGCCACATTCGTCGAACACAGTGCAGTCTTATGTGAGGTAACAGGAAGAGAGAGATAATGCCTGCCTGAGAGGACACGCAGTAGCCCTAAAGCTCTATTTTTCCCCCTTCTCTTCGGGGAAAAAGGAGAAAAATGCTGGATTTTTGACAAATGGGTTATGCTTTGTTTGCATTTACCTCAAAAACATTCCCCCAGCTCCCTCAACGCCCCAGGTCTCTAAACTGTAACTGTACAGGATGGAGCGCAAGATGGAGGAGAGCAACCAAGACAAGGGAGGAGTCTGTTAGTACAGTGTATATTGTCAGCATGACCGTTAAACACACTGGCACTCTGACCCCATGCCATGACTCAACATCACTTTTACTCACCCTGGCATCTCTATTAATCTCAGCCTCATGCTGTACTGTATGTACTGTATCTGAGCTGAGGCACTATCCAGGATGGTTTACCATCTGTACATAGTAAAATACAAAAACTAGTGAAAACAACAGCACAGGAAAGCAGGAGTAATTCCTCTATTCTATTTTCTTTCTTTCTTATACACCACTGCTGGTAAAATAAGAGGGGTGTGCACCATGACACTGAGAGCAGCAGCAGGGGTTCTGCTGAACCATACAGGGACTGGAAGGATCTGAAATCTTATCTGAATGTGTTATGAACTAATACCACTGTGTGCTATAAGGTCGCTTTCACATATCTAGTTAGCTAGACTCGACTGCAATTGGGGTTGGGGAGGCGAAGGTGGAGTTGCATTTTTCCATTTGGTTCGGTTTGCGTTCAGTCTCTTTGTGTTGTAGCAAAAAGAGACTCAAAGGGAGGTTTGCAGATTTGTGGTTTATTCTCGAGAAGAAGCTCCGGATAACATTTCAGCTCAGTTTTATAGGGTACAGCAAACAACTTTAAAAATAGGCTGTTACATCACATGGTTTTGACTCAGACCGTCCTGCAAACACCACTTCAAATTTGGTCTGTGCCATCTTAAGATGTTAAAGATGAAAAGTCATTAAAAGAATTGTAATAGCGCAAAAAATGCGCAAGTTATAGAGGACCAACTTCATGTAGGAAAAGGAAGTGGGTGTAACTTGAGTGTACATTGACCAATTTGCTCAAAACTTTTCAGGATTCCTAAGAGTCCAACCCTGACAACATCTACAGGCCAATATTGACTCAAAGTTATAGCGCTCCCCTAGTGGCAACAGGAAAAGGCCTAAAAGTCAAGGTGTTATACTTTAAATACTTTGTCAACAACACAAGGGATGTACTTCCGTTTACTTTGTTTAGAATTGCTCTCTAAACCCTGTCTCTTGTAAAGTAAGTAAGTAAAGTGTATTTCTAGAGCACATTTAAACACAGTTTAAGCTGACCAAAATGCTGTACAAAAAAGCACTAAGGTGCTGTATTAAAACCCTTGTTTTCGTTAACAAGGGTTAAGGATTTTCTATCTTCTATTATAAATGTATTTGTCAAACGCACCATATATTGTAAACAAATGCCATAGTCAAAGCGGTTCCGACACTTCCTGGTTTAGAAATAATTACTTCAAAGGAAAATGGAGTGGGAGAGCTGAACACCCTCTTTCCAGCAACAGTGTTTTTCATGCTTTGTGGTTTTTGCTTTCTTGACGCTGGTCAGTCATTACAGGAGATTCACCACAGGTGACATGTTTTGCATTTACATATTTGTCATTCCCGATTCAGGATCCCCAGAAGCTACAAACACAGCCTGCCAAAAAAGCAGGGGAATCACAGGCCCACACTGAAATAAACATACAGAGGCTTGTGCACACCCAATTACAATCTCACCTGTCCTGGAAAATACTTATTAGAATGCCTAACCATCATTTAATTATCCATGTTTGCTAAAGACAATCATTATCTCTATTGTAACTGGGCTTAGAATAATCTTTATCATTTCCCTAAACCCCAGAGAATCCCTCCATTTTGACATCTAATTGGATATGTGTCAGCGCTAAATTAATGGTATTAATGTGGATTTGACATTCACTATCTCGATCTTTTACAATGCACTATCACTCCCCATCGGGCTTATAAGCAGGAAGACATTATCAATGCTAAATGTCAGCTCTTTCTTGAGGTATCTGTCACTGTAGTGGAAACATTTTGTGCAGCAAAAAGCTTTATCACTGGAAGCTATCTCTCTCTCTCTCTCTCTCTCTCTCTCTCTCTCTCTCTCTCTCTCACGCACGCACGCACGCACTGCCAAGCTTGGCTGCGTCAAAGAGTGGTACTTCTTTGACTGAGCTTCTGGCACATAACCGTGCTGCTCCTAGCGTCCGCACCTTGCAAGCACAGCAGTCACCTTGCAACCTCTGCGACTCTCCTCCGCTCTTTCTCGCTCAGTTGCAGTTATTCTGCAGGAAGGAGGGGACCGCCGACTGTCCGCTTCGCCCGAATAAATATCGGAGGAGTTTTCCACGCTGGGAAATTTGGAGGTTTTGCTTTCGCTACCCGCAAAAGAGTCTATGCTCCACGAAAGACACGCGGCTGGTCGCTACCGAGCCAGAGAGGGCTGCCGTGCGTCTTGGTGATGAGGTTGGGGGCGCACAGCCGAGACAGCATTAAAGGAATCCCTCTGTATCTGAAGAAACCGCCCCAGTAAGGGACAATAACGGGGGGGAGAACTGCGGGAACTGGTGTCGGCTGGGACGCTATCATTTCGACTAGGATGCATCTCTTCAGTGCCATGTTCCTGCTTGTGATGTTAGCTGTCATGCACTGTGAGGTGAGGACTCCGGCACAAACGCTTGCACGCTATGAATAAGCATTATTTAAAAGTTCCCAAAGCATTGCTGAGAGCCTGTAAATTAATTCTGAAATATAGATAATTTAAGTAAGAACCAATGACTTAAGAAGAGTTGTATCACAGTTAAAAAAAGAAGGGGAGGGGGGGATATGATGTTAAGTCAGTGCAAAGACTGTATTCATGTTGCAGCATTAAATAGGAAAACTGCTATTGTTCTTCTGAAGGTATTAGTTTGCAACCTAGCGTGCTAATGAGAAGCAAGGAAAACGTAGCCGAGGTAAACTTCAGGGAAGATGTGACACTAAGCAGAGCTGCAGTTGACGGTAAATCCACCTAAACTTGACTTGACTCACTTGCCGTTTCTTTTCCTGGAATTGATGTCTTTCACATAAATCGTGATGCAGTTTGTAGTATGAATTACAATGAGTGGAATACATGATGCTTACATGGTGACGACAAAAGGGAAAAGTAAGAATATGAAGTAACGTGTCCCCTTGACAGTAGGCTATAATTGATTTCTGATACCTTTGATGCCCGGCCCGACCTTACCTCTCCATCACTGACAGAGGTCCAGGGGCTCCGCGAGATACACTGTGACCGATTGCGCTGATTACGCTGAAAGAACCGAGCGACGGACGGCAACACTGACAATTTGTCTACAGTATCTACGTGTGATTTGTGGCTGTGAATACGAGCCATGCGTAATTAGGATCGCCACAAATGGTTGTAGATCCTGCAGATGTTTGGCGTGCTGTAGTGTATGACACTCGAGTAAAGCCGCGTCCCTTTGGTGAAAATGACGAGCTTTGATGTGACAGTTGTAAATCGAAGTTAAAGCCGGTAAATTATTTGACCCAGAAAAGCTTTTGTACTTGCAGGGGTTCAGCTGGTCAGCATACAGTGTTGAGCATAAGCCATGACAGCTTAGAAAGTATAAGGTCTGCTTATAAAGTAGCTGCTATGTGGCTGTTATTTGGGGAGTGCATGAAATCCGATCATTTGTTGGACGGCGCCGGTTCGCACCTTTAGCTCCATGCAGCAATATATTCAGGACCACGCACAGCGCCGTGTCGCGCCTTCGCTTAAAAGCAGTCTAAGTCAAAGTAGCACCACAGACAGCGCCTCCTCGTTGGCGGGGAGTGTTACCATTTGGCCAAGGCCACCAGACAGATTGCAAGGCCGAATACAAAACAACACAACAAATATAAATGTAAAAGGATGCTAAACAAATGGAACAGCAATGTAGGCTATTTATGAACAATAAGTGATGTAAGAGATGAAAGTAACAGTTAGTGGGGTACAGTGTGGTCACTCACCAGGTGTTTCATCTCTAAGGCCCATAAACAATACAGCTAACAGGCCTATGTGTTTTAGGTTTGGTAGACTTTTCCCACAAACTGTTTATGGTTATCTTTTGATATATTCAAATAAGATGTGGCCCATTGTTGCAAATGTATCTAACTGAGGAATATGCTGTAACATGTAAAGACCATATGTTGCAGCATACATTAGTGTTTTATATACCATGTCTACAGAGCAGGTGGACACTGCAGTTGACTTTTAACAGAAGCTATATGCTTTCCGCCTACATGTATGCTGATGAACAGGCTGTACTGTACACCTGTGTGCCAGGTTCAAAGTATAACGTTTGCAGCACAGATGGTATTAGATACAAAAACAATTGATTTCAGTCTGAAACAAGGTGCAGGAGTTCCCTGGGCTCTAATTGATGTAACAATCACACTGAACACATCCCTAGCTGCATGACAAAATGAACCGTGAAGACGTGTCGATGTGCTTCTTAAACCTCCTTTACATTAAATAAGATATTAAGTTCCCTGATGCATAGTAACTAATTTAACCTCAACTGAAAAATTGTCTAAAATCGAATCTTATAACTAATTCTAAGACTTCAAGTGAAAAATAGCAAATCACACAACGTGGCAATGCTACACACATCCACAGTGCACTATGGATGTTCTTTAATAAATGAAGAGGAATAAATGTCACTGTAAAACACTTGCGAATGTGACACGGAAAATGTAGCTGATGACTTCCTATGATATCTCAACCCCTTCTTCAGTGGGTTCATACTGTAATTGGCCTTAGGGAGCAATTGGTTGTAAGTGTTTACATTAAATATTTAAAGGTCTGAAAGAAAATATAACGCTACCAGTCTCTCTAAGATTGCACGGTAAACATAAAGAATTGATGACTTCTTGCGGATCTACTACAATGAGGGTAACACTCCCAACCAGCGGAGTTGAGAAATTCATATATTTTCCGTGACAGTCTCAGTACAGGCCTGTATGAAATATTTACAGGGCTTTAATGAGACAGATACTCTTGTTCGTTCACTGCATGTGTTTGTTAAGTACCCATAAAGCTCAGGGGTCCTTATATAGATGGGTACCTGCTTGACCTTGGCACAGATGTCTTGCTGTGGTGTGCACATCAAGCCATGCATGACAGGACACACTGATATGTGTGTGTGTGTGTGTGTGTGTGTGTGTGTGTGTGTGTGTGTGTGTGTGTGTGTGTGTGTGTGTGTGTGTGTTTGGAAGTAATGCATTTCTTATACACCCATACATACAGTGTACTGCATCTTGTGCACAATGTAAAAAGATATAGATATAAGATATATAATATAAGATATATAAAATAAAGTATAATTTTAAATGAACCCAAGGCAACTCATCTCCTCTAAAAGTTCCAGACATTCAGAGAAATGTGCGCTAACAATCATTCTGCAAGATGCAAACCTTGTTAAATGTAAATCAGTTTAAAAAATATTTTCAAAATATAAAAAATATTGCATGAAAAAGCAGCATGTAATGACTCTCATTAGTCAGGAGCTAGACATGATAGTATGTTGGCATCATTTTCTGTGAAACTCAGCATCTATTCATTTGTCTGGTTAATATTAATGGCTTAGTATTGATTGCTCAGAATGTAAATTTAGTGCACCAGCAGACATTCTAATGCACAACCTAATTCATCTTGTAAATAGAAGATCCTCCATTTAGTGTATGTAGACTTGGATTTCGTGGTGAATTAAAATCATGTGAACAATGAGATGATTAGACATTGTGTTTATGTGTTAAACACAGACAAATAAAGATCACAAGAAAAATCAGTGTTCGTGAAATATCCCCTTTTATTACAAATGAGGTAACCCAGTTCAGTTACCCTGAAACTTCATGAATACATATTGACTTTTAATTTGTTCAAAGCAAAGACTTTTATTCAAATCAGTCAAATTCTCTAATGCTAGAAGAATGTTTGTAAATCACAAAGATGCATGTTCCACTAATATTCCTGTCCAACTATCAAACCAATTTAAAAAGCTCACTGGAGCCTAACTGAAAGGTGAGGTAATATTGGTTAAGGGGACAACATATTCTTTGTATTGTTTTCTGTAGTTACTCGATTTCTGTGTATAAGGATTTTTTCATATACGTGAAAGATTTACATTCAGATTTGGAGGCAAAAACTGTTGTGTTGTCCCACTGGAGCAAGGGAGTGCCAGAGGAATACAGTTATTGGTTTAAGGTGTCTGGCCTCGAAGACTCCCAACAGTAGCGTGGTTGAGAGTGATGGGAATGAACACCTGCTTTGGTGTTTTTCTGTGTGTAAGGGAGAAAACATAATTGCTTGTCATTTTCAGAGGGACTCAGAAACAATCAGTAAGAACAGACCATTTAGGACCTTGTTAAGTTGTTTCCTCATTCTAGATTGGTGTGATGATTGCACCAGAAACTCACCCAGCCACTGTCGATTTATAACTAAAAGTAGTGTAAAGGAGCAAGCACTTGTAAATCACACTGCTGTTTAAAACATCATTTGGCACGAACATTTAGTTTATTTACACTTAGCGAATTACTGTATACAGCACTGAATTGAGATGGTTTTATTGACACAACTGAAACAGTAGCTATGATAAGAAGACTTTCTTAGCTATAAATACTGTAATAATAACTTTTATTTATATAGTGCCTTTCATGAAACCCAAGGACACTTTACAGAATTACAGTGGCTAAGCTAAGGGAGGTTGTAGGCTGTGGTGAGCAGGTTTTGTTGCAGGAGTTTTAAAAAAATGTCCAGGGATGTAGCATTTTGGATATCTGCAGGCAGGGTGTCCCAGAGGGACGGGACAGCAACACTAAAGGCTCTGTGTGCTCTGTGACACTGCTATGTCAGTATTATGAACCACATTATTGATTCCACATACAAACAGGCAAAGTGACGTAAAGCAGTTAGCTGATCTAATGCTTAGGCTATCAACAGTACAGTGTCTCTGCTTGTGAGGACAGCAAAGACAGACCTCAGCTCAGTCAGGCAGGAAAAGCAGCTGGATTGGATAATGTCCAGTTGAGACAGCTTTAAACAGTCCACCAACCTGGCAGTGACCCTTTGACCAAAAATCTCTTTTCCTGGTGCCAGTCCAATGAGAGCAAAGCAGCATGATAGCAATAAAAGCCCTCCCCCAGACATGACTATAATCGAGCCACTTGTGGTAAATGTCTGTCCTTGTGTCCATGCCAAAAGCCTATTACACAGCAGTTCTACCAAAATATTAGAACTTGTCAAACCTTGTAAAAAAAAAAAAAAATAACTAAAAGGTCCCCTCTGCTATTATTATCAGTGAGCCTACCTGTTAAAAGCTTTTATAGCCTAAATATGGAGGAATGCGGCTGGATGATAGGCAAGAAGGAACAGAGATGTTTCCCAGGAGGAAGGACACTAGGTAGCAGGCTGGACAGAGTGTGCTCTGCCAAGCGGCAGCCTAACCTCCACCGAGAGAATTAAATTAAACAAATGAAAAGCTGCGAGAGCAGGGTTGTAAATCTGCCAGTGTGAGGCAAAGACACACACTCAGCTGTTAAAATCACCTTGCTATGCTACGACAGGTCCAGCGCTTGTCTGAATTACTAACATTGCATGACCACACAAGCCCATTGAAAGGTCAAGCTGCAACACACAGATACAACTTTCAATCTAATACGAGGACATTACATATTTTGCATGCAGTTCACGCAACATTCATTTTAATAATATTAACATTTGAAGTACACTAGTATAGCTATAATATGAGCCACATTTTTCTAATACATGTCAATAATATGGAAGCTTGTGTTTCTTGCTCTGTTAAATAAGATAAGCCACATAACCTAATTTTTGTGTTGCCTGTCAATCACTAACAATCATCTCGAGCACTATGTGGGTGAGTAAGTGAGCAGGCCGTGTTAGATTAGCCACTATGCCTGCATCCAACTTAATGCACTCCCCATTAATATACAAAGGTGCCGCTTCACAATCATCCACAGATAATGAGGTTGCATTATGCTTGATTCAGTGCTGCTTGAAGAGATTGAATAGTATGTGCTTGTGTCATGACTGATTAGGGTAGAGCTTGAATCCGTGCACGACAATAATCCCACATTGTGCGAGTCAGAATCTTACCACTGTAAAAGAGATCTGTTTCATAAAAGCGATGCTGCTTAAGGAAGGGGGCCGGAGCACAGAGAGCTATTGAGCCTTTGTGCTGTCTGCTGTTCACTCCCTCATCTTAATGTTTGATGAGCTTTCATGTTGCCCACTGCTTCATCATCAGAGGCGTGTTAGTTGGAACAAATAATCAGAACACAAAGTGACATTGTGGGGACTCACCTGCCATTTGAGAAAATAAATTTGGTCAAAAGGTTAAACATGATTTTTTTTTTAGGTAAGACCTTGTTTTGAGGTTGACGAGTTTAAAGTGTGAAACATGGGGTGTTTGTGGTTCGGAGTTAAAGAAAATCAATGCTGTACAATTTCCTAAAAAATACAGTGTGTGTCTGATGGTAGATAAAAGAAGTGGTGGTTAGCAGGTGGTTAGCATGTGTGCTTTTTAATGGACAGGGAGGTTTGTGTGCCTGTATGAGTGTTTTGGCTTTTGATGATGCTGTACCTGTTTTTGGGTCAGTTTTCTAAATGTGGTCTGTTCATGACTCACATAGGGGTGATATTAGCGTATGATGATGGTGGCAGTGAGCTTTTTTTGCGGTGCAGCCCTGGGTGATTGGGTGACTGATTTTTACTACTGCAGTGCATGGGTTTGGGGCACGAAGGCAGGCAGCGGTCTGCGTAGTAATTGGTTAACACATAAAAGAGAAGCATGTGAGGTCAGTGGCCTGACTCTCAGACAAACAATGCGTCCCTGCCATAGTTGGGGCCCCTAAGTTATAGAGGGTGTATCAGCATGGCTTTACCTTTCCAGCTGGAATGCCCTTTTCCGTATGGGTACATATGCAAACACACATGTCCTTCCTATTGAAATAAACAAAACGGTGATCTTATCATCATACTGTATATTAAAAAAAACAAGTGCAGGCTATAATATAAAGTCCAAGACACTCCCCACTGATTAAAACTCCTCCAGGTGACTCCAGATCCCTTGCATGATTCTGATTTTTTTAAGCTTTGTTGTTGAAACCCTGCAAATTTGAGGACATGGGACTCACTTGTAACTGGGATTTTCAAAGTCAGAGAAGAAAGTCTGGTAACCTTGGTCTTTAGTCCATGTTTTAAATGACCACTTACTCATTCAGAGCCACAAACTGACCACTACTTATGCTTCAGGGCTGTGTGGGCTCTAAATGACCTCTGTTGCCGTTTTCTGTCTTGTTGAAAACCCAGCGGCCGGCTGTACTAAAATGAACATTAGCGACCCCATGGACTGAGCTGGCTGACTCTAGGGCATCTTATAATCGTCATTAGAAAGGTCTTTAAGGTCTTTTGGGACTGAGTACTGAATACAGTTGTTAGAGCTTTCTCATTTATACAGACATGGTTAACCTGGCAGCTAACCAGCAGCCAGCTGCACACTCAGGGACTGATTCTTTTTTTCATACACGCAGGAGGAAAGAATAGTAGATTTACATGTGTCCTCTGAGCCTTTTGACCCTAATTCTCTCTTCCAGACAATTTCACAATGACAAATATTTTCTTAAACTATTCTGTGTGATCGTATAATGTAAAGGATGTTACTTGTATGCTTGCTGTCAACGGTGTATGGATGGATCAGCTTGACTGGTGGGATGAATATCATCCCTATATCGCATTCTCTCCTCCACTTTCTCTCTTTCCTTCTGTGTGAGTGTGCTGGAGGGTGCAGGACTCCCAGAGGTTTATGTCTGTGACTCTAAGCAAGAGTGACATTTCTCTGACAACACCCAGAACAGGCACACACATGCGCGCACAAACACAGTCTCTCTTTCACACACACACACACATTGTCTTTTTTCTCTCGCCTTTGCTCTTTAGTTCACAAAACATGTCAGCAATGGGATCCACAACAGACAAAGAGTGAAACAACGCATTAAATCAATACCAACAAACATGGCTAAGGCTGGTAAGTTAGGCTGGTAAGGTCGTAGGTTATAGTACGAGTGCCAATTAGAGTGCAGACACGCTTGATCATCTGGTCAATGCTCGAAACACTGCCACCACCAGTAATAAGGCAACACGCGTTACCCTAGTAACTGCCACTGTGGGACTTACCCAATGTTTTTTTTGTTTTTTTGTCCATCTGCTCTTTTTTGCATTGCAGTAGGCACCTCCTGACCAGTTTTTTGTACGACCTTGCTTTCCCCTGCTCGATGAATCTTTTATGAGCCTGGCAATGTGGGTTTTCTGTGTAGAAGATTGGAATATAAATATGGCTGTTGCGCCTAGAGCTCCTCTTCCTGCTCTGATACAAAAGCTTTCATAAGACAGATTGGGCAAGCTGCTACTTGAGCGGTGCTCTTCACATCTCTTCGCTTTTATCGGAAGACACACATGCCATATCAGAGAGCGTTACGCATTCTCAAACACCAGACATAGATTCTGCCTCCACCTGCTCGATCACACTGGACAACACACCACACTCCCGGGAAATCTTGTTTCCTTTCTAAAAAGGGTTTGTCAAATGTTTTAGTCAGCATAGTTTTACCTTTGAAAGTGCTAGTCAATTACAGATTGCTCACATACATGTTATGGAGAGCTGTAGCAGTAATTGACATTGAGCGCTGCGGAGGAGGGTCTGGTGAGTCCACACAGCATTCCGGGATGGGAGAAAAACATGCTCTGGTTTATTGGCATTTCTTTGAGCTAATCACAATCGTCTTGGGCTGTGCAAAGCACTGGACAGAGCCACGGTGCCTCTGCAAAATAGCCTCGGGAAGGAACTTTTTTTGGTGCAACATGTGTACGTTCAAAGATTGTTTTAGTCATGCAACAGAAAACTCAGATTAGACAGATAGTCTAGCTAGCTGTCTGGATTTACCCTGCAGAGATCTGAGGAGCAGTTAACCATAGTCCTCATAAATCCACCGGAGTTTAAAACTACAACACAAAGAAAGAGGAAGGTAACGGACATCCGGCCGAGACGAGTGACATCTGGCAGAATTTCCAGCGGCACCAGAGCAATCCCGGAAGTGGAACGTGATGGATATAGACTTAATGAGAGGTGATACAAAAGTGAGAGAGTAAATCAGGGTTGAACTCCTCTGTATTTCTTTTTCACTACCTCTCTCCCTCTTGTGTTTTTCTCAACTTCTTCTCCCTCTCCTCCTATTTCACATGATCTTCATTCCAGAGAATTCTCTTCTCACCGCCATGTGTGAGTGTGACAGTGTTGGCTCCCATGTTGAAAACTAACTCAATTGCAGGGCTTTCATTTTGGGGAATGAAGGATGAGAGCTATGTGCCGCGGCAGAAGCGGGTGGCAAGAGGAACCATTTAATCGATGTGTTTTCCACGTGGCACTGTCACTGCCACTCAGTAGGGCCATTGATAAGGGAGGCTCTCTCTGACTGCGCCAAGGCTTAAAGGCTCCAGTCAGGGAGGCGTGAGACCCAGCAGCCACCAGACACTGCTGCATATCAAGCAGGTTGGCAGAGCTGCTCTCTGCAGCCCCACGATGAGCAAGGTAGAGAGGTCCTTTGATAGAGAAACTACACGTAGGAAAGAAGAGATAACAAGATACTCCAGTGGAAGGAACACCAGCTTACATTACATTATGATGCCTGATTCTAAATCCCTGGGATTTCTCCAAGTCTACAAAACACACACAGACACAGCAGTGTGTATTACGGGATGCGAACACCACATCTGGAAGTAGGAGTCACAACTAGAGAATTCAGTATGTATCATATTAGAGAAAAAGTCAAACGGAATGATATATGTAGCATTGATGAAATGAATACATTTAATCTAGCTTTGACGGATTACCCAAAATTGGAAGAAAATGATGCAACACACTGACTTTTGCATTCATTTTTCATAGATCAGAAGGCTCGAATTTAGATAAGCATATTAGTCGAAAGCAACTTTTCTTGTGAGTTAGTCCTGTGTATCCAGCAGTGCCATGATTCCATTGCCCATTATGCCCTTTTGATTATTTAACAGAGTATACAAACAAAACACTATTTTAAAAACAATGGCCTTGAGCTTGCCCCGAGTGCTCAGTCTTCAACATTTGCCACCTTTTCTTTTTCAATAATCTTCAGCCTCAGACTAACAGCCTGTACAAAGAACAAAATGTATTTCTTGCATACTCTAAAGAAAGCTCTTGTCCCTTAGTAATACTCTTGGCAATGGGTATGCATACTGTATGTGCAAGTAAATTCTGTTACTGAGTACAGCTAAGAAAAGTGTTGTAGTGTATTAAAAAAGCCTAATGTGCATTACAAATAAACACCAGAAAATACGGTACATAAATAACATGCATTCAGTAACATGAACATACACTGTTGACAGATGCTGTGAACTGAAGATGCTGTGGTGATCAGGGTTGGTGGGCAGTGTCAGAGTCGGCTACAAAGTGAGAGGATGTGGACTGGGTTTGAATTAGTGACTAGTGGAGTAGTTGAGCAGGGCAGCTTGGTTGTAAAGTGAGAGAGAGAGAGAGAAAGAGGAAAAGACAGAGTGGAGTTGCTGGAAATGAAAATTGGAGATTGCGGGCAGGGATAGAGGAAGAAATAGACAGAGAGTGCCTTCTGACTGTGCCTGCAGGGTTATTATCTCTCCCATCATAACCAAAAGGAGAATAATAATTCGAGGCCTATTGCTCCATGATTTTATTCCCCTCAATGGCACCGACACTCCTTGCAGATTCTCTTTAATTAGCTCCACATCCCTTAATCAATACGGCCGTGACCGTGACAAAACAATGGCATGTGCATCCTGTCGCTCGGGCACGAGAGACACAGGAAGCAGCAGGAAGAAAGGATGAAGTGTTGACAAGATGAGAGAGGAAAATGATGTAGAGTGGCATTTCTGTGGGAGAGGGGGAAGGGGGGGAAGAAACGTCATGCTCTGATAAAAAACCTGCTCCCATGACGATTAGAGTCTGCACTTGTTTATCTGATATTGAGTTGGTGTGCATGCGGATGTGTAGCAAGAGATATATGTCTGCATCTTGCTGCATCATAAGGTGAGAAAAGCAAGCAGGTTGAAGCAATAGTCCTATCATGTCAGAGTATGCTACAGGATCCAATGCAGTAATCCTCGTTATATTTTTGAGTAGCACAGCTGAGTGCTTCAGCCACACTAATGGCGATGTGATGAATAGGTATTCAGGAGAAGTCTCTCTCTTTAAGCCTTAGTGCCTCAGGCTACTGGCCCTCTCAGGCCCAGCTCTCATCTCTTACTCCTCTCAGTGAAAGCAACAGCATGCAGGGAGCTGGTGAAGGGATCTTCAGTGGAGTACTTCTCACTTGTCGGGCACATTTTTCTACTTGGTATGTTCTGGATGGATATCTGCAGCTGCCATGCTTTAATCTGTGTTGATCCTTTCCAAAACAGCCCTGAACAAGACTATTACATGTGAACAGTGATAGACATCTACACTGTGAAATAAATGTGGGTATAATCTGTTGATTCAGGGAAGTTCCACTAAATTGAGAACAAGGATATTAAAAAATCTCAGATTTTTATGGACAGCAGAAACTAGTGATTTAATCTGTGGGTGGCAGAAATGTCCCCAGAATGTGTTACGCTCTTAAACTCATTATTAAAGGGTATTTCTGTCATTCTAATCTCCAAATGCTTAGAGGTTGAATCTTATTTTGAATGAATTGTTGTCGGTCCATTTTAGCAAAGGCAATCAGGCAATAGTCAACAATGACTTGTCCCAGGGGGAATGAGCAGTGCAGTCACAGACTGTCATGTCTTAAAGACACCAAATGAAAATATTTATGCTAACGATTAGCAAAGGAAGCGCCTCCTTAAGGGGAAAATTATCTCTAATTCCCTTCTGTGCTGCATGGAATATTAATGCAAGGGACGGCCTTACTGATATCGTATCTCTCAGGCTGCATCCACAAATATCATCATTAAGCACTCTAGATACTGTAGATCTGCGTGCATAGAGTGAAGAGCATGCTGCACAAATCCTGCATCAACTAGAATCCTGCAGACAAAGGCAAAGACAAGTCATACTGTTTCTAGAAATCCACACAGCAGCTGTTTGTCTGTGTATAACACAGATTCACATTTTGGGATGGTAATGCAGGTTTGTCACTACATTCATTCACTATATAGTTTATTGCCCTGTACTTGCTGAACACGGCATCTGTTGCTGAGAGATCCAGCCTGATGATCCAATGCAACCCCCATGTGGTAAAGCACCAGACTCTATGGCCGCTCTTTACCATTAGAAGCATGCCTCTCCTCCTTCCTCCCACCACCACCTACCCACTCACAATACTTCTCATCTCACACTCGGCTAACTCTACAGAACATTACCCCTTTATAATATGCAACATACGGCCCTCTCTTTCTGCTCTGTATACTCATTTTCTCAAGTTTGTTGATATTTTCCTGTCTGTTTGTTTGTTTAATCACTGAACGGATCAGCGGCTCCTCATCTTGAAAATGCAGCCGAGACTTTGCAGATTACATGGCTGGAATCATCGTCAGAGTGTTGGGGGAAGGAACAAGGAACACGGGCTAACACAAGACTGTTTATTTATACTAATAACTGTTTCAACTCTGTCCACCAGCAAGGCAAAAGTTAATAAAAGCACACAGTGACAAGCTAATTTGTTGTTTCTCCTAGCCTAACCACTTTTTCCCATAAAATATGTAATATTCAGTTAGGGGCCGTTTTGGGATTTCTCTCTATTGCACACTGTGCCTGTGTTGTACTAATAATGTGTCTCTAATTAAATGTTACAGCTTCTCTGAGCATTAATAATTAGAAGACAGAGGATACAAATGAAGGCTTCAGTGTGAGCTCGGAAAAAAAGAGCTGGACACATGACTGCAGGCTGGTCCTGTCCCCTCATTACTAATATAAAGTCACAGCTGATGGGTTCTGGTCATTGTTTGCTCCTGACCATGTCGAGCGCAGCAACATTAAGATTTCCTTTCACAATTGGCTGCTGCAAACTCTCAGTCAACCAGACTGTAATTGGCAGGATCTCACCACTTCTCTCTGGCCCTGTTAGTTTCGCTGTTGCAGACGTGGCAGAAAACAGACAAGATGTAAATTCATCACCTCAGGGAGTTTGAAATGCATCACCCGTCCTTTTTCTCTCTTTAATCGGTTTCTCTAGCTGCCTCTCTCTCTCTCTCTCTCTCTCTCTCTCTCTCTCTCTCTCTCTCCTCTCTTAAACATCACAGTCTCTTCTATTACCTTTTAATCTAACTTTTGTGTTATTCTTTGGCTTGTGTTCCTCTTGTGTGGCCCACCACAGTGGTTAGCTAATCCTGGTGATACCTTCACTCTGTGACTGGGTGACATTTGTAAACAATGACTCAGATAGAGACCAAATGAGAAAACGTAGACACTTTGTCCACTGGTTGTCTCTTTAGTTATCTGATAACACTACGTGCATGGGATCTAAGATCAGATCTCATTAATGAAACAAAGCACTTTGCCATTACAGTAATAAGACAATGGAATGGCACTCAACTCCAGCAGTGCAGAAATAAATTTAAAAAATGCTCTGAGCAGCAACAGCTATATTCAATATACAGTAGAAGCCTAATACAGATTTGTAAATATTAGCATGCCGAAATAGAAGTGTTTTATTAGCTATTTGAAGAAATAACATGAGGTTTCCAGCACTCAACAGAAGTCAAGTTACCATCTGGATGAAAAAACCCGTGGCAAAAATAGAACCAAAAGTTCAGTGAAGGGCGTTTTGAAAAGGAGAGTGGCCATGGGGGGGCAGTCTCAATTAGCAGGCTTTCTTTGAGCCTCAGCTACCTTTCTGCCAGACGGAAGACTCCCAATTTGCTGACAGTAATTAGTCCATTTACGGGAATAGCTTTCCCCATGCAACAGAGAGAATGTTTGATTAGCTGGTGGGGTCAGGATGCAGTAGTGGATTTCTGCGGATGGATCCAGAAAATGGTGGGTTTTGTGGGATATTGGTAATCAGGTCATGTAGCCAGGAAATGATCATAGTAATTGTGTGTGTGATTGGCGTATGTGTCTACATGTGTGTGTGGGCAATTCAACTGGGCACGTTTAGCACAGGAAGTGCTGCACTGAGTTTTATTCAGCAGGCACTGTTGGCATGAGTAGGCGCAGAACAGTGGATAGAGGCATGCTGTGCTGCAGAATGCATGGCAGCTGATTGCCACATGTAGTTCCTGTCTATTGCTTTGATCAGGCCTTTTCTTTAGCAAGCCTCAAGCAAAATGTAGTGCCCTGCTTGTCCCTGATTGAGCTGATATTCAACCATACTGTTCCTTCATACCAAATACCCTACAAATAATAATGCATAAGCCCCTGTGAACTTTTGAGATTGTAATCAAGGGAGCAATCAGGAGCAATCAATCCTTCTATGAATAAAATTTGACTGCATGTTCCAGCAATATACTCATGAAGTGTCTAAAATAAAGTACACTGAACTAATATCTTTCCTTTTTTTTAACATGGAAATAATTTTGCAATGTAGCCTCTTCAACTGTATCTGTCCCTCTGGTGGGTCATTTAAAAAAGGCAGGTTGAGTGATTTAAGGGAAACATAAAATAAAGCTGTAAAGATATACTTGATCAAACAATATAATTTGTATACCGTTTCAGCAATTTCACTGTACTAGTACTTATAGAGCATTTTGAGAAACAAATTGAGGAGGTCAAGAGGCCTGCTATGAGTCTTGGTCCCAGATCTGCAGTTCTGCCTTGTGATATAATATGAATACTTGTCTTTAGTGTGGTTTATTTTATTTATTTATGGATATAGAAAGACAACAAGGGGGTCCAAGGGATCCAAGGGATAACATGTAAAAGCGAGTAACACTTTTTTCCAACATGGTCCCTGATGTAAGAGAACAGGATACAGGAACACATACAGTCCTTCTAAGGTTAAAACAATAAAAAATATGTTTTGTAAAAAATGTGGGTGGATTAGATGGGCTCTACGGTCTATACTGTAAAGACAATGGATGGACTCACCACAGGATATTCTAGGTGTGTTACAGTCAATACAGCCAAGCAGACACATTTACGATATTGATTCTCTTTCTCACACGTTCCCACTGGAAAGAGTAGTTAAGCACTATCGGGCTGAGCCTCTGTTTTGTTCCTTACTATTATTTCATACAATAGTGACCGAGATACTGTATATTACGTGCAAGTCACAGCTCAACTGGGTCTCTCGCACAACACTGTGGCAACCACCATTAGAGGGTACTGTAGACATTTTACAGCTCAGTGGAGAGAAAGTGTGGCTCATGCAAGTGGACACAAATACGGAGAGGCACACACAAATAAATCTATGCACGCATATGTAGACACATACACACAGAAATGGACATATTTACTGTATTTTAGGCGATTATAAATCCTAAAACTGTGTGCTGATGCAAACTGAACATGCAAGGTTATCTACTCCCGTATCTTCATGCAAGCCACATTTATCATGTGATGATTCATGACGGTATATGAATCATCACCATCACCACCATGAATCAATGAATCAGTCGCCTCTGTGATCAGAGTGGGACAAAGGTCCTACTTCATTTGTGGTGAACGCTCACTGCTTGAAATATTGAACATTTTCGACTCGATAGGATGCGTTCTCTGCACTTTTGCATGCAGGGGTCGATGCATGTGTACTCTATAATCCTCCTGTGGTCTCAGTCGCTACTATACAATTTAAAAGCCCAGATGAGTTTCCTTAATCAAAGGCCCACAGGAGCCGTTAATAGATTAAACACTCCATGTTGAAAGCACACCACTGTGTCTGCCTGCCTGAACCCTGGGGTACAGCTTATTTATGCCATTTAAATAGTTGCCATGGTAATGAGGTCACGCTTTGTTTAAGCTGATTTTGATCTTGATCTATTTAGAAGGCAGTGGGCCTCCATGTCCATCATCTAATTAATGAATTATGACTCAGAAAAATAGCCAGTATTCTTTGAGCCGGATGACTCCAGCATCTTTCAGAGCTCAGGCGGGGGCTCGTGTGCGGCCTTGCTGCCTCAGTCCGAACAGCTCTGCATCACTGTGAAGGATGTCTGTGTAATTAGCTGAGGTGTAATTTGGTCCTGTATTTCAGCTGTAAATCTGTAGCTGGCTGCATGTTTGTGCTCAGTGAGAATGTGGCTAGTGTTTCCCGCTTTCTGCTCCCCAGTATTGTTATCTCACCCAGAGCTCGTCCCTATGACCTCGGGGCTTTGTAGCACTCTACTGCCATCCATGGGTGTGCACAAATGCTGCCATTTCTGCAGTTGGTGGCCATTTTCACCGTTTGAACTGATTAAAAATGCCCTTTATAGAGCATGCCCACAGGCTAGCAGCAGAGTGGATTTTTTTAGATGTTTATGATAAAACACAAGGTCATGTTGGCATTTATATGTGGACGCACCAAAAGGCTGCACAACATGTGTGCATGTAGATGTTCCATAGTGTTATATCTCCAGTATGTAGTGCAAATCTGAGTCCAAGCATGTGACAAGATAGCTACAATCACAAGTGTTTGAGCTCAGGACAGAAATAGTAGAAGCTAAGACACATGCAGGGTAAAGGAGAAACACATGATATGATGCCATTCTTTCTCTTTGCCAGAGGGGCCAAGAGAGACAACAGACAGAGGGAGAGAGTAAGAGGAGTTAAAGGCTAAATAAAATTCACAGAAAAGGAGAACAAAAGAGAGTGACAGAGAATTGGAGATAATGACAGAGCAAAGTAATGGCGAAAATGAGGCTGGACAATTTTTATAGTGGAAATTATGAGCAATGGCTGTGAAAATTAATCAAAAAGGATTAAATTAATACAGGTTAAATGACTGACTTCCTCTCTAGCTAATATTTAATGAAAGCTTGTTCTGCCAACAGACTCTGTGATTAGACAGTTGATTGGCAGAGTCCGGAATTCTTTGAGGTATGGCAGATTGTCCTTATGACACTTATTTTTTCAATCCATTATTTGGTCCATCACTTTACAAAAGATGGCATCTGCACTCTGTGAGAGAAATATTAAGTTTGAAAGAGTTCAGGTGTACTTCACTCTACATGGGTATAGCAAATACATAAGTTATTAACAATGGGCCTCATTCACCAATATCTTCCTAAGTTTTCTCTTAAATATGTTCTTAAGAAGGTTCCTAAGAAAAGTCTACGCCGGATTCATGACGTGTTCTTAAACAGCAGATTTGTTCGCATCTGTGTTCTTAGGATTGATGAATCCCACGTCTTCGTAACTGAAAGCGCGTGCCTGTTGTTCCTAATTAGCATAAGAAAACGCCCCGCAAATTCCCATATAAGGACATGACACTTCCTGTGCACCTCCTGGGAGACAGGTTTTCGGAGATTGTCGGAGCCGCGGTGGAGGAAGTACTGAATCTCAGTACTTAAATAAAAGTACAAATAACAAGAGACATATTTACTTTAGTAAAAGTATAAGGTTTCCACTACCACAAACAAGGCCTGGCTTTTTTTTTTAAGTTCCTATCCTAACCAGCATAAAACGGAAATGTGTTGTTAGGATCGGAATGCGGTTGGTTTTATTCATGGATGTATTTTAAGACAGTTTTATTTTCTTTAACCATGCAAGTAAGCAAATAAAGTGCGTGAAGCAGCGGACATGGGGAGATGTGAAGAGGTCCAGCCAAATAAATAAGATATGAACGCGTCTTACGCAGCCTGGCGGAGGAGTAAACGACGCTGTGGAGAGAAATAGCAACTTTGATTTAAAAACGGGAATACAAAACACAACACAAACGTTTTCATTTTCACTTTTACCGGAGGCTGTATTACCGAGGGTCAGCGGCGCTGCGCCCGGGCTCTGGAGCACCGGAGCCGGCTTGGATCGGCGTTGCCCCATATACAGTATCTACGGCAACCAAACTTCACTGGTGAGACAAACGTGTGACGGTCAAGAAGACGTTTTGGCAGGGGGGAAACTGATCAGAAAATGTAACGGAACATTGTAGAAATGTAGTGGAGTAGGAAGTATAGATAATTGCTGCAAAATGTAACAAAGTAAAAGTCAAAAGTAGGCTATGAACTATTGAGTCTACTTAAGTAAAGTACAGATATGTGAAAAATGTACTTAAGTACAGTTAGGACGAATTTGTAATTTGTTACATTCTACCATTGCATTTTGGCCCTATAAATAGCGATCAATCACCAAATAACGCAGGATTTAATCAGTTTAATTGCTGATGTAAATTGCAGTGTTAGTGTTTTTATTGCATAATATGATTTATTTTTCAACAAATGATCAGAAATACATTACAGTACAATACTATCATTGTAAACGACTGTAGAATTAAATAAAATGCAGTAAGCAATCATTTGGAGCAAATTGTCATAACTCAAATGTGCGTAAGAGTGCTTTTCAGTGTTCGTAGATTTTGTTCTTAGCTAAGAACAAATCCAAGTTAAGAAAACATTAGTGAATGCCAGAATCTTCGTAAAAAGTTCGTAAGAAGGGTTTAAGAACACATTTCTTCGTAAGAACGGTTGGTGAATGAGGCCCAATGGTCTTAGATGAAAAGACACCTTGAAATATAGGAAAAAAGGGTGCAACGGCCGTATGCGGCTCTTTGCCTGCTCCTTTGAGGCTCTTACTGTGTGGCTGAGGGCTGTGTTATTGGTGGATTTATTTATTTATTTTTTACTTTTTGAAACATTTCAGATAAGTTAAAAAAACAGCATTTGAATGATGCATTTGCCAATACATTTGCCAATTATTTTAAAATAAAAAATAATGCAGCAGAGTTTTTTTTATGGACCGATTCTGCAACCTGAGGAATAAAAGCTGCCCCAGATTTCTGAAAGAGTGGCCACAACCGAGTACAACCAGACCTAAAAAGGATTGTGGATAACAAAGACTGTGAGACTGTGTTGATCTAAGTAAGAAAAAAAACCTATGAAAGCTGCTATGTATTATGACTTTCATTAGATCTGGAAGTCACTGTTGCTGTTATAATGTGGATGTGCATGTGTTGTGTGGCTTTTTGCTATGGTGCGTATTTTTTTGTGGCTCTTTATGCTGAACTGGTTGGCCACCCCTGACATATGATGTGGGGGGTCTGATAGCAGCCGGCCTCTATATAGCTTCAGTTATTATAAATTCAGTAGGTGCAGCCTGCACACACAATGTTTTGTAATTGGCACAAATGAGTAAAAACGTATTAGTTCTCTGAGAAAAAAAAAACATTGTCATCAAACAAGAGAGAAAATAGAGTTGTCTGCACTGCTATTACAAAGAGAGAATAACATAAAGATAGCTGGGGAAACAACAGTTGCCTTTAAGGTTTTCTTTTGATGTGGTAATAATCTATCATCTAAAGAAATAAGAGTCTAATATAGTAGTATTACAGTAATATATACATATATATATCTGCTGACTGATTAATATTTATCAGAATTTTGCACCTGTTTATTTAATGATCCCAGCAAGACAGTTTGGTTTATTTTGTGGCCATGAAAGCTTGTTTTATTATTCTGGAGATCAATAAAAAGCTAAAGATAAAAAGATTTACACACATAGCGTCTGGCCCATTAAAAGTACTTCCAACTTTGTGAGCACCAATTCAAGTTTTGAGTGATGAAAAAAAAAAAAAATGGAAAATTAGGACATCCTGGCTTGTCCTCTATTGATGAAATAGTCCTTAAAGATCTGTAAGGGTTAATAATTGGTTTTAAGTTAAGGTAAGGGTTGGGGTAAGGCATGTAGTTGTGGGCTAGGAAATGCATTATGTCAAATAGGGCCCTCACTAGTATAGAGTAATGTGTGTGTTCAGTGTTTCGTAAGGCATTACTAAGAAATTTAGCAGTCAAACTGTACAAATTGGGGCCACTGGGGGAACATTTAAGATATCAATGTGCTGTTGATTTCTACTTGCAGTGAATTATCTAGCTTACTTGTTGCACAGTGGCCATAGTTGTACATGGGGTGGGTGGTCTCATTAATTATCCAAGATGGTGCATGAATAAGCAAAATCTTGAATGATTTTTTCATTTTCAGTCAGCCCTCTTACTTCAGTACCAAGCTTTCTTTGAGGAGGCTGAGTATGGGAGCTTGGTTAAATATAGATATAAGGGTAAAGGACATCCATATCCATGTTTAAATCTTTGCTGCCACCCTGTGAATGTGACGATTACTGCAATCTCTTTAGACGGTGCATCAAATGGAAATACACAGTATGATACATTACAAAAGCATCCTGACCCACACGAAGCTTGCGGGCAAAAACCCTTAAATATATGAAGATAATTTAAATATAAATGTTTACACATTATTATTGCACATCATATTGATCTATTAGATATACTTGTTGTTGGGCTATATATAGATAGCTGTTTGTTGAGACCAACTAGATCAATAAGGAATCACCTGTGAAATGTAATTAGATGATAGATGTGTTATCTTGACATGGCTTCAGTCTATTTCCAGCCCCCTGGACATTGTCATAACCCTACTTAGAAACCAGCAACAGTGTGTTTGTGAGTGTGTATACTACTCTGCATAGAACCGTTTACTAAAATCTCTGTTAGAAATTGAACGGTATGATTCTAAACAGAGCTGCCACATGCCCCCTCACATCTCCTTGACAGGCTCCCATAAAGTGACAACTACCTGTCACCAGTTTCAATATTGCACAACAACAAATGTCCTTCTGGCTGTGTGTAATGCAGCGTGTTGTGTGCAATGCCACTGGTAACCACACGGGGTCAGTCTCGCTGCAAAAATAGGAGCAGACACAGGCGTGAGTGGGAGCCAGCAGGTGAGCTGAGGAGTGCTGACATTTTTTGGATGGGGCTCAGAAAGCTGTCTCTTCTCATATCACTTCACAGTACACCACACACAGAGGAGCCCGTATCACTCACCCCATGTGACTGTGTGGGGAAGGGAGCCCATCCATGGCTGACAAACTGAATAAGTCAGCAGACCAGGAAGCGGGCAAGAAAGGGAGATGACCTGGCCGTTTTGTCTGAGTAGGCCATTCTGTCATCATTATTCATGGTTGTTTAGGGCGTAACACCACACTGACAGTGTCCCAGTACCTTGCCTGAAATTGTTGCGAGAAAGGGGTTCAAGCTTTTAGCTAGTTCCCATACCCCTCATTCCATCTGGGCCATTGAAGTAGAGCTAAGTGGCGAATCTAAACTTCAGAAAACTTCTTAAATCTGTCCTGAAATAAACTCAAATCAGGCTCGAGACATAGTCTCTAAGGTGATTTGACACCAGTAGGCAGCAAAGCGGTGGGTAAGCTATCTGACACTGGCTTACCTGCTGTGCTTGTGCTGAAAAGCTAAAGCCATTACAGCAATAGAACAATGGTAAAACTGCACCACTTGAAAAATAACACGTAATCCCCCTTATTCAAGGAAAGCAGGCTATATCAACCAGGCAAGAAAAAATCCAAGCTTTATTCATCAGTTTTACATTGTTTTGATAGCTCTAATCTATTCCATCACTTATGTTAATTGAATCATCATCCGAATTTGAACTTGTGCACTAGTTTTATAGAAAAAGGAACAGTAAGTGTCAAGAAGACATGTAGCTGAAGATAGTGATATTGTTACGCCTCAGGCAGAGTAAAGTTGGTAAGATACTGTAAAAGTGCAAGCTACAGGCTGACTTAAGATATGTCATGAAGCAGAATGACAGATGAGCTGTCAGAAGCAGCCGTTGGCAGGAGCTGGATCTCTTCCACATTAATACCTTGCTGCCCATGTCTCCCCCTCATGTCCCTGACCAACCATCTATCTACTCAACCCTCTTCATCCCTGGTCCTCCATCCAGTGTGATGAGGACAGTCTACTTTGTCTGGGATGCCTATGGCACACACATGCCACATAACATAGAGCACAGATCAGCCCTCTGAAATCAGTCTCTCTCTGATAACCATGCCACTGAAATGTATGTACACACACACACAGACCAAGATGTGAGTCATAAAAGAATAAAAAGAAAAGCCTTTCAGAGAAAGAGAAAAGAATGGATATATGCATGCAAAACAGGACTGGCAAGAACAGAGCAAATCCTGATTGGGAGGGGTTGAGACAGAGAGGCAGCCAATGTGCAGCTCTGCATCTTGAGGAAGAGAGGGGAAGAGAGAGGGGGAGAGAGATAAGGGGAGAGTGAGGAGGTGATAGAGATGGAAAGAGAGTGAGAGAGAGGGAGAGGGTGAGGCTGAGGCAGTTACTCTGAGAGGGAAGATTCCAGCGTGATGCTGTTGGATGTGAGCTGCTCTCCTCTAATCGGTCTCTGGCTGTCCCTTTGACTGAGCCAGCGGTGTGTGAGTCTGGTAACTGTGCTTTACCAGCTCTGGGGGCTCTTCCGCTGCTCTGGCTGAGGCAGAAGCTGACTGGCTGGTTCCCTTCCTGGGCTGTCTGGAGCAGAGAGGGGTTTGACTGGAGCCGAGGTCCAGGGCAGGGCAGGGTAGGGCTGGCTGTAGGGCCGTTTGCGCCGGGGCCCCACAGGGAGCAAACATGAGTGTTCCCATGCTAAAGATCGGGGCGGTGCTCAGCACCATGGCCATGGTGACCAACTGGATGTCTCAGACTCTGCCCTCTCTGGTAGGACTCAACGGGACCACCATCTCCAGAGGGGGCACCTCGGAGAGGATTGTCAGCGTGCGTATGACTCCCTTTGCTTTTTTGCAAGTGTGTGTGCACTGTATTTGTCTGTGCATGCTCTCGCTGTAATAAAGAAAGAAGGATGAAAGAGAGTGACACAGCAGAAGACAGAGGGAGATTGTGAAGAAATGGAAAGATACTAGCATGTGAGTTTGTGTGCGTCTATATGTTTAACTACAGAAACAGCAGAGGGGTTTCAGAGAGTGGTGTACATGGGAGTGGGACTTCGAGACTCTGTCTCGAGGGCTATGATGTATTAATAGTAGAGAGAAGATGGAAGTAGACATGCATGTGAGAGCAATGTTTCAACCAAACATGAATGATGCACATGTTGGTGTGTGAGTCACATTTAAGTATAATGATGCCAAAATGTGGGCTTGTGACTGTGAGTTATGGTGAGAGGCGGAGGATGCAGTTAGGACGGCTGTGGTAAATCATATGTTTTTGCCGGGTGACGGGAGGTAGAGAGCTGTTCTGAGTGATGTTCAGGCTGATCCCATCTGTCAGTCACCTCCAGGGTGAGAAGGACAGCGCTCAGATTCAGAGGTGATGGGGAAGACGGGCAGGTTGAGACAATGTTACAGTACGTCTTATTTGTCCCTCGCTCTGTTCATCTCTAAATCCTCTCAGTCGTCCTCTCCTCAAATAAAACACTGGCGTGTAGGGAGGTCATACAGGTATAGAAAGGGCATTGGAGGGGTTTTGTAAGAAAAAAGTTCTGATATTTAAATCAAAGACAGAAGTTTTTCTTCTGTTCAATGCACACACAAATTGTATGTGTCTGTCTCAGAGTGCTAATAGCGGGTGAGATAGACAATGACAAATATCAAGCAGGCAAATAAATTAGATATTTTCAGGTTCATCAGCGGTTAATGATTGTCTTTGCCTCTATCCTGAGTGAGTTTTATGGCACTTTACCCATTAAGCAAATTCCTTGGTCTGTTGAAATGATTGAATAAAATTGAACGTCCCAAGAGATCTGAGACCATCTGGATGTGTGTGTGTGTGTGTGTGTACGTGCATGCCTGCGTGTATGTGCGTTTGTTTAAATATGTACCCCGAGTATGTTTGGGCATTCTTTTCTCAGGGGTGAAGGTCCATCTGTTTAAAGAAGAGTGTTATAATTCATCACGGTTCGTTAAAACATAATGCCCGCTTTATATGTCGCAGTGAGGTGTCAGGTTGAAATGTTTTCTTTGGATAGAAGGTCGTCTTAGCACTTACAGTTTTACCTTTGTGAAAATGTCAAGCATCTCAGTAAAAGCATTATCCTCCAAATTCGGTTTTATCTCTCCTACATATCTCAGCAGGTAATTTTGAGTACAACATCAAAGATGATAAACTCCTAATCTAATCTCTGTAGCGATGTCAGAGTGTAAGGCATGTTTAAATTATTTACAGCACTAAACTCTATAATCCTATTGAACACCCACCTTTCCCCAGGGGGTATGGCCCGGATAAGCCTTCCATTTATTTTCTATACTTGCTTATCTTGCTCAGGGTCAAGGGGAATAAACAATGTTGCAAGGTTTCTTTTCAGTAAACTCATTCTAATCAAGACTCATGACTGGAAGCCTTATCATTTGCATTTCAAAAGACTGGAGACAATACAATATTATACATTTTTTACAGTTATGAGTGGATATTTTTCTTTCAGGCAACTCTCATTCACAACCAATGGAGGAAAAAGGATGCCATTGAAGTTTATTTCATCAAAGTTTCATCAAAACTGATGAGCCAGTTGTATTGTGCCAGGAATTATTACAGTATAACAGTCTGTTGTGATGGGAAATGTCTTCGCTTTGAGACAGGAATAATCTCCTCTCATAAACAATGCTGAATAAAACTTTAATGTAAAACCTCGCCTGAAAGTCCCATCACTATTAATGAGACATTTGCCTGTGATGATCTTAGAAGCAGTCATGACTCACACAATGTTTAGAGCTCTAATCAAAGACAATCTAGCCACGTTCTTGTGAGACAGTGTTGCTAGTGCGCCAATGGCCATTGCATGGCTGCTCCCCACCCTGGCACTCATGCATGCTGCATCCCATATTCTCCCAGCTCAGAGCCATTTTCAAATTCTGCTTCACTTGCTTTCAGTGCCTGTCTTCTAACCAGCTAATCCAAGAACACAGCTGACTGAATTTATATGCGCCTTTCTTCGATGGCACTGAGCACAACACTGCCTGGATGCTTGTTCACATCTGGATAGTGCAAACCCATGTTCCTTAATGAGCGGAAGAGACCCTGGAACTCTAACACTTACATGGAACTGGTAGCCGCACAGGATGGTCAAGCCAAGATAAACCGCAGACCTGCCAGGGTGTGCACACACAAAATATTATTTATAATCATATAATAAGAAATTAATTGTTAATCTATTAACAAAATTGACATTCATTTTGCAGTTAGCTATACTTAATATTGCTTAAGTGGAAGAAAATTGTCTTTTATCATTAGTTTTAAAGCTGAAATCAAGTCAAAGAGAACACATAAAATCACAGTCAACGCGGCACTGCCATATTTGTTTTGCGACATGTTAATCACTAAAAATGACAACTTTATTTTGATCTGCCTTTAGCTGGAAGAAAATTCCATCTGTAATGCATGGCATCATTTTGTTCAGAAAGACATCATACTTGCAAACAAGTCTTCCCAGTGATTAGATACATAATAAAAACAAGATTGTCTAAGACTTGAGCCCTGATGTACTCCACAAAGTCAATTAAGATAGATGATGTCAGCTTTACAGTTCTAGACAAAAATCACTTCAGAAGTACCTGCTCACTGATTCTCTCAGTCTGGATAGCACTTTTAATAAATGCAGTAGCACAATAGTTAAATAAACTAATTTTGTCTGTATGTGTTAATGTGTGCATGTAAGATGTGCATACATAAATAAACCTTTACGTACTGTGGTTGTATATCCATAATACCGCACTGAAGACAGCACAGTAGTATATGTGTGTGTGTGTGTGTGTGTGTGTGTGTGTGTGTGTGTGTGTGTGTGTGTGTGTGTGTGTGTGTGCGCGCGTGTGTGTGTTTGCGGTGACTCTCCCTTTGATATCTAATAAAAGAAAGCTGTGAGGCAGAAGAGTGAAGAAAATATTCTCACCATCAAAAAGGAGCATGGAACAAATGGCAGAGTACAAAAGCTAGAGCTCAGAATCTGATTGGGGTCACCCTTGTCTGTCAATGTGCAGGACTGTAAACTTTATCACATCCACTCTGCAATCCAATAAAGCAGATTGTAAAGAGTGATTCTTGGCTATGGATTAAAGATTAAACACAGCTGCAAAAGTTTATTTCAGCACTTTATTTTTATGTTTATTTGTGCTTCCTTCAACCAAACAAAGTTGGTTTGAAAAGTTCAGACCCTGACAGGTGTCCTCTACTACCTAGTCAATGTTAATCGGTGTGCAGAGCCAGAATCACAGTGAAAGCCAATCTTGTAATATCATTTCAAATTGTTTTGATACATGAGCTAATTGTCTTGCAGCCTGTGTACGAAGCAGTATTGATCCCAGACTCTATAGTTGGGCTCATAATCAGGCTTTTGACATGGTTCATTTGCAATAATGAGTGTAATTTCAATCCAACTGAATTTATGCCTGAATCATTGCTTTGCCCTTCAAAAACAATTTGATGATTTTACAATCCACACATTTCTGCAATCCTATTTCGTTCATTGAACCACTGACTGTTGTAACAGTTTATACAGTGTTTTCTCGCACTTGCTACCCTGCTACTCTCGTCTCCCCCCCTCTATTTAACACTAGCCGTGATAGAGCTATCTTGTAGCATCTAACAACAGAGTGGATGCCAAATGCATTACACCACCAGACATGGCACTAGCAGCCTGTTCCAAAAAGTATAAAATTGTGGCTCGTAAGCACTGAGCAGGGGTGAGTGTAATTTTCACTTTCATTCTCACTTCTCCAACAGCCCCCCCACTTAAAAAAGAGTGCTTGACGCATCTGTCCAACCCCACTGTCATTTTAGTATGATCCGGATTGGAACGAGTGAGCTGCAGATGGAAAGCGAGCAGGAGTGATGGAGTGGGAGGGAGTGCGAGGCAGCAGGGAGGAAAAAGGAGGCAGCAGGGAGAGGGGCATGATAAGTTTATGAGTCATATTATTGACTGGCAACCATGCTGTGCTGATTGTGGTAATCCGTTTTCCTTGGGCACAGGAGAGACCAGGGACTTCACTAGGAGTCTTCATTGAATTTTATTGTAAAGGCCAGCAGCTGGCCTCTGCATTAAGGATTGACTGATTGTTCCTTTGAAGAGTGGGTAGGGTTAGGGTTAGGGTTAGTAACGGTATGAAAATTTAACCTCACGGTTATAGTGACCAAAATTATCACGGTTTCCGGTATTATTGCGGTATTTTTAAAAGTGTGTTCTACATGTTCAGAAAGCACTGATAGGCCTACACAAGCTGAAATAGTTTCAAAAACTGTAACAGTGTTTATTATATTACAAAAATATAGGCAATAGGCTTGAAAACTGGCTACTGAAACCCTGGCCCGCTGCAGATCCACGAAGATTTAATTTCAACTCGTACATGAAGTTAACTATGAAGTTGTATTTGACGTTACATGTGAAGTTGGATGTGGTTCTGAAATTTAAGCAAATAATAATGCACATTAATAAGCATCAGACTTAATATGAACATTTACCAAAACTAAATGTTATAGCCACTAGCATATAACAAGAAACAATACTAAGAATTACATTCATTTCTCTGTAATAATTAACATAAATGTAACATATTGCTCAGTAACACAAACTGAGAATAAGCCACATATATTACAGCACACATATCCATAACAGAGCAAACAGCGTAATACACCTTTAATAGCTAAGCACGTGGCTCCACAGCGCTAGTCTGTTTACTGGCGATTGCCCGTTGCTAGCACATTGCCCTAACACAACCTGAATATCAATACGTGGCTGCACAAGTTATATTAAACAATCTGCACATCTGTCAGCTATGCAATAAGAAACACAGCAACAGCAATATTATCAAGGCAATAATCTCTCTCTCTCTCTCTCTCTCTCTCTCTCTCTCTCTCTCTCTCTCTCTCTCTCTCTCTCTCTCCAAATAAATGTCATTTCGTAACACGGGCTAAACTTATGTAGCAGAACACTTATTGAAATATGAATACACATAGCTTTAACATTTACACAGATAACGAGGCAGTAAAACCCATGACAATTTAGCAAGCTACACAATAGTTTTAACTTACATTCTGGGCTACACACATCACTTCAACAAGTCCGAAAACGGGAAAGGAATGATAAAGAAAAAAGTTTAACAGCTGCTGCATGCTGTCCCCTTCTCCTGTCTGAGCGCGAGTAATTGGGAGGAGATCAAAGCGATGACTCTCGTCACTGATTGTTCAATCATCTCAGAAGAGTGAGCAAGTGTTACTATGGCCTTTTTTACAAGGCTGATAAATGTCCTGAGCGCTGTCATCTCCTCCTTCCGCCATGATTCCAATTTCAAGAAACGCATGTTGTAGGCTACGCAGTGCACCTGAGTGGCAAATTCAGGAGACTCGGATGAAACTGGGAAGGATTAAACACAGGGTTTCCACACCGTGGTAATCCACTGTAATAATAATAATATTTTAAATGAAAACGGTAATTATTATCGTCAATATTTTTACCGTGGTTTACCGTTACACCAGTAATCGTTACATCCTTCAGAGTGGGAGTGTGTATTTGCATGGTCAATTAAAGCAATACCCAGCAAATGAATGAAATGAAAAATGAGGTCTGAATGTTTGGCCATAGTATAGATAGAAGTGAGCTCTGTGTAGCAGGGACAGATGTTTCTACTTTTCTGGGGACAAGCATTTTAGAGAAGTTAATGACTGGCATCGAACATAATTGGGAGGGAGAGAGAGAGGAAAACAAAGTGAAGCTGTAGAACTTGGTTTAACAAAGTTGGGATGGAAACAAGAAAGAGAGGGAATACATTGGTAGCACCTTAATTTGTTACCCTTAGTCCCCTTGACGCCTTTAGTATTCTTAAAATGCTTATTTCTTTCTCTTGACACAACTTTATCTCAGTTCTACTCCTCTTACACTGTCCCCTGTGGCGTTGCAGTTTCTCAGATGTGATGGAAAGCTCAGCTCATAGTGTAGCGGTCAGCTCTCTCCCATATCTCTGGTTTATAACTTCCTGTTTGCCCCTTCTGCGTGCTGCTTATGAAAGTTATTATAGACTTCCCGTCATGCTCATGAAGTAGGGAGCTGTAGATTTATGATCTCATTTAGTTTTGACTTTCCAGCAGCCAGCTCCAGAGTCGGTCTAATGAAATGCCAGAGGAAGTTCATCCTGCAACTCTCAACAGCGATACCACCAGCTTGAATGTCTAATTGGATAATCCCTCTGAACTTTGTTAATCACTAAAGGGTTCAGAGCACCTTTGCACTTTGAGGATGCGCTCAGGTAATAGCACGAAGTGATTAGTTAGTTAGTTTTCATAATAATTGCCTCAAAACTACACATATTATGTGATCTGAATCGGATCTCTACGGTCTGCAGAGTACAGGAGGCAGAGGAGGAAAGTTGGAATCACATTTGGTTACTGCTTTTAGCTTAGTAATGGCCACATCCTCTTATCTCATCTTCTCTATCCCACTCTCAGCAGGGATTTAACTAAAGTTGTCATTCAGCATTGTAACTGGGCAGCGTTTGAACTAAGCTCGATGAAATTACAGCCATCTGTCTTTCTCGTCAGCCTTTCTAAAACCACAACTCTTTCTTTTCTGCCTATCAGTAACTCCATCTTAAATCGTTTTTAGGAGAATGGGAGGTTGTGGTTAGAAGACATGCCAGCAGTGGATGGTGGGACTTCATAAGCCTAGGCTGTCACATGTGATGTCATGGGAACAAAGGAAACCTTGGGGTGGCGCAAAAGGGGCAGGCCAAAAATCTTAAAGAGAAATTTTCACATTAGTGAGCAAGCCCAATTGATTTTTTCATCCCTTTTGCCCTCTGCGGTTTCCTGTTGTTTTCATTGCTGCTGTCTTCTTCCTTAATGGGCTTTTGCATGGCAGCCATGACTGTGACAGCTTCAAATCTGTCACTTCCATATTCTATTTAATTCCTCACATCTAATGGGTGGATTTCTGGGACAGTGAACTGAACACCTCCTCTCTCCTGAAACCACTGCCTGCGTCTGGGAGGAGAGGATTATCCCCCAGACCTGAAGTGCCCCCAGCTAGCCGCCACTGATTGAATGGCTGTGGCTCAGCGGTAGAGCGGTTGCCTGCCAATCGGAAGGTTGGTGGTTCAATCCTTGGCCCTGCAGTCCCATGTCGAAGTGTCCTTGGGCAAGACACCAAAACCCTTGTTGCCTTTGGAGTTGCGCATTGGAGTGTAAATGTGTGTGACTGATTATCTGATGAGCAGGTGGCACCTTGTACGGCAGCCTCAGCCACAGTGTATGAATGTGTGTGAATGGTGAATGGTTCCTGTACAATGTTAAAGTGCTTTGAGTAGTCGTTGAGACTAGAAACAGTCCAAATGTTAACACTCTGAGGCCTGACCTGCCTGCAGTATGCAAGCATCCACCTGAACTGATTCTTACCCTGAAGTTGTTTTTCTAGCACTAATGAGATATTGGATAGGGATAGGCTGCATGGTGTGCTCAATATGTTAAATGAACCAATGTCAATGACCCGCTCTTTGCTGCAGTCATATTTACATTTAACTAGTGTTTCAAAAACCTATTCAAGTTTACTACTTGCACCCTGAGAGGTCAGTTTGATATGAGCGCTGATAGATCGTCTTGCAACGGCTCAGGCACAAAGCATATAGGGACAAAACACATTTGCATTTAAAAATTACCTCTTCCCTGCTGCTCTCAAAACTGCCACTGTGATGAGAATGGGGAAGTTAGTGCAGAATGGATAGTTGGGTAGTAATGAAATTGGAACCGATTCAAATAAGCTCTTAATTTCAGCCCAGCATTTATGAAACATTAATGAAGAGAGGAGGAGATGTGATGCTGTGAAAACTCCCTGGCTAGGGAAAAAGCACATGAGGAGCACAGCATGAGTTTAAACATGTTGGAAAATGAAGAAAGTATTGTGATAATGGAGCTGACATGCCTCCAATATTACTTTGTTTAATTTTGAATTATTGCTTATTACTGCCCACTATGTAACATATCATAAGAAATCAGTGTGACACAAACTGTGGCTGACTTTCAGGCTGATAGCAGTATGAAAAATGTATGCCCACTTGCATCCTTTTGCAAGAATACTTCTTAACCAAAAGTGAATATCTGGTGCGTAGGCAGACAGCCCCCACATGTATGGATATAAGGCCATTTAATTGAATGCAGGAGGCTGCACATACCCTCAGAGTGAGTAACATAAGTGGATTCTGCTGTTTGAGGCAAGCTAACCCCCACCTGTTAACACCACAGGATATCAACTGTAACAAGAAGCCGGTGTGCCATGCTGTGGTGTCAAGCACCACTATCCTGAACACGTCCACAGTATTGTAGCCGCCATTACATATGCTCTTCTACAGTCGTGCGGTAATCGTGCATACAGCTGCAGGGATTTCCAAACAAACCCTCTCAATGGTAGATCAGTAGTGGAGCTGCAGTTTAAAATGCATGTACAAATGTATGCATTATTAAAAATCTGTAAAATTTACATCATGTATATACTTTTGTAAGAACAGACATATACTGTATGTGCTCTTCTTGTACAGCGGCAGATATTTACAGATACACACATTAATGCTCACAGACATAAAACACATGAGCACTCACACACTCAAACACATGCTGCAATAAATCAGAAGTCCTGACAGTGAGTGAGATGCGGGCAGAGCAGCAGACAGAGGAAAAGAATCTCCCCCTCAGGCAATGGCAGAATGAAATAGACAGTCAGATGCAGTTGAAAAAATTGAAGGAGGCTCTGCTGTGAAGACTGGAGTCACTGCAGGAACTGGCTGCACACTGACTCACAAATATGTATAGATATTAAGAATAATAGAATAATACTTTAGGAAGTATGTCAATAAGTTCCACCGTGAGTCAGTCGGTCATACTGAAATATGATTAATGTATGTATGTAATACTGTATGAATAGAAAACGTGAATAGAATATTACTCCTTCCTTAGTTTAATTAAATTCAGAGAGTCTAGAGAGTCTACTAAAAAAATGTATAATTCAATTGTCATGGCTGACATTACAGCACATTTAAGTGCCTCACGTAGCTATAGTCTGTTGGCCACAATTCAAGAAAATTGAAGCCACGCATTCTGAGAGAGTGAGGGAAAAAGAAGGAAAGGCAGTGAGTGCAGGAGAGGAAAGGGAGAGAGGGTTGGGGTGCCGAGGGATTGGCAGGAGTGACAAGATGTGACAGTGAGCACATTGGCTTTCAGGGTGGTTGCTACTTTACACTCCAATCACACAGTCCCTCTGTCCCCCAAGACATTTTAATCTGATCCCCCGACCCAAGGAGACGAGAGCACAGCACAACACTGCTCAGAGCAAAGAAGGAGAGTGGCAGCGAGCCGAGCCACAAGATTTTATTTCCAGCCTTTTCCTTCCACTTATGTGGATGGGTCTTTAATTTTATCACTAAAATGGCTGCTCCTGCTCTCATTACATTTTGCTTTATAAGCCGAGTGTGTGTAGGTGCAGCATGAATGAACGGGTCGTCCTGGCCAGGCCTTTGCATGTGCTTGTGAGCACACAGCACTACTTTTGATTGGATTAGTCAGAGAGAGAAATCCACCCTTACAGCCTCGCCCCTCCTACACTGGTTACGGGGCTGCATTATCGATCCCAAACAGCTCCATTTCCTCTCTGTGGCCAAACTTATTAGATTCTCTGCTTTGACACAGCCTGGCCTGATCCCTCCCTCTTCCTCTTCTCTTTGAAACGCCCATTTGCCTCCCATTCGTCTTTGTCTTTCTTCATCCTCCATCAAGCTCTTACTCTATCTCTGTCACGCTGTTGTGTTTTTCATCCCTTTGTGTATTTTCCACCAATGTTCTTTGTCTTATCTTAATCTGCACCCATTTCTGCTTATTTTCTCCCTCTGACTCTTCTATCCGCGATCTCTCTCTTCCTTTTCCTGTCTCTGTCAATCTCTGGCTTCACTTTCTCTCTCTCTGTTGACTCCATGTAATTTTGAGTAGTTGGAGGGATCAATTGCCATTAATTGCCTTTGGGGAACAGTAACTTTTGACAGGGTTGCAAGAGAGAAAGAGAATGCCATGGAGAACTTATGACTTTGCAGCTAACGTATGGTGACAGAATGGGCACAACTAATCACGATATGGAATGTATTAAAGAGTCTTTCTTTTCTCCAAACACTTTCTACAACACTTTCAAGTATTAGATACATCTATTAGTTTAGAAATATTTAATAAGGGTGGAACACTTTTCAGATTACTTACAGTCTGGCAGAATAAAATATATTGTCTGCATTCATGCATTTTCAAAAGCCTGGCAACATAGATAAACAACAGCAGACAGAAGCAACCCGTTTCTTCTCTTGGTCTAAGATATATATATGTCTCCATGTTTCTGCAGGCTCTGTACCCAAGCCCAGAGGAGGGCTGGCAGATCTACAGCTCGGCACAGGACGCAGATGGGAAGTGTATCTGTACCGTGGTCGCACCAGCCCAGAACATGTGTAACCGCGACCCACGCAGCAGGCAACTTCGCCAGCTCATGGAGAAGGTGACAGCTGTCAATAACACGCTCACTTTGAAACACGACTGTTAACCACGCAGACACACAAACTGCTACATTGCACTGTGCTCGTGTCTGGCGCCGTCTGCCACATATAGGATACTGAAGTGAATAGTTTTACTTCCTTTATCCCACAGTTGAGCAGTCATGCAGATTAATATGACGGCAATCGGAAGATTGTTATTGTTGGTTGAACTTTTCTTTTTTGAGCAGCAGAGCTGCTTACAGTGCCTTAATAAGAGAAATGTCCTAAACTTACCCATGGAATTAGATTCACTGAGCCTTAGCATTCTAAAGTGTCTTTTATAAATATAAATACATTAGATAAGAATTAAGAAGATTAATTGTTTCACAAATCAGTGAAGATAGCAAATGCTTTGTTTGCCTAGTTACACAGTAAATGCTGCACACTAAATCTGTTTATTCAGACTTGTGCTCATTCTGTATTCCTCTAAGTGAAAAATATAAAGCTTGATTTGAGGTAGTGCGGAGGCTCCACGCAGAGCTTTCGCCATAGCCTACATAAGTGGCCTGATGTTTATACTTGTACGTTGGTGTGTGCGTCGAGCCAGCATGTGTGTGTGTGTGTGTGTGTGTGTGTGTGTGTGTGTGTGTGTGTGTGTGTGTGTGTGTGGGGAGTGGGTGATAGAGCGAGGGAGAAGTGAGAGAGTGACGGCGATTAGCTTCGGACTAAGTTGTGACTCTAGAGTCATAGTGAGAGAAAGTGTCTCCCCTGTGCTTTCTGAGCAAGGTGGGACATCTGTGGCGGGAAAAGTTAACCCTCTCCTTGATTTCATGTTGTTTATGGAGAAGGAGAACCAGGAAATGAGTAGGGGGAAATGCAACGCTACCAAGCCACGGCCGAGCGATGTACGTCGCCGCGAGGTGTAGTTACATTATTTGAGAGATGCACGTCAGGCTACGGCATAGGATCCGACGTAGGTTTGTGTCTCCACGTACCCACGTACATAGATATTACGCAGAAGTATAAATCAAGTTTAAGTCAACGCTCTTTTTTTGTGAATACTGGTGTCATGTATGACAAGCAAATACATGTAATGTCATACAAAAACGTTTACACAAGCGGAACTCTCAAGCACACTACACTGTTTCAGCAACCAGACAATAAATCCATGTTTTATTTACAGCATTATTGACCTACTCTGCAGTGCAGTGCATGCAAATGTAATTTCCTGCTAGTGGCTAGTGCATAAACACACCGACAAACACAGATCAGGAGTAAGAGTAGAGGCAGAGGAGAGGACCTCTGCTTATAAGGGATCCACAGTTGCTTGTTGACTCTCAGATCTGCAACTGCATTAATTGGCGGTTTACTGATTGGCATCTTTCCATTCTTTAGTTGTCTTTTCCAAAACTACATAATAAAAACCTGAGAAATAATGTTTAACAGCTTTCACTTACTTGATGGGCCGTGGCAGCTCATTCACAGCAGAGTTGTTCTTGTGGACGCTCCAAACCAGCGAATTGGTGAATGAGAGGGTGGATGCTGGGAGCCTGGGAAAAAAGATGTAGAAACGAGTGTGTAAGAATGACATTGATGTGCTCTTTTGAGGTGAGATGGGGGTAAACTGAGATGCTGGATTGGCTCTGAGATCCTCATGGATCAGTGAGACACCTGAATTCACATATTGCATTAATTCTCACCAATGTCCTCATTCTCAGGTTAATTCAGTAACCATTATGTTTTCTTATTTCGAGGTACGTAATCAGCTGCTCATCGGTATTTCATGCTCATGTTTTTTTTTCCGCCACTGGAAAGAACTTCTGAGCTGTCAACATTGCACAGTGATCCTGTTAACTGTAAATGAGCTTTCTTGCAGAAAAAGACAACTTTTGGGGGGGTGAAGACATAAAATACAGGTGAAAATGAGGTTAAACCCATCTGCTCCTCTTAAAAGAAATAGCATATTTATCTGTGAAAATCAGTAAAACCTTACAGAACAATCAATTAGAAAAGACATGAATACTACTTTAAAAGCGTATAATGTTATTTGTTTAATTATGTCAGAGAAGTGAATATTTCAGCTCTAAATTTTAAGGGGAACCGTTTGTGTTGCTGCATTGTACTGCATGTCAATACAATACACAAAATAAGCCCTCAGAAATTACCACAGAGTGAAATCATCGCCTCTCTGTCACAGTCTCTGAATATTATAAGCTTTGCAAATATCTTTTTTTTTTTGTATTGGATTGAATTACATAAATGTGGGTGTATGTTTTTGTGTCTACCCTCTGGACATGCACACTGCTTGAAAGACAGCAGTTATCAGAGCCAAGCGTTCCCATCAAAAACAAGCAAAGCACAGCCTAATGAGGACACCTGGGGTCAGCGCTATTTCAGCTACACACAAGTGAAAGCCACAAGTTAAAAGACTATGTGTCTGTGTATGTGCATAACAGCACCATGCTCGCTAAGACATCCTCGTTTGAACCCAAAGCATGTGTGGGAATTATTTGAGCGGACCAGATCCACAAAGGCTCTCCCGGACACAGAATGCCAAGGTTGCACTAACAAAACTGCCCTCTGTTCAAAGAATGTAAAGTAGCCTTGCGGAAAAGCCTCTATTCAGCTTTCTGCAAGGGCAGACTAAATACCATCCAGGGCAGAGTTAGCCCTGAAGGACAGTGGTGTGAGAATGCTCACGGCGCTAACTCTAGAACACCTCATCCCCCTTTGACCTCTCTGACTGACTAAAAGTTAAGATGAGATCAATTGAGATAGGAGGGCACAGTCAGGCATGCATACACTACACACAAACACTTTAGGATGTGGTTTAGAAAGTGAGTCATTACACTGGACACCTGCGACTGATTGGATTCTGGGAAGTATAAGTGTGTGGAGCATATTATGCGGCCAGAAGAAAGCGTGAAATGCCTGGTGTGTGTGTGTGTGTGTGTGTGTGTGTGTGTGTGTGTGTGTGTGTGTGTGTGTGTGTGTGTGTGTGTGTGTGTGTGTGGATCAGTTATCGTGGCTCAGAGGATGGAGCAGTCCCAACTGCCACCACAGCCCAGGAGGATGGTGACACTGCATTTGTTTAGACTCAAGGCAGGTGGAGCTGTTTACTGTTACACATTCATCCAACTATTCCATCTGTAGTGCTGTCAAATACGTTTTTAATTGGTGAAGAAAATATATTCTGACCAAATATTCCCTGGCTAGTTCATGAAGCACGTGGGAGATAAGTTGGGTGTAGAAAACTGTAGGCTGGACATAAACTAATTGAGTGGGCTGTCATAGTGTAGGCAAGCAAGGCATTTGGTGCTAAACAGACTTCATGTCATACTGTGACCTTTGAGAATTGGGAATGTTTTTGTTAGGAGTGATTTGAATAAATATCTTCTGTGCGCTTGGAGTTTTAGTGTTGCGTGTCTCTGTGGGTGGGTGTCTGTTTGTGTGGTTAGTTGGACATATGTACACATGAGCCGCCTATATGCACCACAACCCTGCAACATTTGTCAATGTTCGGATGATTTCTGGCCAGTTCAGTGCAACGTGCAGCAAATGAGGGGGTGTATGAAACAGTAGGCTGGTTATGCATCAACAGAGTGGGCTGTCGAATTGTGAGCAAGCGGAGTACTTAGTAAAATTTAAACATAGTGCAAAACTGAGAACTGAGATTAAATAAACACCTACTTGACAGCATGTTTGCAGCTCCATGAGATTTATTCTGTTTGCATTATATCTTGTATGTATCCATTAACTTGTACACTGTCATAATGGTACTGTAGGCATGCTACCCTTCTGTTTTGATAGCTGTGGGAGATAGTATATTTATATTCTAACTGGGTACCTGTTGACTTTTATTGCTTATGAATATGTTGTGTATAATTTGTATATTTATCCTGATACATTCTGGACAACTGTGCTGCTTTTTCATAATACGTTGGCCTTTCATCTTGGCTATTCTTGCTTTTTGTTTCCTATTTTTTTTGTATTGTTAATCTCGGGTGTCCGAGACCTGGTGCTAATACATGCCATAGTGCATGCAAAAGTGTTAATCTGCACCATGAAATTACCAACTTTTTCTAAACGGTCTCCTGCTCTTCCTCTGACAGATAGAGACTCAGCCAAAGGGACAAAATTATAATGTATTCTCATGTGAACTATTTATGTCAGCACAGCTTAGCCAGTGTATCCCACCATAATGGTTATTATATTGCCAGATTCCAGACAATGCCACTTACTTATATACATATATCCCACTTACAAATATGAATATATATTTCTACTGGTATGCTTCCTAGTGACATTAATGTACAAATATGAAGAAAAACTATTCCACCTGTGTGTGCATGGTAATAATTCTGTAGTGCAAAATAGTTCAGGCTACAGCACAAATATTTACGCTTCTGAGTTGAAAATGTCCCCGGATTGTGTCTCAGAAATCTGATCACCTTACCCTGGGGACCAATACAGCCTTATTGATAATAATAATAATAATAATAATAATAATAATAATAATAATAATAATAATAATAATAATAATAATAATAATATCATAATTTCTTTATTGATTATATTTTGTATTGGTAATCTGAGTCTGCAAGTAACTAGTAGGCCTAGGCTAACTAAAGCTGTCAGATAAATGTAGTGGAGTAAAAAGTGAAATATTTGCCTATGTAAGTTAATACAGTAGAAGTATAAAGTAACGTTAGCAGAAATAGAAATGCTCAAGTAAGTACCTCAAGTAGCCTACTTGTATGTACAGTACACCTAACATTCACTCAAGTAGGCTGACGTCAGCCTACTTGAGTGAATGTACTAGTTTCCACTACTGGTAACTGAGTTGAGAAATACCAGAGACAGTTTAGTATAGGTAGGATCTTTGGAAACGCCATGTAGTTAGCTAGCTAGATAGCTAATGCTAGCTAGTTTAGCTTCAGGAAGGTGGCTTTAAACAGTCTGCAACTTTCGCCTATTTATTTTGCATTGTTCTGGCAGCGGCTAATGTGCCGTTACCGTCACTTTATTTGCTCAGGCTGTGTAATCAGACTTGACTCATGACAAACGCTTGCCATGGACATCATTCTCCCGTAACTGTTAATTCACTTTAGCTTGAGCAAAGTGCTGCACTGTAGCCTCCAAACATGACAAGATTAACAACTTAATGTTTGCTATGAAAATAAAAGCTTACCTCAAGGTTTGCTGGACACATTCGCCAATATGCTCCTCACTCACTCATTATTGGATTGTTGATCATTTTCCACTGTTCACTAACTAACGTTCCTTACTTGGGGAAAAATTACTTAAATGAGTAATCGATCATCAAAATAGCTGATCAACTAATCGGTAAATCGACTAATCAGTTCAGCTCTAATTGCAAGCTAGAGCTGCATGAGGAGTGGATGATTGTGTCAAAAATCCAATCTATTCCTTTAAGAATTACACTGAAATTGTGTGTGTGTGTGTGTGTGTGTGTGTGTGTGTGTGTGTGTGTGTGTGTGTGTGTGTGTGTGTGTGTGTGTGTGTGTGTGACAGGTTCAGAACATTAGCCAGTCAATGGAGGTGCTGGACCTGCGGACGTACAGAGATCTACAGTATGTAAGGAACACTGAGGGACTAATGAAAGTGGTGGATGGAAAGCTGAAGGTGGCCTCGGAAAATCCCCGCAGTCTCAATCCAAAGGGCTTTCAGGTAATTGGCTGTCTGTGTGTGTGTGTGTGTATTATTCTCAAGTGAATTCAGATACTATTAGAAGGGGCATTGCTCTCCATGTGCACACAAACTTTGCCAGATGCATTGCACTCTCTTTCGCTCTTCACACACAATAAAATGTTGTATGACTCTTGATAGACAGCTGTATAGATGCACAAATTCAATTCCCAAACAATCTTTGAGTCATGGGCAGAGGAAATGTGAACAAATTCACATGCTCCTGAATTATTAAACTCCTGGAAGAGGAGTGTTTTTTTTCTATATTCTTCTCTTTACCTCCTTTCCTCTTTCCCTCCCCACTCAGCCTCACTTTCTCTATATGCTATACTTAACATTCTGGTGTCTGCTCTTAGATAACATATTCACATTTATCTCTACCTTATCTCTCTACAAACTCAGGCTCAGCAGCCATTATCAGCGGGCCTTTTTGTCTTCCTGTCAGCATGCTGTCTTGCCCAGGCTTTCTCCACATTTCTCACACCCTTACAGATATTAGATGGACCATAAAATAGTTTGATTAAAAGATGCTTTGATAAATGCTAAGTGTGCTTTACAACTGGGGCCCTGCCTCAGCGCGGCAACAAGCATGAATGGCTGTGTATTGCTTTGTTTTATGAAAGTGAGTCCAGTGGAGATAATGTAGATGTTTCTGAAATTAGCAAATTCCTCAGTTAAGCCTAGAGATGACTAAAATATGCCGAAAAGTAAGCATTATATCCCAGGACTTGTCTGAATGCAAATCCGCAATCCAATAAAGAGAAAAAATCTTTAAAAAGAAAAAAAGGATTGGACCAAAGCAGGTTGGCTGATGAATGCGTGCAGCTCAAAGTTGCCAATGGCAGAGCGCGGAAGATTAACGAGACCAGATTTTCGTGGCTTGAAAAGGGGAAAATGAGATTTATGATGTGGCGCCACAGGGCTGAGAGCTGCTCCATCACCAGATTTACGATAAACCTTAACAAGGAGGAAACAGCCCCTCCTGTGGCGGCCACACTTTATTGATACAACTATTTCTCTCATGAACCTTCTAGCTTCCAAGCAGGCAGCGTGGCTCTCCTGCTGCTTTCTGCACTCCTACCTAAGGACACATTGTTCTTTTCACTTCTAAACACATGAGTCACAGACCAAGTTTACACCCTGCAGCATCATGCATGCTCCTTACTGTAGGCAAAAATCACCTGAACCAGCTGAGACAGTAAGTGCATTTGGCCTGATCGAAAATAATGTGTGAATTCAGTGGCTTTCTAATCCACACAGAGGATTGTAAATTGAATTTAATCTATTTACAGATCATAAAAAGAAGCCTGTACAAGTCAAAGAAGTGGGTGGAAGTTTGATCAATACAGAAACAAAAAAGCGAGAAAATAGTAGTTTAATTATTAAGGGCATTAATATTAAGATAGGAAGTGATGTCTACAGTATTCTATGATATAGCCAAAGAAAGAGAAATCCAATTTCAATATATATAACGGAAATGTCAGTAATACATGATATTGCACTAAATTACTCCTTGGTGCAGTTGTACTATGAATGTTATGATGAATACAGGCACTAAGAAGTCGAAAAGATGAAATAGCATCCAGCTACAATATGAGCTCCTGATTGAGAGATGATCTACGAACCAGAAGCAATAACTGAAAATGTATAGGCTAGCTCCTCTGCACACAATCCCCTGTACTGACTAGTATGGTCGACATCATCCCCTGTCCTACATTCTCCCAGGGTTTAATCTTCTCCACCCCTTTTTGCTCTTCCATGCGTCTTTCTCTGTGATTACTATCTTAGGAGTTGAAAGACAAGGTGACCCAGCTGCTCCCCCTGCTGCCAGTGCTGGAACAGTACAAGACGGACGCCAAGATGATCCTGAGTCTTCGAGAGGAGGTGAGGAATCTGTCCTTGGTGCTGATGGCCATTCAAGAAGAGATGGGGGCCTATGATTATGAGGAGCTGCGCCAGAGAGTCCTGCTGCTGGAGACCAGGCTCCACTCCTGCATGCAGAAACTAGGTATAAGTTATATGCAAATGGCTGTGTGGGTGGATGGGTAGTCATTGAGTGTTTAATTTTAAAGGAATTCTCAAATATCATTGTAACACTTAAACAATTAGAGGTTAGACAACAGCAATGCAGAACAGAATTAATGATTAAATTAAGATCATCAATGGTCAAAAGTCTGTTGTACATTGGCAGCAATTCCACTCTCCCCTGTGTTTGAATTATCCACATAAATTGACAAAAATTGGCCTATAAACCTGAATGAATAATTGAATGTGTTTTCATGTAATGTGTTAGCTTAAACTGATGATTTTACAAAATCCCATAAACTGATGACTTAACAGAACAAGACTGCAGTTACAGTTTGGCCTTTAGGTCATTAGTGTTTTGTTATTGTCTTCCATTCAGCGTATGCATAAAGCAAATGACTTCATGCGGAGAGTTAATAATTACAAATAATAATTGCTCGTTTATATATATTTATTTCCAGATAACTTTTATTATGTGCTTTACAAAACTGGGTAGGTAAACAAATGTAAAGAAAATTAAACAAAGACAATAATGTAAACATCACAAAATAAAACATGCATGGATATTTTAAATATGTCTAGAAAAAACAGTCAATCAATAAATAAAATATTTCATTTTTTTCACTTATGAATTATCAGTCCCATCCGCATTTTATTTTATTGTGTGTGTGTGTGTGTGTGTGTGTGTGTGTGTATATATATATATATATATATATATATATATATATATATATATATGCAGTGCCACAGTATGTACATACATTTGTATGGCATCTTACCTCTTTCTCTTTTTTGACCTCCAGGCTGTGGAAAGCTGACTGGAGTCAGTAATCCCATCACAGTACGTGCATCAGGGTCAAGGTTTGGTTCCTGGATGACAGATACCATGATCCCCAGCTCAGACAACAGAGTAAGTCCCTCTGTTTCTAGGCTCACCCCTGAACTAAAACCCTTTAATCCATGCTACCTACTTCATAGTTCAACAAAGATAGAGGATAAAGTAGAACCAAAGTCATTGTCAAAAAAAAGCTGCTCAGTGGATAAAATATCCGTCACAGCAACACTGCCATGATACTTCGGTGACTGATTGACTGTTTTGCCTGAGTAGGACTCCTCGTGAGCTCTGGAGGAGGAGCAACAGCGAGAGAAATGGGGATGCAATGCTGAGTAACTGATGGATAGCATCCCTTTTCCTTCTCCCTGTCTACCACTGTCACTGCAATTTCAGCTGATTAATCACTTCATCATCAGTGGAGAAATGAGTGAGTTGTTTGGGCTAAAGTTTTCTAAATCACCTAGGTAATTACCAGGAGTGTGCTGAGATGCTCTGGACCCAGATGATATAGTAATGGCTTCGGCTGATTAGAGATGACATGTGGTTTCGTTTGGGCAGATACATGGTAAGAAGCAGGTGGAAAAAGACAAGTGATGGAGAAAATTAAGAGGAATTGTGGGCCCTGGTGAATTGAGGAAGTGGTAGAAAAGTGGAAGAGTGGAATATTAACCATCTGTAGGGGAGAATGGAAACTGATGAAGTTTAAGGGGAGAGATCACGATGGCCTTTTTCCATCCCCACCCTGAATCATAACTAAATAGATATTGCCACAGAGAAGGTCAATTTCTGTGATGTGAACCTTACTTGCTGAGATCACATTAGGCCAATCAGATCAATCACTGATTGTATTAATAGCCAGATACATCAACAATATCACATCAACACCCTCACCAATCATGATAATCATATTTGGGGAAACGTCATTGTCGCTGAGGCGCCAAACAGAAGAAAATAAAACGTGGTCTGGCTCAGCTCTAGGGACTCTTTTAGCAGGCAGGGGAGAAACAATGCCTAATGTTCCATAATCTCCCCTTCTCCATAATTCAGATGCTGTACCTCACCTCCCCCGACTCCTCCCATACACTACCTCTCGCCCCACTGGAATTGTTATTGCAGGAGAGTGCCTATTCTACACCTAGAAAGTATGCAAGAGCAGGAAAAGAGAGAAAGTGGAGAAAAGCGAATGGGTGGAGCATCAGAAGAATGAGAGCTACATATTAGCAAAGCTCCCTTGATATGTTAAGGGCAAAATGAATATCTTAGCCAACTGCAGTTTAATCGAATCAATTAAAGGTTGAACTGTGCCTCTGCGGAAGCATTGAGGAAATGAGATGGGAGATGCAGCCAGAGAGGGGCCATGTCAGTGGAGAGATCCGCTGAGAGTGCTTGAAGAAAACGATAGAGCTGCTAAATGGATTGATTTTCTGTAAATGTGGACTAGAAAAGCCAGGAGCACAAGCAGTGGTTGACTGCAAAGCGCAGGCAAAGTCTTTACTCCCACACGTGGTAGAGATCAATAGTTCTGCACACACATTCAAGTATGTACATGAAGGCATACACTCACACTCAAACAAGTAGAGATTCACCACATACAAACAACACGCTTACTTTGCTCAGGGCATTGCCGCTGGCTATAATGAAACATTGCTCACAATGTTCTTGCAGAGAGGTGTATCAGGTATAACAATACTCCTGTAACCTCTAGATCTTCTCATTATCTCCTTCAGTTTGTCTCCTCTTCCCAATGGGATTCATTTTTCTTCTCTCCACAGGTGTGGTCCATGGATGGTTACTTCAAGGGACGGCGTGTCCTGGAATACCGCACAATGAATGATTTCATGAAGGGCCAGAACTTTGTGCAGCACTTGCTGCCTCACCCCTGGGCAGGCACTGGTCATGTGGTCTATAACGGTTCACTGTACTACAACAAGTACCAGAGCAACATCATCATCAAGTACCACTTCCGTTCTCGAAGTGTGCTGGTGCAGCGCAGCCTGAGTGGGGCCGGCTATAACAACACCTTTCCCTACTCCTGGGGTGGCTCCTCTGACATCGACCTGATGGCGGATGAGAATGGCCTGTGGGCCGTTTACACCACCATCCCCAATGCTGGAAACATTGTCATCAGCCGCCTGGAGCCCCAGAGTCTGGAAGTGCTGCAGACTTGGGACACAGGCTTTCCCAAGCGCAGTGCAGGAGAGTCTTTCATGATCTGCGGTACACTTTATGTCACCAACTCCCACCTGGCTGGTGCCAAGATCTACTTTGCCTACTACACCAACACATCAAGCTATGAGTACACAGACATCCCCTTCCACAATCAATACTCTCACATCTCCATGATGGACTACAACCCCAGGGAGAGGGTCCTGTACACCTGGAACAACGGACACCAGGTGCTCTACAATGTCACACTGTTCCAGGTTATTAAGACTTCTGGGGACTAAGAGCCCTCAGACTGACCCACTCAAATAATGCTGTGATTTTTGTTCGGGGAGGGCAAATGAGCTGTGGAGGTGGGTAGGGCTATGGGTGGTGCGGTTAGGGGGGCTTCAGTGTATGGGCATAGGCTTGGATTTTTTTTTAAAGAATTTCAATCTTCATAGAGTGCTATTATTCACATTCTCAAAAAAAAAAAAAAACTCCGGCAGCAAGGTCGGTAAAGATACAAAGACTGAGCGCTTCTCTTATTTTTCTTTCTGTGATGAGTAAGCATGGTTCTTTTTATTTGTGATGAGAAATAAATATCAGTCTTTACCATTTATGACTTTGTATTTCATTGTCACTTTCATTTCAAGTAGACCTTTACTGTATCTCGAAGGGGTGAACAACAAAGGAGAAACTCTGTGTTGTAAAAACATGGCTTCAAACTTTGATGTGTGTACTCCCAAGGTGGGTTCTTCTTAAAAAGGTATAAATAGGTGTACCATTTCTTTTTTTAGTTATGACTAATGTTTCTTTTATTTCTTTTTGGATGAGGGGACATGCAAATATGTATTCCTTGTGGCTCACCGAATCCTATCGATAGAACGATAGAAAATGTGTTTAGAATAAATTACAGCTGTTTTTCAGCATGAAATCTAAAATACTTCACATTTTAAAATGTTCAGTGGCATAATTTCAATGGAATAATCGCATCTATTTGGTGATACTGAGTGGCTATTACCACCACAGCCGAATCATAAAATAATGAGGTGACAGCATGTGAATACTGACAAGTCACTCTCCAGGGCTGCATTGAACCATATCTTTGAAAACATTCCATCCAATTTTTTTCCATCTAAAAGAAGCCAGGCCATAGGTTTCTGTGTAATAAAACAGTGTTCAATTTAACCGCAATAGCCACGGCTAACATTTTATGTTCCAAGGTGAACTGAAAATGAAAGTAAAACATCTGCAGGAGCAGGTGGTGCTGGGAAGGGTCGAGAAGCACAAACAGGGAAGGGGAGACGAAATGTAAAAGGAATTCTAAGAGCATTTACAGTTGAGAAATGAGGCTTCACAATTGCTGTTGCATGTCAAGCTGCAATCTGTTTTAATCTTGTTAGTCGCACAGCTCCCCTAGGGTGCTCTCTGCAGAGAAATGTTCAAACACAAGGCATACAGTGGGACACTGCTCACATGAAAGTCTCAAACTAACCTTTTATTGCATCTTTGTTATTATTAGCTACTGCAAATAATTCTGAAGCCACATTGGCACTGTGCTGTCAATTTTATTCCTTTCATTGATAAGACTTCTAAGGGTGCATTCATTCTTTGAAGAGTCAGTGGTGGACACAGAAGACATACAATAAAATAGGAGGTTCCATTTTTTCTTTCCTTGAGTAACCATGGTGATCTTATTCATCCGGAATGACCTTTCTATCAATAAAGTGCTGTGCTGAAGAGAACCCTGATGAGTTCATACATGGGAGTGGCTGACATTTAAAGCACAATACAATACACAACAATACAGCATACAGTATAGAAAGAGTGCATTATTAAAAGTACACTGTAGAGGGAAAATAAAGTTTTCAAACCTGTGAAATCTTTGTCCAGGATTGACAGGCCCAAAATCGTTTTACAAAAATGGAGATATATATATGTAATCGGTTGCATAGTAAACTGAAGTTTCACATAAACATTGAGATGAGAGTGGAAGACTGTTAATATTGTCGTCCTGATCCACCACAGCATCCTATCTCTGCTCGCCCACTGTCTAAACAAAAAGTAAAAGGATGATCAGACTGCCCTGTCAGCTGCTAAGAAAATAGCAAATCCTAATTGTGCAGGCAATGTTCTGCACAATTAGGGCATAACAGGGCAGAAGCTTCCTTATTATTATTTCACAGATTGTTTTCCATTAAAGTCTGCAGCTGACAGTTGCACCAATACAAAAAGGCATTTAATGCTAAGCATGACTGGTTAAAATGGACCTACACTTTCCAGGAAAGGAAATAATGACTGCACACAGATAATGCAATCTCTATGATCAAACACACTGAAAAATAAAGTCAGCAAGCATTCATGTGAGAATTATAAAAGGAACATCTATCCATTCATGTCTATATTCTACTTACCTAAAACCTGCAACTAAATGGGCTCCACAATAGACACAAATATATGTACTTTTTTATGCATTTGAACTTTTAACCATTGCAGTAAAAAAACAGCGCATTTAGTTAGAATGAAATATAAGTTATTGCCACTTTTACTCTCTTACCACTCAGTATAATTTCTTGCAAATTCATATGTTGCTGCGAGAGAAATGGCGAAAAATGTAATGCTATCACCAAGTAGTGCAGAAAAAAAGTTGTTTTAACAAAAAAAGTTGAGTTAACAACTTTTTTTCATCAAAATAATCAATTACTGTGAGTGTTTGCTGCCAGCAGTATAACCATCACCTCCAGCATTTGTGAGGCAAACATCAGCTCCGTGGGCACCAGTGAGTGTGCTGTTGTGGCACTTAATGCTCAGAGCCCAGGGCCAGCAAATGAAGTGTTAATAACGAAAAAGATCGGGGGACATGCCGAATAGCATCAAATTATTATGGTCCCATTTGAGTATTGTATCATCCTATCTGTGTCAGGATATATCATCTCCAGTTAAGGCCTACTTGTCAGTGCACAACCCTTGATGTGGAGCAACAGCACTTATGTGTCTTCTTTGCTCAAGATCATCCTGAGGGTAAGAGAAAAAGTGGATTGAAAATGGCAAAGGTTGTGATTCAGGGGGCCTCAATCACTATGCTGGTTCACACAGTGTGTAAATCTCTCAAAGCTAAGATACTGGAGATATATCTGCAAAATTGTCCCCAGCAACAGACTACATGCTTGTCTATACATCAGAGCTCTTGCTGAGTGTTGTCATTAGAATGCCTCTTATAGGCATAAGGTTGTATGGATGCAATGCCATAAAAATGCAAATTGTAAATTATTGACAATATCGCTAAGCATTTGATTATATGGAGACTTTGACCATATTCAAACATTAAATGGCAAATTGGTTTATAAACTGTTAAATAATTACAAAGGAGCTATTTGCTATGATCAAATCAGCACTGTCAACTGAGTGGACAAATGAAAAGTGTGGTGTAAAACTCAATATGATGCAACTACAAAATAGTTGCTAATATGAGATGGCAATGATTAGTTATTGGTTTTGTGCCACCAAGCATCTGATTTATGTTCAAACCCTTTGGGACAACTGGAAAAAGGGAAGTAGGAAAAGTCTAAATGTGCAGCTTAAAGTTTTACAGAGGGCTGTCAGCATTAACGCGTTAATCGCTATGCGATTAAGGGCCAAGCATAACGCGTACATTTTTTTTAATCGCACGCTGCCATTTATTAATTTATTTTACACTTCACTCGGTGTTGCGTCGTGCCTAACAGGCTACTATTTTGACCTTTTGCCGCACCTTTACTTATCATCAAGCTGCGGTACTTCCTCGTAACACATCCTACTGCTGTAGGCATGATGGAGAAAGACTGCAGCAACACAATTCTGAATGGCGCTTTTTATTTTCCAAAACTCCTGGACAGCTCAGAAGTCGAAAGCCATATGCACATTGTGTAAAGCGAATTAAAATATCATCGAAGCACGTCAAGCTTGAACTACCACCTACGAGCTAAGCATAGGACAGTTAACGTGACTGGAGAGTGCTTCTAGTTGCTGACCTGTGGATGAAACCAAATCCCAAAAAATTACTACAGCTCTTGCAAAATGGGTGGCAACTAAATGCAAACCTGTCAGCATCGTAGAAGACTCGGGTCTTAAAGACGTTCTGACCCGTCTTATACATTGCCGTTGAGGGGGACAGTAGTTTCACGCATGCATACACAGCCTGTACGACGTGGAGAAAGCAGCCCAACTGGAACTGCTGCAAAGTGCAAACGCTGTCTCATTAACCAGTGATCACTGGACGTCAGTGAGTAATCAAAATTATTTAGGAGTTACTGCACACTATATAGACCTTTTTCACAGCAGACATGTTGACATGTCATAGTAGGAAAAGCACAGGTGTATTCAAAACCATTAATGATGGCTGCATTCCACTTAGGAGAGACTCTGGTATGGTATACACTTGATGGAATTGAGCTATCATTAAGGTTATCAATTTCAGCTGTGCTTTTCATACTATGACAAGTCAAAATGTCTGCTGTGAAAAAGGTCCATTGACTCTAGATTAAAATGTGTGACTAGATTCACACATTTTCTTTTGTTTACCATGAATAAATAAATAAATACATAAATACATAATAAACAAATACAAATCTTAAAGTCAAGTTCATAAAGTCACTTTCTTTGCATTCATTTGATTCCCAATCAAGATACACTGATAAGAATTGCTTCCCATTGTTAATATGTATTTAAAAACAGTTCTGAAATGCAAAATGATTGTTAAAAAGTGTTAAAAGATGCTTCTGTAAAAAGGCAAGTGGATAATTTGTAGACTCTCAGTGGCACAGGAAGACAAATATTCACATCCCAGATTACAATTGAGTTCAATTTGAGGATGGAAGAGGGCGTTTGATGTCTTTGTTGCAAAGGAGAATATAATTATGTATGAAATAAATTTGGCATCTGGAGACAAGTGTACAGTCAAAACACATACCCAACACTGTAAAGCAGATTACAATAATTACCATTAGAAATTCAGATCATGTGTATCCAAGTTCTTATTGCCAAGACATCAGCAATCTTTTTTGACTAAGTTCCCCACTATCGCAAAGAAATTGTTAGGTAATACGTATCCAATCTTGACAAACAGCACGGTGTAGCATGCAAGATATCTCTGTATAAAATAGTAAAGGAAAAGTTTAGAGCCAAGCTGTTTGTTGTGCTTGGTGAAACATGGAAGAAACTGCAACTAGTTTACCTTGAAAGACCCTCAGCCATTTCTTCACTTACATTTTTCATTGGTGTAGTGGTCAGCGGTGACTTTACCATAGCATTTCCATAATGCAGAGTTTTACAGGTCCCTAGGGAAAACAAAGGAACCAACTTTAAATGAAAGCTGGCCTGAATAATAAGCAACCAATTTTTTGGCGAATATATTAACCTACAGAAATCTTTCAGCCTGAGCTGCCTGCATTAATGCAGAGCAGAAATCCCAAAAGAACAATAGACCACAGAGACACTGGCGGCTTGGCTTATTTAGAGTGGCTATGAGCATGCATTCTCACATGCACTTGAACGGATTGAGGATAGATATGGCAGCGATAGAACTGGTTTGATAGAGTGCACAGGGGTGAGCTTCATAGGCAGCAACCGAGATGGAGACAGCAACTCAATAATTAAGAAGCATGTTCCCACTTTAATCATGCAGCCATCCTCGGGATGAAGAGTTTGTTTTGATGGAAATGCAATCATCTGTGTGTGGAGCTGTTCTTGAGATACAATACTCCTCTTTAATTCAATTGTAGCGTACATGCAGAGTACATTTGTTTTCTGCCCCTTCAATGCATAGCTTAGTTACTACTCAAGGCTCTCACACACCAACCCGACGGCCGACCTTCAGCAGAAAAGGCAGTCGGGCTGACTGACATAATACGTCTCCATAACAGCAGGCGGCGCTAATCTGTATTGTCGCCCAAAAAATGAAAACCAGCAGCTGGTTGGACAAACGCGTCACGTGGGTCTGGCTGCTCACGGATTTTACAACCGAGCATAACGGCGGCTCGTTCGGAATACGATCTCATATTTTATGAAGATAGTTCACCAAAATGTGTTTCTGAAAACATTTTAAGGAATAGGCCATGCAGTTGCTGAATCTGTCTTCATTTCAGATCAACAAAGGTCAGTTTAAAAGATTTTCATCAGGTTGGTGTGTCAGCGCCTTAAGACAGCAAGGCTCACTATTGGTCCGGCTCTTGTTTCATATGTTTGCTAATTCACCGGTTCTTTCACTGCACCATTCTTCCTCATGTACCCTAAGCCATGCTTGCAACAACTGCTCCTCTCTTCCAGCTTCACAATAAACAAACTTTTTCTGCCCCTTGAGGTGACACAGAAGCACTCTGAACAGTGCTTTGAACATTTGTTTCCTCATGATTAAACATAACTTGCACTCGGTTTCCTTATTTCCCCCCACATTTGATATTCATATTTGAACTCAAAAAAGGATGCGAAGGTGCCAGGATGTGAAGATGGAATAACGGTTTAGAGAGAGACAAGGTCATTTTACTTCACTTAACTCTTCAGAGAACCATGCTCATTAATTGGCTCTTTAATTGTGTTTTGAGCTTTCATTGATTTAGCAACCACATCCCTAATCTCATTGGGTACTGTTTTGTGAAGGACAGTAAAGTAGAATCATTCTGGGATGCATCCAGGGGTGATTCAGTTTTATAACCCTGATGTCCTGACATCGCACACCTCACTGAGGCAGTAAAGATTTACTATGAAACATTGAACTGCAAGTTCTCCTGGATACCTCTCCTCTTTCTGTAATTACAATAAGATTCCGCTGGAGAAAAGAGATGACAGTTTAGCTCTGGTGTGCTGGTAGAGAAGAGGGGTCAGGATACTTTAAAATAAACATCACAATACAGTGCAGCTGAAAGCAGTTTTATGAGCAATATGAGTCCAATAAGTGCAATGAGCCAATGTTACAGAAAATGAAAAAGAATATTGAGAAAAACAAATAAAACACATTTCAGCACTTGCAATGCCTCAAGATGTTATAACATGTGCAGAAATCAATGCCTTGAAAGTAGATGGAATATAGACTTGAATGAGAAATTGGGCTGTCAATCAAAACTTTATCATCCCAGCAGAGTATGAGCATTTTTGTGGCTAAATGCAGCCAAAAGCAAAAGCAGGATCATTTGTCATGTCCACCAAACTGGGTTACAAGACTGTAATGTGTTTATGGGAAAGAGCAATTTTATTTTTTCAGCCAATTAGCATTGAATATATAAAGAAGGATCATTTGTGTAGATAATCCCAGATTTTCTGTGAGATTTAGTGGGGGGAAAAAACTTCACAAAACTTCAACAAGAAATACATTTGTGAGTTTTTTTTAAGGTTTTTGAAAAGTTTGACCAGAACAATCATTGGGATGCAGTAAATGGTCCTCCTGCCCACAAAACGCTGACAACCAATCATAAAACGATTGTGGGCCTGTCGAGCATTGATCTGTACCAAATTCATGAGGACTGGAAACTAATTTCACAGGTTTGAAAAACATGTTTTAAGGCAGAAAAACTAGACTAATGGAAATGAGTAGGCCTATGATAAATGTGGTGCATTAGCTTAAATGCTATGTAAATCATAGCACACTGTCAGACCAATGTGGTTAGTTAGTTAGTTAGTTATATTTTATTTCTGTGTCATGCCAAACATCTTGGCCCATCCCACATGGGATTACAAGACACCACAAATTCACTTATTCAACAAACATCTTCCCGTTGCATATACAAATCCTTCGAACAAATACATGAATACAAATATATAGACATACACATACATACATGTATATACACGTACACACATACCACACACAAACAACTAGTTCTCATCTACACTCGATAAAGAGCTTTTTTCCTCTTCTCCCAGGCTTTATCTAAATAATTAGCCAATTTATATGTTTCATATGTGAACAGCCATCTCAATCTTTGAGCGTCATCCATATTTACCAAATCAATCTCTGCTTTTATCCTACAAAACAAAAAATCACGCTGCTCACGATAAAAAGGACAATAGAAAACAAAATGGAACTCATTTTCTACATCATTCAAACAGCACATAGGACAAATCGTTTTCCTCTTCTACATTAACATATCTTCCTGTTTCAATAGTCAAAGGCAAAACACCAGATCTCACTTGAGCGCATAAGGATCTTTGCCTTTTTGACAAATAATATACAACATAATTCTCAGTGCCATATTCTGGTTTTATCATTACAAAAATACGCAATTTTGGCTTAGCCCATATATCATCAGCCCACTGCTTTTTGTCTTTAGCAAACACAGATTCTTTAAACAAACCGATATTCAGCTTTTCATTATTAAGAAACAAATCCCCAAAACCATAATTACAAAACAATTTGCATATGTCGTTAGACCAAAGACCAAGAATATGGTACTACTATTTTTCACATTACTCAATTAAATGATGGGACTTTTTTTAAATGCCCAGCAGAATGTACACAATGTAAAAAAAACTCTTGTAAGTTGGTGTTGATGAAAATGCGACATCTATCTATAAAGTTTGTTATGCGCATATCTCTTGAACCGTTAGTCCGATGCTACTGCCTTTGACTCTTTTCCTGCTTCCAACATTAGCTACTGATGATATACCAAACTAACTTTTCTTCACTTTCCTGGAACACGAGCGGATAGCTGAAAGGAACATGGCAACTGTTGTGTGGAATAAGGTTGGCGAAAAAAAAGGCACTACGCTTTTCCGCGTCTATTTTTTTGCTAAGAGGAAACTCAACAAAAAGCCATTTGCAAACACTAAATATCAAACAAAAGCCAAACAATCACTGTATAGTATTAAGTTGCTTTGAGCTGTAGCCTACATTCACCACTTCTAACCAGAGGCAGAATATAAAGTAATCTCAGAGATTATTCCTTCACAGCGCTGTGCAATGCGAGAAAATCTCAGAGCTGAACCGGGCAGACACAGCAGTTTTCTTCAGACTCACCCTGGGTTAATTAAGTCTACTGCTAACTAATAACATAGTAATCAAATCCCCTACTTCACCGGTAACTGTCAAGCCACTAAACCTGTATGGACATTAACAACTCTGCTGAATGTTAAATTCGTTAACAATCATACAACACAAGTCAACACAGTGTGTGTGTGTGTGTCTCTCTCTCTCTCTCTCTCTCTCTCTCTCTCTCTCTCTCATACACACACACACACACACACACACACACACAGTCCGGTTCTGGTGGTTGATTAACGCAGATATGTGCTGATTAGCTCTCATAACGGGCCAGGTGGGTAGCACACTGCCATGAGGCTAATGTCTGATTATTCCACATTGTCATTGTGATATTTTGTGATTACATTCTGAATCTGCAACGTTATCTGTCAGGTAAATCAGTAAGTTAGTAGTAGGGTATACAGGGGAGTTGCATGTGAAGTGGTTTGGGGTCCTTCTGTAAGTAATTTTGGGGTAAAATTTGGTTTTGATGAATTCTATAAGCAGCAATACCACAGGCAAAGTAATCGACCCGTTCCAAACAGGCACATTTTCAACAGGCACTGCACTAGTATAATCTAAAAATAATAATAATCTGTCTTTCTTTTTAAGAGGGAGCAGTTGCAATCCTTTCAACTCGCACTCCTTTCAACCCTTCCTGCTTTAATGACTTGCACCTTTTTGCAAAGTAAATGCATTCATTTGCAAAAAGAGCAAGCCAGCTTAAAATTGGCATCAATCACACTTCCCCCATACCTACCACTTACCGATTGGTCCTTCTTCTTAGTGCATTTCAGCCAGTTCATTTCAGCCAATTACAGCATTTGCATACAGTGAGCAGTTGTGTTTAAAGGAATTTCTCTTTTGTGGATGCTCCCTGACCATCTGTGCAAGCAACAACGAGAGCCAAAAACATGTGGGACAGCCACCTAAACCTCTAATTTAGGCTAACAGTATATACTAACTGACCTAAGGAAAGTGATGAGTAGCGGCTGCTTGGCTTAGCAAAAATGAGGTTGATCGCATGTGATGGACAATTTACAACAATGTACTGTATGCGATTTATCTTGAATGTAATGTGTGACAACATCAGTCTTGTAATTCCCCTGGAAGCATAGCCTATATTTCATGGAAAACATACTATGTGAAATAGATTGCTTGAGACATTATCATTCCCTTTCAACTGATGTTACAACCCAGTTATGATGATGAAGACAATCACACTCACACATCTTAAGGCAGAAGACTCTAGAGAATCAGCTCGGTATTTGCGGTTGTTGTGTTTATGACAGCAATTTTTCCCATGTTCAAACTATTTGAACTATTTGAAACTATTTGAATGGAATCATCACAAACAGTGAATTCCCTCGAGACACCATAGGGTCACAGTGGGATTCTTTTGTTAGAACTATTTTTGCGTTACCTCACAAAACAAATTTTGCTTTTACCCTGATCCATAGGAGCAGTTGGTGTGTTGGTCCAGTCCAGTTATAATACACTGCCAGTTTAAGGAAATACTGAATGGAGAGATGATGTGACACTTTACATGTATTTATTGCACATTACTTATTTCGAAAGGTCGAGCTCTGACAGTATACAGCTACTGGCTGTAAGCACAGCTGCTCTGCCTAGCTGTAGTGAGTGTGGATGTGGATATTGCTCGGACTACGACTGCATTTATTTTTTCAATCAATGGTGCAATGGATATGGCTACCATAGCTGTAATGTGACTGCACCCAGAAACCCCATGTTGTGACATGGGATTGTGTGTGTGCAGTGAATTGAAATTAATTATAAACAAACATGTCAAAGCGATAACCATAACAACCAAATGGTTGGCTACAGACACAATTACAGCAACAGCAAAGGCCAAAGGTGTGTCATGCCATGACTACAGTCATATTCACAGCTACTGTACAGCCTGTCTCAACCAGCCTATGCAGCGTCACTGAGAGAGCTAGCTTAACTAGCCTTAAGGAGGATTCATTTATTCTGAGGTGGTGTGACCTCGGCCTACAGCTGGGCTCTGAGAGAGCCTATGTCCCATACATACCACATTTTCAGTGATATGTACAGTTAGTATATACATCCCAAGTCTTCCACAAGATCCTCAACTCTTCTTTTTTTTTCTCTTACCCAACAAACACAATGTCATGGAATGCAATGGAATACTTCCATTGCGTTCCATGACATTGTGTCAACCTTAATTCTTTGGACAAACTGGCTCTGTATATATGCTGTTGGATTATGAAAGCACAGCATTGGTGTACTTGATTGTTTTCCTTTTTAAAAAATAGCACAAATCAACAAAAGAAATATTTTGTTAAGACACATGCAAATACCTACAAATTATAAATGACTAACTGATCAAATGAATCACTTGATATTTTCTCCCTTGTGTGTGTGTTAAGCACTGCTTCACCAGTTCAAATATAAGAGGTTCCCAGATTGTGACTACTTACTACAAAGTAACTCACACACAGAAAATGGATTTCAATAAATGCTGTTGGTAGATCAGCTTTTGTACTATGCAGTATTCATAATCCTGGACAAAGCACACAGAAATTCTACCCAGAACAAATGTATATAATGATGCCTCCAGTTTGTTAGTATTTATTATAGGTTTCAGGTTAATATTTTAACTTAGTAGAATATTATGGACGTGTTAATAAAAAAGAGTTTCTGTTTTCAGGCAGGATGTAAGTTTATGGAATCTACACTGCATTAGAACCAACACTATGATGAGATGATGAGATGAGCAGCTATAGAATATAAGCAACTTCAAATGCAGCACTCTATATTAGAAAGTTCAGGCAAGTGAAGTGAGGAGTTGTAAGGGAGACAGATAGAGTGACAGACAAAGTGAAATCCAGGTTAGGTGAGAAGACTGTCAGATCACAAGCCTTCTCCACTGTATGTCAGTGAGACAAGATGCTGTTCTCTCCCCAAGAAGATCTAAAGAGATGAGGGGGACTCTCTGAAGAGAGAGAGAGCTCTTTCCTTTTCTTATGTCCTCTCTCTATTCTGTGACAAAATGAGGAAGTTTTCAAAAAAGAAAAAAAGCGCTCTGTCATAAAAATACCATGGGGCAATGGCCATAGGAATGGCAACAGGACACCTTTATAGTATTTGAATTACAGTCTCGCTCTGGTAGGTGGACTGCACACGTTTGATACTGTGGATATTCTTATCTTGCATCAAAACTGACTTATATAACTGACATATCATGATTTAACATACGTTCTATGTTGGGTTTTTGTCAGGCTTACACAAGGATATATCTACATCCAGGTGTAGACTACAGCAGCTCATTCACATACTGTCAACAGAACCTGCTGTGGCATTCACACCTGCCTCATCACATAATCACAGATGACTTCACCTCAGATCAGCCCATCTGATTCAACATCAAAGTCACACAATAATTACACACAGGCACAAAATAAAACAATACAGTACTCCATAAAACATAGAGAAAAAAACATGTTCTAGCACTACATTATATGCATTATGGTCAGGAGATATTGTGAACGAAGCCATTGTGTGCATTCATTTATAGGAAACTAGCACAAGCTCAAGAAAGACCACAATTAAAACTATTTAAAGATCACTCATCAATACAGCAAACAGCCCCCAGTGGTCATGTTTTCCAGTTCATCACAGTGCTGACCTTGTGGGCTCTGTTTGTTTTCTTTCTTTCTTTCTTTCTTTCTTTCTTTCTTTTTTTCTTTCTTTCTTTCCTTTTTTCTTTCTTTCTTTCCTTCTTTAACCTAGTGACTTTAGTGACCAGTCTAGTCTCAAGATAAGGGGAGAAGATCTTACAGTAATGAAAATCATGATCAGCCAACATGGTCACCAATATGAAAAAATGTGGTAAAGGCAACACATTCTATGAGGAACTTACAATACAATACAAATGCAGTAATTGGTTTTATTTCAAGAGAAACTGGTGGCATTGTAATGCAAGCCAAGAATTCTTCACATCATAATATAAAGCACACAGTAGATGTTCTGATAAAACATACTCAATCACAAAAAATAAAATGCTGTTCAATTTCACCATGTGCACTTTTAATTTCCATCATACATAAAAAAAACTAGCTCCCTGTGGTTAAGATTAAGTAACAGTCTTTGCATAATAATCTTATTTCATCTTAATGTGTGGGTGTGCAGGGTGTCCAGAATTAATATAATTTGTCTTGTGCAGTAAGGATATCCATTTTGTTCCTTTTTAATTTATGCAGCACTGCTGAATGTCTTATGTTACATCTGCTTCGGTAGTTGCTGTTAATGCAGTATTCCTCTGCATGTTTGTAACATTATTGGTGCTGCACTCTCAATGGAGACGCGGGCAGGAGCTTGATTACATTTTCTTTCTCATACTGTATCATCAGTGTAGAAGTATTAATGTTAATACAATTTATGAGAAATTAATTAGAACCTTTTACTTTGCTTTTTCATATTAATTAATATCACTTTTTTCTGAAGCAGTTTCAAGTACTGAATTTCTCAATTCCCACTCATTCTCTCACTTATTCAATTCAATTCAGTTCAATTTATTTCAAGGTGGTTTGTTTCATTGAATGCTTTACATTGTAGGAGTGCAAAAGTACTCTCTCTTTTTCTCTCTCTCCCTCTCCCTCTCTCTCTCTCTCTCTCTCTCTCTCTCTCTCTCTCTCTCTCTCTCTCTCTGCCTACAGAGTGTGCTGAATTTTGATCCAGGTTGAGACATTGTGTGAGTTCCCATTCCTCCCATAAAGCTGCTGTTGCACAATGTATGCCTATAGAATATATTTTCTGTTTAAACATTGCATACATCTTCATCATGCCCACACATTCATAAAATGATTTCACCTTACCTCACACATACATGCATTAAAACATATTGAGGCTGGAAATTTAATAAGGGTTTAAGTATTCATTTTTGTGGGAAAGCACAAAAGCTTCAAAGTGTAATCCCTGGAGAAAGAAACCCATGAGGGTATTGGCATGATTTTTTTTTGTAAACTTGCATTAGACACCAAAATACCTTTTTAATAAATATACAGAAGCATTAGTAAGTTTCCACCGGGGAAAATGCAGACTTTTCTAGCCTCCACTGCGACAGTGCCCCACCCCTGTCACCTCTACAGCAATACAAAGTAAAGGTAATTAAAAACAGTCACCTCAGCCCCACCCTTCCATAAACATTGCAGACTGCATGCACCATGGTACATTAATATGCAAATTGGAGCTAGGGCTGTGATCACAGCGCTTTACTGATCCAGTTATTAAATGAATTTCCCCAAAACAAGTGGCAGGAGCTGCTGAGGTAGTCAATGGGTTTTCTCTGAATCTGCGCATTTTAATGAGCCATTATCAATTTTACATTCATCACAGCAGGGAGAGGAAGGGGACGGCCCATGCTGGTGCCTCCACCCCCGTGGCAGGCCACCCCGCTCTGCAATCTTAGCCATTCACAGGGTCGTCCATCACCAGAGCAACCCCGGGACCCATGGGGACCAGGATCTCCATATCATCCTGCAGCCCGCCATCCCCCCTCCCTCATAAACCCAATCTCATCTGGCTGGCGCCCCATGCACAGCTACACTGAGATTACATGATCAAGTTGTTGCAGTGACAGCAACAGGTGATGTCAGCAGCTAAAATGCTGCAGTCTCTGAGGAGCAGCACTGTCAAACTGAATGAGCTGGTGAGAGTAGCAGACTGCAATTCAGATTGAATTACACACAGACACATATATATACACACACACACACACACACACACACTGTGTAGGTCATCATCAACATGGTATGTGAATGGACACTGACAGAAGAAAAAAAGTGGTCCCACTGTAGGGAAGTGACACTTTGCAAAAGAAAAATGAAATGAAAAATGAAAACAACTGACTTCCAAAGGTCAAATAAACACAGAGGATAGAAGTGGGTGAAATGAAGGTTTCCTCCTGTGCAGTGTGGGAACGATTTGATTGTTTGTTTTACTTGCGTGACCTTGGGCAAAGACTAGAGTAGGGGGACATTAGCAAACCAGCAAGCATCGTTATGGCAATTACTTGGAAATCACAGGTCCACAGGGAGCAATTATGTGCTTTGTGTTTACAATCCTGCATAGGAGAGCGATGGGGGAAAAGATGACGAAGAGCACACATCGAAAACATTGAGCTATAGGCAAGTAGGAGAAAGTGAAGCGAGATTGCAGGATGAGGAGACACAGAAAGAGCAAAGTGGAATTTCAGCAGAGGCAGCAGATGAGAGAGGCGGCAGTCATGTTTGTGAGAGGATAAAGAGGACGAATTTCAATGGCAGTGAAGTGGACTAGTAAGTGTAGTTGAGTGAACACTAGTGTGGAAAAGGGCAGAAACAAAATAGCCAATAGCTCTTCTCAAGTCTCCAGAGCATGCATTTCCTGCCACAGTGTTAACTTGGATTTCTAATACAGCATCTCTGTCCTCTGAGGCACTGTAGCTGCCCACACTGGCAGATGTGAGCGGTGCCGAGCTGGCCACGACACAGCCAGGCTGAGTCTGGGGCTCGTCTGATAAGAGTGAGGTGGAGGAGGTCACTGAGCTCACTGTATTGAGACATAACCGCCGGTCAATTCAATTTCCTTAAGGACACAGGAGTCCAAAACGCAATCAGAACATTTCATATCACAGCCGGACTCCTCTTGCCCTTTTCCCAATCTCGATGGATCAGAAAGGTGGAGGAATGAGTGAGAGACGGAGAGTGTCAGGCGATAGATGTCTGTGGGGGTGGGAACTGTGGAGGTTACTGCAATGGCCCAGAAAATCTTAATTTCCTGACAGTGTTGTGTTTGTAACCAGTGATTAAGCTCCAGCTGATCTCGAGAGGGAACGAGGGGAGGAACATACACAGACAGACAGATTCGGTAAAGCTTTAGCACTCAGACACACAGACTAACGCTGTCGGGATGTCGGGTTCTGTAAAAGAGAAGAATCAGCCTCTCCCCAGCACTTTAATTATTCATATAAGTGTGTGCTTGACTTTCAAAAGAGAGTAGGAGCAGGATGGATCAAACACTGTGCCGACTGCAACAGAGAAACCAGCAACTAAGACGCCGAACCACCCTCTGACGCAGAGAAAGAAAAAGTGGAGATGACGTGGAAAAGCTGAGAGATGGATGAGGTATACAAAGTAGAAATCTAAAATTGACTGGAGACTTTAGAATGCCTGTGGACACCCACGGACCTGGAAAAAAAAGATTTTGCATTCTCTGCCTACTTACGACCAAACATAGCCAAGATGTGGCCTTGTTTTGTAACTCCTAATTTTAGACCAACTTGCCTTGAATTCTTAATGCAGGCAAATGGGAACACAGAGTTCAAACCTTTTGAAGCTCGTTGGATCAAACTGATTAAAAACCTGTGTTCAGATCGTGGTTATACACTGAACAAACAATGGAGGGACATGCCAAATGGGCCCACTGAGAGAATTAAAATGTGGTAAATGGTAATTTACCACATTTAGAAGAATTTAAGAAGGTAGATTTACTGTCAACAAAGAGAGTTTGAGGCCATTCTCTGCCTGATCCCTCACGTTTCACCGAAGGGGTAAAGAAAGTGGTCCAGCTTTTAAATGTCTCCTGTGGATGACATTGAAATTATGTGATTGGCACATAGTCATTATTTTGGACTAGGAATATGAGTTTGTGTGCAAATATGAGCATATTTCATGTGCATACGAGAGGCCCACTGTGTATGTGTGTGTGTGTGTGTGTGTGTGTGTGTGTGTGCGTGCTTGTTTTCTTATTCGTGGTGCTAAATATGTGTGTCTGTGTTTATTTTTGTAATGGGTAGGAGAAAAAGTGTGAGGCACAGATGGATCAAAATGAATCCTAAATATTAAAAAAAAAAACATTTTAATATCAATCCACCTGGTAAGTATTCCAATGACAATTATCAACTTTATTGGTCATAGAACAGACGAATTTCAGTGGAAATACAAATAAACTGAGACCCCTGAACGGATGCTCCCCATCATTTGTCATTTCATAAACCATGCAGTTTAAAGCTCATTTTATGTTTGGCAAATCAATAGTTTGTGGGACTTTATCCGACAGCACAGACAAGCAGTTCACACAAATGGGTGGCTGAAATGAAAGTTGCGTTAGAGAAACCAGGTGCTGCTCTGAGACTGTAAACAACTCCTTTGTTGCAACAGCAAATTCATCAGCACTGAAAAGGCAGAGCCAGTGAGGGGATGAAGAGGTTGTGATAAGCAGCTGAGCAAAGAAGAGCGGCTGATGAAATGATTAGAGTGTTTTAAAGTAGAGACAGGCAAGATGTGGGCTCATAATCAAAGGCCATGGAACTAAGTGTAATCATACAGCTGCTTATTTACAATGATTCAAAAACTCACTCTCTAGCGGTGGACATTCATTTGAACGATCTGGTTTCTCAAACACACATTTTTATCTGGTTAAATGTTTATGCAAAATCTAACACTGATGTCAGGGAAATAGCGGTTTCTATAGAGATGCTACATAGATAATGTGATGAGGTGACAGGTGCAGACACACCAGGGTCAAAGTTTGGTGTATGTTATATTCCCTTTGGCCTACAGATCATCACACTCACTAATAACACTACTTTGAAGTCTGTAGGACACCAATGGTTATGATTATGCAGCGCAGTGTTTTCCTAGTTCTTGCTAGAGAAAAATAGAAAACAGAGAGAGAGAGAGGAGGAAGATGCAAGACCAGCCAACAAACAGCATCACTCTGAAGAGAATCTCTGGAGCTTTATTACCAGACTTCAACAGCAACAACTCAACCATGTGAAAGCAAACAAGCTGCACAGGTTTTTCTCATCTGCTTCCCTTTCACCCCCTATCCACATCCTCCCTGCTCCCCTTGTCATCTTCTTCTCTCCCATATATGTGACTCCCAACACTTTACCTCACCTCTGCTTTGCTGGCCCTCTGACTGCCTTATTTGCTCTCTAATGTTGTCGGGAATGAAGCAACCCTTCTGTGGGTCACTGCTTTGATGCTGAACTTGTATCTCACTGCCTGACAGAAGGAGAAAACAGGGCCAAAATCGGAAGTAGAGAAAGAAATGGGTCTCTTTCATGCCCAACAGGAGAGAAGGAGAGAGACAGATAGGAACGTGGGGGCAGAGGAGGAGAGAAGTCACAGAAGACCTGCCATTCTGAGGTCTTCACAAAAAAAAAAAAAAAAAAAAGACAGCCAGTTGAAGAATACACATACACAACCACAGCGGGTTCCCCAATCTTTTACAACTTCCAATGCACTAAAACGCAGAACCTGACAGCAGCTGACAGGTTCCGCAGCAGGAGGCAGTGCAGAGGAGCACGCAGCACATGTTTCCTGTGCATATGACTTGCATGTGCACATCCATGCATGAAATAGGGATTACAGCTGCTGATGTGACTAAAGCAGTCTAAAGCAGTCTGCAAAAAGGATTCATAATTAAAATGCTGCTGTCATTAAGTCATTTAAGTTAAGTTTGTCTTGACGTTATTTCAAACTGACACGCCAGTTCATCTGCTTGTTTGTGTGTGCGCATGTTAAGAAAATGCTGTGAAAACTATCAAACTTTTAAACATGCCCTTTATGTATATAAGCGGATGTACCACATCCACATGGGAGAGGAAATACAAGCATACATCTAAAGGATGGGGAAAGGGAAATGAATGGGAAGCTCTTGTGATGAGTGAGAGATTGAGGTCATCCTGCATCCTGATCTTTGTTACAGATGGAGGAGGTCTTTCCAAAGGCTGCCACTTCATGAAGTGAAGCTAGTGATTTAATCACCAATCTATGTCCCACACATATTTACAAAGAGATGACATTATTGGGGCAGACATGATTGAAAACAAAGAGCTTCTTGAATAATCCCATAAAGCACAATGGGGTGAAAAGAAATTGGATTTCTGTCAATCATCATTCATTAATGGAGAGTTGCTTACTGATTGCATTCTGTTACAATTTAAATTCTATTTCCATAACTCAGACAACTGGACAGCATATGGACCAGAAGGTGGGTGTGGCTGTGAATTATTTCTTCCAAACATTCGGAGTCACTGCTAAGAACAAATTTCATGCCACCACTCATGTAACAGAAACCCACCACACCATCCAACCGACACTACACGAGTGCACCTCTGCAAACTCAGATCTGTAAATATAGACGGTGCTTTTGATTAACGTGGCCTCTTTAAATAGATTTTGTCCCACTTTCTGTATATATAATATAGTGTTTCTTATAGTATGCAGGAACACACACATTCAGATTATGCAGGGTCCAGAGTAACAGAGAAATAGATAGCAGGTGCTACTGTGGATGTGATCGGTGCATCTGTGCCTCATAGGACTCCTCAGATTTAATTAACCTCCCAGCTGTTCTGTTTCCCTCATCAAGTCAGTTCAAACATTGTGCATTCATGCATGCCAATAAAAACCTTTTTTTAAGAGACATAACATGACATTGGTCTGATAATCTCACTTATAATGTTCATACAATTTGTTTGTCATTAATCTGAACTGAATGAATAGAAGAAGAAGAATAAGAATAAGAACAGATCAAAAAGAAAAAGGGGAAATTTAATGAAATGTAGACATGAATTATAGATTAAGTGCATCTTTGAAATTCTGCTTTTGTGCCATTGAAATAAATACAAAGGGTCTTCTCTTACATGACTGTTCCTCACTTTAGCCATAAAACCAGACCATGCACAGATGAAATCTGTCTGTGCAAGTGCAAATTAAGAATCATACAGGATATACTTGGCAATGAAGCAGAGCAAAGACCACTTGTCCACTTTTCAAGGTATATTGTTAAAAATAAAACCAGACATCTATATATATATAATTGGGGCTCTGTATTCATTTCTCTCTCAGTTCTACAGCAGTAGACTGCCAGAGTCTCACTGAAGCAATTTGTGCCGACATCACCTGTGATGTCAAGAGGGAATAAGGAGATAATAAAGCAGAGATACACCTGAAACAAACACCCAAGGCACCTAATATGGACATGTGATGGTAAACTTTCATTTTATCTCATCTTAACTTTTATATTGTTTGTTCCAAAAGGGTCGACAAGATGTTTGTTGTCGAGCCACTGAGGCTCAGTTGAATTTTAATTTGCCGTGGTGGAGGAAGGCAATATAAAGAAAGGAGAGGGTGAAATGTAACGGCAAGGCAGCAACAAGTCCAATCACTCATAGATCAGAGTCATTTGTCTTAGTCTGAGAGGCACTCGTTCAATTATTCTTTAACTGTTTGCTTTAAAGCAGAGCAAGTATTGATTAATTTCTCTTTACGGCAAATCAAGAGAGCAGTTCCCCCAAAACACTCAAGAAAGCAAGAAAATAATGTCTATACTGTAGCAGTCCTTATAATACAAGATTTATGGTGTAGAATCTCACATACACTCTGTCACAGCTGCTAAATTATATTGCTGAAGGCCTAAGTTAATTTATTCTTTTCTCATATGTTGGGAAAATCCAACTGGTTTAATACAAAAGTAAGCAACCAAGAAAGACACACTGCCAAAGCCCAAATACAGTTTAGATTGTGTCAAGGGAGCCAAAATTGCATCAGTGGCTCTGTCACATTTAAATGACAGTGTGTGACAAGTGGCACCAACCAAGCCATTTGGGAATTTACACAAGGCAGTCAACATTGTTCAAATCCTAAAAAAGCAGCTTCTGTCCTTTTAGTTTGTAGTGAGCATGACGTCAGTTTGTAGTGAGCATAACAAATACCAGGTAAACACGGGATGAAAAAGCAACAAAAAGGATTTAGGCTCCCCAGAGCTGGCAAAGCTCTGCTGCTGTAAGGTCCATCCTCGAGGATGAATAGAAAGAGAAAGTTTTTTTTCATTTCTCTACAGAAATGATTCATGCCATTATGGATGCCGGCAACATAAAGAACAAAGAAAATATGCAGTTTCTAATGGGTAAAGCAAGTGTGTGCAAGGTGAGTTTGTATATGTGTGCATGAATTACACGTGTGTCGGTGCGTATTTGTTAGCAAGGTGTGCATTTATGTGCATGAGTGAGGAGGAAGAGCGAGAGAAGAGGGGGAGAAAGTGAGAGCCAGCAGAAAATAATTGCTGTAAATTGTTAACGGTGAGAGACAGCTAAATTGCTGACTCATGTACGCCACACAATTACACCCCAGGACTGCCTGGCAACCCCATTGTGATTGAGCTGCTGTTTAGGCTTTCACAGCAATTCGTTATTTTGAGGATTTTGAATGTTTTCATTCATAAAGCAGCTATCGCATGTACATAGGGGAAATCAAAATGTTGCCCTGTAAAGTCTGTAAAGGTTGTTCATTGTAACTTGTTATGTTCCTCTGGATGTTTTCTTGAGTTTGTGCCTTTGCCTTTTTTTCCTTTTGAAATGTTTCCACCAGATCCCATCTGTAGAAAATACAGCAAGTATCTCAAAGACCTCCTTGTCTCTCATAAAAAGCCATTCATTTAGAGACCAGTGCTGAAATGTCACAGAAATATTATTGTTTTTCTTTTTTCGTTTTGCAAGAAAAGAAGGGTTGATATATTCTCTACAGAAAAAATCCGAACAGCAGAAGAAAACATTATTCGGACCTGGAGGGAATGCATGCAGTTCAGGCTTCCTTCCATAATGGCAGTACAGGGGAAAGAAGACTATGCATGCATGTACAGTAAATAAATATATAAATTGCTGCCATGTTTGAAATAGCACTTAATTAAAAAATCTCAATAAGCAACAGCTCCAAGCAACACATAAATAGCTTTTGGAAGAGAACGTGAAGTAAAAAATAGTGGGATTTGGGAAGTGTTATCAAAATATTAGATTGTATTTTGAGGCATAGCAATGCTATTTAAAATTTTAGGGTTGACTGGATAAAAATATAGGTATAATATGGAGCCATTTTGGTCCATGCGATATATATACACAATAACCCCAAGCGCAAATTCTGAGTTGGAGTAAATTGTCACCGCAACAACACTGCATTATACATCAGGCTGTAAAATTGGGTGACAGTCTCCACATGTTGTCAGTGCGGCTAGATAACCAAGCTGCGTGCAGTCACCTAAGATGGAGAGGAATGTAATCTGTTGAATGAGACAAATCTTTAAAATAAAACTCATTTCTTCCCCCTTGGCATTGTGCTTTGTCTGCAAAAATGAGGATTTGCAGTGACTGACTCAGGGCCACTGGTGAACAAAAAGAGTTATTATTCACATCACAGTAGTCCCCCACACACACACACACACACACACACACAGGAAAACACAGACATGTACACACACTGGCTCAGACGTCCCTTTGCTGCACTTTTTTTATCCATTGCTATTCAGGGTCTCCTCCCGCTTGGTCCTTATGACTCCCCGAGCAACTCTTGGGCTGTGTGTGCGGTTACAAGAGTAACAAGTCTGCTTAACAGGCCCTGCATATTCAGGCGACCTATAATAAAGGAGGGGCGAGAGCAGTCAGACAAGATCTAAATTAGGTCTTACAGTTGAAAGCCTGGGATCAGAGAGAGAAAAAAAACCTGCTGTTCAGAGTACACTGTTATCCCAAATTAGTTGACTATCTCTAGAAATTTGCGTGGAAACCCGTTGCTTAAACCATCTAAGTTTTTACACATGGTGAAACTTAACAGGTCAAGTTGTCTTAACACAGCTGTAAGTTGATGCAGTAGACAAATCAAGTTTACATTACAATTACTAAAAATTATTAGTACATTTTTTTTCTGGAGTCTTTTCTATAATAAGCATGTTAAGTTAAAGCTTTAGTGCGTAACTTAAATGAACGTCCATTACATTCAAGCCATTGACAAATGAGTTGATACAAAGCTAGTTAGGACTATCAGCTCCTTAAAAACTCTCTCTGTATTTCTCAGTATGGCTATGTTCAGAAACTGGTGTCGTCCAGCGACTTTTGCACGCAAAAAAAATCAAGTGAAGATAATTACCTCTTCTGAAGAGTCCATCGTGTTATTTTAATCCTCCGTGTCCTCCTTGGCTACTAGCAACTGCGTGGAGGAGGGCTGGGGGTGTTGCACGATCACGGAAGGCTTGTGTCATGTGGACGCGCTGACAGTTTTGTTGTCATTCATTACAATTCCTCATAGGAGAAACAGAAATTATGCACTATAGCTTTAAAAACACACATAAACATTGGGCTAGATATCAACACTAAAAATTATTTGATCATATTAATGTTTATTTTTCTTTATGACAGTCTTACTTCAGAGTAATGTATTCAACACATCCTTTCCATGACAACAGAATGATAACAGTACACATTAAGGACTTTAATTTCCATCACATTGTCCTGCATGACAAGATTCATTCTTCAGACAGATGCTAATTTCAATTTTGTAAGTCTGTGGTATAATCTCACTGCCCAAATGCCATCAGTCCCCACCCGGATCTCGGTCATGGTCCAACAATAAATGCAAATTAAACATGAACACTTTATCAACCATACAAAACTAAAACCCAGATAACATAAATGCACACCCAAAACATTACCAGAACGTTATTAAAAGAACCTTTAACTAGGACATAAACCATTTTTTTTTTTCCCGTGAGCCTTTGCATCGCTTCAGCAGAACAGTTCAATGACTGCGCCCCTCCCTTACAGAAACTTATCTCTGATTAATATGATCTGTGCATTGCATAGTTAAACTGATTATTAAAAACAGCTAATGTGATTGAGTAATGAATATGTATTTTAATAAAACATGAAATAATAAGAAGTGACCACTAAAAAGTTGAATTACAACTAACTGGGTTTACAGTGTATCTGTTAACTGAATCACTTTAAAAAAGATAAAAAGACCCCCAGCATTTATACATATTTTTGCCTATTTACTACACATATTGTACATTTCTGCTGGCCATTCTTTAAAGTGATGGTTCAGAGTAATTTCATCCTAGGGTCCTTTGCACCATGACCTCGAGCCAAACAACCCCCCAGAAGCTTTTTTCAGCTGGGTCGAACATTGGGAGAGTTAGTGTAGAGTAGCGTTATCAGCTGAATAGCTTAGCGCAGGGGCTAATGGACCCAGGTTTGTATCTCGTAAATGACCCCACTAATAATGCCCGAAATGATACCAAACTTCTACACTAGTACAAATAGGTTATGCATTCATAAAACGATGGATTGGAAAGTTTGTAAGTACACCAGAAGTTTATGTAAATAACACTTGCCTGCTGGCTTCTGGCTTCTGCTCTCTGTTGTTGTTGTTGTTGTTGCTGCTGCTGCCGGCAGTACGAGTGCTTAGGGCCCTCTACAAATTACAACACCGAAAAGAGATACAACAAAAATATTTATTAATTTAACTTTTTTTTTTAAGTAAGTACTGTAGTATAACTAGCAGGAGACAAGTTATAATTGATTCAAGTTTGGAGACATTACCTTATTTAATCATTAAATTAATAAATATTTTTGTTGTATCTCTTTTCGGTGTTTGCCCTAAGCACTCAGTAGCAACAGCAGCAGCAGAGACGAGAAGTCAACAGGCAAGTGTTATTTACATACACTTCTGGTGTACTTACAAACTTTCCAATCCATCGTTTTATGAATGCATAACCTATTTGTACTAGTGTAGAAGTTTGGTATCATTTCGGGCATTATGGGGTCATTTACGAGATACAAACCTGGGTCCATTAGCCCCTGCGCTAAGCTATTCAGCTGATAACGCTAATTCAGCTGAAAAAAGCTTCTGGGGGGTTGTTTGGCTCGAGGTCATGGTGCAAAGGACCCTAGGATGAAATTACTCTCCCATCAAAAGAATGGCCAGCAGAAATGTACAATATGTGTAGTAAAGCTATGTATAAATGCTGGGGGTCTTTTTATCTTTTTTAAAGTGATTCAGTTAACAGATACACTGTAAACCCAGGTTTGGCTCAAGGTCATGGTGCAAAGGACCCTAGGGTGAAATTACTCTGAACCATCACTTTAAGACACATTTTGTTGGTATTTTTTATCTTCCTTCTAGGCAGCCATTGGTTTTCCTTCATTTAATTGTGTTGTCAATGTGAAGTGATTTGACTGAATTACAATAAGTCAAGAGAATTGTGCACAAAAACTTCCAAAGCAAAATATAACAGAACAAACTAGAATGTTTGCAATAATATTTAAAATGAATTACAAACAGCGGCAACCATTCGATTTTCAGTAATCAGTAATAATTAGCAATAATAATGAGTTTATGTTCAAAAAATTGTTATAACAACCTTGAATCCTTTAAAAAAAAATGCTTCTATGGTTTTGTATTTGAACTATGAAATTATGCTTTTTCTTGCATGCATATCCCATTTGGCCCACAATTGTATATAACTTCCTGAAGTTAAAAACAAACAAAATGCTAGGCTATATTTAATCTGTCCTAAGAAAAGGTGCGTTCACTCACACATGTGTAATAGAAGAAAATATGGACTTTGAAAAAGAGAGCAGAAAAATTTGAATTTTTATCACCAACCAATACGACTTGGCTCATGCATTATGAATGATTGGCTCTCTAAACCATCTGCAAAAGCAGTTAAGAAACTGAAGGCATGAAAAGATGAGTTTGCATGTGGGTTTATGGATTAATTTATGGGATAATCAGGAGTTACTTTCAGCAGAGGGTTGTTTAATTAATGTCAAGAATTTTTTTAAGATGAGCTACAATAATTCACATACTTTCAGTTGGACCGTTTAGACAGCAGTCCCATTCCCCGGGGCTTCAGGGCCCCCCTTCTAACTAAACTCAACATTAGCTTGTATATTTCTGAGTGAGTGTAGACAAGAGCAGCATCACCACAGAAACCGCAGTCAGCCAAGTATAACCATGGGAGCTGAAAGCCACATAATCATGCAAAACAGCCGCCTACTAAATATATAAGAAATTGCAGAAAGTAAAACTTTAATGAGGCAATAGTTTCAGGCGATAGGCATGTTTTTTGAGTATTTGAGTATTATTATTATTATCCCTTCTCGACATCCATAAGGTACGAGTAATAGTCCAGAGGAAAATAATGTACTGTATGTAGTGAGGGAGATAAATAATAACTGTAGCAAGGCAGAAATTGGAATGTGTAAATGTGTGTGTGCATGACTGTGTGTGTTTGTGAGATAAACACAGAGCATGGGAGAGAAAAATGTCCCACACGTTTGTCATAACATGATGGACCTCATTGCAAATACAAACTGACAGCCGTGTTTAATTTCCTTCCAATAACTGAAAATTGAACATTGTGGATAAACACTGACAAGGCTTTTTATCAACAGTAAGTGCTTATGATGAACCATCAGATGCAGTACTGCAAAAACCAGCTATATGCATGCAGGAGAGAAATTGCATTTTCACTTGAAAAATGCCAGCTCTAAACTTCCATAAAGCATATCCTGGGAAATGGCATTGAAGCATGTTAATTTCTAATGTCATAAAGCAAAGACATCCTTATAAAATGACCAAAATCGTTAAAACTTGTCATCTATTTTGCATACATCCCTGGATTGTCTTTCAATTAATAGTGGAATATGTTAAAAGCACTCGATTAATCTTAACGAAGGTAACCCTTCTGCTTGCACTGTTAATGCTGCTCACAACCCAGGAGTTATCTATTTTCTGAAACTGCAAATGTAGATAGATGAAAGCGTTTCAGCTGTTGATGCAGAACACTGAGGAAGATGAATATTTATATAGAGGCACACATGGGAGCACTTCACTATGCAGCTGAAAGCCAAAAATGTAACCAACTCATTCTCCTCCCTTCTTCTGTCAGCCCAAACAGCGCCTCAATCAATTCTCTGCTAAAAAACCCAAACACCACACACCCTCCGCTGTGTCTGTGTATGTTGGGCGTCCTGCTCACACATCAGAAGTAAGGAATCCGCTCATATTCACTCTTTTGAAGAGGCCAAAAAGCTCCATCCACTCGTGTGTGTGTGTGTGTGTGTGTGTGTGTGTGTGTGTGTGTGTGTGTGTGTGTATAACAGAGAGTCCATGTGATGACTGGAAATTCTCTGCTTGCCGTTTATCCTCAGACAAAAGCGCCTGGCAGAATGAAAGGGAAATTGGAGTGCTTACTGAAGCTGCTGAGAGGGCCCCTAGCCTAGCCACAAATTGCTTTCCTATTCTCCACTACACAGCCCTAACATGGCTGAAGCCATACATCAATTACCAGCCACCTCAATGGAACATCTCTGCCACTGCAGTACCTTTTGTGGTTTACTGCCAAATGAGTGCTGCGTATACTTCACATCATCGAAGTCTAGCAGGCAATACTGAGAAGGCAGGTGTATTATAAATCTGCTGCCCATCCAAAGGAACTAAGTAGCGGTTGACAGGTGCCGTTGGCATCTCAAGTAGTGGGAGAGAGAAAGCTGACAAAAGGTCTGAGAACTAGAGTGTGACACAACTCACTGATTTCACATTCTGCCTTCTAACAGTAATGATTAGGTTTTGAGGCCGTTTCAGCACCCAGCTTGCCAAGCAGTTTGTGTTATATGATTGCTCTCTGTTCATTAGAGAGAGAAAAAAATAGCCTCGCTTTGAACCAGCGTTGTGCTCTTACTCCAATCCCCCCATTCCCAGAAACAACTTAGTTCTGGGCTGTCGTCCATCAGAGTCCAAGGACGGAGAGAGAGAGAGAGAGAGAGAGAGAGAGGTTGACATCAAATCAGCAATCCCGAGACGTGCTGGTCTATTCTCTTCAGCGATTTAAAAAATCTGGTGAGTGCACCCTGTTTTCGATTTTATCACAACTGCAAGCTAAATTTCCATCAGGCAGTGTTGTCACTGCTACAATCTTTAATAAAGCTGGGCAAAAAAAGAGAGGTTGAAGTTCTGGGCGCCCGGATAGCTCAGTTGGTAGAGAGGGGACCCATATATGGAGGTTTACTCCTCAACGCAGCGGGCCTGGGTTCAACTCTGACCTGCGGCCCTTTGCTGCATGTCATTCCCCCTTTCTCTCCCCTTCCATGTCTTCTGCTGTCCTAAAATAAAGGTTGAAAATACCCCAAAAATAATCTAAAAAAAAAAAAAAAGATCTGTAATGTATGAGGCAGTTGGAACTGTGTAGGGAGGTAAATGATTGATGGCTCACCGCTCACACATTTACGCCTAAGTTGGTTTCAATGTTTTTTTCAAACAGAGCCGTAATGGCTCTTTGGGCCTCTGGGCAAGCAATCCTCCTGTGCTTTCTGTATGTATCATGCCCATGCAAGTGCATGATTATGGAACAGCAGCATGTCTGGGGGTCTGACTAGAGCTGGGAGAGCATGGTACATTCTAACAGAGAAGCCAATTAGCAATTTCAGCAGTTGTTTGTTGAACCGGCACAGTGCTGAGGTCTCTGTTAAATTAAAATACAAATGTGAACTTGCCAAAAAGGGGCCAGAGTATTTGTAAATCACATCACAGCCACTTTAAGCAATCAGACAGAAGACAAGGTGCAAAGAAACTTTAAACAAGTTTTATAAAAGGAAAGGGAAGACCAACTCAAGAGACACCTGCAATGCTAGCCTAAGGTTATAAAAACATGGCATGACTCAGGTTCTCACTTTGTGGAGCTTGATCTTATTCCTTCACTAGAGACTTTTGTTTAATTGCCGTTCGCATGGGAAATCACGAAGCCCTTTGGCGAACGAGCAGGAACAGTGCTCTCAGAATTCTGCAGACACACACACACACACACACACACAAGCACACACAAATTCACACCCTCATGCTCTCATACTGGTGCGCACTCAACTCTTTGATTTGGTGAAACATAGCCCGAGAGGAAATGAATTCCTGTAATCCAAACAGTGTTTAGTCTAATTGTCCTTTATTTTCTGATTGCCACTACCGCACTGCAGTGCCTGCTAGTGTGAGGACATGATTGCGATATTGTGAGACTGGAGAAAGATGGTTATGTTGGACACCTTGAGAGAAAAACATTCAATCAAAAGCTAAGACCTAAGCCACTGAATCTGCAGTTTGAAGTCCAAGAGCAGGACTAGATTAAGTGAAAACAGGGGGCTGACAGCAGTGGCCTTAATTGTATTTATCACACTGTTGTGCTTGAATGCAGACTGTTGTTATACTCTCTGGAGCATCTCTTTGTGCTGCAACAGGCAAATTCCCAAATGGGATTGTGATAGTAAATGGCAAGTTTAATACCATTTTAAAGATAGTGATGCATCTATTTTAAGCATTCCATCAGGCATATCCCATATTGGCATATTTTGCCAATATGGGAACCCACTGAAGCAGCATGAGATGGTGTAAAACCTCATAAAATAGACCTAATGCCTCAAGCCAGTCCCTGCTTGTGTCCATCTATGTACCATCATATCTGACTTGTGGCTCTGTCAATCTGTCTAACTGAATACCCACACATAAAGATTATGTGCTGAGGATGGACCCTGCACTAATTTGTGTCTGGCCTATTCTCATATGAAGAGATTCACTGTAGCTCCAGTGAGGGTGAATCTGCTCCAGAGTTGACATTTAATCCATGCCAATTTATCACCACTGCAGCCCACCCCAGTGGATACTACTGGGTGGCATGTTGCCTCAGAGTGGACCTCTGGCACAGACAAAGAGCAAATGGCAGGTGTTTTTCTTTTTATTTCATTTTGTGTGTGTGCATGGGGGGCTGCATGAGTTGCACAGGGGTGTGAGATGTGCTTATTCATATTTGAATAAAGAAAATAGAGGATAACTATAGGGAAGCCATTGTTTGCACCTTTTATGGCTGCATGGAAGTTGGCCAACTTTGCTGTTGTGCGGAGATATAGTCATGAATCTCTTTCATAGCCTAGGGAGGAAAAGAACATTACAAAGTTTCTTGAGAAATTCATTACCATATTTGCTGCATTGAAAGAATAGTTGATGATCACTTTTGCTTTAAGTGCATAAGGCCACTGTGGAAGTATTCATTACTTGTTCATAAAATAAGTTTGCATCTAGAGGCCAAGCCTAATAAGAGCTGTCTATGTTCACAGGGCTAAACCTGTCAGACATGATATTTTCCCCAAAATCATCGGCAGCCCTCGGGAGCGTCTCCTGCATCTCCCGTGATAATAAAAACACAGATTATATTATTTTCTGTCAGTTTCTCCATGCTCCCTGTGCATCATCATGATTGATTTTCAGTTAATTCACTGCAGGAGAATGATCAAATATGTGTCCTAGAAAGGTGGTACACCAACAGATTATAAGAGCATGCATTCTTTTTCCCATACAAAACCTTGTTTAAGGTGATGTTGACATTCAAGCTGTCACCCTCTGAAAAAGCACATTGACTTTATTTTCAATGATGTGATGAGGACACCTGGGGAGAATGCAAAACGATTAGGAGGTTCAAGAGTGGAAGCCAATTTATCTGCCAGCATTTACGCAGCATTCATCTTGAGTTCGCCATGACAACATTCTGACATGTCACTTGATTATCTTTTTTAGTCCACGTGAAAGAAAGCATCACTCAAGATATATTGTAACACTTTATTGTACATATTTTGAGTAATATTTGTATCCTGAGTTGAGCCTTTCATGTGAATGTGTTGCTACTCTATGTGGAGCAAACCATAAATCTGATAAATTCATAGTGATTCTCATACAGCTCATCTTGAGGAAAAAAATACTAAAACTGTGTCATACATTTTGTCTTTTCCCGTACTCCCACCTCTGTCTCTGCATCCTCATCCTTGCCCCCCTTGATCTGTCTTCTTACTCCTAGCTCTGGGCTCTCTGAGGCCCATGACCCATCAGTTCTGCCGAGACCTCTAAGGAGCCATCCATCACCAGGGCCATGCTGTAACCTGGGGATAGATTTCTTCTCCCCTAGCCCACTCATCAATCACCGGGGGGCTACTGTGCATACCCAAGCAGGCTGCAAAATGTGGAAAAGGCCAAGCAATGTCACTCACTAGGCCAAGTAGGCACTTACAGTCTACTTTAAACAAGTCAGTGACATGACAATATAACTTCTGCATTTGTACTTCAGTTGAGAAATATACATGTGGATCTTGGAATGAGTAAAAAAACACAATTACATCCTCTTTGAGGAGACAGCAGAATCCAGCATCTATACACACTGTAGGAATCAGCCGAAAGATTTAAATTAGTGAAACATTCATTGAGATTGTATATTGTGTTTGCATGTAAAGAAAATAATTGTTAATGATGCCATGTTTATGATTAATCTTATCCAATTATACCAGTAATGAGCAGGAGCAGCAAGACAGCAACCCTCACTAACTACACAAGTAGGGTTGTGATTGAAAGTGCATGCTGGCTCAGACAGCGATGCACAGCTGTGTGTTTGCCTGCAAGCCTTGGCTGAAACAAGGCCAGCACTCTCACCAAATCTCAGCAAATGACTCACAGTTCACCAGAAAGTCATTCAGACATAGAAGCAGTTTGCGAATCACACATCAAAAACTTGATATTATAAATAGGGAAACAAGAAATCTGGTGACAAATTGTGTGAATGGAGGGACTGCAAGAGGGGCCCACGGTGACGCAAAACAAGGCAAGGAACAGTGAAAGAGACTCAAGAGAGGTGAGAATATAGGGAGTGTTAATCACTCACACTACAGAGAGAGGAAGTGGTGATGCAACGGAGTTGAAAGAGCAAAGGGTTGGGGGGGAACAGGGAAGAAAAGCTCATGTTTGCGAGACAGAGTGCAGGCACCTACAGCAAACTGTGTTGCATGTCCCTGACACCTACACAAAGAGGATGCAGTGGTAGTTAAAGCGTTTGTCATGTCAAGACCGCAGAGGCTGAGCACAGTGGCTGATGGCGTTGTTGAGTCAGCCAGTGCCAGGTGTCCTTTTGACATAGGCACCACTCCCCTAAATGACTGGTTAGAGGAGCGAGAGAGAGCGGCAGCCACCAACACCCTTCCAATTAAAACCTCTAATTAATCAGAGCTATTTAAAGAAGCCCATTCATCCCCGATGGCGGGAAGCACGCCAACGAGAAAAAAGATAAACTGCACATCTTTGCCCTGATTTACCTTTTCTCTAAGCTGCCCTCTGGCATTGCTGCTTTGTTCCCACAGCAATGGTAACAGCTGTCACAGTTATGACATACAGAATAAGACTGACCCTAATAACATGCATTTTCTTTTTAATGTAATTATTATGGGCTGGTGTTTTAATGAGACAAATAAATAAATAATAGCTTATCTACCCTTCACATTAACTCTCTGAGCTCACTTTTTTTTTAGATATGACTTATGGTCTTGCATAACGTTAACTACATGTTTATTATTGTAACCATGATGACAAAGGTCCCCTAACCTTAATGAAGTTGTCATTTTAACCCAAACTCAGAATGTTTTACAAACTTTAACATTATTAAAAGTACTTATCATTCCCTAAATCTAACCAAACCTAAATTATTGTGTTGTCACATTATAAAATATATTTGTAACACCCAGATCAGAAAACGCTGATTTGGGGCACCTGGGTAGCTCACCTGGTAGAGCATGTGCCCATATATAGAGGTTTACTCCTCGATGCAGCAGCCGTGGGTTCGACTCTGACCTGCGGACCTTTGCTGCATGTCATTCACCCTCTCTCTCCCCTTTCATGTCTCCATCTGCCCTACAAAAATAAAGGCCCAAAATGCCCAAAAATATTTCTGGTGTTCTTCTAGAGGCCAAACAACATATTTTATCCTCTAAATTGGCATGTTCAGCTCACTGTAAGAAAGAAAGGAAAGGTAAAATATAAATTCCCAAAGTAAAGCAACAAGGAAAATAAGATCACATGAGATGTAGTCCCATATTGCCAGACCTATCTCCAGAGTGCTGTGGAGAATGAGATTTGATGATGACCCCATCACGTACAGAACTGACTGTAGTCATCTACTGTTAGATCTTGTATTTCTGTCAGAATTTCCCAGAGCCAACAAAAGCATTTTATCATAGTCCAAACTTTGTGGAATACAGAGCGGAGAACACATTTTGTCAGCCTGTGTTTTCTCCCTGTGAAAAGAGCTCATTAGCTTTGCTTGCCCTCAATTGAGCTTCCCAGACAGAACTTCCTCTCATTCTGAATACAAATCCACCTCCTTTACCCGGATTGGGACACTCAAACACTAACCATAGCCATAACCCTGAACATCTCAAACCTAAATCAAATATAGCCACTTTATTAGTTGAAATTTTGGGGAGCACGCTGGATGCATGCTCTCTGCTCCTCCAGGTATGATCCTGTTTTGTTTGTTCCTTTATAGTTTTACTTAGTTTCCACTAAGGCATTTGCACCCATACAGATTCACTCACCCATGCACTTTACATACACCTTACATTATGACATTCTCACACCTCATTCCTTTTTCTTTGTTTAAAGTTAATGTTTTGGTTTACAATAAAATACCTTTTTGATTTGTCTATACTTGTTGTTGGTGTCCCCTCATTTTTTGCCACAGGCTGTGAGCCGGTTTGTGACAAGTGCCTGGACGCATGCTACCCAAGGGGAATAATTCAGGACAGAAACATTGTTTCTAATGTTTTCTCCCTTTATCTTGGGCTACAAAGATGATTATTACTAAAATACACTACAATATCCTCCTGAGAACCAGCCCATTGACTTATGTCCACTGTAGTGGACTTTTGAGTTTCATTTCTCTCCTTGGAATCTTTTGTGCAAGTCTCTTAATTCCTGCTGTACTGTACAGAGGACATCCTGGGCTTTTCAGTGATGTGTTATTTGATTGGCTGGGAGGCCGGGAACCGCCTCTATCTTTCAATCCAAAATGGACAGCATAGGAACAAGCACATTTTATGGAAAGATAAGAGATGAGTCAAATATTGTTTGTCTATGGTTTTGTTACTATGATAATCATAAATTTTCTTGTTCATTAAGGTGTTAGGAATCATATATTGAGTTCTGATAGAAACTACATTATGTATCTTTTGAAAAATTTGCCATTTTATGAATGTCAATTATAGTGGAAATCAGGACTATCTTCATGTAAATAATGACTCCACATCTACCAAATTTGTCTGTTTTCGTACTCAAATGATCCTGTTGTCCACTACAGTGGACATTCTTTAAATAAATAAAAATAAAAACATTTAAATTGTAAGATGTTTTTTTAACCTTAAACAGGTATGGAATCACAAAAAAATCTGATTAGGAAAAACAAAATTTTCCTTGGTTCTCAGGAGGTGCATATACAATGTTTGTACAATATCCCAAGGGTCAGAAATACCTGCTGCTCCAGACTTTGATTTAGTCTGTTTTACAAACTACAGGAGGCAAGCTCAGAGACAGTTACATTTACCATTATACTGAGCGTGTTAATATGTTAGTTGTTAAAAGGATTAAAGTTGCATTGGTTTTGTGATATTATCCAGACCAATACTCAGAGAAAACTGATGCCAAAAGTTTTGATAATGACAAAAATTACAAAACAAGACCAAATTAAAAATTATCTTAATTGTTCTTTTAAACTTGTCTGTCCCCTTACTTTCTATCGTTGGTCCAGTCAGTTTAGAAATAATACACATGTTTTAGTCTTCATTCAAATGTCTTGGCAACCAAATTGCCTCCCTCAGCTAATTACTCCGATTTGCATGAAAAATCTGATCTCTGTACACTTATCCATTAAGTGCCTGGCAATTTGACTGAGGAGCTATTAAACTGAATCACCACCATTACACAAATATGTAAAATGAGATGACCATTTCTGTGTGTCCTGCAACTCAATTAGGAATGACAAAACATCTTACAACTTGGTGTTTACAACTCGAAAGCTTCTTGAATCTTGAAAGATACTCAACTACTACTTAACTTTAAAGAATTAGAACAGCAATGGATAAGTAAAATCTCAAAATCTTTACTTTTCTGATGTTGACTATTATGTAGTGCTCCGGAAGAAGATTATGTCTGAATTATGTCTGTTTTGAGTTCTGCTCATTTGGTTAACAAGGCATCTGGTCTTAACTATAAGTTAAATGTTGCATTCTTCGATGCTTCAATGTGAAAAGTCATATTTTTAACACAGAGTGGCTAATTTCTAACAAGTTACAGAACATCTGAACTTAAAGCAGAACACATTCCTTATATAGATCATCTGTCATCATGAGACCACATTTGTGTACACCTCTATCAATATTTAAGGGGGCTTTATTAATCTACTATAAAAAAAATCAACCAGAAGGAATCAATAACAAATATATTCCAGGTTCCAAATATTAACTCTGAAAACAATGATTTGAAAATGAAAACTGGTGCATTTCCATTTGTTTTCTTGCAATTTTCTGTTTCACAAAAGTCATTAGAAGGCATTAATCAAATTTCACATCTGCCTGTTTTTTCCTGTGAAACCAAATATCAACCAAACAGGGGCTTGTTGCTGTAAAGGCCTGCATCCCACTGATGAAAATGTAATTGTCAAAATGAGATCAAATCGCCTTGGTTGGGAGTTTTATGTAGTCTCAGTTTGAGAATCGGATGACTCAATATTACTTGACTTAATATTGATCATTATAAAGTGATGAAGCTGACAGTGTTGCATTACTCCTGGCTCCATTAGAGATGAACACAGGCTTGATGGTGGTATCAAAATATGTTTGATTGGTGGAGCTTATCACAGACTCTTTGGATTCACATTATGCAGAATGCCACCAATGTGGCAGGAACAAGCTAGAGCAGAATGGCTGTGGGAAGACAGAAGTAGTAAACAGACTCAAAATTGGCCTCAAGCTGTGCCACAGGAAAGAACATGAGGCAATGATTATCTGAGGGACTTTTATTTATAAATTTACAATAAAGTTACATTAAAAGACTTCACAAAGCAGTCGCAAAAGTGGGTTGTTTATTCTTCAATTTCTTTCTACGTATCATAAAGCAATTAACTCTGAAACTGAAATATTCCTCCTGAAGTGATTGTCCTATCTTGTGAATTGTCTTTTTGAATAGCTTAATGGTATAGTGATATTATATTAGACCACACAGAGCTGCTGAAAGCTTACAGGTTTTGTTCCATCACTGTCTTTTTTCCTGCAGCAACCGCTGGAAGATCAAGCTCTTTAATCTTTAATCGCCTGTGGTGCAGTTGGCAGAGAAATAATCACTTATTTTGTAACAGCAGCACCCACCATAATAAAAGAGGTATAATGCATCACTTACACTCTTATGGAAACTGACACAGAATACAGATTCTGAGGTCTTGCCAGAAGACGATTGTTTACAGTACAGCTTGTATGCCAATATTACCATAATATTCAACTAACCTAAAAGGAATGCTAATGATCATCAGGTTGTTGCTCATTAGTAGATCAGTCATAACAACTTGAAGAGCCTTGAAATTAGGTCAGTGAAGTGGAAGGTGAGCACGGTTAGCTTTATACGATCTTTGGTTCCACAAAAATAAACACAAATACTTAACCACCACATGCACAACAACAACAACAACCTCTGACATCCAAAATCAAGGTTTGGTGCTGGAGGCATTTCAAAGGCACAGTTAATACTCCAGCAACCACATAACATCACCACACGCTCTCATGTTAGAGTCAGATACTTCAGCCTCGCATTTCGATAGTGAAATCATGCTCAACCTCTGACTCTGCAGTTGTACGTTATCTAGCATTTTTATACAAGGTTAGAGAAAATGTTTTAATTGTTAATTGTTTTATTTAAAAAAATAAAAACACGCCATTACTGTTTGAGATGGTTATTCATTTTGACTCTTTTTGACTAAAAAGTAAAGTGGCTTATTTCATCCCACTGGCATAATAAATCATATAGAGTATACATGCTAATTCACACAAAGTGCACATGTTAATGTGCAGTCTATCTTTTTCGTACACAGTAGAAGAAAGCAAAATGCTTACATTGACTAGTCAGAAAGATTTGTGAAACAAAGATAATATAGAGTTACACTCTACACCATAAAAACATCATAAGCCCATGTAAGAGGTGGAGAAAAGATATGAGATACAGTAATAGATTTTATGTCATCTTGTACAAATGAAGCTCAGCGTAAGTACGGGAAGATGCTTTACATTTCTCTCTCTCCCAACCTAATCAGCTGCATTGTCATTAGCTGAATGTGGGCGTTTACTCTTTCAGTTAAACCAACCAGATTTTGCCACAATCTCTGTGAGTGCGTTGTTGCGTTGTTGCATTCAAACTTAAAATCCGTTCTACTCTTTGCTGCTGTCAGTTGTCATTTCAGGCAACATCGATGCAACCCTCCTCCATCCCATTCACATTAAGTTCTCATGATTCCCAGCACCCAGGGTTCCTCCATCAGAAGCCTTGTTTCACATCACATCCATCCAGATCTTCAGGCTTCCTTTATCCCTTCATCACCTCCACCACTGTTTAGACTCCATCGGGGAGATATTCCTATATATACCCCTTATAATTTAACATGCGTCTAATCGCACAAAGACTAACATATCAACCTATTATGCACCATGTTTATAAAAACTTATTTCAATCTTAAATTAAGTCTCTCCTGATTGAACTACAGTATGGTACCTACATCCTCTTGCTAATGCATCTTCCCAGACCTTTCTGCAAGGTGTATGTCCTAAACCCCAGGAGCAGCTCCAGTCTAATTCTTGTCATCAGGTGAGAGACAATAGACGTTGCTAACAGGTATGGTAAACTGTGTTGCATCTCTGTTTTAAAAGGGTACATTTTTAATGAATCCCAAAGGGCAGAAAACTGCTGTTGAACAGCATGTTGCTTTTCTGTCCACACCCAAGTCATGATGCCAAAGCGGGTATTGTGGCAGCTGATTGGGGTGTGGCCAGGAGTGCAACATGATTAAAGTATACCCAACACAGGCACTACAGCAGCTGTTTTATTCTCTATTATACAGTGAGGAAAATAAGTATTTGAACACCCTGCTATTTTGCAAGTTCTCCCACTTAGAAATCATGGAGGAGTCTGAAATTGTCATCGTAGGTGCATGTCCACTGTGAGAGACATAATCTAAAAAAAAAAATCCAGAAATCACAATGTATGATTTTTTAACTATTTATTTGTATGATACAGCTGCAAATAAGTATTTGAACACCTGAGAAAATCAAGGTTAATATTTAGTACAGTAGCCTTTGTTTGCAAGAACAGAGGTCAAACGTTTCCTGTAGTTTTTCACCAGGTTTGCACACACTGGAGGAGGGATTTTGGCCCACTCCTCCACACAGATTTTCTCTAGATCAGTCAGGTTTCTGGGCTGTAGCTGAGAAACACGGAGTTTGAGCTCCCTCCAAAGATTCTCCATTGGGTTTAGGTCTGGAGACTGGCTAGGCCACGCCAGAACCTTTATATGCTTCTTACAGAGCCACTCCTTGGTTATCCTGGCTGTGTGCTTTGGGGCATTGTCATGTTGGAAGACCCAGCCTCAACCCATCTTCAATGCTCTAACTGAGGGAAGGAGGTTGTTTCCCAAAATCTCGCAATACATGGCCCCGGTCATCCTCTTCTTAATACAGTGCAGTCGCCCTGTCCCATGTGCAGAGAAACACCCCCAAAGCGTGAAGCTACCACCCCCATGCTTCACAGTGGGGATGGTGTTCTTGGGATGGTACTCATCATTCTTCTCCCGCCAAACACGGTTAGTGGAATTATGACCAAAAAGTTCTATTTTGGTCTCATCTGACCACATGACTTTCTACCATGACTCCTCTGGATCACCCATATGGTCATTGACAAACTTAAGACGGGCCTTGACATGTGCTGGTTTAAGCAGGGGAACCTTCCGTGCCATGCATGATTTCAAACCATGACGTCTTAGTGTATTACCAACAGTAACCTTGGAAACGGTGGTCCCAGCTCTTTTCAGGTCATTGACCAGCTCCTCCCGTGTAGTTCTGGGCTGATTTCTCACCTTTAGGATCATTGAGACCCCACGAGGTGAGATCTTGTATGGAGCCCCAGTCCGAGGGAGGTTGACGGTCATGTTTAGCTTCTTCCATTTTCTAATGATTGCTCCAACCTTTTTTCACCAAGCTGCTTGGCAATTTCCCCGTAGCCCTTTCCAGCCTTGTGGAGGTGTACAATTTTGTCTCTAGTGTCTTTGGACAGCTCTTTGGTCTTGGCCATGTTAGTCGTTGGATTCTTACTGATTGTATGGGGTGGACAGGTGTCTTTATGCAGCTCAAAGGTGAAAGGTCAAAGGTCTTTGAGGGTCAGAATTCTAGCTGATAGACATGTGTTCAAATACTTATTTGCAGCTGTATCATACAAATAAATAGTTAAAAAATCATATATTGTGATTTCTGGATTTTTTTTTTTAGATTATGTCTCTCACAGTGGACATGCACCTACGATGACAATTTCAGGCCCCTCCATGATTTTCAAGTGGGTGAACTTGCAAAATAGCAGGGTGTTCAAATACTTATTTTCCTCACTGTATGTTTTTCAGTGTGGATTTCCCCTTTAAAGCCCCCTCACCCCCCCCAGTCTGAGGTGCCAGGATGCAGTGTTGTCTCCCAGCTGTAGGCAGGCGCAGGATGTTGGCTGAGTCCAGTGGTCTTATAGAAACGCTGACCTTTAACGCATCTTAAGACTAAAGGCTTTGCATACAAATGATGACCAATGCCACAGCATGCCACCGCAGGATGCTGCCTTAGAGCAGAGCTCCATCATTTCTCCCCAGTGACTTTTCATTTCCATTGGAAGTAAGACAGAATAATTCAGTTTAAACCTTGTGTTTGATGACCAAGTTCCCTTTCATTGTCTTTCACTTCACTTGTCTGCTGTTGTGAATAAGGTGACTAGGAAAGTGGGGCACATGCCAATTTGGGGTTATTAAATTAATCATTATAAACAGTATGGTTTTTGAAGCCAGTGCAATTAAATCAGGTATGCAAATGCATGGCCTATATTGAAAACATAATTATGCAGAGAGCAGAGCGGATCTATGCCACTTCATTAAGAGTTGATGCAACAGTGCCACCTACTGAGAATGACCTGCATCTACTCTGATCAGTTGATGGTCACAGGCGTAGCAATTATTTTTTTTATTATTAAATAAAGGTACTGCAATTATGTATTTAGCTACTGGAGGCAATATAATCACTGCCTTTCTCCCCTGAAACAATGGCAGGCTTAAGAGAAGGAAGCGACACACTCATTACTGCAATGCCTTTTAAACCTTACTGACAAATACACTGATTGATTAAAAAGAGTTATGCTTTAACACACTCAAATCTTCCATCCACCGACTGCCTCATTCATTTCATACTATATGGAGCCACAAGTTAAAAACGTTGCATGTTCACAAGTATTGACTAAACTGTCCTGGGGAGCAGAAAATGTATTGATTGAGTTGTTCTCGGGGACAAACTCTAAAAATGGGTGTCAGTACTTTAAAGGTTTAAAAAAATCAATCAAGAAATTGTACACATTTTACAGGACCGATTGGCACCATGTTTTTTTCAAAAATTTATTTTCCAAGTCCAGAAATGACATAACCACTTCTAACTTTGAAATGTGCTTTACATTTCTTAAGAAAACAAAATGCCTGATATGCAAAAATGGTATATACACAAGGCTTTTAACCAGAGAGGCACCAAAGACACATGAGCAGTTGCTGCTACTTGCTGGCTTTGTAACAACATAAAAACAGGACGTGGATCGACTTGAGAAGATGTGAAGTAAATCCAAACAAAACATTATTAGCAACATAATTAGAGACTTTTTAGTTTTGTCTCACAATGTAACAAATCTGTATTTTAATGGTTACAAAATGCTAATAAGACAATAGTGGTGTTGTGATAGCTAAAATATATATTATTTATTACATAAATACAATAGTCTTAATGTGGCACATTTTATGTTTGCATTATTTACTCCCTTTTGTGGCTACTAGACTGACCACTATGTGTGCAAGGGGGGAAAGAACAATGTGAGAACATCCTTAATACAAAGCACAGCTTCTTTCAAACTTAAACATTTTATTCATAGAACATACACATTTGTAATAAATTATGTTTAGTAACAAATTGTAGGTTGTAACTGTTAGAATTCATCAGCTATGACCTTGTTAGTTCTATATATTGGAAATGGACTTAAATGATGATATGGCTGTGTGATTGTCTGAACATTAGAGTGTTTGTACTGTTGTGTGCATGTGATTTACCATGATGGGAGAGCCGTCTACACGTTTTGGTCTCACAAATTGCTGAAAACTAAAAGTGAAGCATTCTCCCCCAAAGCTCACTCATCCTCTGGGGACACTCAAGATGTTAAGTCCAACCGTGAGCAAAGTGACGGTGCCATACATCTTCGCAAGTGCTAGTAAAGCTACAAAGTGACACGCGTGAGACAAATGAGAACCAAAGGTCAGTTTTGAACTGAAAAAGGTAAACTGCTAAGGTAACTTCCTCCTAGGTTTTACTGGTATTAACACTCAGTGTAAAGATGGCAGCAGCACTCATCTTCCTCCTTTTTCTCTACTCCTTCCTCTCACATTCAAAAGCTAATGCCTTATTAGGCTGTGGAACGAGGCGAGCGCTCGTACCACGATTGTGCCTAAGGTCCATGCATTATTTTTTAACCAAAATAATATTGTGACATGATATCAAAACGTGATCACCTTGCGGTTTAGGTGGCCTAGGTAACTGGGATTACAGTAATGTAATGTTAGCCGTGAGGAACATACTGTCAACAGCATTCCTCTGCCCATTTGGGGCGCCTCTCAAGAAATCAAAGCACCTTATTTGGATCCTTCTGGATACACCAGGGGTCCCGCCCATAGTGCTGTGGCTTCTTTATGATTGGTCCCATGGGAAGAACTGCATACAGTGTGGTGAAGTAACCATTTCTTCTTCTCTTGTTCCTCATATGTCTGTCATTTGTTTATGCTGATGGTGACATAAGATGTAGGTATGTAGCCTTCATCCCCATTGTTCCTACGGACACGGGTCCAGCCGTCCCCTTTGTCCTCCTCTACCACAGCCAGCACCTCCCCCTCCTGCATAGAGATGGTCCCTTCACTGGCCCCTGAAAGAGACAAACTAGATGGTAGCAAATATCCCTGAAGCAGTTTATGCATACAAGACTACACAAGACCATAGAAAAAAAAAAACTTTGACTGATGCTATGGTTGTGACCTCACTCCTTTTGTCGATTCCAGAAATATTTTCCTCCCTGTTTGCTAAATTTTTATAATATTGCCAGAACAACATGTAGTATTTGCTGATCAGAAGGCAACATGCTATAATTTTGCTAAAAATATGTGTATCCACAAATGACAAAAACGTGTACAATAATATGTAACTGCCATATAATACCCCCCTGATCTGCAAATGTACATGTAGCTCAGTAGTCACAGAAATAGTGAACACTTGGATAACAACCATCAATTCACAAATAGTAGTAAATAATACAGCCTGCAACATACCAGGGAAGCTGTACATGGCTGTGCATTTCCCAATAGGAGCAGTTAGTTCCTCGTCCTCAAAGTCATCATCAAACTCAGCGTAGATGGCCTGAGAGGGATCAGGAGTGCTTTCATCGGAGTGAGCTCCATCAGGGCTGTAGAGAAAAACAGGTTTCACTGTGCAGAGTAGACAACACACCATTGTGCCAAACACACTGTCTATTAGCAGAATTTAGTATTACCCGAGTACATCGTGAGCTCCGTTGTTGTTGAATGTGTGACTTTTATAGCGCAGCGTGTCCCCCCGTCCTCCTGCCTCAGCCAGCCAAGTCTAAACAAGAGAGTCAAAGTTATTGTGATGCATTTAAATGGTAAATATATTAAGTCGGGGTTCATTTGCCCAATTTCACACAAAATGCCTCAATGGGCTCACCTTATAATAATAAATGATGACCTCATAATATGAATAAACAACAGAGATCCGGATTACCTCATACTTGTTGAGCTCTCCTCTGAGCCGCTCTATACTCTGGGACGTCTGGCTGATTTGGGATGCCAGACTAGCAGGGTCTCCCATTTGAGGATTTTTCTCATAAACATCTTTCATTTTCCCCAAGGCCTCACTGAAGAGAGGAGAGAGAGAGAGAAACAAGGGAGGAATGGGGGGGATGACTTTCAGTAGAGACTGGTTCCCTGCAGAGCTCAGGGCTGAGTAAACAATTCAAACACTGATGTGCCCTGCATGAATATAATATTCACACTCCCACCTAGAGGAGTTCCAACTGTGATGGTTATTAATATACAGAAGGTTACCCACAAACACACACAAGCGCACACACCTCTGATCTACTTCCTTTTGCAGCTCTTTGCAAATTTCCTCTAGTTTCTGTTGTAACCGTTTCCTGCGCTGCTCTGGAGGAAGATGGGTGAAGTCCTCTGTCACCGTAGGCTGCAAGAGTTCACAGGAAGGGGCGAGTTAACACTGAACTTTGGAACTCTAATTTAACATCAACGGTACCCAGTAACCACAAGACAACTCAGGAGGAACTTGAAGCCTGTGGTTTGAGTCCAGCTCAAGGTGCAACGTTTAACTGAAATAACAGTTTAAAATCTCCTAGTTACACATGCGCTTATTAATGTAAAGCCAAACATGTACAACAGTGAGCTGAACCCAAAACCAACAAATATGATGTAGCACGCTACACTCTCATAACTTTATATTGGCAGATGTTTTTAAACTACAAGTTCAAGAAATAAAAACAATCTTGGATGGAAAAGGTGACCCAAGAAAGTGCAGAGACAATTTAGGGTGTTTAGAAATTGGTTTCCTCTTGTGCTACCAAGCATCCCTCCCTTACACCACCAGGTGGCCACCTCTTCAAGACAATCTCAAGAGGACTAGCCTTTTGCCACATAACATGATCACGAGTGCTGCATGTTCAGTCTTTTAAACAAAGAAACGTATTTATTTATTATAATGAGATGAGCTCTTGTAATGGAAAGGTGGCCATTCGTATGCTTCACACAACTAAGACCCCCACACCAGCTTTGTTGTCTATATTACCGTGATCCTCTCTGGAGTAAACTTCTGAGGGAAAAAGAAACAGTATGTGTATTGACAAATCTCAAAATATCTTTAAAAATGGTTCTTGCTTTCCACACTGAAAATATGTTTTTACATCTTTATAACATGTATAACTATTAAGAACAGCAAAAGAGCCATTGTGAGATGTAAGATATGCCATATGTTTAAGTGTTGAAAATGTAAATGTAAATAGTCTTATTCATCTAAGGATTTCAGTCTTTCTTCCAAACGCAGGAACACAGGTTGATGTGCGAGCCCTGATGAGTGGAGGTCTCCTGGCACCCAAACCTTCTCCTCACTGGTGACTCACCGATCTCCTGAGTGTCCGGAAGGAAGAGATTCTGGGTTTGACTGTCTTATTGATCTCCTTCAAACAGTACGACAGGGGGTCCCGGCCAAACTTGGGGGAAGGGGGTCCGTTAGCGGGCGAGGGGGGGGGGGTGGAAAAAGGTGGAAGCGTGGAGGGAGAGAGCTGGGGTGAGGCGAGACCAAAGTACCAGTACCCGAGCATGAGGTATGCAGGCAGCATACAGGATGGGGGGAGGGGGGGGGTAGAAAAGTGGAAAGACAAAAACAACAAGGTGACAAGGGAAAGAAAAAGACAACATCAACACCTTAAAGCACACCACAAAGCCAGGGAGACAACACTGGAGCAAACCCAGCAAACAAGCCCAGAGAGCATGAGAGCACAAACACACATTTGTGTCTTTGGCTCACATCATCACAAACATAAAACACAAACCAAATCCAAAATTTGGACAGCGAGCGACCAACCACAGCTCCTACACCAGAGCCACAGCAGCCCAACACCTGCAGTCAAACTCAAGCCAGGTTGAAGGGTATGGTGAGCCTCAGTGAAGAACTGGGGCAGGCCAACTAGACTAAACCAAGTTAGAATTGCTAAATGTTATCTTTGACAGCCTGGCTCTTATTTTTATAGTTTTACCCATGATAGGTTATTATAATTTACTCCCCAGCCTCATGGTACAGATAAGGGTACACGGCAAACACACAACTTTACAACTAAGTTAATAAGGCCTCACATCACACCCCAATTATATAAACTAGTGAAAAAGTAAAAATGAAGATGAAAGTTCAGTCAATGGAACGTTTTTTATAAATAATCAGGTATAATGACCAAAACTAAGACGCATTTTAAAAGAAAAAACATTCTTTAATTATCAACAATTGGATTCAATGCAAAAGTGCAAGTTCAACCTGTGCTATCCTTTGAGTCTGACCTATAAAATATAGAAAATATCAATTCATAAATCAGTGCAGTTGTTAAAAACAGCCTGCTTAATTACCACAGTGTCATTTGTGCATATATATTTTTGGGGGCTTGATGAATGCACTGTATGAACTTTCAGAAAGAGGTTAACTTGAAAACATGCTGGAGTAAACCACAGCAAAACCTCTCAGTGTCAGCTGTTGGTCTCAGCGGAAAGGCGGGGGTAGGATCTATTAGCTAAATTACACAGGAGACTGATGTCTTCTAGTCTTCAATAGTGAATGTCTAAAACAGTCCTTCAACAGGTCCCTCGTGTAAATACTGAGAGCTGGAAGTACAGCACTATCATTATGTGAACATCTACTGGGTATGTGCTACTTTTCTTGAAAGTTATGGGAATCTAAGTAGAGGAGAGCAGCTAAGAGTGGGAATGTTTAGGAGCCAAAAGCTCACTCAAGCCAATATAGTCAGCCTCCTATTCATACTGCTCTACAGGCCTAATCGGGAGGGCATGACTGATGACACAGAGCAGTGTGTCACACACATACACAGAACAGGAAGAGTGCACAGCAGAGCACAGCCAGTAAGACATGCAGAGAGGAGTGAGACGCTGAACAAGCAAACACTGCGGGGAAGAAAGAAGGGATCATTTAGTGCTGAGGCAGGAGGAGGGGTGGCTGTGAGCTGGTTAGTGGTCAGCTACTCATATCACCAGTTCAGTGCTCCTTTGAGATAAAATCCTTGGTTGGCAATGTAGTGAGGCCCTCTTGATCCAAATAGATTCTAAAGACCAAATACTAAAACGTCAACGTTGACATCTATCCTAATGTGTGGTTGGACCTGATCTGACCTGGCAAACCTGGTGTCATCCCAATTGTTGGTACACAGATTTTATTGTGATGAGAGACATAATGCTAGGTTCTGGGCAGTATAATAGAAGCAGTGTGTTTGTGGATGCCTGTAGAGGAAAATTCAATGTTGTTTGGGCCCCGTTCTGATGAAAGCACAAGCACAGCAGAATGCTCACTGCCAGTTGTCCTATTGGAAACCACAGTGCAGAAGTAGGGAGGGTGTGTGTGTGTGTGTGTGTGTGTGTGTGTGTGTGTGTGTGTGTGTGTGTGTGTGTGTGTGTGTGTGTGTGTGTGTGTGTGTGTGTGTAGGAGGGGGTTATTCACTCACAGTCAGGGACAGAGTCATGCAATGGACCTGTTCTAGAAGTGTTGGGGTGTGTATGAGTTCATGTATAATATAATGAAAGAGGTTCATGCATTATTATACTGAGCTTCAGAGATGAGAAGGTTGTGTAAACGTGTATGTGTGCTTGTAGCCACAACCGCAGGTCCATCATGAGTGCCCTCTGCAGAGGGGATTTCCTGGCTCCTTCCTGCTGGCTCTGTGGTTCTAACACGGACATGCAAGGAGTCGCCCACTAATCTGACTGACTGCCCACCTCTGCTGCCGTTGATCACTGACGAAGGAGGTTGCCTGTGCATTCATTTCACAATTACCACAATGCAAAAAAAACATAACTCTTCTAGTGAGAGGCCATGCCATTAGGCTAAATTAGCCTAATGTGGAATGTCCTACCTTACTCTTTTTGCTGAAAAGCCAAAAGTTTTTGCTCCTGTTCTTTCCCAGAAGTTCCATGGGGCCTTTAGGCGTGCCCAGGCTACTGTCAGATGAGGCCCGGTTGATGCCCTGACTGTAGTCCTCAAACTCCACATCTCCAGGACGTTCAAAGCCTGACTTGTTCTGCTCTATTACAACCATGGAGTCCTACATCAGATGCAATTATGGATAAGAGCAAACAAGAGTTATTTTCAAATAGATGCACAGTTAAAACACATGGGCTGCAAAAAGCTATGCTGCACATTCAAATCCATATAGCATTTTTTGAGACCAACTCACATTCCTCTCATTAACATTAGTGCCGGCTTTAGTCATGCCTTCCAGGCACTTGCCAATGATAGGCATCACATGCTTCTCTGTGTCTGAGAACAAGATGTAGCCTTGCGCCAACTTCCGAACTCTCCTCTCATCCAGATCCTGCACTTTCTGGTGAACACACAAACAACATCTGCTCAGACGCTGCCATTATTAGTTGAGACAATACATAATACACAACCCATAATATACAATAACACAAAACTTTAGCATGTGAATAAGTGAAAGAAAATCAACTGTTTAAACTGAGGAGTTCATCTCTAGTTTTGAATCAACATATTGTAAGTGCAACTTTTACTTTTGTTGTTCAGAAATAAAAAAATTGTAATGTCCGTGTAAATTGGCTACAAGCAAATTTGCCATTGTGTATGTTAAATGAAAATAACTAAACAGGATCACAGTTCAGTCTCACAATGTTAGTAACGTGGTTATTTAATGCAATTGCATTATACCATTCAATTCATTTAGCAAACTAATACCAGTTATTACTGTACCATATGTTAACTCAAACAAACCTTGAGGGCAGTAATTATGTTGCCATATGTAATTCACTTACATTGAAAATGAGTGGCATATCATTAAAATAGAACTCGTTCTGCTCCTTGTTGTACTTCTGAAGCTGAGCAGCGTAGTCGTTCTTACACTCCTCCGCTACGTGTGCTCTCATATGAGCCTGCTGTTTGGCCTGGAACCACACAGACAGCGCAGGTTCAAGTGAATCTGATTCTAATTATGATCATGGTAAATAGTCCTTAAAATGAAGCATTCCCCCCCACCCCCTTTTTTTTTTACTTTTTCAACATCCGCCTTTGTAGCATTGATGTCTTGATCAGTCTTCTCTGCGTACTGTGCTGCACGCTCTGCTTCTCTCCATTCCCTCTCAAAGCGCTTTTTACTCTGTTGTAAAGAAAGAAAAAGACAGAGAGAGAAAAAAAAGAGAAAGACCATGTTCAGTTCAATCAATAAGATCATTGCCTGAAATATTAGGAGGTTTTACTATTTCCAGCAAAGCATTATTCACTGTCTTTCTAAAAAGACAGATAGGGGAGGTAACATCTCCAATCATAACTTAATATGTCTTGGATTGATGATAGGAGTATAAAATGGGGAACTGATTACCACTCTGTCCATCTGCTTTTACTATAGACAAATACAGCCACCTGACCAGCCACACTGAACGTGCAGCCATTTGCTTACAGAGCTTTTTTTTTCTTATCTTTTATCATGAACAAAGACGAAAGGGACTTTAAAGAATATATCTAACAGCTCTGCTTATCACAATAAAAAAATGTAATCACGAAAGATGAAGAATGATAGACCCCTCTTTGGGGAAAATGTATTTTAGAAAATATTTTGAAGTCTGCACTTACACTGTCGAGCTGCTTGTAGGTGCTCTCCAAACTCTGCTGGGCCTTCTTGGCCTCCATCAGATACTGCAGACATTCATAAAAATAGACCGTGTGAGAGGACGGGAGGCGGGTCAGATAACAGAAAGAGAGACAGCCATGTGCAGGGGCAGATACTGAATAAACAATGACCTCCAAAAAGCAACACAACATAACAGATAAGAAAAATACCAGTGTGTCTTTTTGAGACACCTCTGCAGGGGGGAGCCTGTCCACGGCTGCAGTGTTCTGCAATCCAATGGGACAGAGCCAATGCATTCCTCATAGAGAAATGGCACACCAACACTCGGACCCTACCTCCCCCCCGGAGACATTAAGTAAGGCTTCCTTCCTGCCACAACAGTGAGATCACATCTCCACTCCTCCTTTAAATCTCCAACTATTCTCCTCCCACCCTGTACACTTCTCCTCAGCAGTGTGTGCTGTAGACTCCCAATTAAAGAAAAAAAAGACTCATTTGGCATGTTCTCAGGCTGAATATGGTGCTGCAGGCACACATGGTAGTAAATACACTTTGCAGTAGAGCTGCTGAACTATTAGTCAATCGATCGATCAATAGAAACTTCATCCAAAACTATTGTGATAACGGACTAGTCATTTGAGCCTTTTTTAAAGCAAAAATGCAAAACTTTGATTGTTATAGGGTTTCAAGTGAGAGATGCCTTTCTTGGTTCTACATTATAGTTAGATATATTATATTAGAGGGTGGACAACAAGGCTGTTGGAAAACAAGTTGCCTTAAAAAGGAGCTTGAATGCAGTGTGTTTAAAGCTAAAGGTTTAGTCTTAAACACACATTATTTTACCTGTGATAATATGCCTAACTCGCGGCTGCAAAGATAGACTTCAACCAGCCTAACACAATGCACTCCTGGTCCACTCACCATCTTTCGCTCCTGCTTGAGCTCTTGCAAGTACTTGGTGAGATCGATGCAAATGTTCATCATCATGTTCTCTGCAATTAGCTCTCTCTGCCCCGCATAGTCGTTCATCTCATTCAGGATTTCCAAAAAGGACTGGTAACTGGACAACCTACCATTTAAGAGGAGGAGAGAGGAAAGGGTGGAGAAATAAAAACACAGTGATGGGACCACTGACAAGATGATACATACACAGGCTCAAAGACAAGTCAGCAATGGGCCAAGTCATAACTTCCTTATTCCTGCTTCCTTCTCGGGTCATTTAAATGGCTCCAACAGCAGCACCACACTAAAGCATGAATGACAATAATGAAAAGGTGATTCCTAACTATTTTAAACATGATATTATTTGTCAGTCCTGTTTTCATTTGTTAGTTCCCTTAAGCGAGAACTTAATGAGTGATTACGGCAATGGTGTAAATCTAAATTGACCTAGAAGGCGCAATTTCAGCCGACATTCTTTCGCAGCTGAATGCAATTTCTGTCTTTTTTTTATTATAAAGCAGGTCAAGGTGATATACAAATACTGTGAAAGTATCAAAACACTCAATCCACAAAGAAATGCACACAGCCTGTATTCAGAAACTGTGCCTTTAAACGAGCCATCAGGACTTCCGTATGGTTGTGATGGCACAAATATACATATTTATATAGTTAAAGTGCAGCTACAGTACAGTTACAGCCATTCCATGGCTGCAATGACGGTGCAGAGACTCCAAGAGCGCAGATGCCGAAGACCAGGAAACGCTGACCAATCAGAGGAGACTGGGCTTTTTCGGGAGGGGCTTAAAGAGACCGTCACTAAAATGGAACGTTTCAGGCTGAACCTGAATACATGTATATTCAGACAGACATTATGAGAAAATGTGTATTTCGAACATTAATGCATGTAGAAATCCAAATTACAAGTATGAACCTGAAAATAAGCATAATATGGGACCTTTAAAGAAAAAGTAAAAACTGAACCTCAAAAATCTTCAATCATCTCTAAGTTTTCTTTGAAGATATGCTTTGCAATGGCTCACCTGCACTCTGGTTCATCTTTGCCGATTCGTTTCAGGTTATATTTCTTTGAAAGGTTCCTGTGGACAGTTAAAGGGCATCAAATAAATGGGAAGACAAATACTTAGCACATTATCAATGGGAAAAGAGGGATAACAGCTGAAGCAAGCTCACTAAATTAAACTACTCTTATAACCACTGGTTTTATACAATAGTAGTGAAAAAACAGCAGTCTTCTATGAACACATTAAAAAAGCTTTTCTTCCTTCTTTCACTCTCTCTTTCTCTCTGACCACATCGGGTCTGTCATGTGCCAGTCTGCTCCCACTTCCTCTCCTCTCCAGCAAAGCTCAGCACTACAACAGATGTGGGCCTGGCAGACTGGGATACAATTGGGAGAGGGAGCACCGTGGATGAAGAGAGAAAGAGGGAGAGAGAGAGCACACACTGCAGCTGGAGAATGAGGCCAGTGTTTTAGAGACAAGTTAGATTCTGTCCCAAAGTAGTCATAAGACCCCACGAACATTTTATAAACAGCCTTTTGACATGCACCCATGCAAACACACGCTAACCCATCTGCTTTGAGCAACACACTCGCGCACAAAAGCATTTGAGGCAGGCAGCACGGGAGAACAACGACAAAAGCAAGGCCTACCTCAGTTGTTTTGCATAGTTTTGCTCAATCTCTGTCCTCTCCTTCACAAATTTCACATACTTCTCCACCAGCTCCAGGCCAGACTGTGTGTGCTTCTCAATGATGTCATATTGGTCCTGGAGAAAGAAGCACAAGAGACAAATAAGGAAAAGATATTAAGCAAATACAGGATATGGAACGAGTTAATTTCTGAGTAATAACTGATACGTTCCTCTGGTTGAGTCTGAGGTCATCCACACAAATCTTGGAGGGTAATAAACTAAACATATTGTTCCTGCATGTTGGATTCCACGAATGCTCTCCATATGTGCTTAAAAAGCTTGGCAATGATCTCTAAACTTCCGCCTAGCTTTAAATCACAGGGCACCCATGTTGTTAAATAAATAGAGGCCAGTCGAAGGACACAGGGTCACAAGCCAGAAAAAGGAGATGCTCTTCTGATATCCTGAGAGCAATGAGACATACTATGAATTACATCAAATGAGCTTTACAGAGTCCTTCTTAATTTATCTAATTTACATATTGCATGACTACTTTCAAATTCATAACTCCTGTTGGCACAACTGAATTTGCTGACTTTTCCTTTTCATATGAATATGACAGAGAGAATACTGCGTTTCTTTTCCTCTTTTGTGCCCTCATTTGGAAGAGCACTTTATGACACATTGAAGCTCAGACAACTCTGTTCAGAGTGAGAGATAATATATAAAATAATATTCTCTCACGCTACACTCAAAACAATTCCCCCACGCTTTCTGTGCTGCTGACTTTAGTACTGAGGAGGGGGCATGTTAAAAGGGGATTCCTGACAAGCGGGGTCATGTTCTTCTGTACCCTTCCTGTCTTTAAGGTAAAACAAAAGAGACAAACCCCAAATGAATGACACGTTTAGCTTAATCACAGACCACAGTTAAAGGTTAAGACAGAAGCCTGCAATCCATCACCCCAATAACATCTAACCAATAGGCAGCGTTAGGGGTTTAATTAAGAGTCATTAATTACGGAGCAGAAGTAAGGATGGTCAATACAGCCAATTTACAACTGCAGTTTCCAATTTCCTGAGGTGCTTGTGTTAACAGCATTTTCTTCTCAGATGTGGAAAATATATTTGACTTGTGAGTTAGAAGAAGAATAGTAGCAAAATAACCAAATGTCAGGGTTTTAGGACACTACTTTGTTCAAATATAGCCCTCATAAAGTGTGAAAAGTGACTATTTATTTGTTTATGAATGATTTTAAATGAAAGCAGTAGTTGTCTGCATCCAGCCCAAACTCACCATATCAACAGAACAGAAGACTAAGGCTGCAATTATGTCACTGACCATAAAACACACTAAATCTAGGATTAGATTCCTAATTGGTGAAAAGTTAGTGTGCTGTCCCTAACCCCAAAACTATTCAGTTTTACCTAGTAACCTCAAACACATAAAATAACCAAGCAGCAAAAGCAGAAATGAATCAAAATACAATTGAAATGCAATTTTGGTAACAATAAGGAGCAAGTAAGAATAACAAACTGTGGAAAGAAATTATTTTTTTGAGTTCTTGGTTACAGATTGTTAACTGCATGACTAAGACATATTTTCGAAAGGCTATGATAGCGGAAATGGAAAGTTATATACTGCACTCATCTCTTGATACAGGCCTTTTGCATAGATAAATCTATTATTTGCATATTCCGTTTCAGGACTACTGATCAGTCTGTGGCAGAGAAGGTGAACTACTATGGAGATTAATGGAGCGGTCTGAAATTGTTAAGCAAGCTGTTGTGGGTGTAGCATCTGTGTAGGTTGGACAGCGGGGAGATCCCCAAACCAGTATTCTGTCTCCCACTCTAGTATCTGCCAATGCTGAGATCCATTCCAATATTTGCATTTACATATACAACACAGCTGCACAATGCATACCTAATCATGTTGATAAATCTTACTAGATTCAGGTAAAATATGCTAGACAACTGAACACATCTAGGATAAAACACCATGAATCGCAGCTGTCCATAAACGGTCTTTATGAGGTATACCTGGCATAATGTGAAATCATTGTAGCGGTCATCAATAGATCTTTTTGGGAGTGTCAGTCAATCTCCTGATGGCTTTCTCTAGAATTATAATAGTCTGACATGAATACTGTGAGGATGTTGTTTCCCAGTTTGGTGCCAAAAAACATTTTTTATCCATTGTTGAGTCTACAGTTATCACACCAGGGCAAAAACAACACATTTTACTGGATTGTTTTCTTTTTGTTCCAATGGTAAACATCTCACAGGATTATCAATGATGGAAGTAGCTGAGTCAATGGAGCCTACCTATTTGTGCAGTCAATAAAAGATTTTGTTTTGTTTGTGTGTGATCAAACTATCAGGGAACATTGATTTTACAAGGATGTTGTCGAGCTACACATTAGTGTATCTGTCACTTATAAATAACCCCTAAAGTGTGGCCAGGTTGTCTCAGTGGGTAAAGCAGGCACACATACTGAGAGGTTTATGCCTCGACGCAGAGGTCCAGGGTTTGAGTCCGACCTGTGACAATTTTCCCCCTCTCTCTCCCCTTTCTCACCTAGCTGTCCTATCAAAAATAAAGGTGGAAAAAGCCCCAAAAATAATCTAAAAAACAAACAAAACTAAAGTAATAATAAGGGGACACTAATGATCCAATTACTTACACAAACTAATTTCATCTCATATATGAAACTCAAATTGAAAAATATAAATAAAAATATCCTGGGTTATATATTTCTTATTGTGACATAACAGTTGTGACATAACAGTAACAAAAGTTGTTGACTGTTTCCTCTATGTACGTACATACATACATACATACATACATACATACATATGTACATACGTTTCTCAGGTTGAAAAAATAAGCCTTGGATGAACTCCTAACTATGTTCTCTTTTATAAATGGCAGAAAAAGTAGCATCTGAGAATCTCTATAAATTAACTGTGACTGCTTGATTCAAAACAAGATAGCTCCAATTAGAGAAAAGCCAACCTCATTAAACTGTCTTAAAAAAAACACATTGAGATAGCTTTCAAGGACATAATCATTGTCTCGTCAAACATGAGTGGCTGTCACACTCCTGCAATTTATAACCACCCAAAGCCACAGTCAGAATTAGCTTTATAGCTCCCCATAGATTGGGTTTGTACTGAACTGATTTTCATAAATCACAAACATAGTTTGTATGAATCTGCTCCTGACAACTTTCAAATGGTCATGCTTTTGATTAAACAGTAAATGTCATGTTTCTGGTAAACCATCCTGGCTATTCCATTATTACTTCAGCCCTACTTCCATGCCTGTACATGTAATTTAGACATTTTGTGTAGCTTCTACATATTATAATGCATTCCAGAGGAACATTTAGTGGCATCTTTCTCGCCTCCACTCACTTCACCATGTTTGATGGGTAAGCTAAATGTTGTAGTTCTGCCATAGTAATTATAGAACTTCCAAACCAGGAAAACAATAACTTATTTTGTTGGCACAGATTTAGGCTAAGGGGTGCAGTAAAATAATGCTACATCATGTTTTAAAATTGAGATCTAAAAGTTCTTATCTATACCTAGCAAGCATCCTACGTGTCCTTTACACTCCATCTTCCAATACTTTGAGTAATACCAGAGAGAAACTGGCATCAAGTGAATGCCACATAACTTCAAAAGGAGTCACCCTGAAAGTCACCAACCTAAAAGGCTTGGGTGGATGTTTTAGCCCTGAGTCACCCTGTATTCTACAAACTTAGGGGCCCTGCCCATCCAGACCTGCCACACTGTAGTTCAGATCACTCAGGATTGGCCTGTTAGCACTCACGATCACAGCTAATGCTTGGACACTGATCTGCACTCAGCAAACGTGTCTTAAAATAGCTATTGGATTAACAATGGCAATCAGGGGACAGATGCCATTGAGCCGACTTGGCCCAAGGGACTACTCTTCAACCCAACATTAACAGAATTATGCCTGGAGGGTTTTGTCTAACAGGACAGGTGAGGCTATAGCCAAATAAACCTGCTGTACAAATACTTTGTTTGAAATTGTTTGTATTTCACACTGACTGAAGAAAGAATACTGGCTTTTGTGTGGAGAGTTTCCAGTGAAACAACTGCATGCGATGAACAGGAACGATAGAGCGTCTGATTAATACTGGGGTACGGATGTTTCTCTGATTTAATCAAAGTAGGGCAAAACTAATTAGGCTGTTGTACCAGCATGTAGGATGAAAAAGGGACAGGGGAAGAGGCCTAGGGGGAGACTGTAATGAGGTCACAACCTCCCTATCCTCATCTTTGCAATGCTCTATTTACAGGTTCCCTGAGAATGTGCCTGTGTGAGTGTTTGGCTTTATCACCATGGTACAGTGCTGCTGACACACAGTCATCAAGGTAATATGTTATATGGTGAGATTTTTTTCAACAGGGTGTGTTTAGATTCTGGATCGTGTCACTACTGTTCCCAGGAAATGGCTCACAGTCTACTAGACTGCAGCACCCCAATTTGTTTTGACCTACAAAACAGTCCCACATCTTTTAAAATTACCAGCTGAAGCAGTTCATTTTAATTGTTATAATCAGTCAGTCCAATAAAAATCATGTCCTAATGAATCTATTTATATAAGCACTCAATCCAACAAATCACACCTTATTGGAAAATCAAGATGTCTTGATCAGTTGAATAAATAATCTTTGCACTCAGGTGGACACATGGGGCACTTCATCAGTGGCGAAGCTTGTTGTCAAGGCAAATTATAGCATCCGATTTTATCTCTATGGAAGCAGTGCCAGACTGTAAACACTGAGACTGGGTACAACCCACCTCAGCACACTTAAAACGCTAGTGTTTGTGTAGAATAGTATTCCGACACCATTTTCAGCCTGTATTCAAATTAATAGGCCTACTTGTTGTCAGTCATGCAGGACATAACGTGGAATTTGTACTTGTTTTCCAAGTTACTTTTGATTTAGTATCTCTAGATATCACTAACAGTAGGTGATTTATGTCTGAAATTAGGCTTACCGGACTATTTTCTTTACAATGCAATAATAAGTTTTGAATTTATGTAACAGCCGTTTGCCTCGTGCACTGCAGACATTCCCACTATAAAAACACTGTGAAGTAACAGTAAAAAACAAAGATCCACACAAAAGCCAGACATCCGATCGATGTGCAAACGTGGATCCAAGATTAACTGCTCCACTTTCCACAAGAGCAACATGTTGGTAGTGGGCTTCAGCCAACCCTCTCTTTGTTTCATCTCAAAACGCTAAAAAAAAAAAAAAAAAAAAAAAAAAAAACTGTCCGAAAATGGAACTGTGTTCATGAATGCGAAGTTTTGCAGCTTCTCAGCGCTTCTTCAGACACTTATTTCTCAGCATGTCTCGCGACTTTCTCAACGAACTGCACCTAAGAAATTGCATTATTTTCATCCTGACAACTATTACTACCAAAGCAAGCCGGATGATGGACTCACCCAAAGCTCTGTGCCCCAGTCCATGTTCAGCCTGTCGGCCAAGCTGTCTGACTATCCCGAATACAAAGAACTTCTCCAAAGTTATCCCAGCAACTCGGAGGACGGCCCTCTGGCAAGTAATCCCGAGGTGATAAATCAGTCGTAACCACTACACACTCCGGTTTGGATTCCTTCAACAAATTATGTTAACCTGCATCATAGGCAGTTAACTAGGGCTGGCAATCGTTTGTCTAGTTTGTCCAAATATTTTTCATAGCGAAGGAAAGAGGGATAAACTAGCTTTCATATCCGCGTCACTCCCAAATCCTAAATCTTAAAGGGCCAGTGTACTGAACCACAAGCGACACTGGCCAGATGACTGAAGCCTTTAGCCTGGTTTTAACCTGGTTTTTAAGTGTCATTGAGCAAGGCATTGAGCTCCAGCAGCTTTCTGCTGCCCTGACAGAGCATCCTAAAATTCATCATCAATCATCACATCCTGAAAAAACTGTTGCTCCAAGTCTAACACACTGATGCTGGTGGAGTTATTATATGTAGAATGTCTTAAGATCTGAAGAATTGTTTCTGTACTAACAATACATTTGAACTGACTACTTAAATTATTCATCTGAAATTAAGCAACTTGAACAGTACTTGTTCCAAAATCAGTCATAGCAGTCATCCCTGTCCTTTTTCATGTTTATTATGTAGCTGTACAATTATATTATAAAAGGCCTATATACTTAGGATTCAACTGTAAACTCTGGCATTGACAATAATCAAAGTTACATTGTGAAAGCATAAAAATGTGAAATCATGATCATTGTGAAGTATATACATAGAGCAATGAAGTTTCCAAATACGCACACAACACATAATAGGCTATTGTGTAACTTTATTAAGAATTAAAAAAAACATAGGTTAGAATGTAATGCCCCACAAAGAAAAAAATATGTCATAATACACCTTCTTTGTCAGTAGCACTTCTTGTCATTATTATTCATTGTAGTAGAATCGTACCATACCAAAGTAAAAATGTAAATACAATATTTACAGGTCATTCTTGTCATGCAAAAAAACAAATTACATATTAATCTTACCCATACAGCAAGTTATATGTACCCTAAGTTTGCACGCCGTTAGACAGAGGAGTCATTGGGAGTTCTGAACCATCATTGGCTTTGTCAGGGACAAAACTATATTGTCCATGTTTTTTGCAGCGGTTGTGGACAATGATCAGGATGATCAGGATGATGGGGATGAGAGCGGCGATCAATATAATTAGCAACAACCAAATGGCTATTGACGATGCTTCACTGGTTTTACCTGTAAGTCAAACAAGATATATAACATTTCAAATTTACTTGTCACTTCTTGATTCCATAAATGTTTTTTTTTTCTTTTCTGCAACCTATGTATAGCACAACATCAGCATCAGTTACCACTTCACTGTATACATTTCCATAAATGTTCTGCACATAGTCAGTAATGATACCTTTAATCGTCAGCGTGACAGATCTTGTCACGTTCCCAACTTCATTGATGGCAACACAGCTGTAAACAGCAGCATTGGTTGACGTGGCTCCTGTAATGCTGATTCTCTTCTGGCGCCCCCAGGTGGTGTTTTTCACATTCAGTGCAGGGCTGTATTTCCAATGGATTTCAGGGACAGGGTTGCCCTCAGCACTGCAGTCAATAGTCACATTTTCACCCAGGTTCACCTCCATGTTGTTAGTTCCCTTCTTGATCAAAGGGGCATCTGTGGAGAGAAGGGTGAGAATTGAGAAGAAGAATATATAATCCCAGATCACTTATTCACTGTCAACAAAACAATATACAAACACAAATAAGCTACATTTTTGTGATTCCAAACAATAACACTTACACAAAACGTCAAGATGTAGAACGTGATTGGCTGTCCCATGTTTGTTGGTTGCGATAAGTGAATAATTTCCACTATCGTGCTTTGTCCAGCGCTGTGGGGAAACAATCTCTTTTCCGTCTTTACTCCAGGTGATGGTAGGCTTAGGTATTCCCTCTGGTTCACACGGGAGCTTACCATTCTCATTCTCTTTAACCTTGTAGCGATCTTCACAAGTAAATGAAGCGCCATCTGTAAACATCGTATTAAAAATATTTTTCAGAATAGGCCTATATAATGGAAACAGAAATATTAACTTATCAAGCAGGTCTGATATAGCCTACTCACATTCGATTGTGATAACGACAGGGGTGGTGCTCGTGCCAAGGTCATTTGCAATTTCAGCTGTGTATGTCCCTGATTGAGCCCTGGTGAGGTGCTCAGATGCATTGATCAGATCTCCCTCAAACTTCCACTTAAGAATGGGTGGAGGGTTGCCATCAGCTAGACAGGACAACTTGTCCATACTGAACTCATGCTCCAAACCAGCGTAACTGCCTGGACAAGCTTTGAACACTGGTTTATCTACAATTAAACATTAGCATACATTAATCAAAACTTTATATTAGTGGGATGTGTTTAGCTAGTAAAAAAACAAAAATAAATATATAAGTGGACAACTCACAGTGCACAACAGCCATGTAAGGAGATGAGGTTACAGCAGGGTCGGTCTCTGGTCCATTTGGTCCAAGCTGTAGATCAGCCTTGCATATGAAATGTGCTCCGTTGTAATCTCCCACCGGAGTGACTCTTAAGGTAGAGGACACATTTACTGGGACCGTACTGGTCCCGTTAAACACTTCTGTGTGCACAGTTTCATTGTCGCGGTACCACGTCACTTTGAGCTTCTGCACAGGAGCCACATTGATGATGTCACATTTCAAGTGGTACTCTATGCCCTCCACCATCGGCCCATCATCCAACGCAGAGACTGACACAACGTCTGGAGTCTCTGCAAATAAAGCAGGGGGAAATAATTAGTCGAAAGAAAATAAAGGCCAGTATAGCTTTCATAATTACTTAACTTTACATTATTGTGTCAAACATTTTGTAAGACAATCCCATTGAGATGAAGACAGAAGATAACATATACTATAGTATAGTCTTTAGCTTTGTACTCACTATAAAGAGTGATGGTTAGCTCCTTAAAACACTGGTAATTATCTTTCAGATTAATGTAACACAAAGGGGTTATCTGCCAGTCTTCCAGTTTTTCAACTTTCCAGATGACAGCAGGACCTGTAGTTGATGTGGCTCCAACTGGTGTCTCCCAGCCCATTTGTTGAACATCCGCATCTGTGCTGCAGTTAACTGAAGCTGGATCTCCAAATCTCACCACCATTTCAGCAGGCGTCACTACTAAGGGGCAACCTGCCATTCAAAAGTATGCATATACAATCAGAACTTCATTTTGCTGCACAATAAATACATATTCCATATCTAAGATAATAATAAAGGACACAAGGATGTATACCTCTAGGTATCACATGAACATGGATTTGCTTATTTATGCTTCCCAGATTATTGGTAGCTGTGCAGTTGCAGGTTGTGCTGGTGATTACTTGACGGATGTTGAGATTATTTGTGTTCTCCAAGATATTTAACCCATCACATGTCCAATGAAAGTGGGGAGGAGGGTGCCCCTCAGCGTCACAGTTCAGGGTGATATCATTATACTCATTCATATAGACATCTTCCGTTTTGTTCTTGAGCTCAGGAGCATCTGAAGAGGCAAAGAAAAGCTTGTTATTTATACAAATATTTACATGGTAGAGAACCATATTGAGGAAATGTATAACATTTCTGCTTATCTGTAAACAACAGCGTTCACTTACAGAGCACAGTAACAGTGTATGTCTCAGAAGTAACAGGTTGTGATCCATGCGGCCCAAAGTCCAGCTGAGCCTCACATCTAAACTCAGCTCCGTTATCGTCTCTGCTGATGTTGATTGCAAGCGTAGAAGACTCACTTACTGGTGTTTTGGTCGTGTTGGTGAAAGAGTCGTTCATGATGGCTTGATTGTTTTTGTACCACCTCACAGTGAGGTTTTGAATAGGAGCAACATTGATGATATCACACTGCAGTTCAAACGGTGTCCCTTCCACTATAGGTACATACCTTGTAGGAAAAACGCTGACCATTTCTGGATTCTCTATCAAAACAAAATGAGATGTAGATTATTGCTTTGGCTGTTTTTTTCTATTACATAATATTCATTTGAAATTACACTTACTGTATACAGTGATTTTAAGGTGTTTGCTGCATTCATGAGTGTCATTAAGCTTTATTTTGCACTCTGCCGTTACATCCCAGTTTGAGAGTGTTGCTTGGATATAACTATTGTCATATTCCGTTGGAGAGTCTTTGTTTCCAACAGTCCAGTACATCCCGTCATGATCATCCTCTGTGCTGGTGCAGTTTACCAACACTGACTCTTCATATTCTTTTATAACCTCAGGGGGATCCAGGGTGAGAGGGTTGCGATCAGTGGGGCATAAACTGTCTGCATCTGTTGATTGACAAAATGGTAATGCTTTTATTGGACTTTAAAAGTGGACTTTGCTGCACTCTGGTGGCTCAGATTGCCAATGCATGCCAATTACACTTAGAACTGTGTGTATGGCTGAATTCTAGCTCACAGTACTCATGTTTCCAGTGATAACAGTCACAGATCTGTCATACAGACTTCACCACTGTTCGATCAGCACTGACACATGTAGGTCCTTATATAACTGAGCGATAAACTGCACCTGGTCTTAATTTTAAAACATTAAAAAAAGAATGATCTTCCTATATACAGTAATAGTCATGCTAAACATTATGATAAAGGTTTGTAATTTAATGTAGTGGGATAGTCTCTTGAGATAGACATCTTGTTTTAGGATTTTAAAAAGTACAATTATCCAGAGCCTTTCATATGTTTATTTATTATTATACATAATATTATACTATACCATATAATAGCCTATTATATGCATACAATACTTGACTATACTGTACCATACTATACCATATTACACTTGATATTCTATGTTGTACTGCTGTAATATACTATATTATATTATTACTGTTGCTACTATTACATTGGACCTTATACTATGTCTTATACTGTAAATCATACATTAATATGTAAAATGTCTTTCTTACTACATAATATACTATTTGGATTTCGATTTTGCAATTTAATAAAGACCACACTAGCATACATTAATCAAAACTTTATATTAGTGGGATGTGTTTAGCTAGTAAAAAACAAAAATAAATATATAAGTGGACAACTCACATTGCAGAACAGCCATGTAAGGAGATGAGGTTACAGCAGCGTCGGTCTCTGGTCCATTTGGTCCAAGCTGTAGATCAGCTTTGCATATGAAATGTGCTCCGTTGTAATCTCCCACCGGAGTGACTCTTAAGGTAGAGGACACATTTACTGGGACCTTACTGGTCCCATTAAACATTTCTGTGTGCACAGTTTCATTGTTGCGGTACCACGTCACTTTGAGCTTCTGCACAGGAGCCACATTGATGATGTCACATTTCAAGTGGTATTCTATGCCCTCCACCATCGGCCCATCATCCAACGCAGAGACTGACACAACGTCTGGAGTCTCTGCAAATAAAGCAGGGGAAAATAATTAGTCGAAAGAAAATAAATGCCAGTATAGCTTTCATAATTACTTAACTTTTGAAGTGGCCCTCTTTAAAGAGTTTCTGTAGGCTACAGACATCATTCATTAACTTTACATTATTGTGTCAAACATTTTGTAAGACAATCCCATTGAGATGAAGACAGAAGATAACATATACTATAGTATAGTCTTTAGCTTTGTACTCACTATAAAGAGTGATGGTTAGCTCCTTAGAACACTGGTAATTATCTTTCAGATTAATGTAACACAAAGGGGTTATCTGCCAGTCTTCCAGTTTTTCAACTTTCCAGATGACAGCAGGACCTGTAGTTGATATGGCTCCAACTGGTGTCTTCCAGCCCATTTGTTGAACATCTGCATCTGTGCTGCAGTTAACTGAAGCTGGATCTCCAAATCTCACCACCATTTCAGCAGGCGTCACTACTAAGGGGCAACCTGCCATTCAAAAGTATGCATATTCAATCAGAACTTTATTTTGCTGCACAATAAATACATATTCCATATCTAAGATAATAATAAAGGACACAAGGATGTATACCTCTAGGTATTACGTGAACATGGATTAGCTTATTTATGCTTCCCAGATGGTTGGTAGCTGTGCAGTTGCAGGTTGTGCTGGTGATTACTTGACGGATGTTGAGATTATTTGTGTTCTCCGAGATATTTAACCCATCACATGTCCAATGAAAGTGGGGAGGAGGGTGCCCTTCAGCGTCACAGTTCAGGGTGATATCATTATACTCATTCATATAGACATCTTCCGTTTTGTTCTTGAGCTCAGGAGCATCTGAAGAGGCAAAGAAAAGCTTGTTATTTATACAAATATTTACATGGTAGAGAACCATATTGAGGAAATGTATAACATTTCTGCTTATCTGTAAACAACAGCGTTCACTTACAGAGCACAGTAACAGTGTATGTCTCAGAAGTAACAGGTTGTGATCCATGCAGCCCAAAGTCCAGCTGAGCCTCACATCTAAACTCAGCTCCGTTATCGTCTCTGCTGATGTTGATTGCAAGCGTAGAAGACTCATTTACTGGTGTTTTGGTCGTGTTGGTGAAAGAGTCGTTCATGATGACTTGATTGTGTTTGTACCACCTCACAGTGAGGTTTTGAATAGGAGCAACATTGATGATATCACACTGCAGTTCAAACGGTGTCCCTTCCACAATCGGTACATGCCTTGTAGGAAAAACGCTGACCATTTCTGGATTCTCTATCAAAACAAAATGAGATGTAGATTATTTTTAATGTTTGATAATGATAATGTTTTTTTTCATTACATAATATTCATTTGAAATTACACTTACTGTATACAGTGATTTTAAGGTCTTTGCTGCATTCATGAGTGCCATTTAGCTTTATTTTGCACTCTGCCGTTACATCCCAGTTTGAGAGTGTTGCTTGGATATAACTATTGTCATATTCCGTTGGAGAGTCTTTGTTTCCAACAGTCCAGTACATCCCCTCATGATCCTCCTCTGTGCTGGTGCAGTTTACCAACACTGACTCTTTATATTCTTTTATAACCTCAGGGGGATCCAGGGTGAGAGGGTAGAGATCAGTGGGGCATAAACTGTCTGCATCTGTTGATTGACAAAATGGTAATGCTTTTATTGGACTTTAAAAGTGGACTTTGCTGCACTCTGGTGGCTCAGATTGCCAATGCATGCCAATTACACTTAGAACTGTGTGTATGGCTGAATTCTAGCTCACAGTACTCATGTTTCCAGTGATAACAGTCACAGATCTGTCATACAGACTTCACCACTGTTCGATCAGCACTGACACATGTAGGTCCTTATATAACTGAGCGATAAACTGCACCTGGTCTTAATTTTAAAACATTAAAAAAAGAATGATCTTCCTATATACAGTAATAGTCATGCTAAACATTATGATACAGGTTTGTAATTTAATGTAGTGGGATAGTCTCTTGAGATAGACATCTTATTTTAGGATTTTAAAAAGTACAATTATCCAGCACCTTTCATATGTTTATTTATTATTATATTATACTATACTATATAAGAGCCTATTATATACATACAATACTTGACTATACTGTACCATTCTATACCATATTGCACTTGATATTCTATGTTATACTGACTGCTGTAATATACTATATTATATTATTACTGTTACTACTATTACATTGGACCTAATACTATGTCTTATACTGTAAATCATACATTAATATGTCAAATGTCTTTCTTACTACATAATATACTATTTTGGATTTCGATTTTGCAATTTAATAAAGTAGCATTATTTAATCACAGTATATATTATCCTGGTGTACAGTTCCCATACATATTACTCGCTGGTATTAATCATACCGTGTCACTTACCTCGTAATTTTGTCTTTAATCGCTTTTGTATAGTTCATTTATTTTTTTTATTCTACTCTTATAATAGCTGTATAAATACTTCTTATTTTAATTTTTTCACTCTATTTTTACTTTTCTATATATCTGTACTTATGTCTGTCTTTGTGCTGCTGAAACACCTAAATTTCCCCTCTAGGTAGCAATAAAGGCTCATCTTATGTAGAAAATCAGTTCAAGTACTTTACAGACAGTATTCATATACCATATTACAGTAGTATTTATATATATATATATATATATATATATATATATATATATATATATATATATGCTGTCTTATTAAACATCTGTGCTGTGCTATAGTTGATTTTGTTACCAATACTTTTTATTTCAAAATGGACTCCATCCACCACACCCACTTTGGTTAATATGGTTTACAAGTCAACTGAATAGCGGAAACTTTGCCGCTTAAAATCTCAAAGTTTTAATTATATCTAAAGAAGGCACACTTTTTTTTATCTGTTTCCTTTATTGTTCAAAAAAGTCAAAGACTACCTACATGACATCTTCTTGAGATTATCTTCAAATATCTAAAAGGAAATTAAAGTGGTAACACTCAAAATAATCAAGTTAACAAGTTAGATTAAACATATAATTGAGATTGAGTTAAAAAAAAAAGTGTATCTAGTAAACCTTTTTTCTTTCTCTTGTCACCATCACTGGTAACACGTGGAGCCATCGAAACTATAAGCAAGCAGGAAACTACCTTAGTATTTTCATGTTTTATCCCTAGCCACAGCCAGACATAATAACACAATAAAATTTAAGACCCACACAGAGCTACTGTTGAGCATCACTCACCACACAGGGAAAACATGAGCGTGAGGAAGACCAACATCCTGAGAGGCAGCATGCTGGATGAGCATACAGGAGGAAGGAGGTGGATGGAAGAGATGAGGTGTGTTTCAGGATGGACCTGTTGATGCCCAGCTTCAGTACCTGGATAAGATTAATCCTGGCTCAGAACTGGCCCTGATGCTAATGACCTGTTGCTGATAGTTACATGAGTTCTGGGCGATAAAAAGAAAGTAGCTTATACAGGGGGAAATTATACGCCCAGAACAGGAAACTCCTGCAAACGGAAATGTGACACCACAAACCACAGTTTGCTTTACACTTCTCTTCTTCAATATTCTGTGTATTATTTTTATATTTTTTTAAACAGTCATGCAGGAGCCACTTTGGCAGAATTATTTTATTTTAAACATTTGTACATTGCAAATTGGAAAACGAGCAATTTTGACAGGAAATTGCACAACAGAGGACTGACATGTTAATGCAGTACATGTTAGTCATTATCCAATGATTCACAGTCTATACTCACGTTACTGACTGGCCTCTAGTCAGTGTAGAAACCCTTTTTACTGGCTCAACTCTGTACAGGGATAACACTGAAACATATTCTTTAAGTCTGCATCAGTTCATCATTACGTTTCTTTCTTACATGTCCATAATGCAACTATGTTATGTGGGTTTGATCATCATGGAAACTCGTTTGAGAGAGTAGGACCCTCCATGGAACTCTGCCCAGTAGACCCCATCCTGGTAGCGGCTGCGATAGTGTCCACCCCGATACCACACACCGTTTAGATTGGAGTGTGCACACATGTGGTACCACCAGCCTCCTTTTTGAAAATGAGCGCAGTTGCCTGGAGACACAACAGAGGAACAGGCTTATTAACAGAAAAAGGTCAAAATACCAATAGAGAGCTAACAAACAGATCCAGGGTGAGAGCAGACCGGTATAGCCGTCCTTGTCTCGATCCAGAGTGGTGAAGGCCTTGTTGTTGTGCCATGAGAGGGAGTCCCCTGCGTTGCCGTGGTATTGTCCTAACCGCAGTCGGTACCAATCGCTCTCTGGTTCCAGGTGAAAGCTGTCATACTCAGCAAACACCTGCCGGCCCTGCCAGTCCTCCAGAGCCACCCGTAGCTTATATTGGGCCTGCTTAGTCAGCCAGTAGAGGTGTTCCAGGCCAAGCCAGTACTCTCCGTCTAGGTTCCCAAAGCCTTGCTGTAACACAGCAACACACCGGTTTAATCTTGTTCTTTTTCCTCTGACTCTAGTGCAGCAGGTCAACATTTTCACTTTCCCCGCAAAATATTTCAACATCTACTGGATGGATTGGAACAAAAATTGTAATTTGGTGATCCTCTGACTATATGGCTTTTATTGAAATTTTTTGATGGATTGCCAAGAAATTTGGTAAACAGATTAACTTCCCCCACAGGATCATTTGTAATAACATTGGTGATCCGCTAGTCTGGCATTTCATCTAGCACCATCCTCAGGTCAAAATTTCAATTTGTCCAAATACTTTGATTTATGACAAATACCTGCAAAACTAATGACATTCCCATCAGCATCTGCTGTGGTTTGCGTTCGGTGCTATTATTAAATGTCAGCATGCTAACACGCTAAACTAAGAATCACCTTATACTGCTCCCAAGTCCTGAAGAAGTTGACCGAGCCATCCTGTCTCCTCTGGATGACCGTCCACCCTCCCTGAGCCTGACTCTGCTCGCACCAGGCCTGCAGGAGGCGGTTGGCACTCTGGGGACGGAGCAGGTAGATCCCGCTGGTGGTCTCACCTGATTCCAGCACATGCTGACAGTCCCGCCAAGGCCCTGAGATGGGAGAAAAGTATATGCAACCAGGTGAGGCTGGAGGAGCCATAATCAGAAAAGCATTATGCAGATACAGTATATGATGTAATATGGCCAATAGCTCTCAGTTGGAGTTGATTAGTCGGGGAAGCAAGACAGAGTCGAATCAAGACATAATGGATCTTATCATCCTGTAATATTTTGTGTTTTTATAGTGAACCTTTGAGATAACCTCTCAGTTAATAAAGGCTTACTAAGAAAGAAGAAAAGAATTAAAGCTAGCAAAATTAAAGATGAAATCAAGTGGATCACATAATAAACATTTCAAACGTTCTGGAAAGTAAATGCAACTAGTGTGTGTATTATTATTAATATTAGTCATAGTTCTCTTATCTTTACTGTTACTATAATTGCCACGGTTTATCATGTCATTGCATTATACCTACTGCTATAATTATTATTAGTCATACTTCTTCTCTTACCCTGATTAATTCAACTGGGTTTGCTCAAAACCTACAGTTGACAAAACAGGATACAAAATGTAAACATTTCCTGTGTCATGGAAACACAGATCAACATGAGATTACTGAACAGCAGTGTTAGAGGAGAGCGGTTGTAATGCTGTTTCAATAACTCAATCAACGAGCTGCATTACATAAACTGCTTCAGAATCTAAAGTGCACAATGACATGCACTTCTAAATGACACAACTGTGAACTAGATCACTTCCTTTGTGAGTGAAGTGGCTTTGCCTTTTCACAGACTTTAACTCAGCCATGGCAATTTTGGAAACACAAGGGTGCCTGTAAAGATGGTTTTGGAATTTGGAATCCAAATTGGTTTTAGCGTCAGGAAGATCACGGACACATAGCAACTCCATCTTATCTTTTTAGAGCTGTGGAATTTTTCCCCCCCGACACATGTTCAGTGTCTCGTGTCACAGTGATAAGATGATCATAGGAATCTGCATGGAGAAATTGTATACATGGAGGAAGATCTCCCACACTAAGGGATAATGCCGACATCCCTGATAAGCATTTGTAGTCCATGCTCAGTCATGTTTATATGGACAAGATTTTGCAATGCACAGTCTTTCAGCAGACCTTTTAGCAAGAGTTGAGGCACACACCCATGGTGGAGTCACTTTGGTTCTGCTTACTTGTTGGAAAGACCGCTCAATTTTCAAACATTCCAGTTGCGCAAGTATACAATTATAGCCGTGTCATTTAAAGCTCCAACAAATGCTGTGGTTCATGAGTGTGTCTTCATTATGAAGTCCTCTCCATTTTGATAAGAGCTGCTGGCTGCTTTTGACATTGTTTAGGCATTCCCAGAGAGATAGGGCTCCCACCAGCAGGTCACTGACTCCTTCAGCTTCTGCTTATCGAAGCAGCTAAATAACTCTGACAGAAGATTCACACGCTTATACACAGAGGTTTAAGTCTAATCGAGTACTTCTACTGTAAGACATGCTTTATGTTGATGTACCTGGAGTCTTTGTGACAGGGAAACTACTGAAAGGAGGGTCTGTGGTGTTGGCTGGAGTGGTGGGGAGGGAAGGAATAGTTTTTCCCTGCTGTGGTGGAAGAGCACTTTGGTCTCTTTGAACATCATTGGTCATTTCGGTGGCTTCAGAGCTGTAATTAGGATGCACATTAGGCTGGCTTTTGGGTGGTTCAGTCGTCACCTGTCCAGACCAACACAAAAACAACACACCATTCTCAGTTCCAGTTTAAAAACCTAATATAAATGTGCAACATAGAGACCACAATTTGTTCCTATACCAGAGAGGCCTGTGTGGAGTCCCTGCACTGGCACTGCTTCTCCAGACGAGCAATAAACTGGTTCTGGGAGCTCATCATGGAGGTGAGGGCTCCATATTTCTTCTCCAGCTCCCTGTAGTTACTGGACACCTGCAGCGCCTGACAAGTTGCCCCACCCACAGAAGACATAAGGATGAGTTTGATTAAGATTAGGATAAGATGTAGCTTTGATGTGACAGTTCTCTGCTCACCTGTGTTGTAGCGTTTAGCAGGAGGTTCTCCACCCTTTGCTGCTCCAAAGCCTGGTCTTTCTTGTGTATGACTTCATGTAGCAGCTGGGCATAGAGCTGGGCAATGCGAGAATTCATGCTGCTACTCTCTTTGCGCAGGGCTCTTACCTCGGTGGCAAGTGACCCCTCCCGCTCCAATAGGCCCTGGAGCTTCTCCAGCTGCTCCTGCTGCCGTCTGAGCTCCGCCCGCAGCGCCGCCACCTCCGACTGGTTGGTAGAAGCAGACTGCGTGTTCAAACACAGCGCACCTGTCAGTTTTTGCTGTGGAACAATGAAAGTGTAGGAGCAACGGCCTCCTTTTGTATCTGAAGATCGTGATGAATGTTTCTGAGTGTTCTCGCCATGAGCCCCCTCCTTCCGTCCTCCGGCTCCTGGTACGTCCACACAGAGTGTTAAGAAAAGAGTCAGACCTATTGTCAGTGTCTTCTCCATGAATGTGTTAAACTTCTGATGACACCCTGGTAGCAGAGGAGGAGAGGACATGATTAGAATTACCACAGCAATACCAACACATAATAAAAACTGATGCAAAGACATGAACTTTGTATTCAAGGAAACAGCGTGTTGTGGGTCTTGACAACATCTGGTCAACAGTCAAGACTCTTGACTGTTGACCAGATGTTTCCTTGCAAAGTGAGAGTACACACATTTACACCCCTGGCTGGAATTTATTATTAGTAGGTCAACACTGAAGGGACAACAGTACACATCAACCAGCCAGAATAAACACACCTCCATCTCACGGTCAACAGAAGAGTTATTTACACTTCAAACAAATACTTTTTTTCTCCATTAAACAACAATTTTCTGGTACGATTAAACAAGCAATCAAGTGCAACTTGATGTCATAACCAGTACATTTCAGTCTACATTAAAGTGGATTATATTGACTTGCCGTAGCAGCTGAAAAGTGTTCAGGACGTCTTTGTTCTCCTCCAGTGTGTATAACTGCAGCTCCCAGGGTGCACACATGTAAAATAAAGACTTTTCAAAATTCACATGTTCAAGGATCAGGAAGAGTCACATAAACAAGCCGCTTCTTCCCAAATCAAAGTTGTCTGTGGCCCTCTGTAAAATGTTGAAGTGAAGATAAAGGCAGAGAAATATGGGTCACGAATGAATCTTAAGAAGAAAAAAAACGTATGACACCCAAGTTTTGTCAGCAGCTAGACTATCTCTTCTTGTCCAGAGGTTCTGTCTCAGGATCTCTGAAGAGGGAACTAATTACAAACTATCTGATGACGCCGCCTCCCAGTACCTGCTCTTTAGCTGGATGTCTCCTCCCTTTTCCATCAACCATGCCACACACCACACACTCTGTCCCATTAGGAGCTGGGATAGTGTGGTATTCAAATGCAGGGGTTTACACTTGGGCTGCAACCAATAATTATTTTTATTGGTTTTGTTAATACTTGTGTCTATAAAATGTCAGAAAATAATGACAAAAAGCATATTTAAATGTCTTTTGTTTTCGTCATTTTGTCAACAGTCCATAAATCAAGAGCCTACATGACAAAGAAAAGCATACAATTCTCACATTTGAAAAGCTAGAAACAATAAATGCTTGTTGTATTTGCAAAACAAAAAACAAAAAAACAATCAAAATAGTATCCTCAAATTATCGTTTCAGCTAGTTTATACTTTCACCCGATAACAGAAACATGCATGTTCTTCGTGTTCTGACGTGCAGCATCAGCTTTAGATTTATAGGGACTAATATCTTGGCAACACAACACATTAACATGGCTTCATCTTTCATCTGACTAAAGTTTGCTGTAGGCAGTAGTAGGAAAAGTACTCTTTACTTGAGTAAAAGAGGCAAAAAAGTCCTGCATTCAAAGGTTTACAGACGTTAAAATATAAAAATATACTTAAAGCATCTCTTTGGGCCCCTTTCAGAGTTTTGTATTAAAAAAAATGTCAGAATATCAAAATATTATTACTCATACATACATTACATAAGCAGCATTTTAATGCCACAGCTGGTTGAGGTGATGCTGACTTTAGTTATTTTCTATGCTGCTGGTTTTTAATTTGCAAAGTAAATGTTGCTGTCAAATACTTGCAATGGAGTAAAAAGTACAATATTTGCCTTCAAAATGTAGTGAATCATAAAAGGTAAGCTTTCATTTGTTGGAGTAATATTACACAGAGATCCAGAAGTGTAGATACTTACAGCTTTTAACCCACCGAGTAGACTGCAGCAGCACTGCAGCTTTCTGCTGTATGTGATAACATAGCCATCTGGCCATTTAAAAAAAAAAATCCTTTTTGATGCATTACATGTTGTGACTTGGGATATTCCATTTTGTTGCACTGATGGCCCCACCCAATCTATGGAAGGGTTAGTATCTTTGTAGGTTGGGGACAGATCATGCAATAACTTAGCAAACACCTTTTGACCTTTAAAATGCTATCCCAGCTGTTTGGCGTTTGCATGTAAAGCTCATGTTACACCATATTCTTTGGCCATCAATGTTGTCAGTAAACACTTTGAAATAACATCTTTGATACTGCAGAAGTTGCCATCCTGTAATATATGCTACTGACTGAGCTACAGACCTGTCACAGAGCCTTCAATGATGGGGTGGAAGTGTGACACGTATACTTATGTTATTGTTTGTGGTGTCATAGCAATGGTGGTGTTTCCTACGTGCAGTTTGTGGAACTAATCGCATATTGTGTTTTCAATTCCTCATCTTCTCTTGAATAATGATAATGATCCTGTTTTATGTGAGCTAATGAAATATAATAATACATACAGTATATATATATACTGTATGTATTATTATATATATATATATATATATATATATATATATATATATATATATATATATATATATATATATATATATACACACACACACAGTACAGGCCAAAAGTTTGGACACACCTTCTCATTCAATGCGTTTTCTTTATTTTCATGACTATTTACATTGTAGATTCTCACTGAAGGCATCAAAACTATGAATGAACATATATGGAATTATGTACTTAACAAAAAAGTGTGAAATAACTGAAAACATGTCTTATATTTTAGATTCCTCAAAGTAGCCACCCTTTGCTTTTGTTGATAACTCTGCAAACCCTTGGTGTTCTCTCAATGAGCTTCATGAGCAGAGGTGTAGTGGTAAAAAAAGAGGTGGGTAAACTATAACTTCTGTGATCAGGTGGACCACGACGTGGTCACCTGGTAAGGTGGGCCACTGCCTACCGGTGTATGTGTATCCTAATGACATCGCTAGAGGCTATCATTTGACGGTACTACCAAGGGTATCACTGGTTGTTCCCTCATAGGTCACACAATCACTATTCAATTCATACAATAATCTAAATTCTTGTTAAAGAGACTCAAGAAGGAATAATATGGTTTAAATCTATAAAGTTTACTAAATGACAAAACAGAGAGAACAAAAATATTTAAGAGAGATATAGAGGGAGGTTCATACAGTATCCAGGGCTTCCAATGCATAATACGTAATGATTATGGGTTTAGGGATTTGGGATTATTTTCATAGTTGATAAATCTGTTATTTTCTCAATTAAATCGATTAGTTGTTTGGTCTATATGTCAGAGAAATTTGGAAAATATTGATCAGGGTTTCCCAAAAGTCCAGGATGACATCCCTAAAATGTCTTGTTTTGTCCACAAATAAAAAGATATTCAGTCACAGAGAGAAGACACTAGAACATATTGTTAGGTTTAAAAAAGTTAAAGCCAGGCTATGTTTGGAAAACAATGTTTAATGGGGCCTGCAGCTAAATTTAATCAAGTAACTACACTAATCAGCATTTGACTGCCTCACCCAAAACCTAGCTTCTAAAGAATTAATCAGGTCATGTCTGACATTTAGCATATGAAGAAGACTCATTGTCCCCACAGGAAAGGTAACTATTGTTTCTGGTTTGGGGGAGCCACTCCCTGCAGGGCCAGACGTGATTAGAGCAAAGGAAATGCAAACTCTGCAAACTTGAACAGAATCGGCACTACCATGTGAAACGACCTTTGTCTGTGACCTGGAGTAAACCTAAAATCAGAGGTGTGTCTTTAACCTGGGACAGTTTCCATTCAGGGAAACACCCACAATTCCAAGGGATATAATTCTGATCCTAAGTAAGATTCGGTACTACAGCCTGTGACCCCGCAAGGGGAAGCTGCTGTAGTCCGCTGGTTACAGTGTATTGTTTTGTCATGTCACAGGACTGTTTCGATGTGACTCCACAAGGAGATGCATGGATTCAGTCCGCTGTCAGCTGCAGTTTAACATTTGTTTGTCATGTCGCATGGCTGCTGACTGTGACCCGACAGGGGAAGCATAGTTTGCAGTCGGATGCTGGCAGTGTTTTATGTTTTATGTTTGATTGAGTTTTGACTGTCGTTTTCATGCAGTTTCATTAAACCTTTTTGCTTAACTTTCAATTCCCCAAGCCTATTCTCCTTCCTCCAGATATCAGAACGAACACGTCTTTTAGATATTCTTAACAATATTCACATTTAACAAGCTGACAGAGAATGTTTTACTTTAGGCTTAAAAATGACTCAAACAGAATAATTGATTATCAAAATAGTTGTTGATTACAGTTTTTAACAATTGCTAATGTAGCAGGTGCAGATTGACGACAGAAGGATGAATCTGGTGCCACAAATTTTAATTTAAATATAACTCAGTTTCTGTTATTAACAGAAGAAAGACAATTTAAGTTGCACTGTCCTTTCCACAAGCGTAGGCCTAATGGCCGCCAACATTAACAGACGCTTTTGCAAAACCTGTTACTTGTAACATGGGCTAATGGGAAAGGGTAGAGGTGACTTGTTGAGTCAGTGGCATGAATCTACGTGAACCAAATGTACCTCAAAAACATGAAGTTTAGTACTGTTTTCCGAGCTCACCCACTTTGGGCTTGTAGCCGAGGCCGTTTGCTGGCATCAGGAGGAGGGCTGCTGTCTTGACGGTGCTTAAACAATTGCCGGATATCCATATTTACAATTCATTCATCATTACATGAGACATGTAGGCTAGTGACTGACGAATCTGGATGCAGTCTGCTGCTTCCTGCTGGATACGCTGGAGATGCTTGATGGTGGTATAAGCCCCCAACGTTGACTTGAAGGCAGTGCCGTGACCATTGACTTCATGACTTCAAGGCACCTAACATTGGGCGTTTCCCAATATGTGTTCTTCTATTGACTTGTGTTCCTGTGTCCCTGTGAAACGTCGTGTTGCCAAAGTACTGTCCCAATCATAGACAGTATGGTCCCAATACGCAAGTTCCCATTTCGCAAAGAACAGTTAAAATTCCCGGATGTATTCTTGACACGCCCATTTACCGAGGATACATCGGTTGGTAACTTGTATGATGGTTGTATTTCCAGTACATAGACAGCCCAAAAACGGTTTAGATTTCGAATATAGGCAGTCTTGCGAAAATCTTTGCCGAATTGACAATTTGCTCCAAAGTTTTCGGAGTTTTCGAAGCTCCATAAATTGACGCGGCCGCCAGCTTGCGCCTGCCGGGGCCGCTAGCTCGGCGCTCGGACAGTCTCACTCGGAGACCCCGCTGTAGGACCCCGGAGGTCTTTTAGACCTGTTCCGTAAATAAGAGGCTTTTATTTCATCGTTGACGGATCGTTTGTTTAAATATCACAACACATATCCATCATAAGATTAACGGGAACCTGTGTTAACTGTCTTTTTGGAGTTAAACTCAACACACACACACACACACACACACACACACACACACACACACACACACACACACACACACACACACACAGGAGATATATAGCCTACCATAGACTGTATATTATTATTCTGAGATATACCCGTTTCTTTTCGGGAGACTTGTTTAAATTATGCCATAGGCTATAGCCTACATTATATTTTGTATTTAGTTCATATTTTTGGTGTATTTGTTTTCTGATTTATTAGAAGTTGAGTTTCAGTCTGTATGATAAATGAACAGTTGTACATAAAGTGGTAACATGCTATGACATGTTATGTAGACTAAAGGGGAGACACCAACCTTTATAATTTGAATTTCTAATTTCCATCTCCCTGGGCATATACGGTGCACTACAATAATATAGAAATGATAATTCCACATAATACTAATAGGAGCACATAGGACTCACCAGTGCATATGCCTATTTATTTTTTCTATTTAAACTGACTTAAACTTATACACTAATAATAGGGATCGCATTCCACTCTTTTGAATAAGTAAAGGGTGTTTGAGCTAAACCATAAACAATAAAATTAAAGCTCAATTAGTTTTATTTTTCAATATTATTGCAATAGTTGTAGCATTATGAGGTTTTCTTGTCCGGAGATTGTTTTAATACAAAGTGTGCTGGGGGTGTTGAGCAATAACAGGCAGAACGCATCGTCTCAAACTGTTAACAGCGTTTTCGGTGCTTGTGAACTTGCGCGTTTATTCTTACAAGAACAACCAGCAAGAACGTTCTCCCCAAGAACACAAGTCCGTAATTTGCATTCTTGGTATTGAGAAACACCCATTGCCTAATCCTAGTGACTTCCAGGCATAGCTGCCTGGAAGTCGACGTTGGGGGCTTAAATCACCAAACACCGCAAGAGATTGGTCAACACAGACAGTAATGCAGCGAATATGAATTTAACAACCTATGAAACTAATAATGAACAATATGAAACTAAAACGACATAATAATATTTAAGCTTAATTTAAAATGGCTTAGGAACTATAGGCAATTTAAAGGTGGATAAACTCAATTTAGAGGTGGATAAACGCTATTTAGAGGTGGATAAACGATATTTTATGAATTTTGGGAGGTGCGTAAATGGCGTTTACGTGCGTTTAGCCTCCACTACATCCCTGTTCATGAGGTAGTCACCTGAAATGGTTTTCACTTCACAGGTGTGCTTTGTCAGGGTTAATTAGTGGAATGTTTTCCCTTATTAATAAAAAAGCAAAGGGTGGCTACTTTGAAGAATCTAAAATACAAGACATGTTTTCAGTTATTTCACACTTTTTTGTTAAGTACATAATTCCATATGTGTTCATTCATAGTTTTGAGTTTTATATATATATATATATATATATATATATATATATATATATATATATATATACACAAACAGTAGAAAAAGTAAAATAAATAAATGCCTTTATATTATGCCAAAAAGTATACCTACTATGACCGAACAAATAAATACACAGTATTAGGTTTTTGTGTGTTTATGGTTTTTCTTTCTCTGCTTATTTATTTCTATATTCATCTCCTTATTTATTTAGTTGTCTATTTCTGTTCTTTTTATTTCAATACAGACATGTTCAGTTAAAGTTTAGAAGTGTAAAAGCAGGGAAACAGGTAGCTCCCTAGCAATTAGCTTACACACTGTAACTAAGTAGGCTATTTATTGACCAACAACGGGTGGGAAGTGTGACCGTATGCAGCATTACGTAAGTCTTTCCCCCATTGTGATGTTACAATATTCACTGTTATTGTATTGACAGTTTTATTTGAAATACGTTTCATACCTCCGTGGGAATACTATTAGTAGGCTAAGTTAAAAAAAATGTAACTATCAGTAAGTTTTACGGATAAACTGTTTTGTTTTACCTAAGTGTCAGGTCAGTATTGTGTTTTGTCTTCCTCGATGCTCTCCTGTGATGAACCATTATGAACATAGAAATAGCTGAAGTTAGTGCCCTATATTTAGAGCACTAGCTGAAGTGGTACCAGGGCCCCCTATTGGTCACATTAAGGAACTGCAACAATAAAATCGTGCCGACATTAATCGTTCTCTTAATACATCCAGGACATTAATGCATAATCATTTCCGTAAAAAAATGTTTTATATATATAAGTAGCCACGCTGAAGCAATCACAATTTAACAGAAATAGATATTTAATGAAAATAGTCGTTGTTCTGTGGTGGTGGTAAAATCTGGTGACACTCATTATCAATGGTCTTCATTTGTTTTTCATTATATTATGTAATACTCTTTGTATTATTATGCAGTACTGTACTTCGTGAATAAGATATGTGTGATTGCATAGGTTAGAATAATGTACTGTACATTACGCTGATGAGTAGTGCACTATCGACCGCTATGAACGCGGATCACTTTAGCTAGGAACTATTTCGAGACATTTGAGCAACCCGGCGATGTTAGTATGTGACACACAGCCGCAGAGCCATGTGGGAGCTGTCGCGTTGAGTTCGTGGTTGAAACTTCTTCATAATCACGGTCATAATGAATGTATTTTTTCCGTTTTAGCATTAGTATAGTGTAGCAACAATTCATGTTACGCTGTTGACTAAATTCACCTGCTCTACATCTCGCTGAATAATGGGGAAATCAAAGGTAAGGAACGGCCTAGGCTAAGTTAGCAGGTTAGCATTAACTGAAGAGAGTGTGAACTGAAGTTTTATTTAAAAGGCCATCTAATCATTGTTATTTTCTGAAAATGTAGCATTAATGAGGAACCTATAGTTGAACTATTGTGTGATAACGTTAGTAGAACTGGTTGATCGTGTACGTTAGCTTGCATTTTAGTTTACTTTGAATTTTAAAGTTTTGAATTTTAAAGCAAATTAACGCAGGAGGCTGTCGGTCATTTAATTTTTTTTAATGATAATTAATGACGTTACGTGGATATTGTGCTTTCAGACCAAGAACCAGAAGAAATCCCGAGCAACAGCCAACCATGTGGCCGAGGAGACTTTCGGAGCTATCCCCCACTCCTTCGTGTTTCATCGGGGTCAGATTGGGAAAAACGTGGGTCAGCTCATCCTTGATGTGCGGAGAGTCATGGAGCCATACACTGCAGAGTCTCTGAAGGTCTGTCTGGACCTGTCTTCAGAAAAAAATGTCACAAGTGACCACTGGATGAGCCCATGTTGCTTTATTTAAAGTGCTTTGTGAACTCCTTTTGGTTGCGTTGTATGGCATCAAACGTGTAGATGTATGGTCAATATGGGCTTTATTTGATTTTTCTTTTTTTGAGTAAAATATCAAGTTTGCCAGAGAATAAAAGCATCTTAGCCATATACTGCCGTTTCACATGGACTTACCCTGACCTGTTTGTGCTTTTGTTTTGTACCAGGTCAGGAAAAAGAATGTGCTGAAAGACTTTGTGGCTATTGCAGGACCACTGGGAGTGACCCACTTCATGATCTTCAGAAAAACTGCTGGCTTTATCAACATGGTAATTTCACAGCCTTTCAGGTCTTGGGTACTGTAAGACATTCCAGGTTTGCCGTGTTACTACCATCCTCCTTTCTTATGCTTTCAGAGACTTGCACGACTACCCAAAGGTCCCATGCTTCATTTCAGAGTGCTCAAGGTAAATTTATAAACTCACGATTAAAACTCAAGTGCAATATATAGCTGGGCTCAGATGATGACATTGCAATATTTGACTGTTAGTGATGTTTTCAAAGTAAACGCACTGATGTGCCCACACTGCCAAAGTCATTTTTTAACTCTTAGTTCATTTCCCACTCGATAAGGACTCTTTTTGAACTTTTTTTCTCTCTCCAGTACTCTCTTGTCAAAGATGTGGTTTCATCTCTGAAAAAGCACAGGATGCACGAGGAGCAGTTCACACATCATCCACTACTCATCCTAAATAACTTTGGATCTGATGGCATGCATGTTAAACTCATGGCCACAATGTTTCAGAACATGTTTCCTTCCATTAATGTGCACAAGGTATGTTTTTTTTTTTTTAATAGCAAAAATAATGCGTTGCCTTAACTCTGGTTGACTCGAGATTTAAAGCCTTGTTGGCATGATGAACGTATAGTCTTCTGAGATTTCCATTGAAGATTTATTAAAAGTAAACGCTTTCTGATTTCTGGATCTTTGAGTCATTCGGCATTGTAAACATTTAACCCAGAATTCTTGCAAAAAAAATAAAGGTATTGTTGTTTTCCAGGTAAGCCTCAACAATATCAAGAGATGTGTGCTGCTGAATTACAACCCAGAGACCCAGGAAATTGAATTTCGTCATTAGTAAGTAATATTTTGCATGAACCTTAACATAGTCAGTTTTCTCAGTATTGTAGTTGGTTAGCAGAGAGCTTGACCACTGCATACCTGCACTCTTTGATGACAAACCACAGAGATGTTGGGCTCAGATGATGACAGCTTTTGACTTGACTGTTCAGTGATGTATGTTCAAAGTAAACGCACTGATGGGCCTCCACACAAGACCCAGATTTATTGTATTTATTAATCAAATGTGACACTAACCCACGTGATCATGTTCCCAACCTGCAGCAGCCTGAAGGTGGTCCCTGTGGGCATGAGCCGCGGAGTCAAGAAGCTGATGCAGGAGAAGTTTCCCAACATGAGCAAGTTTGAGGATATCAGCGAGCTGATGATGAAGTAAGGCTTAGTTTGATGGCAATATGTAGCCGTTGTTCTAACCTCCGCAGAATTGATGATATTTGTGCTCTCCTAAAACTCTCAGGGGGGCAAACCTTTCAGAAAGTGAAGCCGAGCAAGATGGGGAGCACAACATAACTGAACTACCCCAGGTCTACTCTGGCCGAGGCAACATGGCGTCCCAGCAGAGTGCTGTCCGTTTGACCGAGGTGAGGATGCTGAGGGAGTAGAACGGTTGAAAACAAGATGACGATGATGCTTGGATGGCACCTGAATTGTTGCACTGTGTGTCCTCAGATTGGTCCGCGCATGACTCTGCAGCTGATTAAGATACAAGAAGGCATGGGAGAGGGGGATGTCCTTTATCACACCATGAGTGAGTGCACTCCTGTCCTTATTCTTTTGTCTTTCTGCTCGATATTTTCTGATGTACATGATGAAAAAATCATTATGAATTCTATGATTTCTCTCTAAAAGTAAACGCTTACTGATGCATCTGGAGATTACATAGTTTCATGGATACCTGGTATAAATAGTCTTCTAATGGGAAGTTGTTATGTACTGTGTTTGCAAGTCTCCAAGACAGAGGAGGAAATACAGGAGATCCTGATCAGGAAGGAGGCCCAGCTGAAAGAGAAGGAGGGTCGCCGTATAAAGCAGGAGCAGGATGTTGCTCAGAAGAAAGAGAAACGAGAAGAGAACAAGTAATAAGGCCTTGCAAATAATTGGATCCTTCTGCCGTATCCATTTTTTTTAGATTTGGAAGTGTTAAAAACTGGTTTGTTTCTCTATTAACAGAAAAAAGAGCCTGGAAGGCATTAAGAGGAAACACGCTGAAGCTGAGGCAGAAGAGGACAGTGAGGTGGAGGATCCCGGGATGCAGGATGGCCAGACAGCTGCTGTTGAATCTGATGATGAGGTGGAGTACTACAGACAGGCTGTCGGCCAGGAGCCCGATGAAGGTGAATATAACTTGTGTGCTATAAACCAGCCCTTGGATCTTGTTTTGAATTTGTTTTTTGAACAAGACTTATTTTCTGTTCAGACATGTTCCCCAGTACCAAGAAGAGGCATGGCTCAGAGAGGACTCATGGACCTGCCAAGAAGAGGAAGTTTTCCACCGGTAAACCATTTAGAAAGGACAGAGATACCAAATCACCCAAGAGAAATGGTCCAGGAGGACATCACAGAGACAAATCAGGAAAAGGATGGAAGAAATCTGGGGACGGGGAGAAGCCATTTGGAAGGAAAATGAAGCCTGGAGGAGGAAAGGCATTCGGAGCAAAGAAACCTGGCGATAGGGAGAAGAAATTTGGTGGGAAGAAATTTGAAGGGAACAAAACATTCGGTGGACAGAAAAATAAGGACAAATCTTTCAAGTCTAAAGGTCCAAAAGGCAAGCCGTCCTTCAAGAAAGGTGCAGGAGCAAAGCAAGGCTTTAAACAGAGGAAGGGAAAAGGCTGAACCTCTTCCTCTTTCTCTCTGGACGTGGACCTTGAATGTGTTGTTATGCTCAACCACTAGATGGCAGCAAGCATCCATTTGCCATCAATGCCTCCAGCCCTAAGTGATGGCTGTTTGTAAGACTGTGTGTTTTAATTCTGAAAATCAGCAGGACAGAAGAGAACAGAAGTGCTATATTTTCCACACTGTTTTGAAATTGTACATGTTCAATATATTGTTAAAACATATCTTGCCAACTTGGTGAATGGTTTTATTCTTGTCACGGAGTTAGGGTGTCTTTTATCCTTTTCTTTTTCTAAGACATCTATTTGTAATTTAATGACAAGCACCACAAATAGGCCTGAGCTCGAGTTCATTGTAGAAACACATTGAGACTTTTCCTTGGAATTTTAGGAACGTACCCGAAAGGAATGACTAATCACTTTAATTGCACTTCCGGATCAATTTATTGTAGTTGGGACCGTTCTCTTAATACATCCATGGTTGGGACCCTCTCAACTCTGAAAGACCGCACCCAGAGGATTTAACTTTAACTTTCTGATGATGATGATGTTCTGCATGGAAGGATTGAGTTGTAAATTGCGATAAATAATTTCCTCAGATTAGTGAGTAGGTTACAGAATATACAAACACCAGCTTTCTTTTTTTATATTAAACAAACGCTCTGGTACAAAGCGTTTCTATGGAAATGATTTGTCAAAAAAAAATTAGAGTTGAGGAAGTGGTCATCAAATTCTATAAAAGAAACATGGACTGTAAGTGAGAACGTCTGTTTTTGGAGAACTATTAAATGTACGTTAGTATAGGTCTACTCTTTTATTTGTTCTAACCCTAACTATATGTTTACTGATTCATCATGAAGAGACATATGTATACACTAGAAAGAAATACGGTTTGAGGGGAAATAGCCCGAAGCCGGAACTTCAAAGGATGTGTCTCAAAAATAAAAACTTGTCTTTTTATTTATTTTTTCAAACTACTTAAAACTTAAGTGTGCCGTTTACATAAATACAACAACAAAACAACTTTGTTGAAACAAGACGATACCTAGCCTGGAATATGCTACATTCCTACAAGTGGATGCAAGTTTGTAATTTTAGGCTAGTCATCATACTCCATCGATTATGTGTAACATGGAGTAGAATCTCAGGCCATCACAGTATTACTGACACTTTTCCGCAATGAGATAAAGAGGCTTAATTGCACTGGTGCTCTGCTTGCTTTAAAGTGTCTAATACTTGCTGATAGTACTTTTTGATCGATCTGTAAGATATGAACACACATGATAAAGAAGCACTAAATCAGTTCTATGACACTAAAACTGTTTATTGGCACTTTCTTTTGCAGATGCATGGCGTTAGTGTCATCATAGTGTCGCTTCTTCAAATTGCGCAAATGCACAGAGAGAGGGGAAGTTCTTGTGACTTTTAGGTTTATAAAAGCCCTCCTCACTCACATTTCCAGCCAAAAATAAAAATGATGGTAGAGGAGCTTGGCACACTTTCTTTACAGATAGCCTACCACACAGAAAATTTACTTTTAGGTTATTAGACACTTAACAGCACGGTGCACTGCAAATCTGCCTTTCGGTAAGTGGAAGTAACATTTAAGTTGCTGAGTATCAAATTAAGTCTGTTTTTAAAATGCAAGATTTTCCAACATTTGATATATAGTAGGCCTATAGGCTACTGTATTGCTCATTTGAAATGAATGTCTGATTACCTAACTTCCCATACTTAACTACAGAAATCAAACATGAACTGTAGGCTACTCAAACGTGAATAAAATTAATATAATTGTTATTCAAATGTAATGATTTAACTTAAATTTACAGATATTGGACAGTAGCCTACAAACTGTGTGAAAGCAGCTTGACAACAAAATAACCTTCAGCTGAAAGCAAAATGACGCAGAATTTCTCTCGCTGTGAGACGTTTCAATTGGCCCTGCTGCCCTCAATGTATGGGGTTGAGTTCATCGTGGCCCTGGCAGGAAACCTGTTTGCTCTGTGGCTGCTGGTGGTCAGAGAGAAAAGGAACTGGCACACTGGGGTTGTCCTGTCTTGTAACCTGGCGATCAGTGACCTGCTGTACGTTCTGACCCTGCCTTTGCTGATTGTCTACTACTCACTGGATAAACACTGGATGTTTGGTAATGCTGTGTGTAAAATCGAGAGGTTTCTTTTCACCTGCAACCTGTATGTGAGCATCTTCTTCGTCATGGCGATAAGTGTGAACCGATGTGTGGCCCTTGCGTGTCCTTTCTTCACCAGATCCTATGTAGAGCCTGTCCACGCCAAGGCCATCAGTGTCATCATCTGGATTGTTGTAGGAATCATTTCCTGCCCTGTGTTGAAATTTGCCTCAGTCTGTGAGCACAATAACAACAGTCAGTGTGTGGCCTTCTGTACAAGATTTGGGGATGAAATGCCTCACTTCACTTACAAAGTGTTTCTTGCTGTGTTTGGGTGTTTTGTTCCCTTCCTTGTTACTTTCAGTTCTTACTGTGTGGTGATTTCGGTGGTGTGGAAAAATGTCAGTATAACCACACTGGAGAAACGCAAGGTAGCTCTGTTGGTTACCTTAGTGATCGTGCTGTATGCCATTTCCTTTGTGCCTTACCACGTCTTCCAGATCTATCACTTGTATCAGAAAATCTATAATCCTAGCAACTTTAAATGTTGGGTCTACGACATGTACCAGGTGTCCAAGGGACTGGCAACTCTGAACATGTGTATCCATCCAATCCTTTACATGGCTTTGTTTGACAGTATAAGATTAGCTTGTTGCGGGAAGAGCCCCGAGGACAACAATGGGGTGGTGATGAAGTATAGCAGAGCTGCTGCTTGACAGCTTTTCTGTGAAATTCATCATTATTTAATGCTGTAAAACTTGCTCTAATTTCTTGACTTGTTTATGTTATTGATGAAAGTAACTGTTCTACTAACTTTAAAACATAATCATCTGAAATAAAGATGTATTTGTTTCTGTAATCTGCCTAATTTTTGATTATCATCACTTTGATTCACTTCCTGTCTGACCCAGTCTGAACCATACCAAAAGAAAAGTTATAGACTGGATAATTGTACTACAGTCAGTAATATCCACTGACCGAGTTTTGATTATGATCCGAAATCCACACCAGCAGTTGGTGTCCTATTTCATGCTCATTGCAGAGGTAGGCCTATAGATAGACAAAATCTTCACAGCCATGACTTCTCTGGGAAAGTGGTTTTCAAAATTTTAATGAAACAATGTTGACTTGTGACTTGTATGTTTCTTTAGTTGTATTTGAAAATATGAATGGTGAAAGTAGGCTATTCAGCAGACAACAACAAAAGCATAAATTACAGAAAGGTAGGCCTATAAAAAAAAAACTATTTTGTGCAGCAGAAATAGTTTTTATTTATCTTCCTGAAAATCCTTGCCTGAAACCTACAAACTTTTTCTCAGTTTGTTTTTCTTAGAAATTGAAAAGAAGAACTGTACGTGCTTTGTCTGATGTATGGACATAACGGTTCGCCGAACGTTGCCGGAACAATGTAAATTACTTTTAGGGAACGTTCGGCGAACGTTCAGAAAACTTTCCTGCGCTACCGCGAGCGAACCTTTGGAGAGAACCTTCCGCGAACATGCAGCGAACGTTCCCGGAACCTTCACCTTCCCGGAACCTTTAGAGAACCAAAAATTGTTATGTGGGTTGTCACTTTTTCTCTCTGTCATCAAACATCGAAGCTCTACAATGGCGACATTTTCATCATAATATAAGGCGAACACACCTCCTAAGATTACATATTATTTTCACCCTCTCACCATTCAAATTTAATTTCAAACAATTAAAAAAGAAGAGAGGACTCTTATTGCGAAGCTAAAAGTTAAACAGACGTGGTACTTTTATTGCGACATTAAATTACCGGAAGTGTGTGTGTTGGCGGCTCGACTCGGCTCGCACTGCTCCGCTCTTTACGGTCCTGACGCTAAGCTAGCTGAGAGGATGCCGTCGACTGAATACGACGAGTGAGTGTTGTTAAACACATTTAATAATTTCTGCTTGTATTAGAGGTCTTATATCGATCTAATATTGCTTATCAATCTTCCCCTCCAGCTCCAAGCCCAGCTGGGCAGACCAAGTCGAAGAAGAGGTAGATGAAGGTAAAGAACCAACGTTAGTTAGCTAGCTAATGCTAGCACATCTCTTGTAGTCTGGTGTCCGGAGGAGGCCGACGAGGCGGCTTCCACTTCCACGTGGTTGTCGGGCGTAATAATCGACATAAAATATATACTAACCTGTGATGTTTTGGATATCTATTGTTTAAAATGCTTCATTAATAAGTTTGAGTGACTGATTTCAATTAACGATTCATTGATGACATATGTAATCGACATATGCTGGGGCCTGTGGACAGTTTACGTTTGCTACATAGGCAGTGTCATTCACTGGTAAGAAAGCTAGAAGTTAGCAAGCTAGCTAGCTATGTTAATGGATTTAGTTAAGGCGAACCATTGTGTCAGCAATTGAAATGTGTTTCTGTCCAAACAAATGTAAAGTGAGTCCTGGATTAATTCAGAACTGGGGATGCGATCAAGAGATGCAACGTTCTGGGGCTCCATTGACAGTGTTGACAGCATAGAATAGTACAGTGTTGATGGCCAAATGAAGTTGTCTGTTGATTTAATGTTAAAGTAGAGTCGACCAACACAACCAAAAGCCTCTAACAAGAGGGCAGGAAAAACAGTTTATTTTCCTTTTTGTCTTTTTTCCTCTTTAAGTCTTGACTGAATATTCTTTTGCCAGGCACACTACCACCCCCCAAGGAAACCATCAAAGGAAATATAAAAACTATCACGGAATATAAAATAGATGATGATGGGAAGAAGTTCAAGGTAAGTTTGAGTTTTAATAAGGTATGTGTTGCATCTATAAAGATTGTTTACAATGTTGGTCTGTATATGGCTGCATTTCATGGGAACAGCTCTTTCACATGTTGAATGTTGAGACATTATCTTACATTGTAAGTGTACTTTTACCTGTAACATGAGACCAACATTATGGCACTAGCACTCACAAGTGCTTATAATAGACAATATGCTTCAGGGCATGTTTAAATGTTTTAGTGCCATACATGTTTGGGGCATTTTGACTACAGGAGTAAAACATTTTGCTTCAGTGAAATAAAAAAAGAATTATGCTTTTGTGCCTTTTTGCCCTCTAGATTGTGCGGACCTTCAAGATTGAGACAAGAAAAGCCTCAAAAGCTGTTGCCAGGAGAAAGGTTTGCTTTCACATTGAATTTAGTTGCATTCACTTTGAAATGAACCAGACTTTGGGTAAAGTCAGGTGTCATGTTTTATTTTGTTCTCATTTTAGAACTGGAAGAAATTTGGCAACTCAGAGTTTGATGCACCAGGTCCTAATGTTGCCACCACCACAGTCAGTGACGATGTCTACATGACTTTCATCTCCAGTAAAGAGGTGAGGATCCATTGGGACCTTTTCAAGATTTTGTGCTGCTGCTCACTGATGTGTAGCAGTCAACATAATACATGCAAAAACTGTGGTATTGATCTGTAATTTCCTCGTTTAGCTTGTGACCGAGTACTTACTCTTACCTCTTGCAGGACTTGAATGCCCAAGACCAGGATGAGGATCCCATGAACAAACTGAAAGGACAGAAGATTGTGTCTTGTCGTATTTGTAAAGGCGACCATTGGACCACCCGCTGTCCATACAAGGACACCCTGGGCCCCATGCAGAAGGAGCTGGCCGAACAGCTTGGCCTTTCCACCGGAGACAAGGACAAGCCTGCGGGCTCTGGTACCATCAGCACACCATTCACATAATCAGATTGTGATTTGTTTTTGTGATCCACTGTTGGACTTGGTGGTTGGCCATGCCTAATGTTATCACTGAGGCCTGCTTTTCTTCTCTTTTCACCAGCGGAGCCAGAGCCTGCACAGCCTGCGCAGAGCAAGACTGGGAAGTATGTGCCCCCAAGCCTGAGGGATGGAGGAACGCGAAGAGGGGAGTCCATGCAGCCCAACCGGAGAGGTGGGTGTAAGTAAATTTCATTTTCTTTTTTCATTACACCCAATCTTCACTTGACTCATTGTACAGCAGCAAGAGCAATGCTCAGTGTTAACAGTGTATGTTTGCACCCCACAGCTGATGACAATGCCACTATCCGTGTGACCAATCTATCTGAGGACACCCGTGAGACAGACTTGCAGGAGCTCTTCAGACCATTTGGGTCCATCTCGAGGATCTATCTGGCCAAGGACAAGAATACTGGGCAGTCAAAGGTCAGTACTCATCTTAATACAAAGACCTGCACATTTAATGTTTAAGGCATTAAAAAAAAAAAAAAAATAATTGAGCCAAGAAGAGAGGTAATATTAGCAGGTGTTTGATTGTAGACATCGTGCAACAAGGTGTAGATAATGTTGACAAGTATTTTTATATCTATTAAACAAAGTATGTACTTTTGAGTTAATGCCTAGTTGGCCCGGCCAACCATTGTGGTATAATTGATAATGACTAGAACCACAGCATGGTCCAGTTGTCTCATCTATCAACTACTTTGTTTCCTGCAGGGATTTGCCTTCATCAGTTTCCACCGTCGGGAGGACGCAGCCAGAGCCATCGCAGGAGTGTCAGGATTTGGATACGATCATCTTATTCTCAATGTTGAATGGGCCAAGTAAGTAGTTGTCAGTTTGGGCAATTAAGTGTTAAGTATATTATTCTTGCTGCCAACCTTATTTAATTCTCTCTGCAGACCGTCGAACAACTGAGGAATCCATCAAAAGATACGTGAGGATGACACCAGATTTTGTTGTAAAACATGGACGTTACCTAAATAAAGAATCAGTTGTTATCACAATTTCCTTTTATTTGCATGGCTTTTACATTTCCAGGCAATTTTTATTCTGACTGAACCTTCACATAAAACTACATTGAGGCTATACAGCCATTGGCTTGAAACTAGACCTTTAAGCAGGGATGGTTCTACATTGAATTACACCCAGGGCAAGACCCCATTTGGTTTGCATGTGCCAAAAACGCCACTGCCTTTAGGTCCTGTTAAGCTCCAAGCAACAACTGAGAACAGATCCAAAGTAGAGTGCTTCGTATTCAGATAATTTGTAAATGCAGGAAGGGCACATTGAATTCTGATCACTCAAGCCATACTTCTGAAAGTCAGGGATGGGCTGTATTAGAACAAATTCTTACTTTACTGCATTGAAGGACCACCTAGACACCATGTATTAAACCTCGAACTTTGGGTGAGCCATTAAGAATAAAAATCAGTACTTTTATGAACATCATTTAGAAACTGGATTTAAAAAAATGTTTGGCTCAAAGTGATACCTGACAAATCACGAACACAATCGGATTAAAGCAACTGTTGGGAGACTGAAAGTTTATAAAAAAAAAAAAATCAAATTATCCTGTTAAATGTTCCTCATTAACTCCACGCTCCAGATGCAATTTGTCATAACAGAGTTAAGCAAGCTGGAAGGGGTGAACAAGCTGCAATAAACCACTTTTTTTAAACTACCATGGTGTAGTTCAGTTCCTCGTGAACTGAGCCAGTATGTTGTGCAGGGCCAGGGGACTTTCAGCGTGCACACAGACAAGTTAGCAGACTATGGACATTTGCTGAATTTGACAGTGTTTAGTAGAATGCTGACTCCACCTTTAATATTATTCTACCTGCTATTAACATATCTTCCTTAACTGCTCAGTGTTCATTTAAATACATGAAATTCAGAAGTTATCAATTTCATAAGAGTTTTATTTGAAATATTACACATAAAAACTACATACAATTTATCCCACATGAGGTGAACATTTCAACAACATGATTAAAAAGCACATTAAAACAAAAACATTGAATGGCACGGCACAGAATGTCCATGGTGGCCACTTCGTGACAGTTAAAAGCAAGTGTATTTAAAAGAAATGATAGTGCGACATGTCGGCATCACGAACTGTGAAACTGATTCTGGCTGGGAAGGGTCTAATCAGAGACCTCCATCTCTTGTTTGACAGTCTCTGGAGGGGGAAAAACATTTTTTTTTTTTTTTTTTTTTTAATAAGATTTCTACATATTCAAGTGATTGTCAAAAGTAGAATGAGGAGTCACCTGATGCCTGCTCTTCCTTCATTCTCTCCATGACACACTTCTTAAGCTCCAGGCCTATGGCCCTGGAGAGTGGAGGGGGCACTGCATTTCCAACCTGGCAGAAACAGGAAGACTCATCACCTTCAAATTTCATAAAGAATCCCTGTTGAAATTGCTTATACATTTTCAGATACTTGACACTACAAAAATAAAACCCCATTCACACATTAAAGAGTAGTTCTAAAAAGGTGAGTTTTGATTCAACATTGACTGATTGATACAGCAGTGTCAGTATTTGGAGAGTTTCAGAGGGAGGGACACCTGTAACCCATTTAAAGCTGCAATAACTTTTTTTGGCCACTTGACAGCAGAAACAATGCAGACATATCACCCTTAAATTGATTTTGCATGAGATGATTCAAGTTTACTTAGCCTGATGTCATACTCGGGGCGTTTTCACACATGAAAGTCCGGACCAAGGTTCATGTTTTTGTTACATTGTATACATTTGATCCGGTAAGTTGTGGTTTCACACTGCAGTTTTGCAAGCGCACTAAAGATCTATACGTGACAAACCTACGTCCTGCCGTCATCACATACGTGAGCTACGTCTCCAGATACTTCTAACTGATTGGTTTGTTGAAGGGCTTCCTCGTCCTCTCATATGCTCGCTCTGTGTCGGAGTTTTTCCAACTGACTGCTGCTCTCCCCCTACTGACTGCTGCTCTCCCCCTACTGACTGCTGCTGCTCTCCCCCTACTGACTGCTGCTGCTCTCCCCCTACTGACTGCTGCTGCTCTCCCCCTACTGACTGCTGCTGCTCTCCCCCTACTGACTGCTGCTGCTCTCCCCCCTACTGACTGCTCCCCCCCTACTGACTGCTGCTGCTCTCCCCCTACTGACTGCTGCTGCTCTCCCCCTACTGACTGCTGCTGCTCTCCCCCTACTGACTGCTGCTGCTCTCCCCCTACGGTCGGTCGCGGCCCTTTTTGTTTTGTTGTGATGTTGAGAAGCAAGACACGGGAACTTTCTTTCTGGAGCATTTATTCAGAGAAACTGAAACCTACGCTGTACATTTACCACTTAACAAATAAACTGCTGATGTATTCTCTGCTCTGATAGCCGACAGCTGTCTTCTCTGAACGCATTCACCGTCACTCTCTCACTAAGCACCTTAAAAAGGAGCTTCCCCGGTCTTGTAACACAAAGAGAGCCTGCCAGAGCTTCTTGTATTTGGTCCAAAAGTCCGAACCATCCAAAAAAATGCTTTCACACCATAAACGAACCGGACCACCTCTTTTTAATCGGACCAAAATTTGGTCTTTTGATCCGGACCGCGGTCCGGAGGAGGTTTCACACCTGTAATTTTGGTTCGGATCAAACTAAAAAAGTCCGAACCAAACGAGGTATGTGTGAAAACGCCCTCTGATTCTAATTCAGAATATGAGTCAGATATAGGGTTGGGCAATATATTGATTTTGATTTATTAGACAGTAACAGAAATAAATGCATAACAAGATGCCATCAAAGTGACATTGCACATTTGACAGAACTGTCGAGGATAACACAAGAAAGTTACAAACTTATTTCCATTGTGGTCCTCGTAGTCTGATAAAGATGTCCAGGCAAGCTACAGCTGACTAAAAAAGGTACCTTGTATACACTCAACCATATCCAAATAAATACATCGGAATAATAAATAAAATCGAATCTAATTAGCATTTAACAACCATTCACCACATGCTCGATTAAAAACGATCTGACTGGCTTAACTTAATCTCAACTGAGAGTTTGTTCCATTCCATTGCCACCATGTACAAAAAAGTATTTTGCCCAGAACAGGTCTTAAATCTACACGGAACTATGTCTGTGGCACTACCTCTAGTTGAGTAGCTATGAGAGTTTCTAATAAGCTTAAAATAATCTTTAAAATACCTTGGCTCATTCTTATACAAAATCTCTTGATAATCTTAGTTTCAACTGTCTCACCCTGTTTTCAACTGTCAGCCATTTTAATTTCTTAAGTTCAGAAGAGCCAACATGATCTCTATAGTTGAGATTTAAAAATCAACCTGACTAATTTATTGTGTGCCGTTTGAAGTTGAACTTTTATCCTCTTGGATGTGCTACTGTACCATGTAGTACAGGCATAATTGAAGTGTGGCTGAATTAAAGCATTTGCCAACATTTTTAAAGTTTCTTTATTTAGAAACTGAGACTTACGAGCCAGAAATTAAATTCTTTGGTTCACTTTTTTGATAACCTTTTGACCCATACTTTCTCCACTCACAGAACTGTCCAAATCACAGCCCAAATATTTAACAATTTTTTGCTTCAATCTGGATACCACCCAAAGAAATGTTAAGCTCAGGAGTCCTACTCAACCTTATTTTAGAACCAAATAAAATAGATTCAGTTTTCCCCAGATGCAAAAGACAGTTTGTTCTCCATCAGCCATTCACTTATATTTTGTAACTCATCACTCAAATGATTCTCAATAACTTTTATGTCCTTATTGGAGAACACCAAGGCTGAATCATCCGCATAGAGAAATATTGTGATATAAGACTAGATATAGTCTTAGATTTGGGATATTATGTCGTAAATGGCTTAAGTGTCGTCTTTTCCTGGTTTTAAAGTCTGCATTACAGTAAAGTGGTCATTTTCTGTTACCAGACTGTTAACTACCCACTTAGTCATTATATCTATATTACTGAAGATTTCTTAAATCTCATTGTGAAGATATTGTTAAAGCACCAATTGTCAACCCTATAATAGTTTCTCTCCCAGTGACCACTTTCACATTACTTTGTCATTTGATCAATTGCTAAGACCATCAATGATAGCCACTTTCAGAAAAGCATGACAGATCCAAAACATTGTGATCCTTTAACCAGCCCACCAACAGCAGTGCATCCCGTAATCGGCTGCCAGTTTCACCCAGTGCAATTTGGAGCCAAGAGATAAGGACGCTCCCCACTGCTCGCTTTTCAAGTAAGCTTTGAAGGATGTCTGGATTTTACCTGTCTGTGTTTGTCCAGAACGTTTCCAAAGAAGCGGTAGGTGTCGGGGAATCCCTGAGAGCGTGCACACTCCCTCACACTGACCACTCTGTGCTGCTCAGGATGCAGAACACGACCCTGAAATCAATATGATCGGATTAAGATTCAAAACTGGAAATCTGTTACAGGCCTTGTAAAGCATCAATTCAATCCATTTTACTATATATTTTTGTAGAGGAGGGGTCTGGCTAGTCCACACAGCATTCCGGGATGGGAGAAAGACGTGCTCTTGTTTATTAACATTTCTTTAAACCAATCACAATCGTCATTGGCGGCACTAAGCCGCTGCAAAATAGCCTCGTCAGGAACTTGTTTTGGTGGAACACGTGTTAAAAGTAGTTTGTCGTTTGTGAGAAAACTCAAGATTGGACAGATAGTCTAGCTAGCTGTCTCAATTTACCATGTAGAGATCTGAGGAGCAGTTAACCATAGTCCTCATAAATCCAGAGATTAAAATTCCAACACAAAAAAAAAAAAAAAAAAAAAAGGAAACATATCTGCGAAAATGCATGCATCTGGTGGAATTTCCTGCAGCACCGGAGCAATCCCGGAAGTGGAACATTGAGGATATAGACCAATTCTAACTCAAATTGAAAAGTTGATGTACCTGCTTGCCCATGGGTTCAGGGTTGGTGACAGTTGTGCTGAAGAAGCCGTCCCATTCCAATCTGCCGTAGAGTCCAGCCCAGTGATTATGGCGGTTCCCAGTGTGGGGCAGACACCAGGGGATCAGGGTGTTAAACTGCCTGTCTGCAGGGTCGCATGGATTCCCTAAAATGAAAAACAAAATCAGAGATGCCCCGAGTAGAAATATAAACACTTATTATTTAAGTAGAAAGCTAGCCCTACATACCTCCTGCACAAGTGCAAACACCTCTGAGTGCACCGGTGCCACTGCGACCACTCTTTTTATCAGGGTGTGAGTAACGCAGCTTCTTGGTCATGGTGCCATCTTTCAGCCGAACTTCAATGTTGGGCAGATCCCTCCAGTCGGAGCCTGGAGCCAAGGGGATGTGACGCATCCGACCTTCAACCAGAGCACTCATGTCCTGAGGACACAACGATATTTCTAATAAACTTGGCTTTAACCCTCAATTACAGGAGAAGTGATCTTATCAATCCTACATTAACACAGTACATCATGTTAATATTACTACCGAGAGGAAAAAAAGTGAGACCGCTCACCTTGCATATATGATCTCTGAGGATTGGCTGATACTGTGTGCCTCTGATCTGCCTCTGGAACCAAGACTGAGGCTCCCCGTTGTAGGAAATCTCCAACGCAGCTGCACCATTGCGAATCTCTGGCAGGTCAGACATGGTGTCCCTGACAGTGATGGTTCTGTAGATTCCTCCATTACCTCTGTTAAAGATGGAAAATTGAGTCAAGTGTGCAGTCACAGATATCGTTATGATCCATTTGAGGAGCCGTACAAGTTGTAGAATTACAGATCATAGAAACAGTAGGGGGTGTTGGCATTACCGTGTGACATTACTGACGTATTTCTTTTCGTCAACCACCACGTTCAGAGAACAAGCTCTGGGAGCAAACACATGCAGAGGCTCCGGGTAGCGAGGCAGCTTCTCTCCAGGAGCAGCAGCTAGGATGATTGCCCTGCGGCGGGTCTGGGCAACACCATACTGACCAGCCTGATGAGGGCAGCAGTGAGCAGGTTAGTGATCTAGTAACACCAACTTCAATCACAAAAACATTGGCTTGTATGAAGTTTCTTTTTTTTGTAAATTGGGTATGGAAAAAAATATAAACTGGTTTAACATAAGAAAAAAAAATGGGGGACATTCATTTGCTGTAGGGCCTCAAATCTGAATATTTTCAGCTGGCATCCCCTGTAATTTAATAACTTGTGCAACAATAAGGTTTTGCAGATTTTGTATCCCCCCCAAATTTGTGATAGCCATGAGTCTCCTCCAATACACAGAGTTCCCAGGCACTTTGCTCATAAGGTTTACAAGGAGAGTCCAAGCCAGAAGCACAATTTGGATCACCACTATAATATGACCCACCTGAAGGACACCAAAAGTACACTGGTAGCCCATGCGCACAAGACAACGTAGAGTCAGCTTCAGAACCATGGAGCTTTTGAATGAGACAAAGTTCCTCACATTCTCAAGCAGGAAAAACTTGGGTCTGTAGTAGTCACAGTAACTGCAAGAGATGAAAGCATATTTTAAATGTGCACTGACAGACTGGGTGGTCTATCCTGCAACATCATTTTTACAATAAATCTCCTCTGACAGACACTGACCTGAGATACGAGACCACAAGCGAGTTCTTGAATTTGGAATAAGTGCGAGAGTTGAAGCGGTTCATCCCACTGAACCCTTGGCAAGGAGGTCCTCCACAGAGCATCTCTACATCACCCTTCTGAGGAAGCCTCTGGCCCAAAGAATTTGTCTTCTCTCCAGACATGACCAACTTCAGCAAGACGTTGCAGTCCTCAGTGAACACTGTGGTGCCAGGGTTGTTGAGCCTAAAGGCCTGTGCTGCAGGCTCCCACATCTCTATGGCCCACAGAGTCTCAGATATACCTAAAGGAAACCAGCAGTCATGTTTTCAGTATAAAACTGCAGTTGCAGTACTCCTTTGTATGTTGACATTTGAGGATCTGAAAACATTTCATGAGTGGCATGAAACAAGCATTTACCGGCCTGGTGGAAGCCTTCAGAAAGCCCACCGCAGCCAGAGAACACATCCAGTGTGCGATATTTGGGCACTTTAAGTGTCTGTGGTTCATTCTGAGAGTCTTGTGGTTCCTGTGCAGCTTTCCCTTTGCCTTTACCTTGTAGAGAATAATAGGACAATTGAATTAGCATTTCAGTGAGCCTAAAACCAATTTTAGATTAAGAAAATATGTCTGCATTTTCACCTTTCCCTTTGCCCTTTCCTTTGCCTTTATGAACAGCAGAGCGAGCATGATTAGGAGGGTCTTCAAAGCTTTTGGATTTTGCATTATAGGCCTGTAAGAGAGGATTATGTGCAAGAATAAAACATTAAGTAAGTTTAAGTATGGGCTTGGTTTCCTAATTTTGAAAATGAATTCCAATTTAGCTCAACATTTGATCTTTTGATACTCCCATTTTCATAATAGACAATTAGCATGAGACATGTCAATTTCGTCTAGCATACATAGTGAACGCACTTGTGCTTTGTGGCGATATTTTCCACCCTATGCAGTGATAACACAATACCAACATGCTAGCAGTGGGGTAGCTAATTAAACATGCCATTTTGCTGATCAACTGCACAGCCATTTCCCTCAGGATAAGTTGCATCTAATATCAATAACCAAAATAACTGCAGATAAAGTATTTACAAGTGTACCTCCAGGAAATAGAAGCGGTCAGGTCCACCACTGGAATAGTCCTGGACCGATTCATTTAGGTCTTCTGCATATTCTACTTGACAGCGGCCGAGCACCTCAGTCATGCTGACAGTCACTTCTTCATCACTCCAGTATAGCTGATTGATGTCTGTGTGGTAACTGGCTTTGACACCTTTGTGAGTGTTCTCAGGCCTGGGAGATGAGACAATAGCCAGTTAATTCTGAACAATTATTTGTTAGACTAAAACCTCAATAACAACCAATTGAAGTGTAATGGGTTTTACCTGTAGAACTTGCAGAGTCGCAGTTTGACCTCTGACATGTCGGGTTTTCCGTTGCTACGTCTGTGATAGAAGATCTCCTTGATGCGTCCGATGCGGAAGGGCTCTGGAGCATGCAGGTTAGACCCCTTGATGTAGTCTGAAGACTTCCTGTAATATTCTGGATACAAGTCTTCATCCACATCCTCTTTCCGATGAGAGCGCTTCACTGGACTAGCTGGCTTCACACTGAGAGCCAAGAATAGAGACAATGAGTCCCAAACATTTTCCACATTTACAAGTTTGAGTAAATCAAACCTTTTGAATCACTTTACTCACCTGAAATTAAAAGTGTCAGGATGCAGGTAGACACTGTCTCCCACCTTGAACTGCTCCCCCTTAAAACGGGCCAGCGCATACAGAACCTTGGAGTCATGGTCTTTGTCCACTAGAGGTTCAAATGCACGAGGAGTTTCCTGTTCCTCTTGCGCTTTGGTCCTAGCACAGCTGCAACAGAACCTGAAAGCAAAAGGGGAGCATATCCACCACAAGGTAAAAAACAAAAAACAAAACCACAAGACAAAAAAAAGCTCACATGTGCAGAACAAATGCATGTGTGGATGGTGCTTACTTAAACTTGCTGTCTTCTAATAGAGTGGTCTTGGGAGGTGTCTCAAAGCGGGCATATTCTGTGTCGTACCAGAACTGATAGAAAAAACTCTTCCCGTCATCCTCAATCACCTTGATTTCTGAATCCATGCCCCCCTAAAATACAAAAGTAGCCATGAGATTACGAAAAATGTATACCATTAAAATGAGCCACCTGTCAACTTAACTTACCTCCATAAACCAGTTGTCAGATGGGGCCTTATACATGACGTCAACTTTGCCTTGCACATAATTGAGCTGCATGTCTTCACACTCATCCACAAGGACAAGTTCCAGCGGATCAGAAGACTCGCCCAGCACTGTGTAAGCACCACGAAGGAACCAGTGGGCATGGAACATCTTTCCATTGTTGTCCTCCCACAGTGATGTAATCCTGAGAATGAAAAAATAATTAGATTTATACAAGCCACAGTGACAAAATGCCAGAGTGTAATAAGGTCCTACCTTGCCAGATACAGAGGCATGGTTGGATCCTCTGAGGAAACAGATACACAGTCGCCCACCTCTAGCACTTCATCATTCACACGGACCTTCCCGTAGTACTGCTTCTTCCCCTCAGTCTGAAGGGAGTACACATACATATGTATATCAAAATATACACATCCATCCTATCTATCCATCTGTATAGTAACAACCAAAGAGGAGGGAAACAAACACCTGAACAGGTTCTCCGATCCATGTCAGTTTGCACTGTGACTGCTTCTTCCTCTTAGCATGAGAAAGCTTTTTGGGCTTCTCCACTGGAACATCTTCCTCTTCAACAATCTCATCATCTTCAGCCTCCTTTACAGCAAGGTTTGGGCATCTAAACCAACAGATGTGTGTTGACATAGAGGACTATAGACAAACATTCGTCTACATCTTTTTTTCAACATTGAAGGCGTTAGGTTTGCAAGGTTCACATGTTAGACATCAAGCAACTGAGAGACTGACCAAAAAAAAAAAAGCATACATTCTAAAAGGTTGCTGATTAAACCATCCAAGTCTAAACTGCTCAGAAGAGAAAAAAAAAAAAAAAAAAAAAAAAAAAAAAACTTACCTTCTCTGCTTACAAGCCTGCTTGCTTTTGCCACTTCCCCCAAATTTGATCATGTCCTTGCAAGCTGCACACTTGCCACAATCAGGTGATTGGCAAACCTGAAAACAAAAAAGAAAATCACCTGTAGTATTTCAGAGGACACACACACCAAACACATGTCACTGCTGAATTAGTGACTCACCTCACAGACACCACAGCGCTGCCTTTTGGCTGCACCACTCTCTTTATCATTCTGCTCTATCTGATCAGAGAAGAAGGTATCAAAGATCTGGTAGACCAGTGTGGTAGTGGTTGCTTTAGTTGGTCCCTTATCCTTCTCGATCTTTGTTGGGTGACGAATGGCCTGTCTTCTGGCAGCTCTCCTGTTAATACAATTAAGTTTGTGTTTAGAGGAGGAGGTCCATTTGACTTGACACAAATGCCCGATATGTAGAGCAATGGCATTATGAAGCCCCTGGCTTTCAACACACCCCAGCATCAGGCCATGCAACATTAGAAACAAGCAAACGAAACCAGACAAAAAAAAAAAAAAAAAAAAAAAAAACTATAAAAAAAATAAAGTGTACAGTACAGAGTTCCCGTTAGATATAACTAGCCAATAAAGTTCTAAAAAACACCATGGCTTGCACAGAAAACTTAATGCTCTGCATAACTAAAGAGTGTGCTTTGATCTCATCTGGCAACCAACATGTTTGTTTTTTTTTTTTTTTTTTTAGCAAGTTGTAAGCTTTGCTATAAGACTTAGCTTAAGATGATTTCCCCCAGTTATTTATAACGAAAGTATAACATTTTTGTCTAAATAGCTTCTCACTGACACAGAGGAGAACCCAAATCTACAAAAAGCCCATGAGCAACCATGGTTTTATATTTTGTATTACTGCACTAATCCAAGGCATAATCAGGCCAAAGGTCAACACCAGTAATCAGTGACAAAATTGTCAGCCCAGCGTTCATTGTAGCATGGATTAAGTGCAGTGAGAAACTCCTTTAAGACACTGTTAAACTTCAAGGCTTTAACTAATTTTCCTATACCATTTACCTTTTGGGGTAACTACAGCCAATTGGACAATGCAAACTAATGTATACATAAAGAGTTTGCATGACTGCAATATTGAACACTGAAGCAATTCTGCACACATTTCATGACTGTTAAATAATTTTGTAATTACAAAATAATTGTAAAATTCTACCAGATATTTTTATAATCAATTACGGTTGTGATTGAGTCAAGATAACTCATGGACCACACACACAAGTTATTAGTGTCATGTGTTTGGAATTCCAATATGCCAGATACACTAAAACAAACCACAATGTACAGCAGCAAAAAAAAAAAAAAAATTAAATTCTACCGTGAACTCTGGTATAATAAGGTTTTTGTCCATGTAGCTTCTAAATGCGTCACACTAACACACAACCATACAAGCTAAGGATGCATTCAGAAGGCCTACCTACCAGTACAGCAGCATGCTGCATGTTAAAGGAATGTTAGACATTAGGGATAACAAGGAGCGAGGAGCAGAAACGCAAGAAAATAAGCAAAAAGATAGTGGATAACTTCTAAATCCTGAAGCATTTGTGTTGCAAGGAGCTCCTGCTAGAAATTAAGTGAAGCTTAGAATGGTACGTTTAAGTTACACTGCTCATGCTGGTTTTCACTTTGACCTAAAGTAGCTATGGAAGCTTACTTGTGAGTCTAGTACAAACAAGGTAAGGAATCAAACCATAATTATCTTTGAGCCATACCTTTTCCCTAGTGTGACGCCTGCAAGCTTGATCAGGTCTCTCATGCAGGGAGTAACAATAATGGGCTGCTCATCTGAGTCGCCGGCCTCATCGTAGCTCTCCACCTGCTCCACCACAAACTGGGCATGGCGCAGCAGTGTGTCCTCTGTGAAGCAGTTGAAGTTTAGCCCTGCAGGAGGCACGGTTGTCTGAGGGCATGAGGAACAGAAGAAATGTCACTCAAAACAAACAAACACACTGATAAGGCAAAGGGTTTCTGAATATTGGATTAATCACTCATTTAGTCAGTATATTGTAAAAGACAACTCACAATAGCAAAGCCTCTGCAAATTTTGTTGTACATGTTGGACATTTGAAAAATTGATTAGTTAAAATGCTAGACTGTCTGTCACTAACTGACATGCGTGATAACTTGTCTTGTCTACACTGACAAGACTGATGGCAGAAATGACAAACTAAATATATACTGCAACAAAGATATTTATAAAAAAAAAAAAAAAAAAAGTGAAGCACACTATTTTTGCAATGAAGGCACTGTAGCAGGGATCACAGATGGCCACTAGAAAATGGAACAAAGTCAAATATGGCAGATTTTTCAATTCCCAAATACCCAACTTGACAGGAAACCATTACAAAGCAGACATGTCTTCACCTCAATCTTGTTGAGAAGGTCCTCATAACTAGCATCAGGATTCTTCTGGAGATACTCCACCACAATCTTGCTCATATAGATCTTCTCCTGCATTACTGCGAAAATGGGTGCATATTCCTCGCTGGACTGCATCAGGATGTAATCGGCAAAAGCTGAATAATGAAGATAGATATCAACCATTGGTATGTTATACGGGGTAAGATAAATTAAAATTTGGAAAGCAGAAAACTTTGCTACCTGTAGTGAAACCAATTAACGCCTTTTCTCCACCATCAAAACCAGTGATCCACCAGGCATTAATGGGTCCAAGCTTCTTGGCAGGAACACCACCTGAAAAGAGAAACAGGTCAAAATCTGTTTGGTTGTAATTGGCTAAGAGAAAGACATTTTAGGGGATTAAGCTTCCATTCTTGAAATGTGGGATTTCATACCATCCAAGCAAGGGTTGTCATCATAGATTGGTTTCACAACACAGCTGAAGTAGAGCTCCACGTTCTTCTCAATCAGTCCAGAGTCAAATGGACAAAGGTGGCCACGCTTGTCATACACACTGCAAGACATAAGAGGTAATGCTATAACCGACTCAGGTGCTGCAATACCACAAGCTTGTTGACACTATGAAATAAGTAGGGACATGTTTGTTCCTCTGAACAAGGCCAATGAGCAAAGTATTCTAAATAGTAACACTAACCTGAAGTTTGTAATCTTGTGCTGAGGCAGATCCTCATAGCTCTCAAAACCATCCTCATTCGAGTCAAACAGGGAGAGACGCTCATCGGTTAACATTTCTGGTTCATCCAGCTGAAGGTGAAAAGAGCAGAATCGTTTCAGGCTTCACATTCGTGTCAATTAAATAGAATACTTTTTTTTGTCATTATACACATGTACAACGAGATTAAAGCAACTCCCTTTCCAGTGTCAACATGTACGTAGGAGAAATGTAATGTAATAAAATAAGTAGTGCAAAAGAAGTGGTGCACAGTTATGTGATGTCATTTAAAGAACTACAATGTTAATATACGACATAATACTGAATATTGGGATTTCATGTGACAAACTGCAGGCAAAATGTAGTCCATTCAAAATACATTGAGGTTTTACAAACAGATAATAAAGCCACTACTTGAATGACAACAAATTCTTACCGCATTATCAGGATCCCCTTGAAAGAATTTGAGATCAGAGTCATCCAAGTATTGTCTGCAGTCTGTACATTTGGGGGGTGGTGTCTGACAAAGAAATAAAAAAGATTACACAACTGTAAAGACTTTTGTAGTGACACCTATGACAATGAGCCAAAAAAACTATTCATTACCTTTACAGTAGAAACCGGTTTAGTGATCTCACTTGATTTCTCTGGAGCCGTACTGTATGAAGAAACGTATAAGTATACTCATGCCATCACCACGATTACTGTCCAGAGTGCAAAAAATAAAAACAAACTTACCTTTCATCTGATTCCACTTTAAGACGCTTCTCCTCCCGAGACTACAACAGATTTGAGTAAGGGCAGTGTTATATACCAAACATTTAGAACTGCAAAATCTTTCAAAACATCACTGGCACATAAAATGCTTCACCTCCTCAACATCATCATCTTCCTTCACTTCATTTTGTCCATTAGTAGCTTCTCCATTCAAGTCTTCAGACTTGCGCTTTTGACTGCAAGAAAGGTTTACTTTTAAAAGCAGAATACAGACACCTGTACATGAAGAACTCATTTTTATTTTTCCTTCCTGAAAATTATGAACAAAGTATAATGCACAACATAAAATTCATATACGCACACTTTAGAGAACATTGACATGATGGTTGGCTGTTTTCCAGCATTTCTTGTAACCCTGGTACTGGCTGGAGACTCTAAAGAAGAAAAACAAGATTTGTTTTTTTCTATAGTATTGTTTTAAATCCTTTAATTTGTGGGTCATTTCCATCTTGGAATGAAACGTTTACACGACAAATAAGAATCCTCAAACTTACTTTTAGGGTCAGAATTTGCCTTGCTCTTGCGTCCACCTTTCCCTTTGGAAGCAGTTGGTGACTTGACAGCCTCCTCTTCCTCCTGTACATCCATGGTTACATCTTCACTGTCCTTATCTTCGTGGGAACCATTTGTGAAGCCAGTCTTTCCATTCTGCTCCACACCATCAACATGTGAACCATTTTCAAGATGAAGCTCTTTTCCCAGCAAGGTCTTTACTTTAGAGATGTAGACCTCCTGAGGAAAGTACATGGAATACATCACACATACATGCCTTTATTGGATAGGAAAACAGATATGAAAGGGGAGAGAGGGGGAATACATGCAGGAAAACAGTCACAGGTCAGATTCGAACCCTGGACCTTCTGCATCAAGGAATAAACCTCTGCATATGTGCGCCCGTTCTACCAACTGAGCCTACCGGCCACGATGATTCAGTTATCTTTAAGAGTCACTAACCATTGAGATCTCTGAATTTTTCTTCTTTTCTTCCAGGCTGGACAGCTGGTCCTGAGCATCTACATGCAGAAAGTCCTGCACCAACTTGAGCTTCTCTTTCACATTATCCTGGAATGGCATTTAAGAAAAAAGATCTAGTCAGAAAAGCTAAACTTTATAAAAAACAAAAGAAAAAAAAACAAACATTGTCAACTTTAAAAGACTGTTTAACTTAAGCAGACGAGAAATAAAACCGTACAGTAAATTCATAATACTACCATACAATACATAGCTTGATTTGTGTTGGACACATTTGCTCTAAAAACAGAAATCAGAGAGGCTACTTGCGGCTGGAAAATAGTATTTACAAAATAAATAAGTGACTTCTGTTAGTTCACCTAATAAATCCATGAGAACACAGCTCTAAAGTCTCAGCACATACTTTGCATAAAAACTAATCAACTTCAAGATGACCCCTTTAAGACTTGAACTGATATCTTCATGACACTTTGGGAAGAGATTATGAATATTAATTTTATAAGATGCAGGGCATCAATGGAGCATCCTTGGGACTTGTTTCTAGATGGCATCATATGTACAGTTATCTTTGCTTTTAATTGCATGGAAAGCTCAATTCAAATTCATACATCATTGAATGAGAGAATACTGCAGATTTTAGAAAGAGGGTATATATTCCATTTAAAAAAGGTGACAGGATATTGTGAACCTACAATCATTTTAAATGGTCTTTGGAGCCCCAGACTGAACAGTCATTGCAAGAACAATTACTGGCAGCTAGAGAAACCCTTAAAGAGGCTACTTGCAGGCTTTCAAGAGCAGTAACGTGAAGTAGACAGAACTCACCTCGTCTGAAATCCCATTCTCATCCAGCACCTGCAGCCTGTAACAAACGACCATGTCAAAACAGCGCTACGGTAAGTTCGTCTAGTAGTACATTCTCTGACAAGGTTGTAGCAATGAAATCAGTGTGATCGGTCTATTTTATACAGCGTATGGTGACAAATTTTCAGTGGCGCCAAATCTCACACGCTGCTCCGTCCATCATTGTCAGGCTAAGATGCTAACTGGCTAACGTTAACTATGTATGCGGCATCAGCCCTGGCTGTCAAGTGACAACAAGCTAACGCTAGCTGCAGCTGCTAGCAAAAGGTAAACTGACAACCCCGCTGCCGACAGCCAGGGCAAGTCCAGAGCAGCTAGCTAGTTACACGGGTTCCATTGTTCTTGTGTGGCTTTTGAACCAAGACAATTAACTGCACATAATCTAACATTAGCTAGCTAACGTTACATCATCAGGACATTATTAGCATTCAGGTAACAAACGTTAACGTGCCTTTTCCTGACATCCTCTGGCAGAGACATGGAAGTCCTGGATGGCATGGTAAACAGCTAGCTAAAAGCGTGAGATAAAATAGATAAAAACTGCTTTAAAATCCGTTAAAACAATGTTTAAACCGTCCGTTGGTAACTACAACGCTGCTCCACTGTGAGTGCCTGTTGCCTGCTGTTCCTTGCAATGGATGCTATAAGCAATTCGGGCGCGCGGGCCGTCTTTTCGCGCGGAAACCCGGGTGTTGTGGACTGTACCACTACATCGATCTCTAGGTAAAACACTTTCCATGTGCGACGTAATATTTCCCTGCTGAATGTATCGTTTGAACGGTAAACACATGTCGTATAACATATAACTTAAAAACACAATTATGACTGTCACGTTGTTGTATTTATGAAAAATATAAGTTTCTTGAAATTAACAACTAACTCGTTTGCCCCCTACTGTTTGCCAGATGTTGTGGACAGTTGACCAGGCGGAAGCAATCTGGACGTTGTTTGCTTTCTAATTAGTTAAATAGGTTAAATTAGCAATAAATGTCTGCACTTGAGATGAGTATGTATCTACACAGTAGTAATTATGACAAGGCTGAGACTAGGACACTAATAGGCAAGTATGAGGATGGACTCTGTAGAAACTGCAAACACTATAGCAACAAACTGTTAAACATGTAACGTTACTTATGGAATATCACCAATACAAAAAGCAAAGAGAACCGCGTTATCGTACACTATAACGTTACTACAGAACATGACATGACTCAACAAGACCTAGTATTTCCCCCAGAGGTAGTGGAAGCAGTAATGGACTTTTTATCTACAACAGGATTAATTTACCCCTCTGAGAATGGCGATACCCAAGACTGACCTGTAAGAGGCAGCAATGTGCCGCAAGGAATCAAGTCTGCTCGACAGCCGCTTGCAGTGAATAAGACATGAGTTGTGTTGCTAAGTCAAAGACAGTTTAACATTTAGTAATAGAGAATATTTGTGTAAGTGTAGGTTAACAGCTGTAGAAGGCTCACTTTCCTGAGGCAATTTATGTTTAGGATTCCGATCCAGACTAGAGCTTTTTTTGTCTCTCTTTTTCATTTGTAGATATACACATATACATTTGAGCGACTTATATTATGTTATTAGGTAGACTAGTAGTTAAAAAATGTATGGAGAAAACATCCTTCGAATATGGCTAGATATATGCCCATTTTACCACTAGGTGGCACTATGTCATCGATAGTCTGAAAATAGGAGTCTGGCTTTTTCAGGTTGTCAAATCATGGTTGTGTATCCTCTCCCTGTTGTAAAGTAGCCTACATGCAAATCCAATCTGGCCACATTAACTGCCAGTTTTCTCACATAAATTCAATCTATAGACCTAACTTAATTGAACAGTAATCAATTTTAGTTTATAGGCAGTTGTGTGTGCAGATGATAAAAACGTGTGTTGTTTTTTTGTTTAGTTTTGAAAGTATTTAAATCCGCCCTGTTTTGCAGGGACAAATCATTGATGTATTATAAGGCAAACCCACATCTGTCTTATGTGCTTAAATGTTTTTGTGTATACAACTTCACCTACAGGTTTTTTAGCCTGATGTCATATCCTGCAGGGCACTGGAAAGACTTGGCAGACTTCCCAGCAGCGCAGCCTCCTGGGGCTGATTCAGCCAATGTTCCCACCCAGGAATCCTGGACGTCTGACAGGAAACAAGCCCAACTCTCCCAAGGCCACGGTAAGTCAGCCTCTCCCCTCACCCAAAGTCTCCTCCTTACCCCAAAAACCTCTCCCGGGGCCTTTCTGTATGCTTCTCTCAGACAAACTATCTTACAAATAGACATTCTGCTTTACCGCACCCCATGTTCACCCTCCCTGCCCTCTGCCCAGCTTCCCATCATAGCCCTGTCTTGCTTTAGCCTTTAAGCAATTGAACAATTTTATTAGGTAAGAGAGCCATGATTAATGCCCAAGCAGCATTTGCATGTACACTTTTGGGCTTTCATGTTGGAGCTAGTGTTTTTCTGACCTTGTCAGAGCATGTTTGGATTAAATGCTGCATTTTGAATACTTCTCAGATGTATGACAAAAGGGAGGCGTATCAGGACCTGCAGATAAGCTACAGCTGCAATTAACTTGTTTACAGCTCAGAATTAAACTCAAACACACAAAACAGATTCTTTCAGATTTTATTTATTTCATAAAAAAGGGAATGCAATTAACAAAAAGTTTATGTACCTACATTAGTGTTTCAGATTGTACCGATTTACACAGGCAGCGTGCTACTGGACACAAAAGGCTATTGCACACAAGACATTTCATACAACACGAATCATACAAACTGTACAAAAATACATAGATACTTACATACAAACATACATAGTTATTCATGTATTTATTATAAAACATAAGAGTCAAGCAACACAATGAAGTGACAGGTACATAGAAGCACCTGGAAAAACACCTCTCCATCTGAAAAAAACTGGGGGAAAGCAAACATCACTGAAGCTGCCAAAGTGCTTTTCACCATTTCTACTTGGTAGTCAATATAAAATACACTAAGGGAGAGAAGAGTTTTAAATGTGTGTCTACAGGAAGGTTATTGTAACCCTGAACAAACGGAACCGAAAAAAGAAAAACAGGACTTCCTGTAGCAGAAGGAAGTTACATGTTGTAGCTGTCAGAGAATAAGGATGAAGGTGACCTCCCAGGAGGGCAGATCCCTTTGTGTGAATTTGAACCCAGTTCTTCTCCTATTTTGTAAGGGAGGCGAGGGGTCTTTGGAAAGATGAGACTTGTTTACATCTTTAGCTGCACAAGGCATATGGCTAGCAAATTAAACCAGGATGTTCACAAGAAATCTTTGTCCATGGTGCTATTTATGACTTCACAGTGAGAGTCACCTACCCTGTTCATCCCACTCTCTGCTCGTCAATTGGTAATTCAAAATGATGATCAATAATACTGTCAACAATGGAGCGCCTGCCCCAAACACTTTATACATACATTCAGCCTAATTCCCAAAGAGGAAGGCACAAACAGATACAGCACATTTGTGCTACGTTGCTTCAACACTGTCAGGATATCGGCCCTGTTTGTCAAAACAGCTGGACAGCTGTCATTGCGTGAAACTCATCAGTGCCAACTCACTTCAGGAAATGTGCTTTCTGATTAGGCCTTCCTCGACAGAAACTGTTCAGATACAAAAGACAACCGTAAACGCAGTAGGGACAGATTATGAGGACAAATGAGGGAAGGGGTGTTAGTGATGGAAGCTGGAGCTGGAATATATCATACATACATAAGCACTTACAAATAAATTAGAATTGCATGCATTAAATGTAGGCAGATTATGTAAGTTTGTTGTAGTTAATCAAATGGTTTAAGCAAGGTTATATAGGGAATATATAGCCCTGGTTTGTTAAGGGAGCACTCATGCTAATTTGGCTTCTGTGGAGTGCAGTGCTGAGTGAAGTTGATCACTGTCTCCAGCTCTGTAGAATAATGAAGAATGAGTGATGGATCTGTGGGCCCCATGTATACATATATCAGTAAAGGAGAGTAATGTGGTTAAACCTTACTAAGGACGACAGTCTCTGAAGTAATCTACAAAGTGCAACTTGGCAAGTTTTGCAGTTTGCATTGATTCAGTTCTTGAAAGGACCAAAACAACTCACCATAACTATGATGTAAAGCATGTTATGTTTCTATTTTTGGCTTTCAATCGGGGTTTAGGAAAAACAATAACAACATGACAGGCATATACATGAAAATTGATTGCAACCAATATTAATTAATGAGAGTACCTATGAAAAAGCTATTTTCACATTTCTGAAAGTTCTCCTTTACTTAATTGGTTCCCTCTTTGACCATTGGGTTTCTACACCTGCTGCAATCAAGTGAATGCTGATTGTGAATTCACACAATTGTGATTGTAATAAGAAAAAGTCTGCATTGTAGCCTTGCCAGGCATCTCAGTCCACGGTGTGCTCGCTTCTTATTTTTCTGTCCAGCACATCACAGCCTCTCTTCTTGATCTCATGTATACACACGGTTTCCCTCATGCGCACACACGCATGCGCGCGCACACACACACACACACACACACTCAACATACTGAAGTACTCTGATGTCTTTGCACCATATCAGACACAGGTGGTGCAATCTTGCATGATTGGTGTGGTCTGGTGTTCGTGTTTGTGGCTGCAGTGTTCCAGAGAGCTGGAGCTCTTTAGAGGGACCAGACAACGGTCAGCTGGCCGCCCACTTTGCAGCATCCCCCAGCAGCACAACACACGCAGAAACTCCTTTCTCATGTCCTTGCTGCGCAGTGTGTAGATCAATGGGTTAAGTGCCGAGTTCAGAGTGGCAAAGCCAAAAAAGATCTCTGCTTTGGAGAGGATAGGGCAAAATTGTATCCTGCAGGATGAATCTAGAAGGAGGATGGTAAAAGCAGGCAGCCAGCACATGATGAAGACACCCAGCACTATAGTGACAGTTTTCAAAAGGGCATAGGCCGGTGAGTTTGTCGCTTCCTGGTGGCTGGAGCGAACAATCAAATAGATCCTCACATAGAGGATGACAATCGAGAGTAGTATGAGGCTGAAAATGGTGACCACAAAGAGGATGTATTTCTTCGAGTAGAGTGGCAATACAGTTGAGCATTCAGGGAGGTCATTGATGCAGTTCCAGCCGATAATGGGAAGTCCTCCAAGCAGGATGGAGGTGACCCAACAAGCTCCTATCAGGAGGAACATGCGGCACGTTTTGGTGGAGCCGTACACCTTAACCTTGGTGATAGCAATATAGCGCTCTGTAGCTATCGCCAGCAAGCTGAAGACTGATGCTGCCAGAGCAATAAACGCTGTTCCCTCCCGGATGAACCACTGCACAGGCATCAGGTCAAATGTCCTTGGTCCTGATAGGAAAATGTTGGCTATGTAGGCCGAGCCTGCCAGCAGGTCAGAGAATGCCAGGTTGCCGATGAAGAAAAACATGGCAGTGTGGAACTTCTTGTTGCGGCAGACTGCAATGAGGACAAGCAGATTCTCCAGGATGATGGTGGTGCAGAGGACCACAATGACAATGTTGAGTGTGGTGAGCTGCTTTTTATTCTCATTACGTATTTTTAGCTCCTGTAAGGTCATGTTCTTTACAAAGGCATAGTAGGAGTGGATCAGACTCTGATCATAGTATTGGGAATACTTGCTCTTCATGGTGACAGGGTGGCAGAGCACAGCGGCTTTACGGCAAAGATTCATTCACACAGTGGAGTTGTGCAGAAGGTCTAAGCCAATAATCATTGCCTTTTAAGGCAAGGACAGGAAGAGGGTCCAGGCTGGGAGGGAGTCTGCCTGTCCCACGGTCACGTCTAAGGAGCTCTATGTGGGTCACCTGCAGACACACAGAAAGGAAGAGAAGGCCTGGGTTACTGACACGGGAAATTCAGTTGCACTAATGAAATAAACTGTTGATAAAGCAAACATTCATTTTAAACATAGCAATGCACTCGCCAAAGTCAAAGTCTTCTAGCAAAACAAAGTAGCCAGGCAACAACCTGTTCCCAAGTCTGTACTGTGGAAACTAAACATTCAAGTGGATATCCAGCAATGAACACCCCTTATTATCAGGGGTGTTCATTGCGGAGGTGACCTAACAGATAAACAGATTCAAAATGAAGAGCTGGCATTTACATTTAAAGTAGCAGACAAACAACCACATGACATAAATGAATGGCCAAACAGTGAACACACTGCCCTTACTGAGTCCATTTGTTACATTCCAAACTAAACACCCACGCAGGCAACAGTTGCAGATTATTGCATTCTAAAAGGAATGGAAAGTAATAATGGCTCACAAAGGAGTTGCATGTTATTATTAAAAATGACTCTGTGGAGAAACCAAGGATTATTGACATGCAAAGATCTTTCCTTTTTTTTGTTGGCTGGTGAACCTGTGCAGGCAAAGATCATCTTCAGGTGGAAGATTAAATACTCTGTGAGTGCTGGTGCTTAGACAAAGGGCTTGCAGTCTGAAGGGGACATTCCACTAACCCTGTCCGAGCACTCGGCTGTCAACACATGGCATTGTTGTGGGGAGCAAACCATTCCACTCCAGTGAGCTACCTCTTGAAACTTCAGCATAGCTTGTGGATAAGCCAGACCCAGGGGCGTCGGACTGGGGAGTGGGGGGGAAGGGGACTGAGTACCCAGGGCCCTCATGTGAGGAGGGCCCAAAAACATGCTAGAATGAATAGCTGTAGATGCGGGAAGGGGCCCATAGAAAAAGCCTTTCTACAGGGCCTAGAATTTTGTGTTATGCCCCTGGCCAGACCTCTTCATCCCAACCTGCCCCTTCTAACCAGTTCACACAAGCTAACAGCAAATCAGATAGATACCTGAGAGGAAAAGATGGGAGTTTCCCTGACTTTATGAGAAAAAGTTTTGTAAGACTTGATTTGGCACATCCAAAAATAAATCGACATTTTAATTGGCATGTCACAATTCAAAAGTATTCAATACACTAAATATTTTTCCACATTGTGTTTCCACACCACGCCTGCCACCTTATCTATGTCGGCAAAAAAATAAATGAAAAAATAAGTGAATGATCTAAATCTAATAAACGCTTAACCCTTGTGTTGACTTCGAGTCAAATTGACCCATTTTCAATTTTTGTTTTATATCAGAAAATATGGGACGTAGAAATAAGCGCTGAAAATGTGTAGAAGAAAAATTTAACAATTTAAAACGTTGGAAAAAGCAAAAAAAGGCGTCAAAAAAGTTTTTAACAAGATTGACGGGAAGACAACACAAGGGTTAATGTCAGATAACGTCTATAATAATTGGACTTTGGGTTAGATTTTTTGACAGTTTTCAGTGGTTTTGAGGAGCAATATGAGAGAGAAATTTGGTGATCATTGTTTAGGTACATTAAACCATGTTAAGCTTTTTTATGTTAAGACTTATAAAGCACATGAGAACCGTGGAGAGTCAACCCACAGCCGCTCCGCCGCCCTGCTGAAAATGTGAAGCAGAAACGCTTAATGTCAGATAGCGCCCTTAATAACTGGACTTTGGGTTCAATTTTTTTGACAGTTTTCAGTTTCACTTTTATTCACATTTAAAGGGATAAATCGCCATTTCACTTCATCGCGTGCGTCGTTGTTTGTGGGAGTTTGCCAACAAATGTGCAGGCAGCTGGGGCATGCCCGGGCAGAGACAGGGTGAGTGGACTTACAGGAGCGTTGGCATATGGCAGGCTGAGAGCATTTATATATGTATCTCTGTCCTGTTCTTCACATCAGTGAGGCTTTCTTTTCTTGTTTCAACGAAGTGAATGGAACTATCATCGCCTTTCGCGCGTGGATTCTCAACGTCCCGGCTGTTGCCCGGTCTTGGAAACGCAGCCGTTGTCTGTTTTTTTTTTTTTTCATCATTACACGCTATTACGGTTAGTTAGCGTAGTTAAACACTACACACAGTGAAATTATGTGAAGTCCTGTTTTTATTTCACGCATGCTATCTGCTTTGAGTGCTTCGGTCAGATGGCAACCCCCCCCCAGGGCTCCAGACTAACTTTTTTCACTAGGAGCACAGTGGCCTCCAACTGAAACTTTTAGGGGCACAACCAGAAAATTTAGGGGCACACACTGTAAATCAACATGCTAACCAAATATTCACATTTCTACTAATTTCCACTGTATTACTAATAAATACTTTGATAATAGATGCAGAAATTACAATGTTATGTTTCAAATTCAGTGTCACTTTTGAAGATGCAACATATAAGGTAAACTGACAGCCCCATCGCTGTCATGACAGTATTTGTTTTATTTTCATCATGACCGTTTTTAATTGCTCTTTAATGTTTCATGTAAAGCACTTTGAATTGCCTTGTTGCTGAAAGGTGCTGTAGAAATAAAGTTGCCCTGCCTTACAACCTCAGCCTGTCAGTCAGTCACCAGGGCAGAGAAACCACCGTTTTGGTGGTTGTGGCTGGCTGCTCGTCTCCGAGGAAGTGTAACATCAACAGCGCCGCGATCGCTTTCAGCTCGCCATTAATAAGATCATATCGCAGCAAACGCTGTCTGCATGAAGTTATGAAAACTGTAACTCACTGTGACTTCAACAAAACTGCAGAGCCGACGTAGCTTGCATCATCTGCAGCTCTGCGTGTGTGCGAGAGTGTGTGTGGGCCAGAACTCTGCTCTCTGTCAATTTTCAGAGAGGACAGATAAGCTTGCGCTTACGCGCTCTCAAGTGGCAAAATTTCAGCGTTTAACGTGTAAAAAAAAGGGGGCAAATTTACTGGTCGCACATGTGCGACTGGATGTAAAATTCAGTCACACACTCTCAAATTTTGGTCGCAGTCTGGAGCCCTGCCCCCACCACCACCTTAACTAACAAATTTTCTGCGGGAAACCCTGCACACAATGACATTATGTCTTATGGTGCTTTATGGGCATATGATGTTATAATCTACATACATAAATACGCTTACTAGTGTGAAACCAATGTGGAAAATCTTTAACCTAAGTTTTATAACGCACCTTAAGAAACTTAACAAAAGCCTTGTGAACCCAGATTGTGGCTTCAAATTATTGAGATGGCTCTTTTTCGAAGAGAAACCAAAACAAAATAAAGTGGGCTGCAGCTCCAAGGCGGAAAACAAAGGACCATTGGAGGCTCTGGAAATCTAATTAGAGGTGGAGCTGGTATCTTAAACCTATCAGTAAGCAACAGGATCCATCTGCAGGCCAGCTCCAGAGGTAATTCAACACTGATGCTTCCACTGCTTGTCTTCTTCAGTTAGCTCTTAATTGGAAACCTTTAGTGGAAACTGGGGCTGAACCATGTCTCGGTTCTGCTGGGCTTTGGCTCAAAATCTGAGAGACTGAAAGATGGAGAGGGAAACGAGACAAAGCCAGACAGAGAGCATGCATGTGGAACGGCATCTGGACACAAAGGCTGGAATCTGAGACATCACTGTGACGTCCACACGTACAAACTCATCCATGTGACGCGTTGCACCGCGCAGAACTTTACTCTGCATGCACACAGAACTTTACTCTGCACGCGCACAGAAATCTTTCCTCACACACACACACACACACACACACACACACGCACAGCTAATTGGCAGCAAATCATTCCCCTGCATACAGGCAGGTTCAACACATAGCTGCTATTGGTTGCCAGCAATAACCAGCACACTATTTCCTGAAGCAGGAACAAAGAACAATAGTCTCCTTCAGCGTGGATAGCATTGCCTTTCAGCCTTAATAATGGGACAGCACACTTCCATTTGGCTGCTGCAACTGTATCATAGCAGACATTTATTTACAGTTGAGCACTCCGTTATCAGAATTGCTGTATCAGGACAGCCTGTCTCCCCCTCCCCATCCTTTTCAGCTCCATTAATAGACACAAATAAGAGGCTTGAGGCTGAACACGTGTGCCAGCTGCACCAGCGTAATTACATTAGGTTACATTATTGCAGCCTATAATGATTTTATCGATGGAAAAGTCAGGCGATAAACCCCAGCTCTGTATCTCCACAGTCTCCAGTCCGCTAGGAAAAAAACTAATTGCTTTTTGCTTCATCTTTGTTTTTCTCTCAGCTCGGCCCGGTTTGCTTTGGACAGGTCTCACATGTGTTGTGTGGACAGCTCGAGGTCGTCTGGTCACCTCCAGTCCTTGGCGTCTGTCATCACAAGGATTTTACTGTGTGTTTGTGAAACCTGACGGACTGGTTTGCCTACAGCACCGTCTCGTTGCCGCTGTGCCCCGCCCCTCTACCTGCCGAGTGCCATTCAGACAGTTTCCACGGTGATTGGTCGACAGGAGTGCAGACTTCCTGCTATGTAAACCCTCCTTCCTGACCGACGTGTCGTCAAAGTTGTGCCCTGTGTACTACCCAGAAATCACTGTCACACTTCCACAATAGACATAACACATTGTCAAAAATGTTGTCACGTCATGTTGACCAATGACTCCTTTCTAAATTAACACAATGGGATAGCAACAGCAGCACAACCCCCCAAAACTATACTTCAGTAATTAGTCAACGAATGGAAAAAATATATAAAATCATGTTAATATTACTAGTAAGGTGTTTATGTATACCTATTATTCTATGAGCTGATTAATATTTTACTACAATTTTAAAAGAATATACAATATTAGAATTTAAATTCTACAACCAGATGCGGGAAAATTCTGTTACACCACTTCTTTAAAGTATATTCAAATATATTTCTTGTGCATCAAATGTTGTGTAGTATTGCCTATGTACACTTCCAATCAATTCAACTAAATACACTTTTTATTTAAGATATATTTCACTGTAACTTAAATATAATAGATCTTCATTTAAGTTGCATTCATCATTTTTTAAAGTAGACCTAAGAATAGTACTACTGTAGTATTTAAAAGTGTTACTTTTGGGACAGCATATCCAAGTACTTAAGTGCAACTTTAATTGTGGAACTTGAAACTCATATTCACATTCTTCCATTATGGCTTGAACATAATCTTATATTGTTCCCAAAGTGATGCATATACATTATTTTGTAGATATTGGAAATACTTTTTAATTGTAGATATTTTCATGAGAAAATACATTTTGGCACATTTTGAGTTGTTTTGGTTTAATAAGCAACTGTCAAAGTCCTGTTATGTAGGTGAAGGTGTAGAGAGGCTAGAGAAAGACAGATAATATCCTGTCTGGATTTCACAGTGAAGCTCAGACACGGTTAGAAAAAGGTTATGAAAGAAACAACTGTGGAGACAAAGGAAGTCAAACAAGAGACAGACACCTGTGACAGGATATCCTATCAGAAAGCTTACGTGAGCCTTATCAAAACCAAGAATGTAATTTCTCACCATTTGAGAAATAATGCAGAGATGCTCTTGTGGTGCATGTTCACATGAACATATGCTGCGAATGTGCTTTTAGGGTTTTCACAGTTATGCCTACTCTTCACAACCACATTTACAGATAACATGTTTTAATCGACCAATGAACCACAGTTGCAAACAGTTGCATATCATTTCTAACTCCCCAAAGATGATTCAAAAGGGTGCTGCTGAAAGCTGACTCTTGTTTTCTCCTAATCTTAACAAGAGACAGAGTTCCCCTCTCCATCTTGAGACTGACAGCTGCACAAAAGCCTCAGGTGTTTTTCCCAGAAACACCTGATAAGCCCCAATTAGCAGAGCGTCTGCTCACCAAAAACCAAGGCAACCCACCCGAGTACACCACCTGCTACCTGTCACATTCTACTTAAACCTGGCTCTACTTTCTCGGGGTGAAAGGTACAAGCTCTCACAAACATTTTGTTCTAGATAAGAGCGGTGACTAACCTTGTGTTTGGGCAGTTTACATTTGCAGCTTATGTTGTTTTGCATTGAAAGGTGTTCACTGTTTATTTACCTAGAAGAATACCTTGGTGTGTTTCGTTGTTGAGCGGTTTGTGGTCTGAAACATCCTGTAATGCATCTTTCTCCATCTGCCCTTCACACTCCCTGCTCACAAGCTGCTGTAGTGGCAACACGGTACAAATCCAGCCTGATCTTTTTTTTCGCAGCACAAAATCTGCTCATAAAAAGCCAGCAGCATAAAACTATTATACAAAGATCTTTTTTGTTTGGACTATAATATGAAAAAGTGAATCATGTACATTTTCCATTTTAAGGAGATTTAATGACTTCCTGCGCCCTCTACGAGACACCAGGCCTTTCTTCTGAAATAGACTTAATCTGAGCCACAAGGTAATCCATCATGGAAACACAGAAAGCATCTGCTGCTGTGATTTGTACTTTCCTGTTCAGTTTCACAGCCGTTAATGGTGGTATCATTGTATACTTTCTAAACGTGCTTTGCTATAAATGTAAATGGAATCAGTCTACACCTATTTTCTCTCCTCTGCTCCTTGTGTCCAGCATCTTCTAACTGACCAGAGCAAAGGACAGTCTGCGGGGGCTACCACCATAACGACCGACCAGCACTCATATGAGGAAGAAATATAGGTATTTCAGGGCGATAGCCACTGTGTGTGAGGCACAGGAGTGATGGAGTCTTTACACTCGAAACAAATAATCTGAAGGTGTCTGTTTTTGCAACGGATTTAAACCAAAAGGTGTGAATGTGACTTCACACGGAAGAGCAAGTGGCATTTTGGAGGGAAAATTTCAAATGCAAAACACAGCAATGTCATCAGAGCATTTTGATAGTCAAGCGTTGACATGCCAGACACACAGGAGATAACACAACTATTAGTACCACAAAGTTTCACCACTGCTACCACGGGAGCTTCAATTCTTAGGAAATGACTAAACTGTAACACCTACAGTTGTTTCTTATACCTTTCCGTTTCTATATGCACGATGACATTGTCTTTACACAGCCAGCTCAATGCTTCTCTAAGCCGTTGCAAGCCACTGCACACATGGGCCCGTTATGGCAGGCCTTTTTCTTTTCTTTTTTTGCATCTAGCAGCTCCATGCAGTCACGCTTTGCAACTACAGAAAACACGGGCTGGACTGTGTCTACTGGCAGGTGGCTGCAGCATCTCTCTGCTGCTCCATCCATCACTGTGCCCCGCGGCTCTGTGTGTGAAACCTTTTCACATTAACACAGCAACACTATTGATTGTCCGCAGTCAATTTCAAGGAAAAAGCATTTCCAATATTACTGTAACTGGGATGTAGAGGACTAATGTTGCCGCTGGGACATGACTGGTCCTTTTTAAACAACCTTGATCACAACACAGACTAAATAGTCTCACAGGGCTACTCTTTTAAGTGGTAAGCAGTGTCTCTTCTGTGAGCTCAAAATAAACCCTGAGCAGTTCCTACAGCCTTGGTCATGACTGCGTGATCTTATCTTAACTGACGCCCAAAACAGTGTAGTGAATAGTTTGAGGTCAAACTAAGCACCAAAGCACCAGCAACCTCAACTGCCTACTACTAAATTCCACTACAAGGGATTTTCTTTAGGAATCAACAGTCAATATTGAAGCTCAGAGTGCTAAGCATGCACTCACTTTTGTTCTTTCTTACCAATTTGAATATACATTTACAGATATTTACTGATTTCCTAAATGCCAGAAATCAAGGTAGTCAAATTTCAGAGAGACAGAGAGTCTGACACATTCTGGTAGTGATTTCACACACTGTAGCCTCCTGCTCAAGGGACAAAAGCGTGGGCTGAGGATGGAGGAGTGAAATATAGGCAAAAAGTTGGCAGGATCAGTTGTTTTGAAACACCACCCACTCATGAAAATCCCCAGACAAATGAAAACTGTCTGTTTTAAAGGGAAGTACAAACAAGAGAGAAGAGAGCCTGTTTCAGTGTCGCACTGTTACTTGCACAGTCTAGATGAAGAACAGACTGAGAGATATGAGATGGGGGCCTGCAATATCTCACAGTTTCTAGCTTGGAGAGGAACTCAACCGGGGGAACAACAAATTTAACAGAGGAAAAAAAAAATTGTCAAAGAAATGGCTGTAACTTGCGAAACCATATCGCAGACAAAAAAAATAGAGAAGCATTACAAGTTTGCACCAGTGTCAGGATACATGAATCATTCAGTGAGATGAGAGGCAAATAACAAAACCGTTCCTTTTTAATGACAGGTGAAGCTGTTCCTTCTTGTTTTTTTTCACTCTGTGTTCAAGGTTTAATTTTAGCTCCAAAAGCAGACCTTCCTCTCTCTTTGTCCGTTATTATGCTAACACAATTCAGAAAAACTGCATATAAGCGGCTGAATATTAGGAAAGTGGGTGTCCCCAATACATGGTGTTTCATCGTTTAATTAGGGATTACCCTTTCGCTCGTCAAACAGTTTGACAGTTTGGGTACAGGCCCTTCTGAGGGGTCCAGTCTGTCAACACAGTTCAACCAGGAACAAAAAGATTTTTCTGTTTCAAAGTATCTTGTTTTCTGTTCCTCTCCTCAGTCAGTTCATCTCTTGCAACTTTGTGATGCTTTATTTATGGCAGTTGTACATGTGCTGTGGCTCTTAGAGTGGCAGTGAGAGTAGCTGGAGACAAAGAGCTGCGTAAAAAAAGGGCATCATACAGCCTAAGGAGCCATAGCCCGCATGACCGGCAGACACCCCCACCCCCAGTCTGCCCTATTTGGGTTTGGGGCGGGGGGATCTCCAAGGGTGGCGCCTGAGAGGCAATTACTGTAATACATTCACTCTCGGACTATTCCTGTCAACTTAAGTAACTGTCTTCCAAATTATTCACGTTTTTAATATTGCTCTATTTTGCATATTTCCCTTTCATACTTGTCCCTCATTTGCAGAGCCACATCGTCCTCACTCCAACACCCCCTCCTCCTCTCGTATATTTTAAACTTCACCACAGAGATCAAAAGACAAGGCCACAAAGAGGTGATTAAATGCACATCAAGAAGGATTTATTTAGCACACATCTGGGGCAGACATGTTCTTATAGTCTCCTATTAAAGACTTTATTACAGCGCACACTCTACATAATCAGCTCTCGATTCAGGAAACTCTGGAGCTCTGCACCAAGAAACTACTTTCTCAGAACTGAAATGTTGTTTCATGTAGCTTTACTGATAATAATTTCAAATACATTATCGTCCTTAGCATTAATCCCTGAAGACAAATGTATGCATTTCTGCAGCATGCATGTGCAATCTGTACTGAGATTTGCACAGCATGAAAAAGTAATAGACTTTTCTCAGAATTCGGAACAGGTACGTTATACGGGTTAGTACGTGTATAGGTAGGCTAGTGTTAACCACATGGTGTCCTCAACACAGACCAAGGACTGGTGCACTAGTACACTCTGGCTGATGTACCGCAGTAAGAAGTGAGATCAAGTCTGGCTGGCCTGCATCAGAAACCTGAATGCTGAGGCGTGCTCGATTCAAGTTTCAGCCACTCTCACACCTTCCCATGTCCTTGTCTTTACAATGAGGTCTCCCCTAATGAATGGCTTTGAACCCTTGTTTAGGTCTCTTTTGTCCTGGCTCCCTGCTCCTATTCTACTCTCTTGCTAGACCTTGAATTCCACCCCTTCTCATGTTCTGTTTCTTCATTCGGAAACTGCAAGGTTGCCGTGAGAGACCTTGTGATTATTTGTTGCATGGCGTGCCAAGGAACACTAGACAACATATACTCATGCAATTGTGTATGTTGGTAGCGTGGAGGGCTGCTGTGACATCCATGTTTGTTCCGCTGATGTTGCAGCGAGACAGACTGTCACAGGACCGCATGCCACAGGGAAGAAGAGAAGGGAAGGTGCTGGTGACAAAGCAAAGCCCTGCACAATGGTAAATGATACCATCTACATAGGATGACACACAGGGGCACAAAGCCGCCCTGATTGGTTCTGCCTTTAAGATGATAAATTGATGGAGGCCCACCATCTCTCCTCATGGCCCAGCATAGGAAAACAGCTCCATACTCCTCTGGCAAACACACATCCATTAAACACTGCTTTGTCGTTAGAGAAAAACACGGTTGCCTGGAGAGGGAACATTGTTGTATACACATAGTCCACAGTTGTTCCTCTGTATTTTATACTGTGTGTGTGTGTGTGTGTGTGTGTGTGTGTGTGTGTGTGTGTGTGTGTGTGTGTGTGTGTGTGTGCGCCAATTCAACCTGCATTTTAAGACCAGTAAATGTGTGCATGCAAAAAGACCTGAGGGTATTTTTGGGAGGAATACTATTTCAGTTTTACATCCTGGCAACATTAAATGAGTAAAACAATTAAAAAGAAAAGGCCCACTGTAAATAACTAGTTTTTTTATTCAGCTTTACAAGCCTTGTGCAAGGTTTGGGCAGAGTGGCTTGCCAAGGAATATTTTGCAAAAATAACAAACTGGTCAGAAAGTGAGTATTGCTGTGGTGTAGCGTTTCTGAGGGTACAAGACAACAGCTACTTGACTTTGACCGAGACAAGGCTCATCTGAAATGGACATGTTTGAGCAGTTGTCACATTAGTTTAAGTAAACAGATCCCACTTCTACTCAATTTGTCAGTTGTAATGGAGCAGTCTGGCCTTTGTCATGACCCGGCTTGTGTTTGGCTGGAGGTTAATTCCATCGTGTCTTTCAGCCTAAATAGACTGAAGCCGAGGTCTTCACCAGATAAACAATCTTAATAGCTCTTTCTAACAAAACAGGCCATCACAGTTGACTATTTGGTTTACGTGTTTGTAACTTTGTCAGTCATTTGAGAATCTGAAAGAGCTCATTGGGAGACTATCAAGTTAACTTTCAGTTCTGAACAAAATGAATGGCTTCAACAGGCTCTCACTGGCTGCATGGGGCAATTCAAAATCCAAGAAAACTGTCTCCAGCTTACTTCTGGATCTGGGGAGGTGGGGTGTTGAAGTAATCCCGCTGAGTTTTCCAGCTGCACAAACAAAGCTGACTGGATACCAAAGGCTTTCAAGAGAAAAGAAGAAAGAAAGAAGAGGAGGAGGTCTCCAAAACCACAGCATCTTCATGTGTACCTGCTCCAAGATTGCTTTAGCGTGAGCGCTGAGAATGGCCAGAAATCAGAAAACCACAACATAACCACACTGATTAAGCCTGCTGCTAGAACAGACTGTATGAGGTTGTTCCCATCCAGTTCATAAATCACACTGCGTAACGTAAGGAGAGGTTGCAAGGTGCTGCCGACCCCTTCAAAAGTGAGATGCTACATCTCAAGGGGCTATCCTTTCAATAAATTCAAACTTCAAAATGTATGCAAAGCCACAGCAATAACCAAAAAGCTGGTCTTCAATTTACATTTATATGAAAGATATATAATGTTCATGTCTGTTGAGCAATGTTGCACAATGAAAAATGCCTGTCAAGGCTCTAAAAAAAAACATTATTGTCAACTGACAGCCATTTGAAGCAAGGGGCTGGTCCCAGCTTGAAATCTGACAGAAGATGAACAGCCTTATCTGCACCGCAGAAGAAATGATGGCATGCTGCTACAAGCATTAGTGCCTGGTCATGGGGGGTCTCATAGTTTGTCCAAGTTCTTCAAGTGGAAAAGGAATGTAACAGGATACTTTAAAGCTAATAGATTCTGTCATTGGGTAAAACACCTTCCTTGAATAGTCTCCACCAATCAGCTTATGTAAATGTTTATATGATACTCAGAACGGCACTGACAGCAACTGAGAAGGTTGTTTTGAAAAGGAGAGACAGATAGGGCAAGTAAGTGTGCATGTGTATTTCTCTAACCGCCAACAGAGGTCAAAGCAGTCTTTAGTGACCTTTAGTGACATCGTCTTCGCAATTGTGTTAGCAAAATGGGTAAAAAGCAGAGGTTGCCATATTTATTTCTCTGATCGGAGACACTCCCAGCTCTTGGCTGTGAAAGCTTCATGCTGTCAGCTGTGTGTTGTGACTTGCACTTCGGGAGCCTGTGAACAGAAGGCGTTTATTTTGTTCCAGCTGCCACACCCAAGGAAAGTGTTTTTCAGCTAAAGGGGGAGTACAGCTAAAACTCTGAGCCTGTAGAACCCAATTGCTCTCTGCAACATATTACCATCACAGAGAAAAATCAATGTACAAACACATGCATTGTCTCCTGTGATTTGCCAAGGTTCCTTTTCTCTTTTGAAAGTTATGACCTCTGACTGGTTTCATTTAACCAGGTAAAAGCCAGCGTGCCTTTGGCATGTCGCTCTTGTAATCTGACAATGTTGTTACCCCTCCAATCTGGCTTAATAAAGTGGGGAGTGTAGACAACAAAAGAGAAGTCGGTCTCCCTAAGGAAAACCCTTCTTGTGGCTTCCTATTAGTCCGCTCTCAGGCCTGAGCTGAAACCCGAGCATCCTTCAGGGATCGACGCCACCCACCCATCCCCGCCTTCAACCCCCTAGTGACCTGTTCCATTTAAAAAAAAAAAAGTCCCGCAAATCCACTTCCCACCACTGAATTACAATACATTTATTTATCCATCCATGCACTTAAACATCTATTTATTTACTAAACTCATCTATTTGTCTTCATTTCTCACGCTATCCCTGGCAGTCCCCATTGGGAGGGTCCAATTACAGCAGTCATCTTGTAGAGGAAAGCAGGGCCACTGAGCACAGCGAGCTGGGTCAGCAACATACAGATCCTCAACTCATGATGTCATGGGCTGCTGGACTGAGCCAGTTTGCCTGCGCTCTAACATAAACGATTTTAAAGTCCCTCTGTATAGACTGGGTTAAGACTAATACCATTTGTGCTCCTGCCTGGAGCTGTGGAGTGTCTGGCCAATAAGTTGACGCTGTTCACAGCACCCTGGGGTTTGCTCTTGCCAAGGCCAAGGATGGTGAAGTGTGTGAAGAAGCCTGGCAGCGGTCAGGCCTAGTGGGGTGGCGGGTTTTGTTCTGGTGCAATCAGGCATGTGGTCACATTGGCCAAACGCAGACGGCAGGCCGGCTGTATCATGCCCTGTCTCCAGCCAGTCCAAGGCATGCGGGGAGAAGCACCTGAGTCCATGAGTGGCCGTGCACCCCCCGAACAAACCAAGCTGCTCTTGCACAACGCCAGCATCAATGAACCTGCTGACAGGGCCTTCAACACTTGATAGTCTTCTCCTAATGCTACTGAGCGTGCTTCCTCTTCACCACCTACTCCTGATGTTATCACAGTAAGAAGTTTACTACCAAAAAAAAGCGACTATTTCACACAAAAAAGAAAAGAAGAAAAAAAAAAAAGAGGAGCGATGAAAGCCAAAGAATACTTTTTTTAAACAGCACTTTCTCTTTTGTTGCTCTAATCCAACAGTCCGTCTGATTGCCCTCCTCCTCTCTGGGAACAACAGCTCCACGGGGCTGTGGAGCATCAGAGAGGCGCACACACACACACACACACACACACACACACACACACACGTTTGTCTTAATTCAACAGGCTTTGCAGCATTTGTGTGCATTTCAGTGTGTAGAGTGAAGCAGACTGTCCACAGGATAGAGGATGATGGATGTGGGCTTTTATCTGGGCAATAAACATTAGTTCCTCAACCTTATCTCCTTATCTCACTGTGATTTGAGGATTCTCCCACAACAGGATGCCCCATGGCTGGACTGCTGACACCTATGTATCCCTCTCTGCAGGTTTACTCCTTCGGACACAAGGAAACCACACGCTGTTTGGTCATTCGGCCTTACAGTGGTGATAAGGTAATGTAATCACAGGGCCTACAAAAGATGGCATAAAAGTCCTGCAAATGTTCCAATATACAATGACAATGGTCGATAGATAGATAGATAGATAGATAGATAGATAGATAGATAGATAGATTTTTATTGATCCCAAAAATGGAAAGAATTACAGTATTACAGCAGCAAAATATCTTTAATACAGATGCATGTTATTGTGACAGTGTATTCAAATTGATATTTTAAGATTTGCTCATTTTAATCTCTGACAACAATGTAGTGTAGTCTGTTAAGACATTGCTTGTTAAATCTATGTGCTGCCTTCCTCTGGGGAGCACATCTCCTGCCCCATGAGATTAACTCTGGTACATGGGGATAATGGGGGCTTTTGTCTTATTAATACATCCTTTCAGCACAATGCCTTCTTTAGAGTGACGGATGAACAAGCCTCAACAACATCGGAGGGGTGGAGGGGGGGAGTGGGGGGGCACAGCAGGCTGCGCAACGGCTCCAAGGAAATGTGCGTGTCAATGAGTGTGGAGGCCCCTGCGAGGTCGCGGCTGGGGTGCAAGCAGCTCATCTCAGCCTCCAACAACAGCTATACAGACAACATGATGCAGCAAACTGCCCCCCTCCTCGTATGATCGACAGCTGTAGCCCTGCGTGTTAATAAGTAACACCACACAGTGTTAAAAAAACACAAACTAACGTGGCTAACACAGAATCCAAATATTAACAGTGGCTGGTGTTTCGGCTTGTGGCGAGTAACTGAAGTTAATTTATGGTCGCCGTGGTGTTGCGTGCAAAAGTGGCGTGTTGCTTATTATGGACCATTCTGTTGTCATATAGGTCTTATGAGTCAACGACATATTTCAATAATTTTGTGCGTCAATGGAGAGTTTCAGTTCATTATTAACGCGCATGAGTGATCGTAAGTGAAGGGTTGAAATGAGCCCATTTCATGTAAAACTGCATTGCATTTTACAGTAGTACGAGAGAGACATCGGCTCCTTTTGTTAGGCTGCTGCAGCACATGCAGACTGTCACACTAACCATATTTGACTTACCCCATGAGAGATATAGTAGAGAGCAGCGAAAAGACGCTCCGACAAAAATATGTCTCCAAATGTCCTCACATGTGGTCACCACTTTCCAGAAATGCTGCTTCAAAGTTCGGCGCTTTCCTCTGCTCCGGGGTCGAGAAGCAACGATGACAATCAAAACTTTGGTGGAGGACTAGGCGGTGTGTCTCGTCTAGTCTTTGGTAAATCCATACCGGGTCTGTGCGCCACCGCGGAAACCGTACCAAAAAAAAAAGAAACACCCGAAAGCGCGACTATTTCAAAAAAAAAAAAAAAAATGAAAGAAAGAAAGAAAGAAAGAAAGAAAGAAAGAAAGAAAGAAAAAGAGGAGCGATGAAAGCCAAAGAATATTTTTTGTTAAACAGCACTTTCTCTTTTGTTGCTCTAATCCAACAGTCCGTCTGATTGCCCTCCTCCTCTCTGGGAACAACAGCTCCACGGGGCTGTGGAGCGTCAGAGAGAGACACACACACACACACACACACACACACACACACACACACACGAGAGAAAGAGAGAGAGAGACAACACACAAACACGCGAGAGAGAGACAGAGTGTTAGGAAAACGTAATATGCCCATAAAGAGTCGCGAGTCTCAGGTTAGAAATATAACGATGAAGCGGGTTTGTGGACCGCAATTAATATGGAAAATATTTATTAAGCCTATTTCTGGACCTTTTCTCCAGTCTGGAGCACACAAATGAAGTCCAGATGTTCCACCTCCTCACTTCCTCTCTCCTAGCAGATCCCAGCGTGAACCAGAGCCCACACTTTTCAACTCATTCTGGCTCAGCTTCCCCTGAGAGCAGTGGCCAGCTGCAAATGCATATCTAAAGCTCTATGACAACGTTATGCTATTAATATGTTATCCAGTGTTAAAGGAGCATGATAGATAAATAAAAAAGCATTTGACGTGTTTCTGCTTCAGTGACACTATTTTATTTGTTGTTACTGATGAGTAATTGCTGCGATTTTCACATGTATCCCTCAGGTCTGAGTATATGTGTAATAAAGAGGGTGAGGTGAAGGTAAGTCAAGGTTTGTTAGTCATCAGGGCTGCACCTAGACATACAGCGGGGCAGGTGCTGTCTTGAGTGAAAGAGCCTCTATCCAACCCCAGGGGGAGGTAATAATGTCTTTACAGTCATTATGCTGAAAGCCAAAGTCATCCCAAGTGGCTATGATGTCATGTGTCTGTGATAAGAAAAGGGAGCTGCGTAATGTTGTTATTGTATATATTAGTTATCTTACAAAACATTTTGGAGCTCCCCGGCTTCTGTGCTGAAGACATTTGGGTTTGCTTCAGGAATTGTGCAAATGGAAAATGAAAGACATTGCTTGAGATAAAACACAACTGTGGAGTGTGATGATTCAGAGTTGAACTTTACAGTGTAAGACCACAGATCAGGAAGCAGGTGGTACTTCTTCAGACTCAAGCATGACAGTCCTACCTTGCTGAATGGCATCGAGGCAAATTGCACAGGGAAAGCACCTCATTGCTCATCATACAGTCTGAATGAAGCATGCCCAACGGAAATACGCCAGCAACTGAGTCTTGGTCTGGTCTCCACCAAACAGTTTCAACAACTTGGTTTACTGGGGAAGAAAAGATTTTAGATTGTGCAATCCAGTCTCACCACACTCATCCCTGCCGCCCCCGCAGCAGATGGTATGTGAAAGAAGAACTTGTGAAAATCATTACCTTTGCAATAATTCTGTTGGAGATGGACACAACTCTAACAGTTTAACGGTGCACCTTTAAAGATTGGTTGCACATTTTCTGTATTCTCAGCTGAAGTGCTGGCAGGTTGAATGAGCAGTGTGTAATAATGGATGTGAAGTAGAAAGGCTTTATGGACTCTCACTGTCAGTGAGTTTGTGATGGGACACTTTTAAAAGCTGCCCCACTGCTGTGTCTCTCACTAAGCTTTTAGGGGAGGGGTCAAGAGCCCTGACCTCACTTCCTGTTGGGGCTCCTCATAAGCATTCCATTGTCTGTGAGAATGTGCATGCATGGGCTCGGGGGACTCTGCACATCTGGCAGCTGTTATTAGCAACCTCCTGTACCCGCTCCATCCCCCAATCCCCGAGAAAGATTACTTCATGTGCTGGTGGATGTGCGCCCCAAAATGCACCTCAAAATAAACTCTTCTGGGACAGTATTGTTTCATGAGCCACTGCTATGTTTGTCACAGGAATTATTTAGGTAGAAAGTTGGGCCTTATTATGTATTTAAAGATTTGCATTTTATCTCCCTTCCAGTCCCTAAATTGCATTTTTAGAAGTTTGTCTCCACAATAATAAGAAGCAATGTTAAAGGAATAACTAGACATTTTGGATGTTTTTTTATTTTCTTGCAGAGAGTTAGATGAGATGAGAGATACTACTCTTTAACACCAGTGTCAAAAATAATTTTGCAAGGAGTTATGTAACAAACTATTTCTCTATTCCTTGAGTCTCCACTTGCCTGGCAACTTCTCCCAACAAAGACATAGTCCCTGTGTGAAATGGTGAATTATTGTTTTACCCTAGTTTTATTTTTTTTCGATTAGATAACTAAGGGATAATTTAGAGCGAGTGCGTCATTATTGCGAATTAAACCCTGACAGGGTGATACAGGACCCTTACTACTTACTTAAAAAAAATCAATAATTTAACACAAAATATTGATTTCAAAATGGTCCTTCAGAGAGTAACAGAGTAACCGTAACAATGCAGTAATTGACCAGTCAGAATCGATTATTCAATAAAGATGTGCAATAAACTAGATATAACATGTTAGTTAACAAGCTTTAGAGGTTCTGGTAGGCAGATGTTACCGTTGGACAGAGTTTCCCCCTGTTCCCAGTTTTTGTACTAAGCTAACCGGCTGCTACATTTATACAAACATGACAGCATTATCTTCTCATATAATTCTCGACAAAAAAAGAGAAGAAGCAAATTTTCCACTTTTTTCCTTTAGAGATGTTATCAACTTTACAATACACAGACTGCAAATCTACCTCATTTACTAGAAGCATTCAGACATGTTGCGGTCACCTGACCTATTGAACTTACCAGAAGTGGGTAAGCAGGATTTGGTTCAGAAATTGAAATGAGTGCAGAAACAGAAAGTAGATCAGACCTACAAGAGAAGAACTCGTATTGCGTGTCTTACTCATCTCTGTAGACCTGTTTTCAAAGAACTCAAGACCCAATAAGGCAAAATTGTCTTAGAAGAGCTGCTGAATATTCTACGTTCCTACTTTTAGACACAGGATTACACTAGGGATGTCATTAACAGTAAACTGAAACTGTTCTCAGGCTTGGTGGTGTATGGGATGAGGGACTTTCCTTCCCCTGTTTATCCAAATTTCTATAGTGGAAAAAGCTGAATGACAGATGCAGCTATGTATATAATAAGGGCAACCACTATGTGCCCCAACATACCACTATGTGCACCTCTTTTCTTTCATGTAATAAGTGTGTAGATGAATTACACTAACTAATCCAGAAAAAACATGTCAGATAACAAACTGTTTTGATTTTGAAACAGAAACTACACATACAAAGCAAGCTGAGGGGATCACTTCCTCTTCCAAAGAAGAAAGTCTCACAGACATCAAGTCTCAAGGAAACCTTCCTCTTTTTCCGCCCAGATGCTTAGACAAAAGTTAGAAATGTATTTTTAGGGCTGCGAGCATTCTTCAGGTCATGTGCATCAAAGTTGTCCAAGTTAGTCAGGAGTGATGCAAGCTCACGTCAAAGGACAGGAAACGTACACAGCTTGCATCCATGAAGCTGTTCTCACCCCTATTCTGTGCAACATGACTAAATGCATTCTGGTGACAGATTTTCTTTAGACTTAAATAGATTCACACCAAACACTATTTTTGCACTAGGTGTTAAGGGTTGCTTGCTCTACTGCATCCTCAATGTTAGAATAATTAATCTAGGGCACTGTGCCTAAACTTAATTGATACAGACAGCAGTGCTTGTGGCAGTGGAGGTTTGGTTTCCCCTCTCAACAGCACACAGCAAGTGCTGCCTGGAGTCAGGGTGGCTTATCTCTGCCTGCACTCCAAACAGTGGGCTTAAGTACTGGCTGTGCCACATGTCTCTGCTGTTCACAGGTTTAGAAGAAATCCGTCCACCCTGCATTCCCTCCCCTGAGACCTGCAGTGTTATCCTACCGCTTATCTCCAGAGCATCTCACAGCTTTTTTTTCTCCTGCACAAAAGAACTAAAATAATTTTTTTACATTTGATCTGCTCACTGTTCAGGAATACAGTCTGAATCACATTCATACTTTATCTGCTCACACACAGAGGAAATTGTGTGTCATGACAGCCAATATATTTGTGATATGTTAAATCTTTTGTGATTTAACTGTCATTATTTGTGTCTTTCTTTGTTGCATTTTATCCTGGGTGTCCGCAAAATAACATTTTGAAATTTTTCTCACCAAATTTCTCGGAATGTCTCTCTGGTGCTTCTACAAATTCGATCGCTCCACCCCTCCACTGAGGCGTCTCACAGGAGTATAGAGTTGCCTTTTTACAGTCAGGCCTGAAAAGACTGTTCCCATGGTCCACTTCTGTACCAGTCTGTGTACTGGTTACCATGCTTGAGTATTAGTATTGGATGTCTGTCTGTACACTGTCCTCTGGTCCAGTGAGGAGAAGAGTGTGAAGGGATAGTAAAGTGAGGGGGCCCATGGTTGGGGGGGGGGTCATGACTTTTGTGGCTTCCTGCAGATTAGCGCAGTGTTTATAGAGCCTTGCTGAAGTACTCTTAGCAAAACATTCATTATTAGAGTCTTTTCCATTATAACTGTGTGTGTGTGTGTGTGTGTGTGTGTGTGTGTGTGTGTGTGTGTGTGTGTGTGTGTGTGTGTGTGTGTATCAGAAGCAGTTACGGGTGAAGTTATGCAACTCCTGTCAGCTCTGTGGTCAAACAGTCATTTGGTGGTTGGAGAGGTGTCTTTTTTGAGGCCCAGATACATGAAGGCTTCAATTCAGCATTTAGCAGAGCCACAGAGAGGATCCCTGTCATTAAAACTGGCATCACAAAAGGCACTAGGCTACTACAAATCTGTTGTTTTGACCTGAAACCATATGGCAGCCATCAGAGGCTCCTCGCGCATTGGCAAAAGAAACCTAACCCTTACATTTCTTGCTAATTCATTGACCAGAAAGTAAGTTCAAAAGGTTAGTCATAGGTTTGTAGGTTTGTGTGTGTGTGTGTGTGTGTGTGTGTGTGTGTGTGTGTGTGTGTGTGTGTGTGTGTGTGTGTGTGTGTGTGTGTGTGTGTGTGTGTGTGTGTGTGTGTGTGTGTGTGTGTGTGTGTGGTAGGACAGGACAAGATCAGGAACCAAGTGTACCTCATTAGCAAGAATCAGTCATGTTTGCTCAGTTTACATTCCCACAGAGATGGTCATGAGATGCTGTTTGCTATTATATCATATCTGTAATAGCTATATAACATCTGCTCTCATTCTTTGACCTCAGTGCTGTTGAGTTTCAGAGAGGGCTACGTGCCTGTCGAGGTGAGGGAGAGAATTAGTACACAGATGTTGCACCGCAATAACTCAACACACGCACACACCCAACAGAAGAAAAAAAAAACAGTCCTTCTCTGTCTGCCCATGCAGAACGTTTCTAAAGATTTTATGGGGAAAGAAGGAGCCAACGGAGCGGTGTAGTAAAGGAGTTTAAAAAGGAAATAGAAAAGGGATGGATGTGTGTAAGTAGAGGGAGGAAGGAAGTGAAGTGAAGTTGGTCAATAGAGGGTAAAATAAGCTTTCAGTAACCAGGTCAAGCATGCACCTATTGGAATCTTTCCTGGAGAAACTTGCTTGGTGTACGGCTGAGACAGGGAGGCCTGGCTTAATGGGTTGATCTCTGTGTATTTTAGCTTGAGGCAGAACCTACTTGTTTGTAAAAGTGTGTCTACAAAAGAATGTTTGTGCTAACACAAGCGTCAAAAGATGCACATTTCTTTACTCGACGAGAACTTATCTTGTGTTTCCCAAAGGGAAGCTGGCACTTGACTGCCGGGGTCAGTGCTTGGGGTCATCAGATAAAAAGGATCAGGGCCGAGCAAGCCATTACTTTTAAACCAAGTTATCTTGTCAATGTGGTAAAATGTATATATAAAAAAAAGACAAAGAGTGTGAGGAGAGATGGCAGGAGGGCAGCAGGGGTCTAAATCTCACACTAATCTGCTATAGCCTGAAGCACTTCTGTCTGTCAAAGCTGATAAAACACACAAACACACACTGAGCATGACCCAGACCCGGCCTGGATGTGGAATCAGAGACCAAAGTTTCTGCAGGGACCATGACCATTTCAATTTGCAAATATGTCATTTTATTTGTTAAGAGAATGACAATTCACCCTTTCCTACTTACTGATACAATAATGCTTTATGAGACTATTTTTCAATGTAAATCATTAATAAGAATGTACAATATTATTGTTTTATAGTGTATTCTTTTATTGTGTCACTCTAAGTCACCTTTGAACTGGAGAAAAACCTGCGCAGGTTTATTGACAGCACACTGTTGCCTCCCCTGTGGTCAAGCTCCACACACCACCCGGGAAGTGCCGCTTTGATCAGCACACTGCACACATTCTTCCCGTCATCATCTCACTTCCCTCCCCAGTGTTTATTACTGGCTGCAGCTGGAAAACCTTCATTTGCTCAGACCTCACTCCACCAAGGTCGTGCTGACAAAATCCTACTCCACAAAGCAGGAACAGCCCACCTTTGTTTGACTTAAAACTCAAGTTAGCATATGCAATTGTAGCAGCATGACGAAAAGTTTCTATTCAGGTTCAGATCATATGTGTAATAAATGATAATTGTCAATACATTGCATATCATGAAAGATGATTTCTTCCCCTTTCTTCCCTGGTAAATAACATTTTATCAAGTACAGCCACTCTGTTCTGCTTTACATTACCTCTGACCCCTCTGTGTGTGGAAGATGACAGTGATAAGGTTCCAGTGTGAACCCTCTCTCTCTATTAATGTATTAAATGGTTGGATTTTTTAACTAGTGCAAAAGAAAGAAAGCAAGAAGAGCTTTACACAATCATTGAACCACTCGGTATTACAGGCTCTTTGTGGAAACAATAGTACAGTAGTAAAAAAAAAAACAGGTATACACTAATGCATGTTTGTTGACAGAGTGCTTCTGTCACTTAATTTGAGTCATCTCACATCTCTTCTATATCTTTTTTTTTGTAGCTATTGGCAATCATGTTACAGAACTGCACTGTCAAATTAAAAGTCCTGCATATAGTGAAGGTTTGAACATTACCATAAAGCTCCAAATATAAATTTAAATCACAAACTGGAATCTAGGACATTTATTGGAATCACTTTCCTGTTGATAGGTCACATTGTATTTGGTCGGCACTTGTTTGCACTTAAAAGTGCTTTTCAGGGCAAGTAACAAAGTGCAACATTCCCAATGCTTTCTATAAGGGGGATCAGGGTAGAAGGTGGAGAAGGAAAATTACATCCTAGAGAGATCGGTAATATTGATACAGCTGTACTCTAATTACACAATGACCTCACTGGCCACACCCAATCAAGTCGAAAATTACTTATCACCCAGCGCCAAATCTGTAATACCCTCGACAATTAACGAAAGTTACTAGATACAATAAACAAGGAACCAAATTGCAAGTTAATCCTTTCATACACATTAAAAGCACTTCTTTAGAAACACAATATAAACAATACTTTAAAAGATAATTAACTGCAGCTCCAGAATCCACAGACTTGCTCAAGAGCTGGCAACCCATACCACACACAATATCCCATCACTAAATAATTACTATGCTTGCTAATGACACCCAGTCGTCACTTTTTCCCTGCTGAAGTCAATGATGAGCCATGATGACGCGCGCCACCCTCTATTAGATTTCTCACTGAATACATTTGGAGGAGCCCCAATGTCAGTGGATCCGTCGGCCCTGGATACACACATCTGTGAGTGAGGTTTTCATACAATGATGACTGTTAGCTCATGCTTTATGCTTGCCAGCTAGGCTGGTTGTGCTTGTAGATTTGTGAGTCATGGCATTAGAGCTCCAAGTCTGCATTGCAGTCTGCAGGTTTGATAGGGATAGCATCCGCTGTAAAGAACATATAAAGAATCATTCCTTCAGGCAGTTGGGGGTGGGTGATGGGAGAAACAAAGTCAGGGATGTGCATGTGTACGAGAGTGTCAAGTGTTCAATCTTAAAATGCAGAATTTGGCAACTTTGCAGCTCCCACAGGGAATGCTCCATAAAACTGAAGAATATCGCTGCTGGATAACAAAAAATAAATGTGGCTTTAATTAACAGCTCACACAAATTCTACTATGACCGGCAGTATTCTCACTAACCTAAAACAGATTGATTTAGACATTCTTTCTTATGGTAAAGCTGCAACAGAACCACAGCTTTTACTAAATTTGAATGGTGTTACTAATCCAAACCCAAGATTGTTCTCTGATGTATATACACACAGACACACACACACACACACACACACGCACACACACACACACACGACACACACACAAACAGTGTCATATATTTGAATACTAATTCTATATAAGTCCCCTGGACCGGCTTTGATACACCCTAGGATTTTGAAGGAACTGGCAACTGAGATTGCTGAACTGCTAACCGTGCTATTTAACAAATCATTAGAGGATTTAGTTCTACCAAATGACTGGAAAGAGGCTCAAATTAGTGCAATTTTTAAAAAAGGAAATAAATCTCTAGCTGGAAATTATCGACCAGTTAGTTTGACGTCAGTTGTTAGCAAGACAATAGAAAAATTGATAAGGACATATATAGTCAACAATATGAAAAGTAAAACATTATTTAGTAGTAAAAACTACTAAATAATATGTAAACAATATGGCTTCATATCCGGGCGGTCAACTTCTCTTCAGTTACTCACAGTTCTTGACTGAAAAAATTGAAAGGGTCCAGAGAAGAGCTACTAAATTAATTCCAAGAATGAAAAATATGTCTTATGAAGATAGATTGAGGAAATTAAGTTTACTGACTCTCATATTTAGGAGATACAGAGGAGATATGATTCAGGTGTATAAGCTTGTACAGGGTATATACGATGTAACAGTTGAGCCTATCTTTCAGTTTGGGAAAAAAAGGTACGAGACACAAGGGAATTCTTTAAAACTTTACCCTAGAACATGCCTGTTTGAAAAGAGAAAGAACTTTTTTACACTCCGTGCGGTAAAATCATGGAATGAGCTTCCAGAAGAAGTTGTTGGATGCATTTTGCCCGTCAAAAGGTGTAATGTATAACTATAAAGCTTGTCAGTAACTTATGTACTTAATTTATGTAATTTATTTATGAATTGTTAGAAAACTTCAATTAAATAAAAAATAATAATAAAGAAAATAATAAGAACATATATATATATATATATATATATATATTATTTGTTTGTGCTTATTAGAGTCTGGAGTAGAGGATTGTATATCCTGTACCAGAAATCTTTTCAATAATATAATAATATTATTAATAATAATATTCACACTGCTCTCAGTGGAAAAGAGCAACAAGGCCCTCGCACTGACTGGGACTTTCATTACTGTTTTAGAAAACTCCTTCAGGTCTTCTTCAAATTTGTACTTGGAGTTAATGTCACCTAATGATTTGCGCCACTGACTTCAACCAGTTCCAATAACACGGCTTCATTTTGGCTTTCAAAATTAAAGAAACAGCCCTTTGACCTCTAGGGACCTGGAGAGGCTTTACGTCAAAGCAACTTAAAAAGGAAAAGGAAAAGACAGAATGTTCATTATGACTCTAGCTTGGCTCCTTCTGGAGGTGAATTGATTTAACGGCCTCAGTGAAATATTGCTCTTATCCTGGCCTCAGACCTCTCTTGCTCTTGCCCCCTAACCCCTTCCTCAGCCAGTCGTCCCCTCAGAAGAGCCCCGAATTCCGCAAAAAGATGTAGTGAAGTTTTGGCTTCCATAAATCACAGTTCCACTCCCTAGCCGCTCCCTGCAAGGCACCGAGGGAGAAACATCATCCCCTTCCCTTTCCCCGACCCCATTTAGCTCCAACCCCCCTTTTCTGACTGTTTTTATACTGCATAGAGTAGCAGATGAGAACTTCCTCACCATTTTACCACAACCTCAACAGGTCTCTGTTTCACTTTGAATCACTCACTGTGCGCTCAGATCTTTACGATCTCGTCTGTCACACCACAGTGGCGTCAAAGTCATGCTGCTTCAATCAGTCTCCCTGCTTTATTTACCTGTTAGTGTTTCTGCATTTGGTCATGCTGTCGTTAGGCCTTTATTGCCCGCAATCCACAGCGGTGCCAGAAAAGTCTGACTGACTTCTATCTCTTAACTGTGTTTTTATAGTGAGCACAGCGGCAAACAACAAAAAAAAAACCTTCAGGGGGAGGGAAGCTCATGTTGCAAAATTCATATAAATAAGGACAGAGCTGCAAAATGTATCTTCGGAAAATGTTCCATGACACAACACACTAATGGAAAAATAAAAACGTGTTACAAATGGATTTTTTACCAATGGAAAAGCTTTTTATTGATTGTGCTGTGTTTATGCCTAAAAGGAGCATGTGACTGTAGCCCAACCCACGTGAGTGATAGACCTGTCTCTGCATGCCCATTAGACACATGCAGGCTGATTAATACACAGGGTTAGGTTCACATATGAATGACATATCCATCACATGGCTCGGCTTTTGGGACAGTAGGGCCAAGGGCTCTGACAGGAACTCTCAGCACAGCTCTCATGAATAGCACGTAAACATAGAACATCCGTAAACAGTTTAGAAGACCCGTTTGGACTTTGTTCCAGAAGGGTGGGTGGGTGGGAAGGAGGGATGCAGAGAGAGGATGGGGACAGGAGGGGCAAAAGATTGAAGCACTGCAGCTGATACTCCCTCTATGGCTGTCCAGTTGGGAGGAGCAATATCAGGCTGTTCTCCTTTGGGACGTTCTGCCTGTACAAACAAACCAACCCCGGGCCTCTGGTCTAATGGGAACCAGACCTGCTCAAGGACCAAATCCCCTTCTCTTCTCTTCTTGTGCCCCCCTCCCGTATGACCAGTGCTCCACCGTCACACACTCCAGCTGAACGACACACTTCAATTATTCCAAACAGACCTGAAAATATTCCCCAGTTTTCCCACAGAGCAACAGTTTATGACGTTCTACATTCCTACATCAGCGCTGACCTCCTTGACCCTCGAGCAGCCAGACTCCAGTGACCCAAACTTATCTACCCAGCCACACTTTCTCTCACTTTCACATGCTATCACTCCGCCTCTTTCTCTTTCCCTCTATGTATTTATCACACATGTACAACACACAAAGCTTCCCATTGACTCATATCAGTACTGACAACCATTTCTTTTTCAGTCCAATCCATATGCCTCTGACTGAAAGTATTTGTTGACGTAGTTTCATACGACAGTAAGGTACATTTTCCGAACAGCATAATTAGATCTAATCAGTGCTTCAGGACTGAAGGCACCATGGTGACCAGCTTATCCCTGGCTACAAAGTCTGAATGTTCTCATTGTCAGGGTTCAGAGTTTATCAGTGAATGTCCTCCCAGTCTCACTGCTGTCTCTATCTGAATGTTCTGTTTCACTAAAGTATGAATATTGGCACAGAGTCAGACAGAGGGGAGAAAAGGCTCTTAACACACATAGAGCCTCCACATTGACTACACATCTGATGCAGAGAGGGCTGATTGTGATACAGCCTGGTGACAGTGGGCCTCACGGACATGTGGGGCTGTTTAAATTGCATCACTTTTTATCACTGCATTCTTTTTCCTGAATGATAAATCAGAGTTGAAAATACATGTCAGTGCTTCCTTCTGTTACTCTTCTTTTTACCATACAAACCTGGAGTGTGTTCAAGGCCAGAAAATATCATTATTTGTGCATGCTGGAATCTGTGATTGGGTCACTGACGCCAAGTGCCTGGAAGTACGGCAGATTTATTGAGGAGAAAAGACTGTGTCTGAAGAGTTGGAACAAAAACTCACAAACACTAGATATTACTGTTCAGCTCTGTCTCCCTCCCACACATCTGGGCACAAAACCCTCAATGTTCCTGTAGGCAAAGATCTGTGATGAGCTGAACTGCTGCCTAGCTCACAGTCATTTTACATTACCACCCCCAAATCCTGCATGCATGCACACACGCACACACACGCGCACACACACACACACACACACACACACACACACACACACACACACACACACACACACACACACACACACACACACACACACACACACACACACACACAAAAACACCCTACATTATATTTTGTGTGCTCCTCTGGGGTTGTCAGTCGGTTGTCTTTCCTTTGCTATGGGCTTTCTGGCAGTGCTTGTGTCTTTGTGCCGTGCATGCCGGGAGTGGCCAATCCCAGACGCAACCCTCTGGAACTTAAGTGTTCTTCTGCAGAGTCAGCACAAATTGAGACCTGCCGGTAACAAACGTGTTGCAACTCACTCACTTCTGGCTCCCTGAAAGAGGTTAGGAGTGGGAGGTGTGTTTGGCATGTGAAAGAAATGAGTCTCAAAATGTGTTTACAACTTTGAGTGCTTGGTCATATTAGATTATGCGGACTAATGTATAACCTGCTTGTGCTTTTGGGAGCGTGTATTTCTGAGCCTTTGTGTTTGCACAATATAGCTCCAGGTTACATTTAATTGGTTCTCCATTGATCCACTTTAAACATGTGCTCACACGCCACAGTTCTGATGGATGAAATGGATAAATAATGTAGCACAAAAAACTCTCTGAACAAAACATCCAGCAGAAAGATGACATGACCGAGAACAACTGCTTTGGGTTTATATTTGTTATGCATGTAATAAAATATGGCTTTACCAGTTTTTACAACTTTAAAACATAATTTAATCTTGCAACATAGCCACAAAGATATAACATGTACTAGCCTTGATAAGACCAGGTGGCTGTTTCCAGTCAGGAGTTGAATCAGCGTTGATTTATACTCCCACTGATGTCATTTGTTAAGGCAAAAGAACTTTGGCAGGAAGGGACTGACAAACAGTCAAGGCCATTGACCCACTAAAGGGAAAAACCACCCATCAGTTTGTGTGTCCCTGAAGTTTCAAATTAATGATTATTCCCTGATGTATGGGGGAAAAGAGCAGTCTTTGTCTATTAATGGTCATATACACAAATACAAAAGATCTTTTGTCATTTTGTTAAAAGCTTCTTCCTCTTCTTTCCTTTCTTTTCTAATCTTAACTCTTCCTCCACATTGTTCTGCCACGTTGCAACCATAGAGGTTGCAAGGAAGTAGAGACACCTGGAATCTCTAGCTAGTTTTCCACTGAGATTGTTCTCTTGCCAGAATAGCTTGAGCCAAAGTCTATGGTAATGTGATGACCATGATGATGTGGCATGGTCTGATAGTGGGAAACTAGTAAGTGTGGGGACTCCACCCCCCCCCCCATGCTCCCCTCTCCTGAATCAAGTACGCAGAGATGTGTGTGGGATTACTCTCACAGGAGGAACTTGAACCCTCTGACTTCCTGCTCAGTGATGAGGTCACTGGTCACAGTGGGAGTGTTTGTGAAATGCCTGCTCAATAACAGCCGACTGACGGCAAGGCACGGCGGGAGAGGGAGGAGGGAAGAATAGGAGGAATGGGACATATAGCGGGGATTGAGGGGCAGATGACAGGTTGATGTGGGGGTGGCAGAGGAGTAAGGGGAAAAGGACCGTCCAGTGCCTGTCTCTAGTGAGCCTGAGGCACTTGGCAGAGCACAGCATGTGTTCATGTTATGGAGAGGACTCAGCTCTCTCTTTAAAAAAATTAGACTAAGGGGGTGGGGGTGTTGAAAGATACACAGCCAGGAAAATCTCACAAAATTGGCTAAGAATGTTCCTGTCTGACAAAACCCCTCTGTTTTTCATTAATCCCAGTTAGTAGAGGCAGTGCATGGACCTAAAATCTGACTTTAGTTATTAATCCGTGGGTTCAAATAGAGATCAGGAGTCCGTATGCCAGAGTATCCTGCTTCACTATGAGGCTGGCCTCTTTTATGACCAACAAAATGATGCCTTCGACAAGCCAGATGATTGTCTGTTGAGCGTTTACAACCGTCATGCTGTCACAACAAAGTACTTACAATATGGTAAAAGGAACATCTAACTTGTGGTATCGCATGCTGCTCCCTGTCAGCTGGCCTGCCTCTCGCTGGCTCCCGGCTGATGTCAGAGCACTCTTGATTAAAGAGCGGGCTGCCTTTGGTGCCAGTGAAGGTCAGGTTACTATATGAGGTAACTTCTGCTCTCTATAAGCAGCAGGGCCTGAGCTGCTGTGAAGCCAACGACGGGGAGCACCTGGTGCGCGGTGCCTGAGGCTGTGGCCCTATAGGTAGGAGTTAGGGGAAGGAAGGGAGGAGCAGGATGGGGATCGCACATACAAAGCCATCTTGTTAAGAGGCCAGGCTCAGATGGAGCTGCACTGTTGCCAAGGGTCCAGTGCTCTACATCCTGCCGCCCAGTGAAAGACCCAGTCTTCAAACAAGTTGCATGAACAAAGAGGCATACAGGCTGCATGTATTAGCACCCATACACCACCCCTCCAACACATACACACACACAAAAAAAAAAGAGTACACTGTATTTCACTATCTGCCGACATCTCTGTTTTGACTTCCTGATGTCACCCTCATTCAACTCCTAGTATTTCTCAAGAGGTCACGGTTCCATTCCCTAACTCTCACAAAACAATGCAATTAAAGGTCCAATATGTAATATTTGTACTGTAATAAATCCAAAAATGACACCAATGCCTCATCAGATATTAAGGAAACATGTTAAACTGAAATACTGTCTTTTCTGACAACAATGCTAATGTCAGTATTTTTTCTTTTTGAAATTTACATTCCGTGACGGAATTTATGTTTATGTTTTGATCTGTGTGTTGTTATCAACGGCCCAGTTTGACAGGCAGGCCGGGTTGCCAGATATACCTGTAAAAACGTAAACCCAGCGCGCTACAGCTGTAACGGTAGTACAGCCATGAAAGCAGCAAACAAACGAACAGGATCAACGGAGATAGACAACGGTGAGTTATTTTAAGCCACGAGAGCGGGGCTGTAAATCGGAAAGAGAGGACTGTGAGTTTGCAGTGTGTTTAGCGACTGTTGCCGTAATTCTAAGCCAATGAAGTGTGTTCCGTCGGCAAGGTAGTGGTATTTCTAGCGTTTCGTATAGTAATTCTAAGCCGAGGAAGTGTGCCTGACTGGCGTGTGAAGAGGACAGTGGGGTGTTGTGTTTTTAGCGGTTCATACTATAATTTTAAGCCGAAAAAGTGTGTCTGTCAGTTGGTTACAGAGCTCCACGTGAGCACGGGCTTTATGATATAGCCAGCATCTACCATTAGCTACTCCGCTGTGCTGTGGAGTAGGCCTAATGTCTGGCTATGTGAGACTAGCATCTACCGTTAGCTACTCCGCTGTGCTGTGGAGTAATGTCTGGCTATGTGAGAAAAGCGTCTAGCAACATTGTTGTGAATGCTGCGGTCTCAGCCTGGCAACCCCCGTGAACTTCGAGTCTGGGCAGGAGGGGGCGAGGGAGACGACTCTCCAGTATTTTGAATTGGTAGTGCAGTAACTATTTTAACCGCTAGCTGCCAGTATTACATACAATATTAAATATTGCACCTTTAAGTCATTCTCTGTAAAACACACACAGCTTGGTCAAAACATATACACACACACTCACTCCCCCGTCACCGTCTCCCTGTGTTTCACCCTTTGGCAGTATAATGCCTTCCAGATGTTGAGATGATGTACTCTCCAGCCCCACCAAACCTTGGAAGTCAGTGCCCCTCTCTCATGGTGTTAATGGTGCCCAGGAGGCCTCTGAAGGGGGGCGGGGGTTCTAAAGACCTCTCAGGCTCCTACCGAGCCTATAGAAGGACCGCGGCATCCTTTCCCTTTCACAGGGTAACTGTTTTCTGTCTTCTTTTTGCGCTGATCAGCAGGGTCTCAAATGACAAGCTGCATGAGGAACATGGGTGTGGTATAAAAATACATCCTGGTAACATTTGAGAAAAGAAGGTGCGCTCACAAACAGCATAACAAAGTCCTCTGCAGCTGTTCTCGATCCAGATGGGTAGTGGTGGTAAATGCTATTAGGTTTCATTTGTCTGCATCCACGGGTTGGGCATGTGGGTATCATGTTACAGCTGCTCCTCATCAACTTCTAACAATCCTACCAGTGTCTCTCTTCTTTCTTTTTCTCAGTCTAGTCCTATTAGCTTCTAGCGTAAAAGTAAAATAAAAATCAATGACTACACTCAAGAGCTAGCTTGTGTTACCATCTTCCCTCTTTGTGACCCTAACTAAATGATCTTGTGTCACAGTCTCAGATTTATGTTCCATACCATGTTGCAGGCTGAGCTATAATCGGCCAATCATAGGGCCCTATCTGTTTCTCAGTCTGGACACTAAAATGCCCTGGGACATGGTAGATGGCTACAGTTCCTCGGGCCATGTTTTTAAAAATGCTAATCTCCTCTTTAAAGCCAGCGATGGAGCTAATCTGTTTTGTGGTGGCTGGATGATAAAATGCAACCGTCAGTGACAGGATTGCTTCCAAAGATGGTTTTTGGGGTGTTTTTGTTTTTTTGGCAACTTGCAGCACAATGATGGCAGACTACTCGACACATACTAGCATGGCTGGGGCAAAGGGAGAAAAAGCTAAATGTCATAATAACATTTTGACTGGCTCAATGGATCAACTAAGGCCATGGGTGAGCACCAGACTCAAAACCCAAGAAGAGAAAGTGAGCTGGAGAGAGTAGGAAAAAGCTCCAGGCCGAGGAGCTCTGTGAGAAAGTGTCCATCTGCAGCACATGTTGGAGACAGCCCAAAACAAACAAGTTAAAATTAAACCACAGAAAGACAAGCCAATCTCCGTGTTTAAAGTTCTTACAAACAGAGGATTACCGTGTTACCATTTCAAAGGTCTGAGAAATTGTCAGTTTTGTGGTTTATCCCACCACAATACAACCAATAATCTCTGTAACAGCTATACCACCGGCTGAGGCACAGCTGGTCGCCACAGAATGGAGGAAAATCATACAAAAAGAAATTGAAATAAAATGTTTTGAAATCGTCGCAGGTGTCATGAAGAGAGTTGCGTAAGTCATGTGTAGGATGTTACAGAACCTTTATCTTTCACATTCATCTTCCTTAAAGCTAACAGTATTCACTCCCACACTAAAGTAAATGCAATGATATGCATAAGATTTTCAGGGATATTATAAAACCACTTTGTTGCTAAATAGGATGTCCATTTTAAATCTGACATTCACCTTCCACTGTATTTTTTACAAGGTGATGTGTGACACACAGAAACACAGTGCATGATGTACTAAAGGGGATCAAATATATGTCCGTTGTTTGAAGAAAAAACAAGACATGAAGTCAAACCGACGTTTGCAGAACCTTTCATCTTTGACCTAAGTTCACAGAGCAACGTGACATGTCATAAAAATAGCCGAATGTGTGGTTAAAGGGTGACTTGTAACATTAGCAGTTTTGATGACAACAAGAAAAATGTATCTTCTCCTTACGGTTAAGATAAAAAGAACATGGAGGCCTCTGAGCACTCTCCTACTCGTAACAAATAATGATGAATTCAAATGAAATCTGACAAACAGGAGTCCCACTTTTTAACTTAGTTGGCTTTAACCTTGCTAATTAGGTTGTCCCAGCAGCTTTGTTATGGCCTCAGAGTGAGTGTATGTGGTTGCTGTGGTTGCCACTACTGAGGTTTCCCAAATCCTTATGATATCCAACTGTTAGCAGCAGCCCCCTCCTCCACCTTTACCAAAAGCCTTGTCCGCCCCACAAATCTCCCAGAAAGCACCAGAGATCAAATTTCTATGAAGGTTAAAGAGAGTGTGGTGAAGTTTTGATGTTTGATTTGACACTGTGCTGCCATCTAGCGGGGACTAACAGTAATCGTGTGCAAGGGTCAGTGTTAATTTTGAAAACAAAAACTGTAAAACAAGGGGAAAGTATTGGCAGTTGAAAACTTTATTTTGTTTTGCATGCATCAAAAAAATCTTAAGTGTTTATCTCGATGTGAAGACATTTGTACACTGTGATTTACTTTAGGATCACTTTGTTGAACACGCGGGGGAGCCAGAGATCAGTGACGTCCATGCAGTGGCTTCAGCGGTGTAATGTAACCCCCCTGGACAGAACGCAGAGCTATCAGAGAAAACATTCTTTCTCCTCCCTATGGAAGCATTTAACATCATGAACAGATGTCGTTGGTAGGTTTGGAGGATATCATGCAAAGGCTTTGGAGGACTTCTACTTGGATCAAACTCACCCAGATGATGTAGGAGGGTCTTTGCCGTTCAACTGGAAACATTTACAGTTTATGGCTCCCAAAATGCATGACATCATCGTTCACAATCACTTTACACAGCACATGCCCCTCCTAAACCCAGTTTTTATACCCTCTACAGATAAAGCTAATCAAATTGAGGCTTTTGCAAATCCACTTATGTTTCTGTTTTAGTTTTCTTTGAAAATAAAAAGAAATGTCTAGTTAGAAGAAACCAATGAGCTTCTGTCTAAGCTCTTTGTCTGTTCCCATCATGCAGCCCCTAAACATTACCAAATGGCTATGATGTCAATGTATGTTATGTTTGCTGAGCAAAGATCCTCTCTTGGGATCATCAGGCTCAGATATGGTAGTTAGACCCTCCCTCAACCAGAGGACCTGAAAACCTACTGTCAGCATGCATCTGTCTTGCTCAAGTGTTTTTAAGCGGAGCCAATTTTATCTAGCTTCTCTGGAATTACTGTAAAGGAGCAGGAGAGGAAAACAATACTGATTTCCTACAAAATGAGTCAAGTGATTCCTAGTTTTCTCTGGAATTTGTGCAGCATCATGCAAATCTAAAATGTGTCTTGTCTTATCTTCTCTTTTCTTCCTCCAAATCATCCTCCCCCGCCAACCGAGAGTTTCTGGATGAATCTGATTGTTGTCGGTACAAAGTTGAACAAAGGGGGGCCTGGAAGGGGCTGATTGTTCTTTGAGAGGCCTTTTCCTATGACTCAGCTGGACATGAGTGAGCCTCTCTTTACGAAACAATATAACAAAACAATGTAATTACTGTGAAAGGAGGTAAAACTGAAGAGAACTGTTGCATTCAAAAGGAGACAGAAAGGAGCAGACTGAAAGTAAAACAGGAGTGCAAGAGATTGGATTTATGCCAGGATCTGTATGCTTACTTCACAATGGTAGGCAGGGATCCAAATCCACTCAATTCACACTCAAACCACATGATGTATTTGTCAATAAGCAAAGGTGAATGTGAGGGTGAAATAGTGGAACAGGCTTACAGTTTGTTTATATCAAGTAAATTCATTCAGGGCAATCAGGAACTGAGGACAGAGGAGACATAGATTTTAAAGAGGAAGGGCATCCACTACACGTTGTGTGCAGTAAGCAGAACAGGAGGTCCTGATAAGAAATTAGATCTGGAAGAGTCTTTTATCCTGTCAAAATCTTTGGCATGGATCCAACTGTAACACATTGTGTCTTTTGTGGACTCTTTAGAATTGTCTATGGGAAATTGGATACTTCCTGTTTGTTATCTGGTTCCTGCATACATTACACTTACCCTTTTCATTTCCATAACTATGTAATCGTGTGTTGTGCTTTTTCAAGTTAATTGACTGAAGTTTGTTTTGGCACAGAGAATGTGGTGTGATGACATGTCTAAATATCCACACGCTGGAGCCTAGCCGGCGCTAATGTTTGCTCAGCTTGTTTCTTATAGAGTCAGACGTCCAATGACTAAAATCCTTCATCCGGTTAAAATATAATTAAAAACAACCAATATCTAAAAAGTGTATTGTAAACATGTGGCTTAAAACGGGATAAAAAGTAAATTTATGACAGCTTCTGGCAGACAACCACAACGCTGATGCATGCACAAAGAGGATATGATGTCATTGATACAGACCCTGGCATTTGGTTAAAATGACAGACTTCTCTGGGTTTGAACCAGCCCCCCAGTGGCCACGAAAAATCCTCCTGCAGCCCAAAAAGCATTTTCCCCGTTGGAAACGCTTCAGCACTTAGCAGGCGAACTAGAGACCTCCGCTGGCCGAGCCAGCTACTTCCAGTTTACCGCTTCGTTAATGAGTAGGCTATTTAATAATTTAAGGTGTAAACCGAGCCCTGGGTATCCTGCTCTGCCTTTGAGAAAATGAAAGTTCAGATGGGCCGATCTGGAATCTTGCTCCTTATGAGGTCATAAGCAGCAAGGTTACCTCCCCTTTCTCTGCTTTGCCCGCCCACAGAATTTGGCCCACCCATAAGAAAGAGAGAGACATTATGGCTTTCAAACGAGCAAAGTGGCAGTTGGTCAAGGCCACACCCCCACCCTCCATCTTGACCCCCCCCTACAGACACAGAAATGGCACATCCTAAGGAAAGCGCATTGTGGGACTGGCTCTAGTGGCTGTAATTCTGCACCAAGGCTGAATTTCAGGAAAGAGACTTCAGATACAGTAATAGGGGACCACTAAGTCTTATATAAAAGCATCTAAAGAGCACCATGTCATAGGACCTTTATAAAAAATGTATCCACTGATTTCCATACATCTTGTTCACCATGTAAATGGGGAAAACTCTTTTTGCTAGAGGGCAGCACGTGATGGGCCGAGAGTTGTAATTCCACTGTTTGGCCACTATACTCAATTTGCTTCAAAGCCCAACGCACTTCCTGGGGGTTTGAATATTGTTGGAAACATTTGGGATGATGTAAGTACACAACTCAACAACATATATAATATGGGTCTAGCCGTTTTAGATATGTTAACATAAAAGTTAAATACATCTTTAATGGATTGGCACAAGATTAAACTCTAACATTAAATTAAAACATTAAATTCTAGCATTACTATCTGTGTTTGTTCTCTAGCTAAAAGGGTCATACAATTGTATAAATGATGTATATTGCTATCAGCATGAAGTTTTGGTAAAAATTAATGTTAATACGCGTGTTGTAATAATGCAGAATAAAGGTTTTGAATGCAGATATGAAGTAATGAAGTGTAGGCTTGCATCTGGGATATTGCAAACTCTGTGAAGCTTTCTAAGAGAGTTTGCATGAGATCAGATATAGTGTACATATTTACAGTATCCTTTCAAAAAGCACACATGCATTCCAGAAATCCCTTGTGGACCTGCATCAGTTTAATGATCAAGGGAAGAATGCAACCCTTGGCAGGGGAATTCATCTTACTCAATGTTGTGGTATGCAGTTTCTTAACTCTCAGGCAGTGTGAGGTCTGCATAGAAATCAAGAAAAGTGTGTTGAAACTAAATTCAAACTAAGTTTGAATATGAAGACAGATGACTTTAATTGTGTAACAGCGTACTGGATCTGGAATACAAGTTTTAGTTTTACTCTGAAATTCCTTTGAGCTTCTGACAAAGTTGTGAGGTGTATTATCTTTATTGAATGAGTAAGAGATCATCTATGGAAAGTACAAATCATGTGCTGTTTTTATCATGCCGTTTTCCCAGCAGGAAAGATAAAATTACGCGGTGTGAAGGACAGCAATATGTAGGATTTCCTAAGTGTTAAAACGTGTAGGAAATCCTGTCTCCAGAGTCTGTTCAACCACCCTGACGCTGACATCCATTCTCTTGCACAAGATAAATAAAATGGCTGCAAAATGCCAGCAGAGACACAAAGAATCTGCAAAGACAGAGGGACCTCTGTTAGACTCAAGCATTTTCCATGATCACATTACAGTAAGCTTTGCTTCAGTGAGTAAATGGACAACACTTATATTGTTGCATAGTGAATGTCTCTCGTGCTGTTCTCTTTTTTCACAAATCTACTGGTTGAACATTACAAAACCGATATAGAGAGGGTGAGAAAAAAAGCATCTGTCACTGAAGCTGTACAAGGTTGCCTTATCAGTGTCCCGACAAGTAATTAGTCTCTGGGTGGTACTGGATCTGCACTTTCACATGTAGTTAGGGGATTTTACTTGTCCTTTTCATTGTCATATTTTCATAGTGATTTCCTCTTTGTCACAGGAAACAAGGTAATGTTGTCTCCTGGATTCCTTTAGATCCTTCAACCCCCCGACACACACACACACACACACACACACACACACACACACACACACACACACACACACACACACACACACACACACACACACACACACACACACACACACACTCACTCTCTCTCACTGTTCTTGTGCCCTGGCATGTCCTCAAAGAGCATGCAGATGAGTAATCAACATCACGTTTACCAAGAATCAGTTAAATTACGGTAAGTGTTGGGGGGAGGGGGGGGGACTTCCTAATCTTTTATTCGATCACAGTAGGGCAGACCTGACCCTAACCCTAGCCCTAACCTTAACCCAAAACACAAACAAGGATAATTAGCTTATGTACTAGATCAATCTAATTTAGATACAGTATCTAGAGGATGGAGACATTTATATAAAAGGTGAATCGACCAATGTGTTTACAGTCCATTGTCTTTCAGATCTCTCTATATTGGTAGGCCTATGGCCTTTGTAAAAACCACTCAAACCTAAAATGACCTACTATGCTGCTGGAAATGGATCAACATTGTCACACCATTACCAAGTAAAAGAAACCCTTTATCGTGAGAAAACAGAACCCTGTACTAGAGCGGCCATTTTTCACACCACTAACTCTTCTGTGGCTCACTTGTGAAAATATCTGAGCACAGTCCAAATCCAAATGAGCTGGAAGCACTTTAGAGGCGGCCGACGAGGCTCTTTGAGATCAGCTATCTGGATACAGGAAAATGAAGCTGATAGTGAACACTTGATAACATTAGTACAGTTAAACACACATTTGAACTTTTCAGTTCTGTTTGACAGCACTCTTTGGCTGGCTTTGTTGCTGGGAGACAACAACCCTTTGTCAAAGATTAAAGCTTACTATTGGCATGTGTCCATTCCCTGTCTGTGCTTAGTTTTTGTGGATATGGAGTGCTTCAGCAGCATGACCGGAATCTCAATGCTTGTTTTCTTAACTGGAGCCCTCTGTTTTCTTTTCATTGCCTCCCCTGTTGAATATCTTTTTCTATCCTCCCCTTCTTCTCCCATCTGATGAACCGCTCAAACAACCTTTGACCCCAACTGGATTAAAGACGTCTTACTGTGGGCAGCTGTTTATTATCAGCATTTTCTCTTTCCCTATTCCAACTAAAAACACATTGTACTGGTTCCTGTTCATCATTTCTGCGGGTCACAAGGGCTCAGGGAGTTTGCGAATACACAACATGCTTTTTGGCTTCCTTCTTAAATCTGTCTCAGTCATCCAGATTTGTTATTAACTGCTGGAGAGGTTTCTCCCTCAACATTAGCATTCTTACATTCAATCCATCAATCCATTAGGGGAGCATTTGCCCATTTCATATCCTGCTTATCCTGGAAATGCCGTAGCCTACTTCTGAAATCTGAAACAACTGAATACAGGATGTGACTGCATGCTGTAGTGTGGAAAATCCCCAAATCAAATATGCATCTTTGGGAAAGATGCCATACTGACAAGAAAATTGTTCTTGGGAAAATCAAACAACATTTTTATTTTATTACAAAACCTTATTATTGATACTGATAATGGATCTTAGTAAGAACACATACACATATACTGTATATACACACATACATAAATCATTATTACATCAAAAATGACCCAGAATTGATAAAAAAAAAAAAAAAAGTCTGATTTTGGTCTAAGAACATTCTAAAATGGTCTAAAATATGAAAACAATGGTGCTGGTAGAGCTGCAAACACTCAGTCCATCTCTAAATGTGGGTGTGAATCTCTGCGCTGGTGACCTTAAGACGTGTAGGCATAATGAAGCCTTCCAGCATGCGTACACAACATTTTTGACGGTTTTAGATTGAGAAAAGGAGCATGATACCATCACTGCCATCAAATTTCTTCCTTACTAGTATGGCTTTTTATTTTCTAGTAGTAAAGCAGTGCTCAAATATCTGTTTCAATTGCTTGGTAGACTACAAATGTCTACATTTTAACTACAAGTATATGCAGTAAATTGAAGTACTCATAGTGAAGCACAGTGCTGTGTCCTCTACTGCTGACTATAGTTTAAACTGTAGCAGTGCATCAAACTTTATAAACTCATGTAACTTAAAGTAAGTATAGTTTTATGGAGCAGCGTACATTAAGTACTTTCTTTTATTTATCTTGTTTAATTTGTTCTGTTTCCATATATTTCCATATATGTTATATATAGCCTATATATATTTTAGAACCTTTCCATACAGTGAGATATGATTGGTCCAATTTTCTATATGCTTTTTGCATTATTATTTGTTTCTTTGTTTATATTTTTGATATCTGTAAACACAGCAGTAGCAAACAAAACCATTTTAAAACCATTAAAAAATACTTCAATATGCGAATTTAGCTCAAAGTTATATGATCATTAAACACAAATGTTTTTGTTTTTTTTAAACCTATTTGCAGACTGATTTGCAGAGCTATTATTGAGTACAGAGAGAGTGTAAAGTATAGCTCAACATTAACTATCTTCTGTGGCCTATTATGTTTCATGCACTTTGAATTGCTTTGTTATTGAAAGGTGTTACACACATAAAGCGTCTTACCATGTATTTTGTTTAATGTGTAGACACGATTCTATGTAAATGAGCTAAAAAAAAAAAAAAATAACCCAGCAGAACTACCAGGCTATGTAACATCGCCTGACTCATGAATAACAGAAAAAATCCCACACACAAATCACCAGCGACTGTACAGAGAGAGAGAGAGAGAGAGAGAGAGAGAGAGAGAGAGAGAGAGAGAGCATACCTACAGTACCAGTGTGTTGGCTGCATTTCTTTCTCTCCCTCTCCTCTGAATGCACTTCATTGGTTTACTAGGGATCCGAACAGTGCAGCCCCAGAAGAGAAGCCGAGCAGAGCTGGAATAAACGACAGACGGGTCATTGTTCAAAGCCAATGAGTAAACAAATCCAATGAGTGAAAGTACATCATTTGTTCGACTCTTCGTGGGGATCCTACTCAGTGCGACAGGTAGGCGCTCAAATCAAATTATGCTCTCCAGGCTTTATGTAGCCTAGGCTAGAATCTATATTTGTGTATTGTCATTTTTATAGGGATCATGTTTTAATGATAAACCACGAACTCCATATGAATTACACGGACATGTGAAAACTCTATGAGCTTCTGCTTAATCAACCATCATTAACAATACAATAGCGGCAGGTACAGTATTGTGACATGCCCTTATGTGCAGAACTTTGTTTTAACCAGAAGGGAGCGGTATAGAGCAAACGTAAGGAAATAATGTGTTTAAATCTAAGACTCTCAATAAATATAAAGAGAACATTAACCACAAAGTGAATACTTTTTGTGACTAATTGGGACAGTAGCCATTGCAGGACATCCTTAAGTCCTGCTTATCTTTGCTGGGGTTTTCCCACACACGTTGCTCAAAATAAGTGAAAGTCATTTTTCATACTGCACTAGACAACTAGATGTTTCCTGTGAATAGGAAATATTGCATGAAATGTGATGATAAACAAATGTTTTAAAGGCCCTCTTCAACTAATTGACACATCAGCAAAAAAAAGCAGTATTAAAGAGATGAAGGGTAACTTTTTTTTTAAGATCATTTTTTGGGCTTTTCCGCCTTAGTGATAGGACAGCTAGATGAGAAAGGGAAAAGAGAAGGGGAAGACATGCAGGAAATCGTCTCAGGTCAGATTTGAACCCTGGACCTCTGTGCCGAGGCATAAGCCTCAAAGTAAATATGCGCCTGCGCTACCCACTGACCCAACCCGGCCACTAATCCAGTTAACTTTTGACTAAGTCTTAATTTGTCAACCTTTTTCATATCATAACTACAGAGAATAATCAAAATTGTACTTTCAGGTCAGTGAGTCTTTATTTTGGTGAATGAAAAACACTGCGTGGCTCTCATTAGTCTCTACAGTACAGTACTAGGAAACCTGGGACCCAATATAACAGTGGCATGGAGTTTACTTAAAGAAACAATCTTTCCACCTTCAATTATATAAAAAAAATCAAGGTCACAGATGGAGGTGTTGTGCCACTTCTTAGTTATCTAGTCTAAACAACACAATGCCTGTCTCCAGCCTGCGTCAAGAAACTGAAATACAACGTCTTGTAATCTGTCTGATTAGATAGGTCGGAACATCTTTAATTTGATGACAAAGTAAAGGAGAAGACAGGGTCAGTTAGCCCCGACACTCCAGAAACATATATTTTTATACCTAAAAGTATTTTTTTTCATCACATACAGCTTCCATGAGTCTTTATATATAGAGTGGGCATGCACTCAAAACCCAAATGGGAGGCATATGTTAAATATATTTTAATATTCCTTACTGATGATACATAAAAAGCAAAAGTTGCAATGAAATGTTTCTCATGTGGCAATTATGCAAATGTAGCACGCTATATACTCCCATGCTGTAGGTGTACATGCCTCCTGTCCCATTGAGTTGAGTCCCCCCAGTGTTGTGGTGAGATATGGAGACTCAGTCTCAGTCAACTGCAGCACATCAGAGAGCCTGTATGAAGGAATGGGCTGGGAGGCTACGCAAGGAGGCACAGGTATAACGAACGCCACCCATCTGGTCTGGACTGTGGAGAACCTAACAGACTGGACCATCTCTCCCATATGCTTCATCAACTCATTACAGAATAGTAAATTCCAACAGTGCTCTAATAAACCAGAAGTTGTCCTTTACAGTAAGTATTGCTTATTTTGCACAAAATCAGAATGACTCTGATTGTGTCTGATAACCTTTACCTTTGCTCCAGCATTCCCAGATAGCATCAATATCCGCCCCAGCAGTGCCCAAGATTATGTGATGAATGAAGGGAAGAAATATAACTTCACATGTGACATCCACAATATAGCACCTGTTCAAAATCTCACTGTAATGTGGTACAAAGGAGGTGAGATGGTCTATGAAGACACTTTTGACAATCCCCATAAGGAACCAGTGGATCAGTCATCTGTCTTCAGCTTTACACCGTCCAGACAAGACAACGGAGTCACGTTCAGATGCGAGGCACATTTGGACCTGTGGCCAAAAGGTCCACAACTTAATGCATCTTCACAAGAGTATAACATTACAGTTTACTGTAAGTATATCATGTGTACCAATCTGAAATGTACATCCAAACATCACAATTGTAATGTCTGTTATGTTGGAGTTTGGATTTCAATTTCTCTATACTACTTTCACTGGAGCTGCAACGCTTTTTCAATTAAGCGTTTAGTCAATCGACAGAAAACTTATCAGCAACAATTTTGATAATCGACTAAACATGTAAGTCATTTGTCAAGACGAAATGCCAAAACATTTGAAAGTTTGAGCTATTAAATTGTGATGATTTGCTGCTTTTTCTTCTCTTACTAAATAAACTGAATATGTTTGGGTGTTGGACAGTTTGTGGACAAAACAAGATATTTGATGATGTCACCTTGAGCTCTAGAAAATTGTGAAATGCATTTTTTTTTACAGTTAAAAAAAAAAGTATTATAGACAAAACGATTAATTGATGAGGAAAATAATCGTTAGTTGCAGCTCTAATTTTCACTATACTATAATGAGTTCTACAAATGTTTCAGATTCAGCTGTAAATTAAGTTGGCATAACAAGATCATACATGTGTTAAAGAAGAAAACCAATATTTTAGTCCGTTCTCGTGCCTCATTTGTGTCTCAGCTGCTTTGCATCTGCTAAATAACAGTAAAATATAAATGGTTGCTGTGTTTGCTTCTGTTTAGTTGGACCAGATGTACATTGTTCTTCTATTTTACTGAACAAACTGGAGTTACTGGAAGGAGAAACATTGGAGAGGCAATGCAATGTGACAGGACATCCCCCCCCCGATGTCACATGGCTGAAAGATGGACAGCCCACGGACCCGACCGTTCCTCTCAGCAGAAAGGATACAGGCCTGTACACCATTAAAGCTGAAGGCGCTAGGTTAAGCCAAAAGGAACTCCGGGTTCTTGTATTGTGTAAGTGTCACATATTTTACACAGAGACTTTCACTTGTCATATCGTCAGGATTTCTTCTGTAATGTCTGTTCTGCAAATTGCTTGATGCACAAATAAAGCTTGAGTCTAGCTGCTGAGGATGCTCCAGTACACGTTCTGGTGAAAGAAGTTCTCATCTTTTACTTAAGTAAAAAAACAATACTTAAAAATAAAATTACTTCATTAAGAGTAAACATCCTGGGTTTGAAATGTCACTTAATTAACAGCACAGCAGTATTGTCAGCAAAATATACTTAAAGTAAAGCTCCTTGTGCACAACGCCCAAAGTGGATTATTATTACTTATCCATTATATATGTTAGCTGAATTTTGCTGTTGTAGTTGGTTGAGGTGGAGCTAATTTTAGCAATTTTATATAATGTTAGGTGGTTTAATCTACACATAATTTTATAGAAATTGATCATATATTTTATATGTAAAATCTTAAAGTAACAGCTGCATGATGAATCTAGTAAAGTAAACAAATTACAATATTTGCCTCTAAAATGCGTAGAAATTTAAAATAACATGATATAGAAATATTCAAGTAAAGTATAAATATCTCAATATTGTACTTAAGTACAGTAGTTGAGTTATTCTACTTTGTTACAATCCACCACTGGCTAGTTGATGAACTGTCAAGTGTTTCTGCTTTCAGATGGACCCGAGTTAACGTGTCCAAACAATTACACTGCAGTTGAGGGAGCTCCTTACAACCTCACCTGCATTGTTGAGGGCTATCCTAAACCTGAGATCATCTGGTCCAAAGATGGTGAGGAGGTGGAACTTCCAGAGAACCTAACAAGAAGTGATTCAGGGCAGTACTTGATCACAGCTTCAAGCAATCTGTCAAGTGTCAACCACACAGTCGAGATTAATGTCATATGTAAGTTAATCTTAATATCTACTATTAGCATGAGTCATGATTCAAGATGTTATCTGCTTTTTCCCTTACTTATATTGTTTTGATTTTGTCTCTAGACCCACCATCACAGATAGTTGAGCTTGAAGACTCTGAAGTTGACATTGGTTCCGCTGTGTGGCTGAAGTGCGTCTCCGTGGGCAACCCACGACCAAAATATTTCTGGAATTATTACCGGACTGCCAATGTGATAGAGGAAAATGAAGATGGAGTGTCCCGTCTGCACATCCACAATGCTACTATATACAACATGGGCTCCTACACATGTCATGCCTCGAATGACAGAGGAAATGTCTCTAAAACAGCCAGAGTTACTGTAAAAGGTAGGGTCAACAAATGTATCTACCACTTTAAAGTAATCAGTGGCATAATGCAATCATTTAAAGAACATGTCTATCATTGGTAATCTCTCTCTAATCTAATCAGACAGATACAGTGCTGTGGTTTGTTATGTGCAATATAGTATGTGTGATGTAAGTACTCACTCCTGATACTCACTTGTATTACTTTTATGATAAAATGTATGTTGTTAAATAGGCAAATATTTCAATAGTTTGCACACAGCACCAGGAATTTTGTAAATCAAGACATGCTTCCCTTTTATCCTCCTATTCCCATTACTTCTCAATTGCAAGAATGATCTGTTGCCTATCCTGCTGCTCAAGGGGCTGTGTGGAGCTCAGCATGCTGCGTGTTAAAAGCTCAAAAACATTGACAATCAAGGGAAACAGTGTTGCACTTGCAAGAACCAACAATCCATTCCCTGAATTATCCAGAGCACTGCAAGCTAAAAGAGAGTAACATCCTCATGTGAACATCCTCACAGAGCCACTATACAGACTCTTATTTTGTCATATTTACAGTCGTTTTGAAAGCTACGGTTACTGTAAATCTTTGTGCTACATTACCAAAGTACTATTCTCTTTTTCTCTGAAGTGTGCATTTAGATACATAGCCTAACTAACTATCTGTCTGTCTGTCAATGTCGGGCAAACAATTTAAATTAATCAAAATACCAATTTCTCTAACCGTCTCTGCTGCAACCAAGCCATTAGTGCCATGGATAACGTCATAACGTCTGTAGCCAACTGGCTCAGCTAGATAGTTACATTAATAGACACAGTGGGTGTGAGGGCTTGCAGTGCCTGTGCCCATGTGTTGGGGGGAGGGCTGTTTTCCAGGCAGTTTCCTCTCCGGGTGATGTAGAGCCAGAGCTGGGAGCTGTGCAGTGCATGCAGACATAGCTTAGCTTAGCTTTCTCCAAAAAAAAGTCAACAAGTAGCTAAGGGGAAGTAGGAGAAAGAAACCTCAGAGGAGCTCAGTCAGTGTAACAGAAGAAGGTCGATAAGTTGGAGACACTTCATTCCAATGGATGATTTAAATTATCTTCGTATCCTTTCAGTCCTTTTGACTTTAGAGCTGCTGTTGCTTTCTAACGGGACAGGATCGAGTAAGTTGAGAGCGAAGTTATAGGTCTCATGTTTTCTTTTGTGTCGATTGAAATGGCTTGTTTTTAGGCTAATAATAGACGTATATGGAACAAAACGCGGGATTGTTTTGGTCTATTTGTGTAGCGTGCTGAGTGATGAGGAGCTAACTTAAAGCAACCCTGAAGTTTAAAAAAACAACTTAAGAGACTGTGAATAACGCTTTGAATGGCCACAAATGATAATTGTGTGTTGGAGAATCTGAGTAAAAAAAACTTTGGTGATTGATTGTGTGTCTGATTATTAGTAACGTTAGGCATTATGACATTTTGTCTATCTAATCTAATGTTTTAAGCATCCGCTCACATCCTGCAGTCTATTATAGGTTTCTGTTAAAATAGTATATTTCTAAATAAGCATTACTGTTATAATAGTTGAAAATGGGCTGTGTGGAATGTGACTCATTTAACTGGGATATGGATATTTGGTCAAGTCCTGCACAAAGAATGTTGGGCAGCAAGTGCAGACTTTCCTAAGGGAGGGGTATATCCTTCCTGAGCCTTTTCCTGTTGCCTCCCAAGACACAGCTTTTGTTCTACAGACTTGTCCATACCATTTCAAATGGAAAGGTTGCGTTAATATAACGTATTTGTATAGACTTGGACTTGGAATAACATTCCTTGCCCCCACTCTATGTTCCACAGGTGCCGGGCAAGAATGCCCCATCAAAATAACTCCAGAAAGGATGGTGGTACAATACCAAAGCAGAGGCCAGAACGCGACATGCAAAGAAACCGACAGTCATGTCAAAGAAATATACTGGCAGGGTGTCCAAAATAAGAGCACAATTTGGTCTGCTGACACCGATAAAGACTGGGCCCCAAGGCCCGTTTGTAACGCAATGCTTAAATCAACAGAAACATGCCGGAAATATTTAAACTTCACCCTCTACAGTATGTATTTCTAACTTTTGTACTTTCACTGTCATCAACTTTAAACTTGTTTCTCAAATTTTGGAACTATCCTGAATATTTTTGTATTGATATCTACAGAAACACCAGACAGCGTCTCCATTGGACTTGTTAATAACTTGAGCTCAGTGTTGGAGGAGAGAGAGTTGCAGCTGCAGTGTCACATTACCAACGTTGCTCCTGCAGGAAACCTTGTTGTGCGGTGGTATCGAGGGAATGAAACCTTCGAGCCACTTAATAAAGGTGGGGAGTCTTTCTTAACACTAAGTTACCCTCCTTTTCTGCGAGGCCGAGTAAATCTATTGGTGCTGGTGTAGCTCAAAGCAATACAGCAGCATCAACAGACATGTGCCAAGATTAAATAATGATTTATTCAGCATTCATTAGGAGGAACAATTATGCACAGCCACAAAGTGTATTCATTGAGATCATAAACTGTAGGTTAAGAAGAAGTGCAAACATTTGAAGTCAACATTTATATTCATTCATTAGTTATCCTAATGTTGCAACGCTTAATTTCCTTTTGAATCAGGTATTACTCATTAAACATGCAGCATGATTACTAGACAATGGTTTTCATAAGTCCTGTGTACTGTGAGGGAAGTTTGTTGAAGTGATAATGTTTTCGTCACAGACATGATGCAACATCCAAAAGATTGACCGTACTGAGCTCTCGCCAGCGTATCTCTTGTTTTTATCAGTGTGTTTGACTCATTTCAAGATACTCTAAAAATCAGCAAATCAGTTGAAGGACAAGAAATGCATTGCGTGATGTAAACAGGTTTTTAGTGTTTAGTCCACCAGTGTGTAATTGTAAAATCAAACATCAGGCAGTATGAATTAAACAAAATCTCCATTTGTCTTTTTCCTACTTATATTTTTCCCTCACTCTCAATGCTAGTGACTGGCTGCCTGCCTCAGAGCAACACAAACTGTGACATCAGTGTTGTCCGATCCCCGTTGAACGTGTCGTCTACCATCAGCATCACTCTGAACAGAAACCACAACGGAGCAGAGTTCAGATGCGACGCTCTGTTGGATCTTGGACCTGAGGGACCGCAGCCTCCTCCAAACATGATGTCCAGTCCTCTTAACATCACCGTCAACTGTGAGATCACACTTACATTTGCTGCTCAGTTATCATTTAAACAACACTCTATTGATGGACATTTTATGCAGAGCTTGTGGTTTTCCTTACAGTAAGAAATTGTAAAAGTGCATATTCTTACTGTTTTATTGGCCTTTATTTCTCAACAGATAAGCCCAGCATTAATACCACAAAGCTTCCAAAGACGATCCCAGTGTTCAGAGGTTATCCTGAGGAGCTTGTTTGTGAAGCTGACGGCCACCCACCTCCGGAAATCCAGTGGCTCTACAGCTCAGACTTAGTGCCCCGTCTGTCTGGAAACACACTCACTGTGTTTGAAGCAGGCTTCTACAATTGCAGCGCCACCAATCAAGTTGATTCCATCTCTCATGAGGTCCAAGTGATTTTAAAAGGTAACAACACTAAACGCCATTGTATAATTTTTAGAAGAAAATATGTATGTCTTTCTGTAAAGTGTAAAAAACAAAGTGTAAAAAAACAAAAGTAAAGACAAATCTCTTGCAAGGGGATTTAAGCCAGTAAGCCATAAGCCATAAACAAACTATACAATCATTTTTCATGGGTTTCTGTTGTTCAATATTGTAATTTGCTTTGCATCTGCAAATTATAGATATAATCATGCTTTGGACAGCCTAAATATATGTTGTAATTTATATTGTGTAACTAGAAATAATCTTTTTAAAGGGATATTTCACCGTTGGAAAGACGAATATATCTTTAAATTGGGTCACTTATGTAGTAGAAATGTGATTTATTTTTTTTATTTTTAAATTGGTGCCTTTTTAAAGCAGTTACGCACCAACCAGACGGCCAACCTTTGGCAGAAAAGCCAGTCGGACTGATCAGTCGGGTCCCCGAGGTCAAAAAAACTGCCTCAGAACCCACTGAGGCAACACCGACTTTGAGCATACACGCTGCGCGTGCGCAAAACGTAATACGTCTCCATAGCAGCAGGCGGCGCTACTCTGTATTGTTGCCCAAGAAATGAAAACCGGCAGCTGATAGGACGAACGAGTCATGTGGGTTTGTTTTCTCCGGAAATTCAAAGCCAGACTGTCATGGCGGCTTGTTCAGAATATGATCTCATATTGTACTAAAATAGTTAACTAAAACATGTTTCTGAAAACATTTTAAGCGAGAAATAGGCCATGCATTTGCTGAATCTGTCTTCATTTCAGATCAACAAAGGTCAGTTTAAAAGATTTTCGTCATATTTTGAGAGACTCTAGTCACGCTCATTCCGCTCGTCATTTCCGGGAGAGTCCTGACTGCCCTGTCTCCGACTGAACATGTCAGGTCGGCCAAAATGAAGGCCGACCGCCCCTCAGACGGACGACTGCACGGAACACACTGAACAGACTCTAGTCACCGACCTCGCCAGACTCGCCAGACTCCACCAGCAGGTAGCAGTTAGTTGGATACAAATCACCCCATTTCTGCACCAGTCCGTTAACGCAGCCCACCTCCACTAGTCTTACCCGGCGACAGAGCAGCAGGTCTGGTAGTTGGATAGTCCGGTACACTGTTGTTCAGCCAATGCTTGCACAACAACAAAAACACAGCAGTCTCTGAACTCGCGTTGGGAGTTTTGTTGTAGTTGGATGTAGTCCAGTTTGTTGTCTAATGAGCGGACAGCTTTCCACCTAGCTAGTTTATACTCCAGCCATCATTCGCGTTTCACCGCTGAGAATGTCCCCTTACCGGCTACTGGCATCGGGCGACACCACAGGCTGAGGTGCTGGTCTCCGTAGCAGGCAAATCTCGCGTAGTGTGTCGAGTATTCCGTCTGTAATAAAGTTTCCTGCATATTCTCCGATCTGTACCAATGTATCCCGGTGGTACACATGTGCGGTAGTTTGAATGCACATAATTGTTGTAAAAGTTTGCTGATGTAAAGAGCCTGTTTAGCGAAGCTTCAAGATGTCTGACACTCAGTTTTCTTCAGGTTTTCTTCGGTAAGCTTTGTGTAAAGACCAGTCCAACCACCTATGGGCGGGTTGAAAACATGTGGAAGTAGCTCCTACTACTCATAGATAGTATATAAAATGGACTAACAGATCCCGTTGCTCTGGACAGAGACACTTTTCCGGTGATGGCTGAGCGTTACTGCGCAGCCTCCAACTGAGAGAGACGACGTAAATGTGACGTGAGCAACGTGTCTGTAAGTCTTCTGGTAGCTGTGACAAGAGAAATCTCAATCATTCCCAATCTTACGGAGTTGGAGAGCGTAGGTCTATCTAAGGCAATAACATGGGCACAGGCTAATTATTGCTAACTAAAATGCTAGTTAACAGTAGTAATTAAACTTAAACGGCTAATGTAAGTCGAAACTGCCTGTGAGCTTATCCTGTACTATACGGTAATTCCTCTACTATGTGACAGTAAGTCGCGTGGTTATGACACAATCGTTAGCCTATTTTTATATATATAAGACAAAAAGTCTTTAAACGCTTCAGATGTAAAGTTATTCGCTGTCAAAGTGACATCAAAATGAATGGCATTCAATGGAATGCTAATGGCGGGTGGGTGTTTGGTAGCATCAAAATGGTGCCATAGGAGGTTCAAGTTCTGAAGAGAGGCTTACCCACTTGGCTGTAGTCCATTGCCTCTGGGCAAAAAAATCTTACGATGACGCAAAAATCGTTGTTTTCTGTCATCAGAAGATTTTTTTTTAGTACTGGTTTCAAAACTACTTAAAGTATAAAAGTAAAAGTAATGTAAGGGGGAAAAAATGCCATTAAGGACAAAAGCTTAGCCCCACAGAGGCCTATAGTGCTCTACCCCACCTCCACAAAAAAACGAAGCACCTTGTTCAATTGTATTGTTCTGTATGTTCAAAAATAAAAAAAAATAAAAAGTTGATCTTAAAAAAAAAACGAGCAAAGGGCGACATTAAAGAACGGCTTGTGTATTGCTAAGGCCACAGGGTCAAATTTAAATGATTTATTAAAAATGTAATAATAACTTATTTCAGGCTGAGTCTGTTTTTCAGACAACAGCAGCCACAGCCTGGTGTTACAATCCTCTCCAGTGAAATACAGACACACTTTTACACCGTTTAGCTGTCAGCATTTTAACCGTGTTTAATCCAGCTACTAGCTAACGGTAGGCTAACGTTACCTGCTGCCTAGTTGTAGTGTTAACTAGCATCCCGTGCAGCGATGTTTCAGTTCCCCCAAACGTCCATTTTCGGAACATCAAAGAGAAGCGCTGGCATTTAAGTGGAACCTAATTAGGCACCAAAATCTGCATTGCTATTTGGTCCGGTAGATAACGGTCCTTGGCACCGGTGCCGTATTTAGCACCGGGCTGTGCAGGTGCGATGGATCGTGTACAAACAATAGGGTGTGTAGGCTGGTGGAGTGGTTGGAGGTTAAGGTAAGTTTTGTTGAAAATGTTAAGCTTTTTAAACAATGCATTGTTTTTTGTTGTCAGATGTTCTCATCAGAAGGGCGTCCATGTTTTCTTTATACAAATACAATTAGCCTACTGTATCTTCCTGTCTGAGCCTAAGTCATGTTAAATTGTTAAAGGAGAATTCCGGTCGATTTCAACACGTTGTTTGTAAATTTGGAGTTTGATGATGTTTAGTTCCGGTGTTGAGATGGCAAGACGAGTACTTCAGGACAGTCTACAAACTACAACACCGAAAAGAGATACAAAAATAGGCATATGCTTATTTTTTTAAAGTGTTGTAGTACAACTAGCAGGAGACAATTTATAATTGAGGTTGATTTGGAGACACTACCTTATTTAATATTAAATTAATCAATATTTTGTTATCATGCATTTCTTTCACATCTACTGCAGTCAGATTCACTGTGTTTCCTCGGAAGGAATCACTTCACCTGGGTAGGCACTTTTAATGACATTTCGAACATGTTAAGATGCTAAAAGCACGTTTAAAGTTTGCCCTGTTTCAGCCGCCTGGGTGCAAACTGTAGCAGGAGGATAACACGGTGTAAGCAGCACCGATTGTCTTTGTTTTTCTCGCTACTGACAGCACTCCAAATTTACAAACAGAGCTACGTGTTGAAATCGACCAGAATTCTCCTTTTAAGTAGAGAATTAGCAACATTTTCATGATTTTCATTTGTGCATCTGCATCCAAATAGTGATGTGCATCTTTATTGATAATGCAGTACAAAATAAAAAACAAATAGAATTTTAAGGACTAAAGGTTCACATAAATGTAGTGAAGCATGGTAGAAATGGAGACACTTGTCTTTATAGCAGTTTATTTGGAAATTCGTAAACATTAATATGTTATCTGGTTGATTTCATTACAGAGGACTACCTTCCCCTAATAGCTGGATTTGTGGCTGTCACAGTAGTTGCCATCTCCATCTTCTTCCTCTTCATCTACTCAATCTACTACAAGAACACCAGGATGCGCCGCTACAGTCTTAAAAACCCCAAACTCGACACCCACAGTGGCAATGTAGCCCACAACGGCTGGGACATGCAGTTTCCTATGACCAAACTGTCTTAACAGTACATTTGTGGATAGCACAGAATGGATAGCTGACCACTCTGAATGAGCTGCATCTCTCTGCCACCAGAAACTACAGTGTTTGAAAACCTGAATACCACTCAGCCAGCAGGCTCACACTGGACTGTTCACACCATAGAAACAATGTGGTTCAATGAGTCATCCTTACATCCATTTTCGCACATAAAATAGTATTTTACCCTTCAAGGGAAAATCTAATTATAAAAATTAGCAACCTTTGCTTGAAATGTAGGATTTTATATTAACTACTGGATTTTACCTGTTTTCACTGGACAGAATAAAGAAGAGAAGGAGCAAGGACTCAAATGTTTGGCACAGACTTTCCAGAAAAACTGTTTTTCATGAGCACAAAGGGAATTTTGATATGATACTGAATGTTTTTTTTTTTTTCTAACTTTGGATTCATTAATGCTTTTTGTGTGTGTGTGTGTGTGTGTGTGTGTGTGTGTGTGTGTGTGTGTGTGTGTGTGTGTGTGTGTGTGTGTGTGTGTGTGTGTGTGTGTGTGTGTGTGTGTGTGTGTGTGTGTGTGTGTGTGTGTCTCTTTCTCTATATATCTATCCTTATGCTTTCAAACACAGATCTCTGTATGTATAGATAGATAGATAGAGATATATATATATAGAGATATATATACATACATACAGAGATCTGTGTTTGAAAGCATAAGGATATATATATATATATATATATATATATATATATATATATATATATATATATATATATATATATATATATCTATCTCCTTATGCTTTCAAACACAGATCTCTGTATGTAATTATCTTTACAAACCAAATGGGATTTTAGCATGCATATAAGAAGTGATGACCCTGAAACTGCTGTGGTTTTAACAGTAACACTAACAGTAGTGCAATTCTTCCGGACTCTATGAAGATGTGACATTGAAACTGTGAAAAAGGAGACCAGCTCTGCTCAATTTGTGGACACTGTTGCTTGTGCATACTTTTCATTGAGCCCATTTGTCCCTTCACTATTCTTTGTAAGCCACTCTGCACTTCTTTCTGAGTTTGTAGCACTTTTTGTGCCTTAAGCTTTGTTGTGCCAAACTTTGTCAGGCCTTATGGGACAAATTGTCTTGTTCCACAGTTGTATGCTTTTGTATGAATGACTGCAGACATAGCCTAATGCCTATCAGAAATGTATATCAGGATAATATTTTATGTAAATGAAAAACATATTTATTTACGAGAAACCACAAAGATATAGAACAATCTAGTATTGAAAATAACTGCAGAACGTTGCAAATGTCCTATCTGCCATGTTAAGGACAATTAAGACGTAATACATTTGTGATGTAAATATTTGTGACTGATGTCAATTTGTATTTTATATTAAAAAATGTGGCTTTTCAAAACGATTGATTGACATTGAAACCTCACATGCCTGAATGTATCTGACATGCAGAAATGTATGATTCAACACCGAAGTCTCATTTTGTTGTGTTTTCAAACAATAATAATATTGTATTTTATAAGGCTGCTACTTTCTTCATGTCTGGTAAATCCACCTCTGAGCACAGGCCTATGACAAAGCCCAAACTTAGAATTTCTGTTTTTGAAGGAGAAACAAGGGATGCAGGGGTAGCACCAGTCCTATCCAGCAGACGGGTTGGATTTTTCAGAAACAAATATGTAAAAATCCTAAAAACTATGGGTCTGTTTGGCAATTGGGAAACATACACAAAGTCACCATAATCCTTACGTTTTGCACATATACAGTATAATATATGTTTTAGGCAGGTTTTGAGGGTGCTGCAACTTGCCCATCCAGCAGGTTTTACGAGCTGAACTGAATATATGCTGCCTTCAGGTGCTGTCGGAAATAGTTGGAAAGAAATACTTCCTACCGCCTACTTGGGAATAAGGGCGTTTCTTATACCTGAATTGCTGGATGTGCCTTTTTGGGCGTGGGGGTACGGTAATATTGTTGATGTAAAATTAATGCTAAACAGTGAAAACGTTCAACAGTTCGCCAGTTAGGGAAATAGGCTACCTGAATTCGTGGTTCAGACACGCTACTTTTCGACATAGTTTACTTCCGACAAGCGCTGTGAAGTGTGGTCTGGCAAAAAACTTCCGACCGGGGAGCACGTTAATGCATCACAGACAAGGGTAGCGTTCATACTGTCTATGGTAGTGTTTCGCGACTTGATCCCAGGTGAAAGAGAAAGTACAACAGATGAGAGATTCACGGATTTGGAAATAAGTCTGTCAACTAGACCGTTTTTGTATTTCATTTAGTGTTTCTGGTTAGCACACCGGCGAAACCATGAAGTGGTTCTTCATATTAAGCGGCTTAATAGCGTGTACAGGTAAATCTATTTTCTGTCGAGTTTGTTTTGTATTCATTAACGTTACAAGTCCCATAGATCGTAACTCATTTTAAACATTATCTACAGCGTCGACTCTTTCGGCTAGCCTACGCCCATGTTTGATTCATGTTCCAATAAACTGTTTAAGCCTGATTCTCACAAGACATGCATTTTGTAGTAACAAGAAAAATATGTTTTGATTGTTGTGAATATCATTAGTGTTTTTATTGTAATCACTTGGAATGATTTTTCAAGCACCAGAAAGAGCAGGGTCCTGCACATACTGTTAGTGTAAGCAGTTTATACATGCATTTACATTGTTCCCAAGGTTAGTTATAATCTATCATCTGGGAGATGATTGAAGTGTTACGGTACGTAGGCTGCTTTTGTGTCCCATGCCATGAGCCTTTGCTGGATCAAAACTCCGACTTTGAAAAACAATGTTTTAATGCTGCTTAAAAACACATGTTGTACATGGCTGCGTAATGTAAGCTATAATACATACTGTGTACTTGTAGGAAAGCCTGTGAGGTCCTCCTGTCCAGTTAAGATGAGCCCTTCTAGAGTGGTGGTGAGATTTGGAGATCCCTTCTCGGTCAACTGCAGCTCACCATCCAACCAGATACAGTCAATGGGCTGGGAGTCTCCATATGGCACAGGCATAGGACGTCAAGATGGGGTCTCCTCTGTTTCCTTAAAAATAGACTCTGTGACAGACTGGGACCTTCAACCACTTTGTTTCATCAATCTCCTTGACAACAACCAGTGTGCAGAAACCCTATCAGTCACTGTTTACAGTAAGTAACTTTATCTGAAGTTGCCAAGCAGGCCCCTTATAGTTTTGTATCATTAGATTCTTCAGATTTTGGATAATTTTTGATAAACATTTTGACACGTTTAATTTTTCTTAATACAGAAATGCCGGACAGTGTGTCCATGTCTCAGCCAAGTCAAATGGGCCCCATGGTAGAGGGCGAAAAGTATCACATGCAGTGTGACATTGTTAATGTTGCACCTGTAAGAAACCTCTCTGTGTCCTGGCACAAAGGAAATAAGATAATCTATACTGAGGCATTTGACAAGACCAGTCCATCTCCAGTCAATACGTCATCCGTCTTCACTCTGACTGCCCAAAGAAGTGATAATGGCACTCAGATCTGGTGTGAAGCACAGCTGGAGTTTTCGCCTCTAGTGCCAAATCTACACACAATCCTATCAAAGTCCCATGAAGTGGTTGTACTGTGTAAGTTTTTAATGCCATCACTTTCAGTTCACACATCAGTTTTTGGTTTTGTAAGATAATATTGGGTATGTTTTGCTTTTTTTCTGATTGTGAATTAATTTCTCTTTGTTTTTCTCTTTCTGTCTGGATTCTAATTTCATGTATTTCTTTAGACTCACCAACCTTCACCAAGCCCGAAAATGAGACACTGGAACTCAGAGCTGGTAGTAAAATCATTTTAGATTGCACTGCTAGAGGAAACCCAATGCCGGTATACAGCTGGCATTTTCCAAACCCAATACAACAGACGAAGAAGAATGAAAAAGAGAATCAGCACATTTTGGCCTCGTCCATTCAGTTTCCAGGGACCTATACCTGCACAGCGTCTAATACCCAGGGCACCAAGACCAAAACTTTTACTGTCGTCGAAGTTACAAGTAAGATATGGTTACAAATGTCATGACCTTTTTCAGCTTGTTCCACTCTGAACAGATGAGCTAAGAGAGAGAATGTAACACAAACTCCCATCTCCTACAGGAAATCGCACAACCCTTGCAGCCTTGGTTGGAGTATTTCTGTGTGTGGCAGCCCTGCTCTTCATCGGCGGCTTTTTTTTTGTGACACCTGAAGGCACATTTTCTTTCAGCAAAGGCAGCTATCTCAGAGGACAGCCCACCTCATCAGGACCCGTATGAGACACACTTTTTTTTTTTTATTTAATTTTGCATGGCTTTACAATGAAAATGGTACATTTTAAATGTTTTTGTTTCTGCGCTTGGATAAACATATCAGTAGCATGTCTCTTAAAGGGCCTAGGTCTGTTCTGCATGGTTAGTTGATGCACTTTTGCTCTTGCTTGGACGTTGTACACTCAAGAAATCAGGTGACTACTTAGAGAATCAAAGGTACGCAGGTAATCGGAGAACACGTTTACATGCACTGTGGTGGCCTGGTTACTGTAAATCTGTGTATACATGCAGCAGCTCTCTCCTTTCATCCTTCTGCTCTGCTGTCACAGCAACACCTTCCCTGTCTGAAGTCTGTGTCCTGCACATGTGCACATGTAAAAAGCTGATTGTAACCCGGTACTTAGGTAAATGCAAACACACCAATTAAATCAAATTACTGTTGAACCCAGGCGCATTAACACCAACTGGGCTGCACATTTGCTGTATGGTTCAGTCTGAGCCGCTCTCATCAACCTTGTATCAGCAGGAAGTTGTTTGCAGCAACAGTTCTGATGAACCTACATACTCCATTTATAAGGTCATAGTAAGTCAGGGCCGGGGGTTTGTTGTAGAGTTCTTCTGCTTCCAAGTGGCCAAAAAGTTTATCCTTTCAGTGTGCCTTTGGTCACTCAGTAGCTGCACTCCTCTGGAAAAGGTCTTTTTTTTTAAATAACAAACATTCTCATAATAAGTCATAGGAGATGTATGAATGTGTAATACTTAACTGTACTGATTCAACAGCAAATGTTGCCTTATTGATTGTACTATATTGCCTTGCTACTTATCCCTATTTCATTGTACAAGCCACACAAGACCACATTTTAAGGCAAAACTTGAGTTGCTCCACATATATTTTATACACTTAGAGTTACAGTAATTACTTGAGAGTGCTTTAAACACTACAATGGTGCACCATGTTGAAAGGGATAGTTTTTTTTAATTATTATTTTATAAATAAATTGTACTGTTGTAATTGTACTTTTTTTTTTTACATATGCACTGGTACAGCTCTGGAATGTTTAATTATTTTTGTACTGAAAAATCTGACCATGCCATTTCTATGATGTTCTCTCTCTCTCTCTCTCTCTCTCTCTCTCTCTCTCTCTCTCTCTCTCTCTCTCTCTTCAATCTCTCTCATGCCCATACTAATTTGTCCTGCACAAAGTGAATGTAAAGGAAAGCATTTGTTATTCTGCCTACTGTTGCCAATATAAACCTCTTTTTTTCTGAAACCATGTTCTGTATGTCCAGTCCCTGTCATTCCCACTAAAGGGTGTATGCTCTGACTGTGTTGCTATAACAACCTGGCCAAGTATTCCTCAATTTGACACAGAGTTAAAGAAAAAATGTTTTATTATAGACACACAAGCTTAACATATTTCCCTAGAAAACTTGAAGAGAGAGAGCAGCACATTCTAAGTAAAGCAAGAATGAAGTGTAACTGTACATTGAGATTCCCAGCAGGCCTCTCCATGAATACACCCAAAAGCATCTGATTACTTGCTCACTTGCACTGCAGTTGCGCTCAGAGCGGTTATGCTGTGTAGCATTCTGGTCACAGTGTGAGACTTACAAGCTACATGCTGCACTAATACTTCTGCCTGCTGGGATTTCACAAAGCATGGAGTTCAGAAGCAATAGGAAAGAAGTATGCAAGCGAAACCGAAAACAGGCTTTTGTTCACAGCCAGTCATGATCAGATAATGAGACAGCAGATTAAATCGTTGGTTTGAAAGCATAACATGGTCACACCTAAGGCTGAAATGTAGAGAGAGAAAAAAAAACTCAAAAAATCAGGGACTCAGTATAATAAAGTTCAGATGTATGTCTATATCTACATGGGTCAAAGGTTATTCTTTCAATTTAGAGAAGAAAGGAGTTTGGGCTACAGATGGCATATAATTTGAACTTGATTATGCACACATTGTAAGGCATCTCAAATGTATTGGTATACTTATAAAATGATTTTGTCAACTACATTAGACATTACACATATACATTACACATTATAATAAACTAGATATTATAAATGAAAAATGGATGTATTAATCTCATATTATTTCCACACTGTAGTACCGTGCCCCTACATTATTCCTGGTGGGAAAGTTGCTGTGGTGTTTGTAGGTCTGTAATGTCCTGCTGAAATGCTTTTGAGATCAGTGCAGTGAAAAGGATTGGCCTATGTTTTTTTCAGAGTTCTGCCACCTGTTAAATTTCCCTCTTTCCCTTTAACCCCCCCCAGCGTCCCCCCACCCACCCACCCACCCCCAAAGTCAGCTGGGATGAAGGGGGCCCTTTTGTTCCAACATAGTTCCCTGCAGAGTTGCCAAGCTTGTTCAAGTTGGAATTTGTTCTCACTTGTCCCTTAATCGACGGCTCAGTGCAGAAAATAACATGGGAAACAACTTTCTTAAATGGATTCTGACGCTTTGCATGTTTTATTCAGGTAAGGTGTTGTTGGCAACGAGTTTTCCCCCCCACTTGTTGGGGTTATGTTTGGTGCGGTAATTGTTTTCTTCAAACTATGACCTTTCGTCGGTGATAATATGAATATGAGAACGACCGACAGTGCAACAAGACGTCAAAGCATTGGTTTATTTTTCCTTTAAAGGACCGATCTCGCGGAATCAGAGCCTCCTAATATCCTAATGATCTTGTAACCTTTTTTGTTTGGATGACTACACAACCGCTACTAAAGTAACGGGCTACCAACTGGTGTAATTCTGTAGCCTACACATTAGGCCTGCAAAGTAGGCTACACATTTTGTTGCTAAAGCATATAAAATAAATAATAAGCAAGATACATTAATCATTATAGCCTACACAGGCGTATTTTAAAGAAATATTAGCCATCTCCGATGTGTTGCTTGTGATTTGTCTGTGTTTTGTAACAGGGTTACATAATAGTTACAGCCTGCTGGTAGCCTATACTAAAAATGAAGTCCTACTATACACTGAAGTGCTACAAGTGGAAGAAGGTGGTGGTGATGGCACTGGCTTTAATGATGATGACTGCTACTGTGTGTCTCAGTGTCAGGTGAAGGTTGCTCCCTAATCCTCAAGCCCTCCCGGGTTGTGGTGGGTTTTGGGGAGCCGGTGTCAGTCAGCTGTGAGGCCACTCGCCCGGTACGTGTCCTGGGCTGGGAATCGGTCATCAGTGCTGCACACACTCAACGGGACCTTTCTGTCCGGTGGAAGGTGGACAGTCTCATTGATTGGATAGAGGAGCCTATCTGTTATGGTGTGTTCTTCACAGCTCCCAGACAGTGTGAGGAGAAGCTCAACCTTGTCCTCTACAGTAAGTTAACTCCTGTTCTAATGCGCAGTGGAGAAGTGGATGACTCACATAAATCTGTTTGACATTAACTTTGTCTTATTATTTATTTAGAAACCCCAGATAGCGTCTCCATCAGGCCTGTGAACCACACTGGCCCCATGGTGGAAGGAAAAGAGTACCAGCTGCTCTGCGAGGTTCAGAATATTGCTCCTGTTCAGTACCTCACCCTGAGGTGGTACAAGGGGCAGACTGAGGTTTATAACCACTCCTTCTCTGACCTCACATCGTCCTCGCCTGTCCAAGTGTCCTCTATCCTCATGGTCACGCCAACTAAAGCTGAGAATGGAGCACAGTACAGGTGCGTCGCAGAGCTGGAGCTCGGACCAGAGGGACCACAACCACCTCCTACTGTGACCTCGGAGCCTCTTAATGCCTCTGTGTACTGTAAGTCGCGAAGCTAATCTTTGAAAAGACTTCTCATATGTTTTAATACATTGAATACAGTGCATCTAATCCCTGTGATCTTTGCTCTAGTCCCCCCAATGTTCCTCAGTCCCGAACCAGAGGTTTTGGACCTTATAGTGGGTGCTGACATTACCTTGAACTGCACTGCCACAGGAAACCCCACACCTGTGTACAGCTGGCAATCCTCCAATCCTATTCAGGAGAGGATGGAGGATGAAGCAGCTCTTACCTCCCCCTCACTGCTCCCAGGGACCTACACCTGCACTGCCTCCAATACACTGGAGAAGAAGAGCAAGCAGTTCATCGTCAAGGCCAAAACCAAAGGTATGAGGGGACTCTGAAGTGCACATGTTGTCTCTATACACTGCATCCTAATCAGCATCCTCTTCTGCTTTTACTTAGGTGTTTGAAACAAGAAATCTTGAGATGGGATCAGATGACTACATTGGACATGCTAGGAGATTCCAACTAAGGGCATTTGACTGCTGCTGCTTTGGAGACGGAAACGACAATGCATTACAAATATTTATGAGGATCTTGCTATCAAGCAGAATTAGATCATAAAACATTTTTGAATATATTATGTTTGGTAACTGTCATTTATTTTTGTCAGTATTTTAACAAAAAGTGTTTTCTGTAAAATAGATTGGTGGATTAGGATATTGTATGCTTTCCATGTGATATCCTGTGTGTAATTTATATTTTTGCTAGACTTCTTTTCATATTAATGAAATTATCTTGTAACATTACATGTGTCGCTACTCTTGATATAGCAATGATGACTACATAATCAATTATGTATGCTGGGAATTTACTACAGAATGTTAAAGATCAGCAGGCCATTAACTGTAAATATGATTTCTTTTTCTTAATTTTCTTATCTTTATGAATAAAAGTAAAATGAAAAAAACATTGTTTGCTTATTTATATCATACCTATTATAGTTAGGATATGTTTTAGTGTAGTATGTTACTGCTGGGTGTGAGGGCTACACCTAACTTATTTTATAAGAGCACTGCAATTGTGTACTCTTTAACAAGTCCTGGTCAAAGCAACTTTTTATCTCTTTAGTGGAATTTGTCATTTGACCGTCAGCGGTGCACTCACCTTTGACCACCATGTGTCGCTGCTGCACTTTTAAAGAGATGATTCCATTGGCTAGCAACACGTCACGCAATCAAAACATAGCCTGGCGGAAGTGACATTACCTTAGCGGTTAACACTAAACGGCGAACGACGTCCTTGCCAACTATCCTGCTTGAATAAAGGTGGGAGTCAGTACTTTGTGATGCAGTGCCTGATATAACGTTATATTAACAACCTCTAAACACATTCCCTGTTCCGTTTTAGGTATGCCGCAGAAAGATCCGTGTCAAAAGCAAGCATGTGCAATTCAACAGTGTTTACAAGGTACATTAAAAACACTTGAATGCCATTAGGATTTGTTGTTAAAGCAAATCCCCCATTATCGTCTAGTTGACCTAATCTCCCTCCTGCAGCTAACAAATACGCGGAGAGCATGTGTCAGGATGTGATAAGGGAGATGCGGCGGTGCTGTGAGGCTCAGACTAGAAACTCCGTCTGCTGCTCCGGGTTCAAGGACTCCAAACCCACGGAGAACAAAAGGAATGCATAGTTCCCTGTGGGATGCTTTTGATGGGAATTATGGTGGAAAGGAACATTGTATCAATGTTTTATTGCCTAACAGTGCAATAGACTGAGTTAGTTTAGCTGTATTATATAAAATTGAATACGATCTTTTTTATAGCAAACAATTTGACATATTGCAGAAAGACACAGTTGTAGGCTGGCACACATAGTATATGGAGTGGAGTGTAAACCTTATTCATGTTATTAACTCAGGTCAAAATGCCACACCTCTCTAACACAACAAAAAGTTGAACATTATAATGTAAGCTGGCACATATTGTATTTATTAAAGGGAATTGTTTTCTCTGGCTTTTCACATCATTGTATCCACACCCTGATCAAAATATGAGGCACAATCATATTGCAGATGTGACTTGTTTATAAAGGCCCTGCACACCCATGGCAAATCCACACAGGTGATTCAAATTATTTTTGGCTGATTACTGTAGACCCATAGATACCTCTTCCCAGTGTGATTGTGTAGGCCTACAGACTGTGCTTGGTTGACACCTCGCTGACTCCTGTCAGTTTTGTACACAGTAGGCTACTTAAGTCTATTGACCTCACATCATTTCCTGTATAGCTCAGCACATCTTAAACTTTAGCAGTGGTCTTATCATCTACAATAATTCAAAACACAGTTGGGCCTTTGATAACAAATGTACAAATGTTGATTTGCGCTACATGATCACCTAATTAATAAAAATAAATGTGATGTTTGGTCAGGAAAGTTGCAAACAATTTTGTTTGCAGACCTCAAACATGTATATGACAAACGTGGAGGAGGTATATTCTTGCAGACTGAAAATGCAGTCTAAAAGAATGTAAATCCCACTATAACGTTTGCGAGGATAGAAGAAACTTCGCCATATTCATCAAGGTTATATTAGGCATAATCTATGAAAAGTATATGCAAAACAAAACACTGGATCGTAGGGCACAGACGTGCATTTACAGAGGGGATACATCTGGTGGCTGACAGAAAAAAAAACAGCTTAAAGAATGTGAATCCCCCTATAAGTTAAACAAGGAATGATATACTTTTTCATATACAACAAGGTGATGATGTGTTATATGAAAAGCGCTATATAAATCCAATGCATTATTATCATGATGATTATTACGGTTATTATTATAGGCCTACTCTTTAAGGAAGGGGAATTCAGAAACATTAACAATACCCAAAGGTAGTCAATGGAACTGTGGATTACATGAACACAATATTGTTTACAATACTGCCTTCAGTTGAATGTACATTTCAAATCAAATAAATTGAGTCGAGTAATGTGTTAAACTGATTACAGTGATCTTGACTTGGGCTATTTTAGGCTAGGCCTATAGCTTATTTGTAGGGTATACAGTAGGCTGTTTGAATGAACACATTCCTTACAAAAGGTTGAATTACAGCAACACTGCAAACAGTAAGATATGATGACTGAGTAATCAAATCCAAGGACAATTTTAACGAAGCTTATAATAATGTATATCCACTTTCACTGAATGCATGCAATGCGCGTCCCCGCAAGCAAGCCAAGGCACGACAACGGCGTCGTACGTCCATGTCGTACGTCCGTATGACGCAATGACGTGCTGACGCCAAACGGAAATTTGCAGCAGCAATTCTTTCTAGAAATCTGTAGCAGTTTCTTGCTAACCCGCGCTAGGTAGGTCTGTCTAAGTTTATATTGGCTAAACACAGCCAGCCGCTGCATTGAATACTAATACACATTTCTAAAAAGTGCTCTTTTTAAGCGTTATCTGCTTTCTTGATTGGAGATTCGGGTTAGCTTCGTTCAGCCCACTAACTTAACGTTAACGTTAGCTAACTTAGCCGAGTCATATCCAAAGCTAACGCTGTTTACGTTAGGTTCTTATCGGCATAATGTCTCGGATAGACTACAGCGTGTGGGACCACATTGAGGTGTCGGACGATGAAGATGACACCCACCCGAACATCGACACACCCAGTCTCTTCAGATGGAGACACCAGGTAACGTTACATATTTAAAAAGGTGTAATTGCTGGACATCATACTGTAAGAATAGAAATGGAATAGTGGTATTTTCTATGACTGTATGTACCGTGAGTTGTTAACGTTAACCGTTAAATGTTTCCTGTGCTCACGTTGGTGCTGTAATGTTATAGAATTGCAAATTATTATCTATATTCGAGTAGGTAATAACTTAGAAATGTTATCCTTCTATCTGTACATAGTCAAATGTTTATGTTTACCTTGTTCAGATTTGTTGTCCTTGTTTTAAGCCTTATGTCTATTTCTGTGTGTGTATTTTGAGAGCAACAAAAAGCTGGAGTCAAATTCCTTGTATGTGTTTACACTTAGCCATTAAAACTGATTCTGATTTTGTAATTAACTCCATTGTGGAATAAGGAAGTGGTAGCTGGTGGAGGTCCATCATAGCCTTCTGTTATGGTGGGCCTCCATCTTCTACTACTTGCTTCAGCCAGTTCCCTGAAGAGAACATACTGTACATATAACCCTTGTATCTGTGGTTTTTGTACTTCAGGCACGTGTGGAACGAATGGAGGATTTTAAGAAAAAAGGTGAAGACTTGAACAAGGCACTCAGTGAATGCCGGCGTAAGCTGGCAGAGGCACAGAAGAAAGTAAAAGAGCTGACCATTTCATCAACGGATGATGCCAAAGCAGAGCTGAGCAAAGCCCAGGCTGAGGAGAAGAAACTGAAAAAAGAGGAGCGGGATTGGGAAAAGAAGGTCACGGAACATGTACGGGAAGAGAAGAAGATGCCATGGAACGTTGATACGCTCAGCAAGGAGGGTTTCAGCAAGGTGAGGCAGATACAGTAAAAGGGGGGGGGGCTCAATAGTTGACACACCTAACAAAACATGACTTAGAGCCTGTTTTTGAATTGGTATGGCATGGTCATATTTTTCACCTACATTTTTTACAAGCCCCTATTTTAACAAAAAGTGGTTAAGAAGATGGTAATTATACAATAGTAACAGGCACATCAGTGTTAAAGAATAACACTTTTATATTTTTATTGTTAGCCACTTCCCTAAAGAGAACAAAACCAAAAATGAATCTATCCTGGTAAAAAACAAGTATCACCAGTGTAGGTCATTTTTGTCTAAAACACATCAATGAGACACACTGTTGAATTGAGCAACATATTTCTTCATTACCATGAACTTGGGCACTTTACATCATTGCATTTACAATCTCTGGAGAGTAGCCTTTTGTAGGGCAGACAGACTAATAAGCATGCTCAGGGAGGCAGTTTTGTGTTTACACTACTGATAATAATAATAAACTACACTGGCTGTGTTCAGTGTAAGGAAGGAATTTGCCAACCAGATGAAAGAGTGGTTCAATTTTTTTTCAATAGTTTTTGGATAACAATGGAGTTTGATGGCACAGAGAAATAAACTATTTCAGGCTTTGGCTACAGAGCCAATATTTGTTAGGATGACTGTTGGTTTTTGTCTTTAGTCTTATGATTATAGAATGTTCATAAGTGATGTCTTGCAAGGTACATATTCTAAATAGCAGAATAATAGTACATTGAGTGTGCTACAAAAACAATAGACACATTTGCAACAATCTGAAACGCTGCAATTCAAAGTAAATTTTCATTTTTTTTAACTTTGATTCCAGGCTTTGTCAGCCATCCAAATCTTTTTACTTAAAACCCTCATGTCCTTAAACCATTTATTGCGTCTGTTGTTGCCTCTGTGGCTTGGTAATGTACACATATCCCAGATTCTTCTTGCAATTTTCAAGTTTCCAGTGATTTTCTTTTCAAGGTATCAGAGACAGTCTATAATGATGATTTTCTGCCACTATTTGTCCTCCATAGAGCATTGTCAATGCCAAACCCGAATCTACTGATGAGACAGAAGAAGAGAAGGAGCAAAAGCATAAAACCTTTGTGGAAAAAAACGAGAAGCAGATCAAACATTTTGGTGAGGATTACTAATATCCATTCATCCATGCATGTTACAGGGGATTGGCATTATAAGAAAGTAGAGATGGTCCTTCATTGCTGTCTTTATTACAGGCATGTTACGACGTTGGGATGACAGCCAGAAGTACCTCTCCGACAACCCTCATCTAGTGTGTGAAGAGACTGCCAACTACCTGGTCATTATGTGCATTGACCTCGAGGTTGAGGAGGTAAACGCTACGAAACAGAATGTGTTTTTCAACATTTTGTTCTGAGGGAACTCTTATTATGTTTAATGGCCAGTAATCTTCTTTATTTTCCACAGCTTTTTTTTTTTTTTTTTTTTTTTTTTAAACAAAGCTATTGTGATCTTTTAAATATGTTCATTATTCTTTTTTTTTTTTTTTTTTTTTTTTCAGAAACGCGCATTGATGGAGCAAGTGGCTCATCAGACCATCGTCATGCAGTTTATTCTAGAGTTGGCCAAAAGCCTGAAGGTGGACCCCCGCGGCTGCTTTCGGCAATTTTTTGCCAAGATTAAGGTGACTAACTGTGTTTGGATGCTACAAAATCTAATTAAATATCTTATAGCTCTTTTTGACCAAAAGTTCCAGGAACTATTTAGGAAACAGAGGACATCTGATCTCATCTGAAGAACCGTGAATAATAGGCTAATTAGTCCAGTGATGGTTTAAAAACAACAGGGTTTGAAAGGAAATTCTTCATCTTCATCTTGCTGTTCTTTTTATATAAAAAAATATGTTTTAAGTTGAATGGAATGATTTCATTTCATCTTGAGAATGTCACTGTCATCATTGCATCTGGTTGAAAAGCAGGCAATAAGCCCTCTCTGGTTGAAAATGTTAAGCTTGTTTCACCTAAGACCACACCCAGCAGTGATGTCAAGGGGTACTGGAGTACACCTGTACATCACTGCAGCAAGGTGAGACATTAAACCGCTGGACTTCAGCAAAAACCAGATTAAAATTTTTTTATAAAGATTCATTTAGGCATTTTAGACTTTTTTATTATACAGGACAGCTGAAGATGTGACAGGGCAGAGAGGGGGAATGACATGCAGCAAAGGGACGCAGGTTGGAATTGAACCTGCGGCCGCTGTGTCAAGGACTGAGCCTTAGTACATGGGGCGCAAGCTCAACCAGATGAGCTATCCAGGTGCCTGCCATTGTAAAAACAAGATTTTCAGGGGGTGTTTAGTAACTATTTCAGTTCCTAAGTGCCTTTTTAAAGGGGTGATAGAAAGCAAAACCAATTTTACCCTGTCATAGTTGAATAACGACAGTTCGGTGGGTAAATAGGACATACATAGAAGCTCAAAATGCCATTGACACCCCTTTAGTATGAAAATCTCATATTTTGAAACTGCCGCTGAAAATGGGCGAATCTCAACAAAGCTGGAAGCTTACGTAAGCATCTCAAGACCTGAACCTTTGTCACGCCCATGGGTGTATTAAGAGAACGGTCACGCCCCAACATTTACATACTACTACACAACTGACCTGAGATCAGGTAGTCTTCTGAATGTAGGTCGCGCAGATCTCTGCTATTCCATTACAAAATTCCCTTCTGAAACTTTTTTATGCAAGAAATCAACCATGTAAAGCTAAAATATGGGCCTCTTTACGAAAATGGATGGCTAATTGCAAATTTTGTCCGACTGTGTGTCGGAGTTCAGCGACCGGTGCTGCCTGGGTTGTTGCCTCGCCGCCTGGCCTGCCTTCCTTCACAGACCCCGGCCTGCTCTGAGGTAGATGGAGCTCAGTCACAGCTGGCAGCCCACAGCACTCCATACCCGCGCAAAGTCACCATTTTTTGGGCTTTTGTTGAGTTATTTAAATAAAATAAATACTCCGCTTGTCCGCGAGTCTCATTGATAGAGCCTGCGACTGGATGTAGTTCTATCAATGAGAGCTAGCTAGCATCCTCTTAGAATTCCTCTGAAATTCACAAATATTCATTAACTTGAAATCGGACACCGTTGTTAGCTTTATAAGACATTTAGGTAGATGTTGTATAAGTGGCGTGACAAAATTCAAACCGTAAATATACTTGAATTACGCCGAAAATGAAGCTAACTATCCGTGATTTGTAGCTACACATTGAAGGGACAGTCGCAGCTAACAAAACCCCAAATCTAAAGTTGGAGGCCTTGGAGCTCTGTCAGGGCAGTGGTGTTTGGTAGTCCATTAGCCCAAAAACAGTGACTTTGCGCGGGTATGGAGTGCTGTGGCTGAGCTCCATCTACCTCACAGCAGGCCGGGGTCTGTGAAGGAAGGCAGGCCGGGCGGCGAGGCAGCAACAAAGGCAGCACCGGCCGTTGAACTCCGACACACAGTCTTACCAAATTTGCAATTGGCCATCAATTTTAGTAAAATGGCCAATATTTGAGCTTTATATAGTTGATTTCTTGCTTAAAAAAGTCTCAGAAGTGAATTTAATAACGGAATAGCCCGACAAACAATGTATAACTTTGCAGTGAGACCTGCTGTCGAGTCTCCAATGTGTTTCTATGTAGTTTGCTCAAAACAATCAGCACGCAGCTCATTCTAAATATTCATGAGCATACCATATTTGGAAGAAAAGCTCTTGTTCCAAATAGAGCCATATTCACTGGGTAGTTAAGGGCCTAATAAAATAGCATTCGGGCAATTTTCAGCCCAACCAATGTTACATACCCTATTAGGAGACCTTAAGGAACAGTGTAAAATACCCTATATAATCATTCTATCACCCCTTTAAAATATTCCTGTGTTGGAGACGCCACAATAGATGCAAATACTGTGAAAGTGAAATGTTAAATTAAATGCTGATTTTTATGGCCACTAACACACCAAATGATGTGTCCCGTCACAGACAGCAGATCAGCAGTACCAGGATGCTTTCAATGACGAGCTGGAGTCATTTAAGGAGCGTGTTCGGGGCAGAGCGAAGATCCGCATCGAAAAGGCCATGAAGGAGTATGAGGAAGAAGAGCGACAAAAGCGCCTGGGACCTGGAGGCCTAGATCCTGTTGAAGTGTACGAGTCTCTGCCAGCTGTAAGTTCTTTAGTTTTCAAGAAGCCTCACTCTCCTTTATCTTCTCTTGCTAGTTTAAAATGCCTTACAAAATGTGTTCTTAATTGCAGGAGATGCAGAAATGCTTTGATGATAAGGACATCCAAATGTTACAAGATGCTATTAGCAAAATGGACCCAACGGTAAGTTTCTTTGTTAAAGGTCCCATGACATGAAAATTTCACTTTATGAGGTTTTTTAACATTAATATGAGTTCCCACAGCCTGTCTATGGTCCCCCAGTGGCTAGAAATGGCGATAGGTGTAAACCGAGCCCTAGGTATCCTGCTCTGCCTTTGAGAAAATGAAAGTTCAGATGGGCCGATCTGGAATCTTGCTCCTTATGAGGTCATAAGCAGCAAGGTTACCTCCCCTTTCTCTGCTTTGCCCGCCCAGAGAATTTGGCCAACCCATGAGAGAGAGACATCATGGCTTTCAAATGAGAAAAGTGGCAGTTGGTCAAGGCCACACCCCCACCCTCCACCTTGCCCCTCCCACTCTCCTCCTCAATAGCTTCAGACACAGAAATGGCACATCCTAAGGAAAGCTCATTGTTGGACTGGCTCTAGTGGCTGTAGTTCTGCACCAAAGCTGAATTTCGGGAAAGAGACTTCAGATACAGTATTAGGGGACCACTAAGGTCTATATAAAAGCATCCAAAGAGCACCATGTCATGGGACCTTTAAAGCCTACAGTTTATTTTTTATAATAAACAACAGAGTAATACAGTGTTTTGGCCAGTAAAGTCTGCTAGGAGTCATATTTCAGTTATGTAAATGTATAGTTCTATAGTATCTGATTCACGTGTATTTTTGTACCTACTTTGGGTCACTTTAAAAATGTGGTTGTTTTACACAATTCAGGAGGCGAAGGCTCACATGAAGAGGTGCATAGACTCGGGGCTCTGGGTCCCCAACTCCAAGACAGATGATGGGGATGAAAAAGAGGAAGATGCTACCTATGAGGAGGTGAAACAAGTGCAGGGAGAAACTAAGACGGAATGACCAACTTTGATCCTATGATTTGTTTCTGCAAATGTACTTACCCACTGTATTGCGACTCCACTATGTGTATGACTAGTTTGCCAATCATGGAACAATGAAACGACTTCTCTAAATATTTAGCTGAGACTTAAGGGATTAGCGTTCACCTATCTGCACAACTATGTTGCATCAGTAACTCCTGCTTGGAAAAGAAAGTGCTGCTCGTGTTAGTTATCAGCTACATGTATTTGTATACACCTGGCAACTTGTGTGGGAGTACCTACCTGCTTAATTTGTGCTGTTGTATAGTTAAACAATGTTCTATACATTCAGGTTGTGCATAAAATGAATTAGAATGTTGGATTTCTTTTTTTTTTTTTTGTCGTTTCCAAATTTAAGACGTTTTGTTAGACTTGCCAGGTCTTGCAACCAATGTATTTCTCCAAAGTGACATTTTCTACAAACTTGCTTAACTAAAGGTTGAATTATATCCAACTACTAAGACCAATGTGTTGTGGTTGTCTCTAAAAACTTAATGTGTGGGTGGCATGCTTTTCAAATCATAAAGTTTGAGGTAAAATAAATGTGAGTCATAAGAGAATCACAAGAAAATGATCCATCCGTGAGACCTGAAGTTGTGGTAACCAATGCTTTTTAGTGTAGAGCGACTGCATCTGTGCATGGGTTTTCTAATCAAGCATTTGGTATTTACAATGACATTTAGTGGTACAGTAGATACATAGGTATGTATGCTATGGCCTTCAGTACATCACGATATATACTAGACATTAAAAGACAACAACCATTATTAAATGCAGTCCCAAAAGTGCTACATAGGTGTGGTTGGATTCTATACTGTCACTTTCAATGCTTTTATTTTGAAGGTGAGCATGCTTGGTTTGAATTTTGCTTGATGTCAGAGCTTACTTTATGAAAATAAACAATTACTAAGTGAAACAGCTTAAACAAAGGCATCATTTGACTATTGGGTATCACTAAATAAAACAGATCAATGTACTGTATGCTGACAGAAGCTATTGTAGGGAAAAATAGCCTGTTTTCCCTCCAAGCTTTTGTGTGAAATGACTGAATTTGACATGACTGACAATGGTGGCTACGAAAGTCCTTAAATGACTATTGAGGTGCCGGTGAAACTTATAAATGGCAGGTGCACGCGCAATATTAGACACATGACATCAAACAAATGCACATGAAGAAAACTCGCTAGTTGAAATGATAAAATCATGATATCTAGTGATCAACAGAAGGCCCACACCATGACCTAAAAATTTAATAAACCGGTTCACTATATGCATGTTAGTGGAGGGTTCATTATTTGACCTTTGTTATTTGATGGTGGAGGGATTATATCTCTACCCTGTCCTGGGAATGCCTCGGGATCCCCCAGTCAGAGCTGGTTAATGTGGGAAAAGGGAAGTTTGGGGTCCCCTGCTGGAGATTATGCCGTATAACATAAAATATTTGCCTCAAAAAATAAGTACGATATTTGAGTCATGTACTTAGTTAGGCTACTTTCCACCACGGTAAAAGGGTGTGTGTTTGTCAGAGTTAATAGTGATGTCTTATTTATTTTATATTAGGCCTAATAGTACTTCTTGTTTTTCTACATTCAAAAATTAAAAACACTAGAAAATATCGGAATAGAAGCTAAACACTCTATAGTCTCTTTAGTCTGTAGTCCACACTAATGATGCGTGAAATTGATGCAGTGGTGGAAAGTAACTAAATGCATTTACTTAAAGTACTGTACAATTTTCAGGTACTTGTACTTTCCTTATTTATTTTTTCTGCTATGTTGTACTTCTACTCCATTCAGAGGAAAATATTGTACTTTTTACTCGAACACATTTATTTGACAACAAGATTTAGATTAAAATATAAGACTTTTTTGATCCGGGGGTAAGTTCTCAAGCTACCTAGAAGCATATAAAATATAAAAATGTGCCCCACCTTTACCAGTTGCGAAATGATGCACACATTAATGCATCAATAATTAATAATAAGAGGCATTATTCTGAAATGGGCCATTCTGCATTATGAGTACTTTTGGTAAGTATATTTTGATGTAAATACCTTTTTACTTTTACAATTTAATTACAATTTTAAATTCAGGACTTTTACTTGCAACAGAATATTGAATATTGGATTTGCTACTTTTAATTATGTAAAACATCTGAGTAGGCTACTTATTCCACCACTTGCATTAAGTTAGTTGCACAATTCGGTTTTTGGTATACCAAACATGAGTATATTACTATCACTAAACTTTTATTCCAGACGTTTATTTTGAAAGGTCAGTCTATGTGAACGTGCGTGTACGCGCATGCCTGATGGAGGGAGGAACCATGTTAGTTTCAGGAACCAGCGGTCTGTTGACTCGCAGTTCATAAGAACCTGAGAGTAGGCGAAGGGGGAAATACGCTTTCACAAGAGAATGAATCCTGACTGTTAGCTAGTTAATCTCACTGTGTTAGATTTTAATGTAACACCGTCAAAAGCTCGCCGTTAAATGGTAAGATAACTTTACTTATTTGTCACACATGTTACGTTTTTACGTAGCTATATGCCTAATAATGTTAACATATTTCTTGTCATGTCATGGATACACAGTATGATCAGTATCAGGATCAGTATGATGATGGGTGTTCATGGGTAATTCGGTGACGCAGTCAGTGTGATTTATAAAAAAAAACAAAAAAAAACATAACGTTAGACCTGTTCTTATGTGCTGTATTGTGTAGCCTAATGTAACGTTAAACCGGTTAGACGAATAATAATCACCGGAAGAACAAATTGATCTGATTACCCCGACGTCATAAGTTTTTAAAGTTATTAACCTACAAATTTCGTTCTCTAAACTAATCCTCGTGTAAAACAATAAATATCGAATAGGTTATTACAGAAAAGCGCAAGGTGTCGTTTTTAAATTGTTCTTACTTTTGTTTTTACGTAGACTTTAAAGGGTAATTTCGGTTTTTTTTTTCAACCTGGACCATATTTTCCTATGTTTTTTTTGTGTGTCGTGAGACTCGTGACTGGAGCCAACATATTTTCACACGCAAATCGGTAAACTATGTGTTTACTTCAACCAAAACTAGAGTTGTAATTGGTAAACGACTCAAAACTACTTTTCATAGTTTGGTTTCTGTCAACTTTGAATGAAAAATGTATTTTACTTTGCTAAAAATACTGTTCATTTACATGCTTTAGCACACGCAATTTCGTGGATGTTTTTATGTTTAAAAAAAGGATATTCGGTCGACCTCCTTAGAAATCATTTCCATAATGTTGTCAGACACTTAGAATAATAATCTGTGCCTGACTGGCAAAACAACACTGAGCGTTCTTGCTTAACACTAGACCAAGAGTCGAGGAAGTTACCCTTTGATGCATAAGCCCTGATTCCATCCAATGCAACAGCTGATTAACAGTCAAATATGGTTAACGTGTGTGTGTGTGTGTGTGTGTGTCTGTCAGTGTGTCAGTGTGTCAGTGTGTCAGTGAGTTGGCTGTCCTCACCATGTCCAGAAGTCGGTGGTCCAGGCGTTCAAAGCCAGGGGCATTCCCGGGCCTGTGTGACCCCCCCAAGGGTCAGGGCATCCATGTTTACCTGTTCTGGTCAAAGGAAGGGGAAAGATATTTGTCCCACACAAGTGGAAGAGTCACAGCAGAGGAGCTGTGCATCTCCGCTGCAGAGGCTGTAGGTGAGAGTGACCAAAAAGACCCGTACAGACCCTGATGAAAGTATTGAGTTTGTGTGTGTGTGTAACATCTGTGTGTAATTCCCCAGGGATAATTCCTCTGTGCCATGTGTTGTTTGCTCTGTACAATCCACAATCACGTTGCTGGTACAGTCCAAACCATGATTTCAGTCCAGAGAACTCCAGCCTCGTACTTTACTACTGTATGAGGTTAGTCTGTGTTTTTCTAATACTGTAATAGGAAGGCAGATGAAACACACTGGGCATATTCACATTGTCTGCTTTCCTTGTATCTAGGTTTTACTTTCGGAATTGGCACGGACTTAATGAGAAGGAACCAACTGTATCCCGTTACGCTCTAAGATCTGGGACAAGTCAGGGCGGTTACCCTTTGCTTGACTTCACATCCTTGGAATACTTATTCTCCCAGGTGTTTATAATGATTTCAGTGGTTTACTGTCTATTAATTGAGCACACATTTTTTATGTGTTCACAATAATTAAGTACCTAACCTCTTTCCTGATTGTGTCTCTAAGGCAAAATTTGAATTTGTGAACGAAGTAGTACAGATGGAAGACATTGAGTCAGAGGAGGAGATTAGCCGCTTCAAAAATGAGAGCTTGGGGATGGCTGTGCTTCAACTCTCACACCAGGCAATCCAAACAGACTGTACCTTACAAGATGTTGCAGAAAAAGTCAGGTAATTACTTTGGAAGGAGTGAGTATGGTACATGAAATAGCAACGGTGACTTTGTACTTTTAAGGTCCCATATTGTGAAAAGTGATATTTCCATGTCTTAATTATAAAGCAGGTGGAGGTGCTATATAAATATCAATCAATACATTTTTATTTGTCACATGGAATTGTACAAGGTACAATTCCAGTGAAATGGGTAGATGCAAGATCGGACCCCCAGACATGTCGACGCCAAAGGACGTGCCTCGTGGCCCGCCTTATTCTGCCTCTGATTGGCTTACCCTGGTATTGTTACCCTAACCCTAACCAATCCCCACTCCCAATGCCTAAACCTAACTACGTCGACCATTCTAGCAGATCCGATTTTAGGATCTACCAGCAAAATGTTATTGTATCAACTCCTTCAACTTGTGCATGATTCATCATAAAAACCATCAAAGCATGTAAACATGTTCTAGTAGAATCCCAAAATACAATTATAAACCTGAAAATTAGCATATTGGGGCCTTTAAAGTACAAAAAATATGGTAAATGGTCTATATACATTTAAATATGTTCTGATGAAAGATTGTTTGTTGTACTGTTATTTCTATCCTATGTTTTGCTACCGTGACCATCCAGTTTCTCCTCTGCATCATCAAAGCTTCTAATCTAATGTAATCATCAAAACATCTGTTTTTCTTTCAGCTTCCTGCACTGCATTCCAAGGTCTTTCGCCAAACTCATTTCCAAAGACAACTTCCTGACAAAAATCAGGATCCGGCGGGTGTTTGCAGAGTTTGTGCGGACCTTCCAGCAACACACTGTGGATAAGGGGCGACTAGGCGCCCACGAGATCATGTATAAGTACATCTCTACTCTTGAACACTTGGCACCACGTTTTGGAACAGAGACCTTCCCTGTAGCCCACCTGGAACTGAGAAAGGACGAGGATGGAAGCAGCTCTTACTCTAACACCACTCATGCGCAGGGTGCCTCGAAAGACGACTTCATTGTTCCCGCCACACATGAGATAATGGTGTCTGGCACCAAGGGGATTCAATGGAGGAAGGTGTCCGGTCAGAAGGTTTGTCAAAACACAAGTTCAAGCTTCTGATGGTCTAATTCTGTGGCGTGTTTTCTATTCTTCTAGTGTGGACATTTTGTTCATCCAGTCTCTTTACCTAGGCGCAAGCAAATACTTACTTCAGGAATGACTACATGAACTACATGAAGAAAACAAAACAACAGTCCAGCCAACCAAATGCAGACACTCCCAATAAATGGACCTCCTTCTGTGATTTCCCTGAAATAACTCACATAGCCATCACTGGAGATAATGTGTGCATTAGCACTCAGGACAACCACTGCATGGTGAGAGTACTTGTTTATCCTTTTATGTAAAAGCTGCAATACATTCATTTAATTGGTAAATGTGCTTGTGATGCATTAGTCCAATTGCTATGTTGCATATTAGTCAGCCTACTAATCAGATTGTTCAGCCTTTAAAGAGTGAATATACAGTACAGTATGCATGTATGACTAGATACTCAAATATTCTCCAATGCTATATGTTTATGACCATAAAAGCTTTGGGTTTTTGGTATGCTTTGGGCATTTTATTACGTTTTTGAATTTGTATTTGTCTGTAGGTGGGAGCTCTGATTGTAAGCTAGTGGTGTTTCTGTATGTGTATGTAGGAGGTTCAGATGAACTCCAGCCAGCAGGCCCGTTCCTTCATCTCCCTCCTAGATGGATACAACCGGCTGACTGCATTCGCCCACCACTATCTTTGTCATGATGTGGCTCCCCCAAGGGTAGTGCTGAGTTTAGCAAATGGACTGCATGGACCTATGCAGTGAGTTTTCTCCTCTTACACATGCACATACAGACACAAGCAGGTTAATAGAGAAACAGTGCGTTATATCACAACTCTGGTGTATTTCCAGTGATGATTTTGTGCTGCTGAAGCTGAAAAAGGAGGCAGCAGAGGAGGGAGCTTTCCTCGTACGTTGGAGTGCTCTTGACTATCGCCGCATCATCCTAGCTGTCCTGAACAAAAATGAGGTAAGTCAACACCCACGCCGCTCTCTGGAAATGTGTGCTGTGCAGTGATCGTGAAAATGTGTTTACATGTGCTTGTTGCTCGTAGAACGGATCGAAGCCAAGCCATAAGCAGTTTCGGATTCAGCTCAAGGGTTCCATGTTCTGTCTGGAGGGCTGGGATCGCGAATTCTCCAGTGTGAAGGAGCTCACAGAAAGCCTCAAGACCTTTGTACTCAAGTCTGGTTCGGACAGCTTTACTGTAAAAAAATGTTGTTTGCCAAAACAAGCAGGTTTGTGTTTATTGGGCATTTCAATTCTTGTTTTGCTGCTTCATGCCGAAATCCTCCTGTGTCTTTTGGGATATTTAAGTCTTAACTTAAGTTTATCTATGTGTGTGTTTTTGTCATGTAGAGCTATCCAACCTTCTAGTGATAAGGCAAGGTGTTCACATTGACTCGTTGTCCCTGAACATGACCCAGCTACGCTTCCACCAGATCAAGGACAAAGAGATCATACAGGTGGCAGAGAGACTCACTTTCCACCTTCATATCTGTTTCCGCTGACTAGCTTTGTTGTTTTCAGCTCTGTGACTGACCAGTGGGTGTTGTTTTTGAGCAGGGACAACATTTGGGCCGTGGGACCAGAACTAACATCTACTCAGGACGTCTGCTGGTGCGAGGTGGAGGCGAAAACGATGAAGACGAAGAGTGCAACAACAACTTTGCTGACCACAAAGGGATCCACGTGGTTCTCAAGATTCTAGACCAAAGCGATAAAGATATTGATATAGTAGGTCTAATGCTAACCAACACTCAAAAGAATAACAATGGTAGCATGTACATATTAACATGTCTAATCTAGTATCTAAACTCTTACTCTCGTCTTTTTATAGGGCTTTTTGGAAACCGCAAGTCTCATGAGCCAGGTATCCCACAGCCACCTGGTGTTTGTACATGGTGTGTCAGTCAAAGGATCTGAAAGTAAGAGCAATAACACTGTTCACTTACACAAACTCACTTGTTGTCACTTTTTGGTGCGTGACTTCTTGTTTGCTACTTCCCCATCACGCACATGATCTGCTTTTATAGTCAAATTTATGATTCCAGGACTTAATTGAGTCATGACGCAAATGCAAAACCATACTCACCCTGTTCTATTTTAAAGAGGATGCTACTTGTTTACATTTTGCTTTTGGCTACACTAGAGACTGGACCTCTCAGACTTGTTTCTACCTTTACAGACATCATAGTGGAAGAATTTGTGGAGTTTGGGCCTTTGGATGTTTTCCTTCGCAAAGAAAAGGCATCCGTGACTCCTCAGTGGAAATTCATTGTTGCAAGACAACTTGCCAGTGCCCTCAATTATCTTGTGAGTTCAAACACTACTTTGTTTTTGTATGCCACAGATTATTATTATTATTATTATTATTATTATTATATTTTATATATATTATATATTATATTCAATGCAATTCACTTACATTACTACACAGCTAAGTGAACATTAAAAGTGAATTGAGAGTGAAGTAATGCAAGTGTTGTATAATTCATCTCCAGAGAGTCTTACACTTTACAATCAGCTGCTAAAATATTTTTAATAACGCCATGTTCTGACTCTGAGCTGCAGGCAGGAAATGAAATAATCTTATTATCAGGCCAAACTTTGCGATAAGTGCTGCAAGTGAAGTTTATTTTTTCCTTATGACTTACAGCAGTTTGTGTTTCACTTATTTTAATGACACTCATGCATCCCAAAAAGATAATAGCAGCACCATTTTCATCATTGTAGGAGACCAAACAGCTGGTTCATGGAAACGTCTGTGCCAAGAACATTCTGGTGGTAAGGCGTGGTCTGGAGCATGGCACTACTCCTTTTATCAAGCTGAGTGACCCAGGAATTTCCCTGAGTGTCCTTTCACGGGAAGGTCAGTACCAGAAACTCTCTTTACCCAAACTCTTAATTAACCTCACTCTATTACAAACTCTCAGTCTGTATTTTCTGTACTGTTCCTCCTTATTTTAATCAGATTTAGGAAACAAGAAACTCCAACCAGACCATTTCCTGTGACTTATTTCCTGTTGCAGTTTTATCTTACAATGTCGCATGCTTTATCTTTTTTACTTTTAGTATGTACTGCAGCTGTCCTTACAAAGTATGTACTGTTGCATGCAGTACGCATACAATTAGGACATGCAGTACAACTTCTTCATTACTTTGCACCTTAAACTTTGACCCTCTTGCTTATATATGCTGCTCAAAGGATTGTGGGTCAGATCAACCAAAAAAGCATCCTGGCTTGCATACTGCAATATCTGACCGGATGCAGTAGGACATCTTGGTATTGCAACATAAAACAGAAAAAGACAGTTGGTAATTTAACATCATCTCAACATAATCACCAGCAGTGCTCAGTAACAGCACATGTGTATTTAGTACTCAAATAGTCCTTCATCCTAATTTTAAACTGTGTCATTGTTTGTAGGTAGTCTAATTTACTGCATTTGACATACTATATATTGGGTCATCCTAAATAGCATACTAAATAGTATGGTAGTATGGGTATTGGAACGCAGCACATGTGTCATTTAAGGTTATCCAAAATAAAAGAATCCCTCTCAAACTGTTCAGAAGTGTTTGTTTTTTTCTCCAACCCCCCTAGTTAGTTTTGTCTGTAGTCTATGAACAAGGTACTCCCAAAGCAAAGAAGAGCAAGAAGAAGAAGTAGACATTTTTACACTGTGTTGTCATTGCACATTACACACAGGGCTGAAAAAACAAAGACCTGATATCATAAAGTAGCAGTTTATTTTTGTAGAAAATTAACTTTACAGATTCCATATGTACTTCTATTGAATGGTCATTTCATATACAAGTACAGAAACCATTTGCAACAAGTGAAGTTCTTCTTTAAAGAAGTTCAACCAGGGCACCTGGAGATTGAAATCACCTTAACATGACACATGTCACATCTGTTATTTTAATTATCACTATTCTGCACTGCAGAGCGTCTTGAGCGTATCCCATGGATTGCCCCTGAGTGTGTTGACAGCGGTGCACCCATTTTCAGTGCTTCTGACCAGTGGAGCTTTGGCATCACGCTGCTCGAAATCTGCAACAATGGCGACCTTCCAATGAGTGGCAGCACATTGTCTGAGGTAGGCCCTTTATTTCTCTTCCAACAGCCATAAGCTTTGCCTGCCCATTTTATCCTTCTGACTTCTAATAGTAACATGGTAACTTCCCCCTCCAAACAGAAAGAGCGCTTTTATCAGCAAAAGGGTCGTTTAGCTGAACCATCCTCCCAGGAACTGGCCAGCTTCATTAGCATGTGTTTGACCTACGAGCCTGTGGAGAGGCCTTCCTTCCGCACTGTGCTCAGAGAGCTCACAGAAATCATGATCAAAAGTGGGTCTTTACTTGCTCAGCTTTCTTATTGTTTTTCTTTCAACCTACTCGGGGCATTTGATAATGTGTTTTTTGGCACACAGATCCTGATATCTCCCCCAGTGAAACTCTCCCTGACACAGACCCTAGCGTGTTCCATAAACGCTACCTGAAAAAAATGCGGGATTTAGGAGAGGTGAGTGCTAATATCACATTGCCTGTAGTTTCTTCTTCCTGTATGTTAGAGAGTAATCCACTGCTCATTGTTCTGTCTCCAGGGTCACTTTGGAAAAGTCACTCTCTACTTGTATGACCCGGCCAACGATGGGACAGGAGAGCTTGTGGCAGTGAAGGCTTTGAAACAGGACAACGGTCATGTGCCTGAGGGTTGGATAAAGGAGATTGAGATCCTCAAGTCCCTTTATCACACCAACATTGTCAAGTACAAGGGCTGTTGCACTGAACTGGGTGAGTCCTCAGCTGTCAAAAACGCCTCAAAAACGGTTCTTGAAATATATAGCAACATACAGTGTCTGCATGTGCAAAGGAGTGCTTGCTCAGTACTCTCTTTTAGCTTGCAGTGCTCAGTAGATGATTCAGGGAATTGATTTTTGGTTCCTGCTGTTCCTCTGTAAATATTGAAAATCTATTCGAAGTGCAACACTGTTTCCCTTGTATGTCAATATTTTGAGCTTTCAACACACAGCGTGCTGAATGAGCATCACACAACAGGATATTCTTGCCTTTGAAAAATATTGGAAATAGGAGGTTAAGCATGGTTGCATTGTCCATTGACAGGAGGACAAGTGGTGCAGCTGATAATGGAGTACCTTCCTCTGGGGAGTCTGCAAAAGTACCTTCCCACACATAAACTGGGAATGTCCCGGTGCCTTATGTTTGCTCAGCAGATCTGTCAGGTGAGTAGGGTGACCAGACGTTCCCGGTTTCCGGGGACATTCCCCGGTTTCGGTGACCTGTCCCCGGCTGGAGCTGTCCCCGGTTTTCACTGTGACTGAAATTGGAATGAAAGAAAGAAAACATTGACCAAATGTATAGCCAGAGCAAGCGCTGCTCAGAGCTCAGACTGAGATGTTCTAGAATGTCCATATCTTATGATGCTAAAATGACCATGTTTATTTACATGGAGTCTGGTGGGTTTAGCGAATGCAATTTCTGGGACTTTTTATGTTTAAAAAAACAAAACAAATAAAGATCTTACTCTAACAGAAAGATCGACCTCCTTAGAAATCCTTTCCATAATGTTGTCAGACACTTGGAATATTAATCTGAACCTGTCAGTGGCAAAAAGAGCACTTTTTGAACGTAAATACAAGCTGGACAGTTGACGTCCTATTAACTTACAGCTTGTTTTGCCGCTGCCGACTGCAGCGATGTCGTTTAATACTGGACCAATGTCAAAGGAAATTATTTCCTCAATAGTTTTAATTGTATCAGATACTCAATGAGCTGTTGAAACAAGCCCAGCGTGAAGCAATAAAGCAAAAGCTGTCAGATAAATGTAGTGCAGTAAACATTACAACATTTCCCTCTGAGGTGTAGACCTTTAGGGGGGCTCAGCCCCTAATGAGAATGTGACACGGATATTGCGCATACAAAAGTGCTAATCTGCGCCATGAAATTACCAACTCCTTCACAACCGCACTCCTGCTCACCCTCTGACAGAGACTCAGTCAAAGGTGTGTGTCTGGTACAACCACCTCAACCAGAATCTAAGCTTTCCAATGATATTAGCGCCAGTTGCTGTGACAAATGGTTTGCGAGAAAATTAACATTGAACTTACATGAATTGTTATCATATTTGCATTCTGCATAAATCTCTGCACACCCATTACTCTCTGTTAAATATCTCACAAACTCTTCACTCAACACATGCATCGGTACAACAAGCAGTTCCCGGGTAATCCGGTTTTGAAATCGCAACAAAATTATAATTTATTCTTATGTAAACTATTTATGTCCAAACAGACATTTTTGTAAATTGCTTAGCCAGTGTATCCCACCATAATGGTTATTATATTGCCAGATTCCAGACAATCCCACTTACTTATATTTATCCCACTTACAAATATGAATTTATATTTCTACTGGTATGCTTCCTACTGACATTAATGCAAAAATATGAAGAAAAAACTATTCAACCTGTGTGTGTGCATGGTTAAAATTTTGAAGTGCAAAATAGTTCAGGCTACAGCACAAATATTGGCATCCATAGATGAGAATAATCAAGTCTAACCTCTGAATTTCTTTTCAAAGTGCAAAAGAATGATGCTTTTAAACGTTAAAATAGACAACATTTTCTTACAGGGGCGCATACCCATGGAACCCCCCCCCCCTCTCTCTCTCTCTCTAGAGGGGGCTTGTGCCCCAGTGCAGCTCTAGGTCCGTCCCTGTTTTAAGTTTTACAAAGATAAAAACATTACCTGTTTTGGAAGTATTTACGCTTCTGAGCTGAAAATGTCCCCGGGTTTTGTCTCAGAAATCTGGTCACCTTAGCCTAAAGTAGATAACTCATCACATTAAGGTTTAATGTCATTAATTCATTCTGTTTAGGGTGAGTAGTTAAGTTGAACCTGCATTATTATACACTGTTTTCTCTCAGTAACCAGGAAACAATCACTCAGCATGATGTTGATTGTCACATCATTTGCATCTTTGTCAGCCAGTCAGTACATTTCCAGCCAGCCCTGGCATTGTACATTTGTAATTTTATAAATTGTAATACACTTTGTGGTTTAAAGTTTTATTAAAAAAAGTGGACATTGTTAAAGAAGACTAGGAGTCTACAGCTACATTGGCTGCTCTGTGTGGCTCTACTGTAAATGCTAATGTCAGCATGCTAATATGCTGATGTTTTGAAGATACAATGTAAGCCATGTTCACCATCGTAGTGTAGCGTGTTAAATGAAAAGTCAGGGGATCACCAAAGTCGGCAGGATTCGTCATCTGGGGAACATGAATGTCTATACAAGATTTCATGGTAATCTGTCCAATAGTTGTTGAGATGTTTTAGTCTGGACAGGCCGACAGACAGACAAACACTGACATCCCTAGAGCCATATATGCAGGTAGCATGGCTAAAAACTACATACTAAAGGACACTTTAACAGACAACCATTTCCTTTTCAAAAACATTGTACTCTGCTGTATCTTTTGGTGTATCAATCTTTTATTTCTGTTCTCTTTTAAAGGGTATGGAGTACTTGCACTCTAAGCGATACATCCATCGAGACCTTGCTGCCCGTAATGTCTTAGTGGAAAATGAGAGTTTGGTGAAGATTGGAGACTTTGGCCTGACAAAGTACATCCCAGAAGGCGAGATCTACTACCGTGTCCGTGAGGATGGGGACAGTCCAGTGTTCTGGTGAGTTCATGAAGCACCTTTACAGTGTTATTCAATGCTTTGTTCCATCATTTTGGCCACTAAACTGTATTTTTCGTACTGTATAGGTATGCCATTGAGTGCTTGAAGGAGAGTAAATTTTCCTTTTCCTCTGATATTTGGTCCTTTGGCGTTACGTTGTACGAGATCCTGACCCGCTGTGACCATCGCCAAAGCCCTCCAGTAGTACGTCATCACTGGCCTTTTTTCACAAGCTTAAACCTGCATATATTTTCATGTGAGCCTAATCAAGTCAATTTTGAATCCCTGTGTTAAATGCGCAATGTACTCTTTTGTGTTTTTGTAGAAGTTCTTTGAAATGATGGACGGAGCCCAGGGACAGATGACTGTGATGGTACTCATTAAACAGTTGGAGAAACAGCAGCGATTGCCTCGTCCCAAAGACTGCCCGCATGAGGTAACATGCCCATTAAACACAACTGATATGTTATTGGCATTATTAGTAGCTCGATATTTTCACAATGCCTTTTTTACCAACAGCTGAAGATGTTAATGGAGCAGTGTTGGGCTGCAGACCCTGCACAACGGCCATCATTCAGATCCCTCATCGAAAAGTTTGAGGCTATTCGCCAAACATACGACTGGCAGTCTCATATAAACTTTTCCTCGGCTCAGATTTGCTGATCAGGACTCTGAAGATCTAATTGTCTACGTGTCATCACTTTGCCACCATGGCCACCATATATTACAGGGTAGCCAGTGATGTGTTTCTCGCTGGGAAATGCCTGCAGTCTCCATTTACATAGATTTCTTTATACTGTAGGTTTCATTTTCATAAAAGCACACTGCTATCCTCTCATGTCTGATGTTAACACAATGATAAACTCAATAAGTGTTTTTTTATTGTTGACTGATGAGTTGAACTTAAAGAGAAAGGGCGATGCATTGGGAAGAGTGTCAGGTTTTGTCTTTTTAAAAGTAATAGGTCTGCATATATCACAGTAAGTATTAAGAATGCCTGTAAGGTTGGGAGAATACTATCTTATCTATCTTTAATTTGTGTTTAATGTTTGTACATTTTTTTGAGTGTTAACTTTGTGTTTAATTTTGTATAAACCAAAAGAACAAATTCAAAATATAACACATTTTCACATGCCATTTTATTAAAAACAGAAACAGATTAATGCATGTGTCCTAAAGTGTATACAAATGTTTTACAGAATGTGCCATTTAGATCTGTTACCAGATTTTCTAAAGTATAGCTAAGTATATTTTACATAAGAACTCACTGATTTCAAGCTAAGGGATGTACTATAACAAACTTCTACACTAATAAATTTCAGACAGGTCACAGACCCAGGGAATAGTCTATCCTAATACCCTGTGTTGTCTTGGCCATTAAGATGCCTGTTCATGTACTAATAGGTAGGAAAGGAAATATGTTCAACTTGTGAAAAATGAAAACAGCATTACCCCTTTCTGCACAACACCAGTCCAGCTGTTGCAATATAGCACTTATGATCTTGCTGCTCAGCAAGAAAAAAATCAACAAGAATACTGCTGCTTTTACTAATTTATACTAACGTTAACCACATACGATTGTGTGGTTAGGAGATAGGCCGTATTACTCAGATTCCTCACAGACCAGTAAAGAGTCATCTGACACCTCCTATCCTGGCACGCAGGAAATATTCATAGTCAACAGGTGTTTTAATCAGTGTTCTGCATTCACCTTTAGACCAAGTCTCCTATAACCATAGAACCTGATACATGGACAGAGCCTCAACACTAATGCAGGCATTTGTTCCACATATTCCACTGTACAAAGCTGTCTGGGCAGCCACAGTCTTGGACAATGCAAATTAACAACTACAATAGAAGGGCATCTGTTTAGCCAGGGGCTTTCCAGCCACTGTAAACACGACAGACCTGTTGCAAGTGCCTCACCATGTGTTTGAAGGAAAGTGCCTAAAGGGCCAAAGGGTAGTATGGGGAATGCAACAATGGATATCACGTCCGGTATACAAGAATAGTCTAGAGTATTGCAACCATCAGCTGAGACTCTGTGTGCATACTATGGTGCATTGTGGGAACACAAGACTGCTTGTCTCCTTACCAGCCAACCAACACACTAAACCAGTGGGCATTAAGAAGTACAAAAAAAAAATTAAGAAGATTATGCAGGAAAAACATAAAAATATACTATATGTATACTACATAGATAAACTAATATCTTAAATGTATAATTGAAAACAAACAGTAACTGCATTAACACAAGTAAGAAACTGATGCGCAGTATATGGCTGGATGCATGTATTAAAGTAATTTTTTTTATATAATGCCCTGACACACTAAGATGTTGCCATAGTCCTATATCAGAATCAGAAATATTTAATTGATTACTTCATTTACTTTATTCGATATATAGGCTATTATGTTCTTTAACATGTCGTTTTCCCTGTGTTGACCCTATTAATTTATTAGTCATGATTCTCGTGATGTTATCCAAGATTGTTAAACAATGATTTAAAAATCTTTATAGAGCAAACATTTATCTCTGATCCTGCCAAGAAATACAAGACTGGTATTACTGTAGCATAGACTTTGGAGACATTAAAACTGATTATAAATGTGTGTCTTTACTGGGCAGAAATCGGTGTAATTCCAAATTAAGGGGAATCCCTGTCTAGCAATCCAGCAATCTATGGGATTACTTGATACTTGAGAAGTTTTGCTTGGAATTAAAGGCACAAAAATAATCCCATAGCAATCATCTAGTTTTGAACCGAAAACAAGGAGCAAATGTGGCCCCGCCCCCGCTTACGTCGTAGTCATGGAGAATGCGTCCCCTATCGTCCAATGAGAAGCGGCGCTGGGACCATGTGTGTATTGTTTAAACTGCTCAAATCGGGGACCTCGGGGTGAGTTTTCAGACCGATAAAACTTCCACCAAACTGAGCGATGGCGGCCGTCGTGTCTGTTAGCACAGCTGCCAGGGATGAAAGCACAGACACAGGGCTCAGTTTCGCCCCTCGTCCACATCAGGAAAATGACGACCTCGCCGCGGAAAACTGGATGTCCGGAGAACCGGGTCGGTATCCCGAACACGAACGCGGCGAAGAGGACTCAACGTCGGAACGCGAGTGTCAACGGAGGGGCGACGAGGACTTGACATCACTGAGCCCCGAAGAGATTGAGAGCCGTTTAGAGCGAACTCGCCGGGAGTTTTACAACCGTAGGAAAATCATCATAAAAAATCTACCCTCCGACGTTAGCAATCAGGTATGAATACAAAGTACTAACAAATTGGAGGTTCAAACTATTGGATGATTGATTAATTGACGGGGTCGTTTGGCTAACGTTAGCTTAGCTCCAATATGCTTTGCCATGCTACCTATGTTAGCCTGCTAGCCATTTAACTCGTTAGCTGTCTTTTAAGTTTGATTGATGCGATATTTTGCTTTATTGAATCTGCAACTGGTTTATTTAAAAGGGAACACAGAGTTAATTGGCAGCCACCGAATACCATTAGTATTGTTTTAATTCGTTTGGCGTTGTTGGGACAACTGCCAGGTGGTCAGATAACTGTCAATAATTGTCATCTGTGGCCTGTATGACCTGCCGTACATTCCGGCCTCGCAAGGATTTGAAAACTTTTGATATTCCAGATTTTTTTTTTTTTTCTTCACTATTCAAGCTTTCAACTTCAAGCCAAATTGTCGGTGATTATACTGCCCTTTATGGGAGTTACAGGTGCGCTGGGTCTTTTTCATCAGCCCATCTGTTGTTAAAGCAGGCGTTTGGTTGCATCGACCAGCCAGTGATTTACTCATGATGCCACATATTTTTTTTTTTTTTTTTGAACGTGCCTGACTCGTGGGGAGCGGTGGGCCTGCAGGCGGTACCATTGTTCACAGAGGGTGGGGGGAGTTCGAGATGTGAGTTGCAATATAACAAAAGGTGGAAGGTGTGGAGACAAAACGTTTCAGAAAATGCTAGACAGCATCGCCATTCGTTTGTGACTGGTCAAAAGCAGCGCAAAACAGTTTCTCCTAACAATGAGTCAGGTTATTAACCTATCACCTCTTCACAGGTGCAACTTGTTACTAGTTTACCAGAGGACATGAATGAGTTATGTGATGACCAAAATCTACACTTAAGCAATCTACTATATGATGGCCAATGTTACAACGTTGAAAGTCAAACATGTTATGTGTGAGAACCTGGTAAAATTGTTGTAGTCATGTAAATGTCTGGATGTAATGATTGTCTTTTCTTATTTACAGGAGGTTCATGAGCTGTTGGGCAACTATGACTTGAAGTACTGCTTTGTTGACAAATACAAGGGCACAGGTTGGTCTATCTGCTTGTCAATGTTAGGCGTTGCATGTTCAGTTTACAGGAGTAAATGATCGATCAGATAATCTAAAAAATGAATGATAAAAGAACAGCAGACAAACTTTGTAATTGTCGCATAAACAAGGGTTGTCTGCATTTAGAGCTGTTCACTGTTTGCTACTATCTTTATAAGGACACATTTCTTAACTTTAAGGAAAATATTGACTAAAAGGAACAAAAAGCTTCTTTCACTAAAGCCCCGTTTACACGAAGGGAAGACGCAGATATTTTCCTGTGGTTTGGCCTCTCATTTACACGAAAACCCAGTTTTTATCACAGAAAACGATCAGGCCAAAGTGGAGATTTTGGAAAACCACGTTTGCATGTAAACTGAGACAAACGGAGGTTTAGGCAGCCGAGAGAGAGAAAGAGGTAGTGATTGGTTGCTATTGTTGCTATTGTTGGGATTCTGATTGGCTAACGTGGGCTTGAGCTTCTCATTACACTGCCACCTACAGGTCTGGCATGCTCTTAACTGCATTGACGGCATATATACACGGGTACATATAAACGAACACTTTTCTGAAAACGGAGAGGTTGAAATGTCCGTTTATGAAAATAGCCGGCCACGTGTAAACGTAGCATAAATAACACTACTGATTGTACCCCAGTTGTGCTGGTATGTATTTGAGGTGTGACTGTAGTCTGTATAGTACACAACAGTGAGCTAACTCTTGGCAGCACTAGCAGAGATGGCAAGCTACAAGTTAGTTTGCTAGCAAGAAAGGTCATCTGGCTAGCTAACATTTTTCCAGTGAGTCTTTTCCCCCTGTAGCAAGTTCTGTAGCAGCTATTTTGGAAATGAATCTACTGTGGACAAAATTGGAAATTGAAGCAATAATGCCAACATGTTTCAAAATAGATGGCAACCATGCATGCAAAGCTTCATTTACATAGCACATGTAATTCATATACTTGTGCTGTTCTTATGACGATCATGCATATTGTTGTGAGTTACCGATCTATTTTGTTGACAAACTGTAGAACTTGCTTGTCACAATGTCCCAACACAGTCATTCATTGCATGCAATTAAAACACAAAAATAATCAGTGTTAAATTATCCTTAGGGGGGGTGAATCAACCTTGTATGCCCTAAAATGTTACCTGCGTCTCAAATCAGGGGAATTGCTTTTTTATTTTTTAAGATTCTAAGTGCATGAAAGATCAGCTTACAATTAGAAGTATCAAAGTCGATTTGTCAGCAAGAACGGACTAAAACAAAACAAACAGCAGCTTAGTGGCTGATAATAACGGCCAGAAAATAGCATCAGCCATATGGTAAATTCAGGGTATGTCTGGCATCTACCAAACTGTGGCAGATGAGTAACATTAAGAATTGTATTTGTACATAATCTATTTGGCTGGTACAAAGATTCTATATAGATATATAGTGTGTTGCAGTTATAAATAACTGCAATCTTTTATGCTCCCCTTCTGCTACTTGTTCAAAATATGGGTAACAGGAGGTTTGGTTGACATGGAGCTGCAAACTGTGGGGCTCTACAAGAGTCTGCCACATTGGTAGACATTCTAAAAGTGCCAATAAGATTAAAAGTAATGCAGGTCTGGATGTGACTTTTTAGCTATCAACATGATGCTCAGTCAGATAACATGCCTTTGGTTCTTGTCAGCCACGATGACACCTATTGTAGTCTCAATAGGGGAAATGTTGCAGTGACGTGAAAGCTAGGTGTGTAGTGATATTGTGCCACCAGTTGCCTTTTTATCAGACCTGCTAAAAGAGAAATGGTGTCCCCAACCAGGTTTGCCCCTGCTCTGTATAACAAAAAATCTTTCTCTTAATGCTAACTGAGCAAATGTCACTCCCTCACTTCACACCAAATTGTGTTTATTGTCTCCCGTCCTCTCTCTGTCCCCCATCACCCTCAGCATTTGTGACACTGCTGAATGGGGAACAGGCGCAGTGTGCCATCAAAGACTTCCACCAGCATGTGCTACGGGACAGGGAGATCTCTGTGCAGCTGCAGCCAACAGACTCTCTGCTGTGCATCGCCAACTTGCCCCGCGCTTTTACCCAGCAGCAGTTTGAGGAGTTGGTGCGACCCTTTGGTAACTTGGAGCGCTGCTTTCTGGTGTACAGCGCCGTGACGGGGCATTCCAAGGGCTATGGCTTTGTGGAGTACATGAAGAAGGACTCGGCTGCCAGGGCCAAGTCCGAGCTATTAGGCAAGCAGCTGGGCTCCCGCATGCTATATGTCCACTGGACTGAAGTGGGCTCCCTCACGTATCCACTGCTGCACTCTAAATGCCTGTGCGTGGACCGCCTGCCCCCAAACCTGCTGACAGCCCAAGACCTCCGCAACGCCCTGACTGACACCCATGCGCCAGTCTTCTGCCAGGTCAAATTCACCACACACCCAAACCCACTGCTACTTGTGCTGCACACTGCTACAAATCAGTGATTTCAGAAGTATAAATTATCCAGATTGTATTTTACGCCAAGAATAATTAATGTAATGCCAGCTTAGAGCTGCAACGTTTAGTCCATTAATTGACTAGTCGATGTGTGTACTTTTTTTTTTTTTTTTTTTTTTTTTAATAACCTTTACCCCAGTTTTCCGGTGGCCACTCAAAGTTTCTATAGCAATGGACATTGCTGGTTTCTATGGCGATGACCACCTGACTCCCCCAGGTGGTGTCATTCAACAGGCTTTTCTGGAACGAGAGAGGGGGTGTCCTTTTTAGAACGGCGCGCATAGTTGTACTTTTCTGCTGGTTCCAGGGTTTTTTAGGATTGTAGCAAGTGTAGTGATGATTAAGGATCATGGGATCAGTTTAGTTTTCCAGTACTGTGTTTTTTTTTTTTTTTTTTTTTTTTAAATAAGATTGCAACTGGTCTGGTGGTATTAATTCACGAGGCCACATCAAACTTTTCTCACAGGAACTAAAATGGTGGATGGTTTAAAGACTCATCCACTGCAAATGAGTCGCAATTAAGAATTTTATGTTCTAATATCTTAATCATCATTTATGGTCATTTTTCTTGCTGCATCTAACAAATTAAGTTTGTTTTTTTGACTTGGAGGAACACTAAATCAGCTAAGGCTTAAATGAGAGGCTGTTATGGGAGTCACACAATTATCAATTAACACACCCAGAATTTTTTAATTTTTTTATTGTTTGAGCAGTGATTCTGGTAAATTTCATTTGCAGGACATTTTCAAAATAAATGTGCTTTTAGATAGATGTTACACTTGTATCTGCTGAACGTGCAGTATGTACGTTTAAAAAAAGCCAGTCAGCTCATACCTTGTTAGTGTATTTATTAGCAGCAGAACTTGGGCCAATTGTGTGTCTGTCTGTGAAATTAGAACGACTGTTCCTGCCCCCTCTCTACAGTTGGCTCAGGGACAAGATGGAAGTTTCCGGCGGTTTGCGATGTTGGAGTTTGCCTCAGCTGAGATGTCCGAGGAGGCACAGCGACTCACTGATGGCAGGCTGCTGGGCGGGACAAACATCAGGGTGTCCTTCTGTGCCCCTGGCCCTCCTGGAAGAAGCATGTTGGCTGCTCTGATTGCTGCCCAAACCATGGTATTTAAGTCAGATTGATGCACTGTATTTACATGTCGATGATTTTGGCTTTGCTTTTGTGCTGACTGCCTGACTTGTGGCCCCTCCCTTCAAGGCTGTGAATAGGGGTAAAGGTCTCCTCCCTGATCCCACAGCCATGCAGATACTTACAGGCCTCAATAACCCCGCCACCCTGAAGATGCTGCTCAACCCACTGTCACAGGGACCCAAGCAAGGTGGGCAGTTCTCGCTAGCTCTTAATCAATGCCTTAATTCTTAGTTTTGTTTTGGTGCTGTGGATCCTGATGTCCTCTTTGTGTGCAGGCCTCCTCGGGGCAGCCCCTACAATGCCCCTGCTGGCCAACCCCGCCCTCTCCGCCGCTCTGCTCCAGCTGCTCCTTCAGAACCAGGCCAAGGCGCAGCAGGTACTGCTACCATTCTGCCATTTCTCTGACATGTGCCTCCTTGCTGCTCAGCCTGTTTTTGATTCATCCTCTCCTACTCATACACCCTTTTTTTCCCCCCACTCTCTGCTCTTTCCCTCTTTACTATTAGCAAGCCTTTCTGGGAAATCATCTTCTCTGGGCTCAGGTGCTGCACAATAAAGAAAACCCTCTAGTGCCTTGTGTGAGTGATAATGGTGTTTGTGTTTGGCTATCTGTGTGTGTGTGTGTGTGTGTGTGTGTGTGTGTGTGTGTGTGAGGTGGTGGTGAAGCTAGATGGATTCTGGTCTTTATTTTATTTTTTATTTTTTTTGGTGAAACTTGCTAGGAAAACAGTGGTTTGTTTTTTCTGTGTGGGGTGTACTTTTGAGTGGTGCTGAGTGATGTGGTAGGTGTGCTCCATTGTGTACTAAAAGTGTAAATACCCACTCTGCAAGGACATAATTTCATGTGTGGTGAGTAAGCCTCGGTGCAGATTAAGTTTGCTTGTGTAGTGCAGCAGTTTTTCACCGCCCAAGTGTTGCAACCAGGCTGTGTGACCCTCTAGTGACACTGAACTCTGCTCTCATTTGGCCAGCAGGCAGGACTCATCGGGGAGAATCCTCTGGCTTCTTTGCCCGTCCAGCAGGGAGTCCATCTGCTCGGAGACCTGCCCCAAGGTTTGGCATCCGCCGACCCCAGCCGTAGCTCCTTGAACCACAAACTGCATATTTTTTTATTTATTTTTTTCTTTACTTATGATGCTAAACATCTGTATTCTTTGCCTGTTAATCATGGTTGTTCTGCGTTACCTTGGCCATGATATTGTTGATATTGTCCCAATGCAACTTAAGTCTTAATGTTATGTAGTAGAATCCTATAGCTCTAAAATATTCAATGTATGTTTACATTCATTGAAGATTACAGTCATTGTAATTTACAACCATTCCTCTTATTTAATTCCTCTAGGTGGTGGTGTCCCAGGCCTTGGTCTACAGATGGATCCTCTGGCCCCCCTAAAGCCAATGGCACTTGGCAGAGCCCTAGCAAGAGAGCAGGAGTCCCCCACAGCAGCGTGTACCTTCCCCCAGACTTCCTCTCCCACGCTGCAGGGCATCTCCATGTCCCTGATGGGGGCAGATGGCCTTACAGCTCAAGGGGTGAGGTCCTGAGTAATTTCAATAATGTTTTCTGCCTCTTGTATTCCTGTCCAGCTTTCTATCAAAGTGTAAATGGTAAAAAATTACCTCCTACCATCTGTCAGTTATCCATACTAGGAGATCCTCCCAAAGATGTGAACCATACCCAGAGTGTCTTCCTTGGTGTCAACAATGTTTTCCCCTCAGGTGAGGTGCTTTTTAAAAAAAAAAAAAAAAAAAAAAAAAAATGTTTTGGTGCACGGTGGGGTTTTGATTTTCCTGCTTTGCATTTAGTTTGCTGCATCAACTTCGGTAAATACCCACAGGATCTTAAAAGTATTAATGCATTGAATTTAATATTCTCAATAAGGACTTATTAAAAACGGATAAAATTAATTTTGTTTTTTTCTTCATGGTACTTTCATTAAAGGACAAAAACAAATTGTATTAAATACCATAACGTCATAACTATATACAATGTTTTGTGTGTTGCGTTACAATTCACTCTGTTGGGTGGTGTGGTGTTAGCTTTCTTAAACCGCAATGCGTAAAAACCGCCACTTTGGTTACTTCTAGCAATACTGAAGAAATTGCATCATCTAGTGCAGCCTGTGAACCTGCGAGGGTAAATTGTTTTTCTAGGGGCTTACAATCCACACTGACTTTCCATTATATCATTCTTACTTTTGCCAGTATGGCTGTGATTTGGCATTGCTGTTCATTCTAAGTGGTATTAAAAAGGTCTTAAATTTAACTTTGAGAACCCTGATGCTAAAATATATTCCAGCATGTAATATCTGTCAATCCTCCCCTACTCCAGGAGGAAGCTGCAGACCTCACCCGTATAGGAAGAGGCCTACACTAAGTAATGTGTCCAACCAGCACACACACCAGAGCATTCAGCCAAATTACAACCTGCGCTACCAGGACTCCTACAGCCCAGAATATCCTCCTCTACACCAGGTAACCACCAGGTTTCCACTGCTTTGTTAATGAAAATACCTATTTTTTATTTTTTTTTAGAAAGTTTGACACAAATGGATGTAGCTTTCCTAGATGTCATGGTGACCTGATGACATTTACAGTATAGCAGCTGATTGCTGCTCTTTTAGTAGCATATATGATGTGATCTGGTCCGATGCCCATCTGGTGTTTCTCCTCAGGATCCTCTGGCCCACTTGTATGAACAGCAGGAGAACCTTGATACTGGAGCTTTGGCAGGATTTGGTCAGCAGCAGGTAGTGTACAGTCAACCGTTTCAAGACTGTGTGAGCATTGTGTCAGTGTTGGATTACTATACTAACAGTTTGTTTCTGCAGCTCTCTCGTCACCCCAACTACAGTGAGCATTTTTCACACTACGGTTATCCTCCCAGCGAACCAATGTCCTCATACTTCAGCTCAGGGCCTGATGCTCCGAGTAATGGTAGCCCCCCTACCACCCTTCTCAACAGGGTAAGCCTCACTCTTGAGAATTCTTTTTTTAATTTTTTAATTTTTTTTAAGTAAGCTTTGGTTTGGTTTCAAACTGTTAGATTAGGTTCCAAGAATAATCTCATGTGCAGTAATTAATCTTAGGCTGTGTGTGCATGAGCCTCAGAAGTCCAGGTCACTGAAAGTTGGTTGTTTATCCTCAGGCTGTGGGAATGCCTCCTGTGAGCCACACCACCAACTACCCCCCAGGCCTGGGGAATGCTGTAAAGGTAATTTAGACCCTTTTTTTGTCTTTGCCTCCTTTTTTATTAAATTACTATTTAAGCAATATTACATGAGCGGGTTTGATTTAACATTCATATTGTGGGGCAATTTGCTCTCAAAATAAAGAAAAGGCAACCGCCAATTTTCTAGTCTCTCCCTGTTAAACGTCCACTAAAGCTAACATTAGTTTTGTAACCGTAGAGATCGTGGAATTTTCCAAATGTAATAACTACCACACATATAAACCCCAAACTGCTTTGTTAACTTAAAGGAACACGCCGACTTATTGGGAATTTAGCTTATTCACCGTAACCCCCAGAGTTAGACAAGTCCATACATACCCTTCTCATCTCCATGCGTGCTGTGATGCTGTCTGACGGCTCCAGCGGCATCAGGCCAGCACAGAACATCAGGTGACTGGTTCCAGTAATCATCCTGCTCCGAATAAGTGACAAAATAACGCCAACATGTTCCTATTTACATGTAGTGATTTATAGAGTCACAGCGTGTACAAAAAACAACGTAACATGAGACACAGCCGTCTTCTAACCGGGAACTATATTCCCCGGATGAAGAATATAGTACTTTGGCGCAGTGATATGCTCGCAGCAAGCCTGTCTGAGAATATAGTTCCCGGTTTGTTTACTGTTAGATGGCTGTGTCTCATGTTACGTTTTTTTTTGTACACGCTGTGACTATACAAATCACAACATGTAAATAGGCACATGTTGGCGTTATTTTGTCACAATTGGGAGCAGTAGGCTAGTTGGAACCAGTTACCTGCAGGATCTGTGCTGGGCTAAGCTAATGCTGGAACCGTCAGACAGCGTTACAGCACGCACGGAGATGAGAAGGGTATGTATCGACTTGTCTTACTCTGGGGGTTACAGTGAATAAGCTAAATTCCCAATAAGTCGGCGTGTTCCTTTTTAATCTGGTTATAACTAATATCTACTGGGGAAAATGTATATATTTTTTTCCATGGATAGATTTAGCTACTATGCGTCCGAACTTTATTATCCATTACAGTGGCATCCAAACAGTTCCAGTAACTATGAACTCCAGCGTGTTGTAAAAATGTTGTTTTCATGCTATGATTCTCTTCTCCTCCTCTTCCAACCATTCGTCAAAACTAAGTCCGTCATATTAATCAAAATTAACAAAATGATCCGTTGTATCAATATTGTAGGCTAACATTACATTTTTATTTTATTTTTTTTTTTTAATTCAGCCCTGGAAGTTACAATGTTGCCATGGAAATGGCAAAGTAATATTTGATGTGATGTGCCAGATGTGCTCAAATGGCTCTGGGTGAGCTGTCATACTGATTTGAGCCCGTTTTTTAAATGTCTAGTTGACCAGATTGTCCAGTCGAATCTACTTGTTGTATAATTTTACTAGACCAGGGGTCTTCAACGTTTTAGCCAAGGACCCCTTAACTGAGTGCGATAGAGCAGGGATCCCTACTACATATATTGTAAAAAATTAAGTTGCATTGGGGGGGCTGGACCACCTGTTGAAGATCTGATATAAGACCAAGCTGCTGTGTGTTTTTTTTTTTTTTTTTTTTTAACTTTTGTTTTTTTTTTGTTTGTTTTTATCCAATTGTAGACTCCCATTGGTAGCCACAAGCGTGTGTTCTCCCGGTTGATCCCATCTCCAGAGCCGAGCCCTGAGGGCAGCTACGTGGGCCAGCACTCCCAGGGCCTTGGTGGCCATTATGCAGACTCCTACCTTAAGCGAAAGCGTATATTCTAACTACAGCTGAATGGCTTCTTGCTGTAGGAGTAGCCATTTAACAGCCAGAACACAATGGCATCTCCTCTGGGTCTCTTCCAATGAACTTTTATGGCGTGGTGGTCCTTGGATTTGTCTCCTGTGTACTCCTGTGAGTGACCCCTGGAGGGCGCCGGGGAGTGCAGCCTGTTGCTATCTGGACAGTTGTGTCACTCCATGGGAATTCTTGGTGGTATTTTTTTTTTTTGTGTGTATATATGATTTTAGTGTGTTGGTAATTTAAGTTTTTACTTTTTCCTCCCTTTTTAATTTTGACTTTTTATTTTCTGTTGAAAAACTTGTACAGTGAGAAAAAAATGGTTAATTAGCAAATGGAAGTACTTTCTTTTAAACTTTTTTTTTTTTTTTTTTTTTTTTTTAAATTCCTGTGTTGTGTGGTGTATCAGCAGAGCTGCAGATAGTTTGGCCAGTTTTCAATGGCAGCAATAGGCTGCTTTTTATGTTTGACATCCCGCTAAAGTGATGCTGTCCACAATTTCAGGCAAAGGGACTTGCATAGTATTAAGACGAGCTTTACTTGAAAGGCTCTACTTTTTAAATAGCCTTCCTAAATTCCATGTAAAAAGTTCAGTAGTTTTGTGTAATGAGATGGGTGTTTTTGTTTCCACAGGGTTGTATATTTTGCTGTATGACTATTTCCACATCCAGGCCTCTCCTCACTGGTTTACGTGCAGCTTTCCATCCACCAATGACTGCTGTATGTACCTGCCTGTGTATTTTGACGGTGAAGCTTTTTACCATTCTGGCATATTTTCTCGAGCCTTTAACTTTTCCACGTTGTTTGTCTGATTCACACCCTCCAACTTGTTTACGGAGTCTGTTCTCTACACTGGTTGAGTGACGCACTTGGGAGGTCACGATCCAAATCTGTTCTCACCTCCTAATAAGATGCCATTTTCAAGTCTACTCTCACATGTCCAGGAGTTGAATATGTTCTGTGTTTGAGTTATGTTTTGCTAAGTTTAAAATGTCTTAAGTCCAAACACCACACCTCGATGGTTGAGTTGGGTGGGTGGATGGGGCGATGGACATGAGATGTGTGCCATCTCTCTAGTCTGGGGAGGTACTAATGGAAGCTAGTGGCAGGTGATTGGTCAGTGACATGACTGTCCTTGTTTTTCTTTTTCTTTTTTAATTATCTGGTTGACAGTTTGATTGTGAAAACCCATTACCTCTGACTTCTGCTAGGAAATGCAGCTACACTTGAGCCTTAACAGTGTTTTTCTGTGACATCATCCTGCCCTGTGTTGGCTTCCATCTAAATTTATCATTTCTGTGTTATTTGCTGTGTAAATAGTTAAGCTTGATAATTTTCCTGAGTCCAATTTTTTTTGTTTGCTTTAATCAAACCTGCCTCTGGTCTGGTGTTTTGAATGAATTTGCTGCTCCTTGTGTTTTTGTTGTTTGCCTGTATGCTTGACAGCTGGTGTGACCAAGAGTGGCGCCACAGCGGTCCGCTCATGTTGTGTATGGACCAAGAGATGCAGCCGTACTGTATGATGATCATTCATTTTGATCGATTTGATTCTAACTGCCATCTTCTCCTCTGTACCGCCATGGTTGTCTCTGTGTGATGTGAGCAAGTAAATGTTATTTAACACATGTTGTTGTTAAGTCGTCCTTTTAAAAAAAACTCTAGCTTTAGACTTTAGCGCTGATATCTATATTTGACATTTTGGGGGGTTAACCTAGAAATATTTCTGTATTTTACCCAAATCTTTTTTTTTTTTTTTTTTTTTTTTTCTTGAGTTAAGTGGGTAACCGATTGCAAAAAAAAAAAAAAAAAAAAAAAACTTATTGTCTGTGCTAAATTCAGAGAACCTTTTTAAAACTTAATGTAAAATTACAATCAATGGTAAAAAGCAAAATCAGCATGTGGTTGAGAGCAGGATGATTTAAATTGCCTGGTTTCGTGTAATCTTTTAATCATGTCCTCTTTCAGTAGGGAAAAATGTAACCTCTGCTGCTGGCATTAAAGTAACAAAAGCATTTGAGTTGTAATGCAAAAAAAAAGTTATAGGCAAACTAATGAGGTCCGCAGTAGTGATCATAATTTTAGCCTGATTATGTAAGTGATGACAGCACGCACAGCCAGCTGATGTTTTGCTTTATTGGCTCGGCAACCAACCATAAAACTAATGCTTCTGAGCACTTGCAGAAGGATCTTGAGGAATGGGTGCAGCAGAAAGAAAGCATGAAGTAAATGAGGGAGGATGCATCGAAAAATCTAATAAAAATCCTGCTTGTACACTTCGGCAAGTCTTTTTCTTTCATTGCCTAATATGGAGAAAAAAAATAAATGGTTGCTAATAACTTCTAAAATCAGTTGTAATAGTGTTTCATGATGTATGTATATAATGCCTAATAACAATGGTCTGACTTTTTCTGTATACTTGGGTTAAACAATGTTACCGTTCAGGCACCATGGGTGGCTCTGGTAAGCTATGTGAGAGTGGTATTGTTGTGCATGTGACCTGGATGAATGTTAAACAAGTTATTGCAGAGTGGATGGATTGTGCTGCTTGAATGAATAATTTAATAACTATCTCAGTCAGCAGCTATAAAGACCGGCTACTCAAGAAATAAAAACAACTCAAGGAGTGTGTCAAACTGAGAAGTGAGGGAAATGTTTCACTCGGATAAGACTATATAGAGACTGACATTCAGATTTAATTAAAAATACAAACTAAAGAATAAACTGAAATGTCAGCTATGCTCTTATTTTCTGTTGGGCAGACCCTGAAGGTAATGGCAGGTCAAACTGAGCTTAAAGTCATCTGGCCAGGTGATTGACTGTGTGGCAATACTAAGCCCTTTTCATTACTGTGCCGCACCATTCATACTAAGGTGCTAGGGGCGGGCAAGAGGTGGTGAAGAGAGCTCCTCTTCCTCTCAGGGGCCATCAGGATGAAAGGTTTTGATTAGCTGTTTATTCATGTGGACCTGCTGAGCCTTAAGCTGATGGTGCTTTCCCCTGATGGGCAATAAACTGCAGTAGCCTACATTTGTCATAAAACTCGTATGTTTGGTCTGTCATAGAATGTCCCTTATAAGAAATAAGTCAAACAGAGAAATTCTCCTGTTTGATCGTCAATCTGTAAAGGACAATGGAAATGAGAACATTGAGAAGAAATGATGGGGTTTCTTTTTAAATCTACTGGCATTATATTAATGTGTTTTTCCCACCCGCTGGATTTATTTCTGTGATATTTGTCTGTAATGCTTCAGGCACCCTCAAATTATGTTCTCATACCTGCAACCAGTCTACCTATAGTTCTCAGAGGAATCCACCGAGGCTCGGTGGACGCTGTGTCAGACACATTTAGATTTCTGCCTTTCATATTTCCACCCACACAGTCGCCCTGCTCAGTTGTTGGTGCATGCTGCTGAAGCCTGCGATTTTCCCAAATACAGAGAGGAAAGAGGAAGAGCTCTGAAGGCAGATCACTGCACCATCATTTATCACCAATTATAAACACACAAATGAAGGGAACGGAATTTCTTGTGCCTATATGTGTGCTTAAAATGTACCTGCTCCCGATCACTATATTGTCCATTTTGGTTGAATAGGAATGTATTTAAATATACAGATTCACTGTACGGATCTATGTGCACAACACTAAATTTACATGTGCCATGATTTATTACAGCTTTGTTTCAGTATACGAGCAACAAAGAGTAACCAAATAGGGTATGTCACAAGAGCTGTTTATAGCAGGATTAGTCATAGAAAACAGCCCACTCCCCCCGTGACAAACAGTCTATAAAACAGTAGCACATAGAACATCTTGATAGTCCAGGAGAAAGATACAAGTCTGCCTTTTGCTTAATTCAGGAGAGGGTGAAACCACTCAGTTAGAACGCTGCTCCTGTTTATACACCCAAACAAGATTATATTATTATAGGGATTTAAAATCTAAACCACAACACGCACCCTTATCCCCCCCTGAACTAAGCTTTAGTATTGTTACACTCTTCATTTTCATCATTTCCAGTCGATCCTCTGTGTAATTGTAGGCTATATCACCTTAGCGTGACAAAATAAGATAATTTCTGGTTATGGGGAAATAAAAGCAATGTTTCTGAGCACAGTGTTATTGCTTCTATGCGGTAAAACAATACAACTGGTTTCTAAAATGAAAAACTAAATGTGTGTCTGTTTCTTGGAAGTGTTATACAGTCTTTATTGTCTAAAGATGCTTACATTCAATTTTGAATATTAAACATCCCCAGCATGCAAATGTAATCCAGACATGGACTGTAGCAGTGAGATGAACAAAGCAAAGCACCAGCAAAGTAATATACAGAGTGTTGAAATCTTTCCACCAAACACCCAAAAAACTCTACAAGAAGCATCACTTTTATGAGTGCAGCTCTCATCCCTCTTATTTCCTTTGCTGCCACTTGATTCTCATCTCAAGTTGCCATTATACCTTCACAACATCATTAGAAGTTTGTAGAAGCTTTCAAATCCAGTTATCATGTCATTTGTGGTCTCACTGGTCCTCAGATTGTCCACAAAGTGAAACCTTGCCTTCCCGTTGCAACATTTCCCATCTAACTCCTCCTTTGCCTTCTACTGAACTCAGCAAGATCTGATTGGTTTGGAGGAAAACAAGTAGATACGTTAGTGAAAAAGAGGTGAAAGGGGTGGCTCACTCTTGATGCTGATGTGCACATCCCAGAATCACTCCTGAACGATCGTGTTGTTCAACGTGTGGAGGATTTATGCAGCTTTAAATCAGCATGAGTGTGCGAGTGTTTGTTTACACACACATGCACACGGCGTGGACAGGAGGACAGTCCGCCCCCACCACTGCACCTCCACAGAAAAAGAAAAAGACAACCTGAAGTTATTTCAGGAATCCTTTTTAACACTTTAATATAAATGACTTAATAGCTTGCTGAAACACTGTTTTATTTTACTGCAACCACATCTAAACATGCCTATATTTTACCCTCTCTTACTCACACAAACCCACCTACAGTAAGTGCTTTCCATTTACTTTCTCTTGTCCTACATACGTGTAAACACACACATGCACACACACACACACACACACACACACACATATGGCCATTAGCTGCCAGACTATTGCTCACTGTCAGGAAAGAGGTGTGAATTAATATTTCATGGCCCTCCACTGGCAGAAAGGGGATCCATTTCCCAGCATTCCCTGATGCCCAATGTGTAGACTCAGTGTGGGCCAGAGGCCAGACAGGCTGCTGATGGTCTTTCTGCTGCACATGCAGGGGTCACTGCCTTCTGTGATTGGCTGTAAGCTTTTCACAAGTTCACTTGAAGCTAAATTTCTACACACCCCTACCCACCAATATTCAAATCAAAATTGCAAGAATGCATTTCACACAGTTTACACTTTTTGCCGTGGCCTGCACAACCCTCTCATCCACATACAGTGTGTTAGTAAGACTGCTTGGCATTTCAATTATTCCTCACAATATGAATGTATAACGTGGAGAGCCATTTGGCGAGGTTGAACACATATATCAGATGCTAGCTAAATGAAGTGTGCAGCTGACTCAAGCAAGAGGAAAGATTTTTTTTTTCCACACCACAATGGAGTACTCCAGTCCTTACTGTGCTTTGTGGTCATTTCCTCATCTGTGGTATCCTCCATATCATTACTTTCTTTATCTGGAATATATATATATATATATATATATATATATATATATATATAAATTCCCTTTCAATGTCATTCTATGTTCAAATATTAGATCAGTTACATACTGCTAATGTTACGGCAATATTTTAAATTTTTAAACTTGCATTTCACAGAAGAATATTACCCATGTTACATTCCAATGGTCTGCATGTTTTTGTTTTCCTTCGTATTTGGTCAAGTTTATTTTGTTAGCATGCAGGAGTTAAAACTCCTGGAGTCTTTTTGTGCTCATTCACATTCCGATGAAGTGACTGAATCATGTGTTTAGTTGTGCTGAAATTGTTCTCACTGTTCTTCAGAGAGGAATTCCTTAGAGAGAAATCTAACGCAATTGAAAATGCATGTCACTATTTTAAAGGCCCAAGTGTTTCCCAGATAAACAATACTCAAATCTGAGATTCTGATAAACAGCATGGAGTTGCTCATTTAGGGTTTTCTGAACCCATAACAGCCTTTTAATAAAACACTTTTGTTATATTGTTTCATCATCTTCAAATAAGAAAATGCAGTTATTTCCACATATTCTTTTAACATCCAGTAACAGACAGCTCTGTCATTTCTTCCCTATTCATTTTCTAAGGACATGTACTAAACTGGCAATCTTTTCTCAAGGAGACAGTATTGAATGTCATCTGCCCTGAGAGAAAAATAATCATTTAAAGTTGAAATTCAATTGCAGATTTAGCAAAGACGTAAAGTGAGAACAGACCCCCAGAGTCGTCATATTTTCAAGGTCAATATTCAATATACAGTATATTCTTTTCGTTGTTAAAGCAACTACAAGGAACTTTCGGTGTTGATGGGTGGGGGTTGGTAGGTAATATAGAGACATCAGTATTAGCCTACATTGTGACTCACGATTGAGTTTCATAACCAGTTAAAAACCAGTTGTAACTGCTTTTAGCTAAATCGGTTGTACATTGATATCCAATGTGACATTTGTGTGAATTCTGAAGGGACATTGGTTAGTGAAAGTGAATGAGTGTATCATTTAATTTGACAAGTTTTTGTTGTAAAGAAACCCACAGTTAAGGTTTCTGAATGTTGTGTTCAGCCTTCACTTGTCTGGGTCCTCAGATATTTCTCAAAGCCATCAAAACAAGACATGGCTGGCTGTGTGTATTTCGCGGTACATCAGACATACAAATCAAGACTCTTCTGCAAGACCCCTCATCGACCTGACGTTTTCAGCTTGCCATATTTAACCCTTTTTTAAATTTTTTTTTTAAATGCTATAAGCAAAAAAGCATGTTTAATTGTGCTTTTTTTAATTCAGCTGAGAAAACACTTCTAAAATTAGACCCTGGCTTTTAAAGAAAGACAAAATGATTAATGCTTGTGTTGTGGCTGAACTACTGCAATGCTTCTGTACGTGCCTTCGCCAAGCTTCTGCAGCTCGACTCCAGTTAAAATGCTGCTGCTGCTTTTCTCTGAAGGTTCCACACAATTTCCAAATTAGTTTAAATCACTTTGAGTTTTGTGGAAAGCAGTTCATGTTCAAGTACCACAGTATATGTGTGAATACTTTTAGGTCCATTAGGTCCGCAAGACAAGGGTTCTTGTTCATTATAGATGGCTGACGTGCATTGCTAGTGCTTAATTTATGATCCAGTGTCAGTGCTGATATATCCAGTGATGCTCACTCCAGATGCAGATACTTAAGCAGGTACAAAAACTATGTATTGCTACAGTAAGCTTATCTGAACACACATGGTTGAACATACAGAAAATCTATTTATGCTACATACATACAATATCACTTGAACCTGTGCACACTTTTCAGCCATTTCATCTAAAGCAGCTTAATGTCTTTTATCAAAACCTTTGTATAATGCCTTATACTATACGCACTCTGTTGAAAATCGTAGTTTAAAGCAATATTTCTTTACATCTAAAAGAATGCAACAGTAGTGTATTTCTGTTTCTGTCCTGCTTGTTCTGAAATACAGACAGCTGGACATGAGCACAAAATAAAATAATGATTTAATTTAGGTTAAGGCAGAATAAAATAGAGCGACAAAGCATTTGGACAAGAGGAAAACAACTTTTAAGAGTGTCAGTCTGTTTCTAAAGCCAGTAATTACGGTATGGATAGAAACCAGACTAAAAATCTATAACCACTCTCACTGCTCTGTGAGGCTGTGAGACTCAACATGAATCAAAAGGGTTGGTTTTGTGGTTTTAGACCAAGCGTCTGTTTATGGTTATGCACTTGTTCTCCATAAATCCATAACATTTATGAGGGTTGGCAAGATAAAAATGTTGATTTATTGTCAGAATACAGGTAATATTTGGACATTTTCAAAAAAGGGTTTTTAGTGTTCATAGGAAGTCTCCAGATATGCCCAACATTTCTTTCTGGTCACGTTCTTCCCTTCTGTTTCAATCTATCAGAGAGCAGAGGCGCCACCACTGGGGATAAATGAAGTAAAGCTTTCAGGGGACCCCTGAGGGTAGAAAAAGAAAAAAGTGGACTTTTAGTTAATTCTTAGTGGCACCACTCCTCCCCCAACACAGCTTTTCTCCTGCTGCAGCGTATTACACACAGCTTTTGTCTCTGGCGGCCTCCGGCTAATGAGCTCCACTCGCCTGAGGTGTGAGGCCTGAGGTTGGAGCTGCCTGCGCTGTAGTTCAGCCAGCCAGCATTGGATGGAGCCAGTGGGTGGGATAGTAGCAGACCTCCACCAATACTCACCACAGCCCCTCACTATGGCTTTATCAAAGTACTACAGTCTGGACTGCCATCATTTTTATACGTATTTGACACATTCCTGGTTTGATGTTATTCTTTTTGACATATGGTCCTAAGTGAAAACTTAATGTAAGTGTCTGTAAATTGTTTCTGAAGCATTAGTTCACACATTGACACCCAAGACGTTTAAACAATTTATAGCTGTCAGTGCCGCCATTCATGCTATTCAGAGCATTACTCATGAGAGCGTTCAGACTACGCTGGCAGGGGAAGAAGAGAAGCAGCAACTTTAAAAGGTTTACAGTACATCCAAACATCCGTCTGTCTATTTTTTAAGCTCCTTATCTGTGTCAGGGTCACGAGTGGCAACAAGCAGAACAGCCTAGATGTCATGTTTCCCAGCAGCCTCAGCTCTTCTTAGGGAATCTGAAGACGCTCCCAGGTCAGCTGAAGCTGTAATGAGTCCAGCCTTGATGCTTCCTGGTTGGCAGGTCACCAATAACAACCTTCTCCTCTCAAAAGAAACTTTTTGATTACACTTTACTTGAAGATATCTACATAAGAGTGACATTACACTGTCATGAATGTGTCATAAACATTATAAACAAGTCATAAACGCTTATGACATAACGCTTAGCATGTGTCATTTGGTTTTTGTCATGACAAGTTATGGTTAGGGTTAGAGTTAGGGTTCATGTGTTCATGACAGTGTCATGTCACTCTTATGTAGACACCTTCAAGTAAAGTGTTACCAACTTGTTTTTAGCCAGGTGCTTCACCCCGTTACAGAGCATGAGGCAAATGTGCTCTATCTTTAACTAAGGACAGATAATTTATTTTCCATTTAATGCACCCGTGTGTAAGACACAGGGAAAGCTGATCCCCTCCATTTGAAGAGCTATTACGATCCATCTAAAAATGGCACAATGATTCAGCAGTGAACCATGGTCTCAGATGTGGGCACGCTCATACTGATCACAAGCTAGTCATGTTCAGCTACAAACCCCTCCAATTCAGTGAGGACAAAAGGTTAACACCTCTGCAGATACACGCTAATGTCACTGAACCAAAGACTGTCAAGACTGCAGCTGCACATTGATCCCAGTTTGACATGTATAATCAAAAACAGGCTTGAATACCTCTGAGTGTTTGATTACAGTTCAATGCTGGCTTAATACTGTCAATCTTATGTACAAAAATAGAGAAGAAGAAAATTAACTGTATAATTTATTAGCAATCAAAAGATCTAATTGGTCCATGTCACATTGCTGTTATGTGTATTCTAAGTCACTATCAGATTTCTATGCTACGTAAACACAAAACAATGGCTGTCTTTAAGACATGAGAATTTAAGGTAGGCTATACACGATGTACAGTGCAGTGCATAAACACTGAAGACAACCAATGTGATCCTTTAAAATCCGTAGAAAATAATAGCATGTTCCCTATACTCCTACACAACCCAACTAGCACCTACAAAACTTAAATAGCCAGCACCGTCTGATCAAGAGTGCGATCTGATTTAGCATCAAATAAAATGCACTCCAGACCAAAATACTGAAGTAAAACATTGATCCCAGACAGACAGAAGTCAGCTCATTGTCACAAAGGTCACTAGTCAGATGCTTTCATCCAAGGTGTTTACAGTAGGCTACCATTAGCTGTGGTGGACCTTATGGGAATATATAGTTTGACCTAACAATGTGAGTGCCCTGCACAGCTCACAAAGCAAAGGGATAGTGTTTACGTTTGTTCTTCATCTAAAAATACTGGGAGCAGCAACACAATGGGACGGACTGGAAGGTGTCAGCGTTGTCACTCCAGGGGGCATATAAACATGTAGGCTCCTCAAGCATGGACTGGCTAAATCAAAGTGACATTTTCAGCTACAAAATGATAAGATGTCATGCCTGATCTTGTAAGCCTCTTTTTCAACTGCCATCATTTGAGCAATTTGCTGTGTTTATTTTCTGTCTGTGCAGTGAATGCACGCATGGGGCAAAACATAATGGATGAGCACATAACAGGTTCAAAACCCTCCAGTGCTGGCAAATCACTGAGAACATCCACCCAACCACAGATAGACTGGGCTTGCCAGGAGAGAGAGAGAGAGAGAGAGAGAGAGAGAGAGAGAGAGAGAGAGAGAGAGAGAGAGAGAGAGAGCGTTGTGGTGAAGCTGTTGTCGTCGAACTCCAGCAAATATGAGAATGGGAAGATAATGGCCCACATCACTGAACATGATGACTGAACATCCGCAAATATTAATTTGTGTCCTTTTATGATGCATTCTGACAAAACAAAACCTGAAGAAGAGAGTCTGGACAGTAAGGAACAAAGGATCGCATGTGGTTTTTGGACATGTCCAACCATTCCTCACACCATCCTGATGTTTTGAGAAGGGATGGTTATTGAGTCCAGTACAACATCTTGCTGAAAATCATTGGATGCAACATCTCAATGGAGGGATTATTGAAGACTTCTGCGGTCTATGCGCACACAGAGATGCCGTAGCTCTACATGAACCGTGATAGATTGAGTACTTTTATGGAAATTGCTTGGAAATTTCAGCTCATCTGAAAGACATAGGGCAGCAATAATACCACACCACACACGCATAGAAGCGAGCCTCGGCGATCTATGTGTCTCTGCAATAAGTGGCTGATAAAAAGCAATACATTCTCTCAAATAAATAGTAATTCGGTTGTGCGCCATGGGCGACGAGACGTCAAACTTCAGGGGAAGCAGCAGGACCGGTGTCTCATCACCAAAACCCAGGACTCGTGAGGATCACGGCGGAGCGACGATTATACTAAATTAAAACTGATCACCACTGAAAACAATGACATTAATGATTTTTGGATGACTTGTCAGATTACCACTGTGACAGTTTTTGATGTTATTCAGAAAACAAGATTCAGATCTGGGCTGTGCTGGACTTGGTCACTTTGATTTGTTCGCTCAGAGATCAAGTGGCAGAAAGGGACATGAAACGTTTTGTTTTATGCTTCAAATAAACGAATACATCCATATCATTTAATCAATAAGTTTAAAAGGGATCTTTACATTTTGTTTGCACTATGATGGAACCACCACCATGCGCAAAGAAGAGCCTGTCCCTGTCGCTCCCGGTTCCCCGGGAAGGACAGGCGACTCTGAAGCCTCCGCAGCATCTTTGGAGACAACCCCGGACCCCGATCAAAATCAAACACCGGGGGTACTCCGATACCGACCGGCATCACCACCGGCACATGGAGCGCTCAGACGCCGTGGATACGAGCGACCGACCAGGACTGAAAAAGTCTCGGATGTCCTGGCCATCCTCTTTCCACGGAACCACAAACACATCGATCGGAAATTGTGTCGGGAATAAACGGTAGGCGAGAGAGGGGTGTGCATTCCAAACATCCCAATAATAGCCCATGACAGCCCACAAGGCATATGCGTAAACGAGAGGGAAGGAGGGGGTGCATTTTAATGAGTGCGTAATAACGCAGTGTGCCTGAAGGGTTAACTGATATGAAGCGCTTTCTACCAGGAGGCGGGACGCGTGGGTTTTCGGTGCTGATGCGTTATGCGTCTTTGGATAGACTGTCAGATGGGTATAAAGCGCAAACCAGTCCGCCCACTCGAAACGGATGAGCAGCATCTGTAAATACCATACCAGTAACATTTTTATGAGCGTCCACATGTTACATGTATTCGATAAGAGACACGAGGCACTGTCGGTTTTATGGCACCAAAGGTCTAGTGGGTGCGTTCGAGCGTGCAGTACTGAGATATCGCCATCCAATCCAGGCCTTTATCAGCTTGTTTGCAGAGGGAGGTGTGGGGCCCAGTGGGTGTGACCAAAAGTGAAAGCCCCCTGTTTACTAGGATGCACCCTGCTGAAGTGCCCTTTAGCAGGGCACTGATCTCCAAGAATATGATCCTGACATCTGACCTCCTAGGTGGGGTGGATGAGGTAGAGGTTGTGTTGAAAAGTTATGAAGTGTTACCTGGACTGTCACACAGATGGACTCTGACAACTTGTAATTGGCTCACCATGGGCTGCGCTCTGATCAGACATGACAGTCAAAAATTCACCGCATTAGGGAAAGGACATCAGACACAGCAGAATTATATGATACTTAAACTCTACCAGCCAACAACTCTTCCAGCACTTAAATCAAATTATACCATGCATGTTAATCAAGCTGATTAGATAAAGGCATTTCATTAAGTGAGTCATGGAATGATACAAGTTTGATACCAATTCTTTGTCCTTACACAACAATTGCTCCATTTATCCTCCTCCTTTATCCTTAGAATGCAGCACCATGGTTGTTTTTATTGTTTACTTTTCCATATCTTAAAGAGCATCATAGAATTGACAGCCTGTTCATTATGGGCAGGGGTTAGGGTGGCTGTTTACGTGACTCATTTATATTATATTGTGTATGTTCATATCCCTGTTTCTAGGAGAGATTGTCAGAGAGAGAAAATCAAGGCTATAAATGCTGGTTTTCCAGGTCACTCCCTATTCCACTCTGTCCTAAAATCCCCACGTTCCTGCAAGTGAAAGAGTTAGTTTACATGCTGGACTGTTTCTGACTCCTTTATTATCCCCCTCACCCTCTTCCAGTCACAGACGAAGGCCAAATGTGCTCCTTCCACAACAGCAACACATTAAAAAGGGTGATTATTAGACTAATAACACATCCCTGAGAGTGTGCTGGGTCTTAAAAGGGACTTTTGGGGTCCTGTTTTTTTTAATTCTGTTATTATTTGTTTTCTTTCTTTCATTTTTTAATGCCACAGACGGCCTTCCCGGCAGGCCCCTGGGAGAAGGGCCAACTCCAGCTGACTGGAGGAAGGGCTGATTTGTATTTCAGTCCTCAGGACACACTTTGAGGCAGTCCAATCTTTAGTGGATTGGGACTGACTCTGCCTGCCCTTCTCCTTCTGTGGGCGGCAAACCATGAGAGGGCAGAGAGAGAGAAAAAGATAGAGGTAATTCGATTCCGACAAGCTCAGTTCTTAGAGCACACCAAGTTGGCTCCAACTGTGTGTATGTGTTCATGTGTGTATGTGCCTCACCACATCCAAGAGGTGATGTGTATGGCCTGTGGGTGTTTGTACTACAGATTGTTCGGGAAAGAGGGTGCACAGAGAAATGAAGGCCGGTAGATAAATGTTGTGTATCATGAATAGTGACGAATTGCAGCGTGCACAATGTGTGTATGTGTATGGGTATAGAGGTATCCATAAGTGGGCTGTGCACAGGTTAGTGTCTGACCTGTAGGCTGTATTACAATAGGCCCTAAATTCATTTGTTTTCATATCAGTGGGAAGCAAGAGCGATTTTGGTTGTGTAGATATTATTTTCATTCTTTTCACTTACAGTATTAGAGCGACTGTATATTCTGCATGCTTACTTATGTCCCAATAAAGGACGCTTCGAGCTGGATGCCTCATCTCCTCGCTGGATGCCTCATCTCCTCGCTGGATGCTCCATCTCCTCGCTGGATTTATCAAGCTTTATGAACATCTGGCTGCTCTGTGTTTTTAGCTCAAGGCTAACTTGTGTTGAGTTCCGGCCTATGAAAGGCAGCACCATGCACATCTGATCTCACTACTGCTGCATTTCACTGAACCCTAAGATATGGAAAAAAAATCATTCTTAGGACATTTTCACACCTGAAAGGTTCATGTTTTTCTTACATTGTAAACATTTGATCCGGTTAGTTTTGGTTTCACACTGCAGTTATGCATGTGCACTAAAGAACTATACATGACATAACTATGTTCTGTTGTCATCAAATGTGAGCCGAGTCTCCCAATGCTTGTAATTGATTGGTTTGTAGACGGACTTCCCCGTCCTCTCGTATCCTCTCTCTGGTGTCGGAATTCTTGTGAGTTTTTTCCAACTGACTCCTGCTCTCTCCATGCTACTGCGGCTCCTTTTTTTTGTTGTTGCGTTGTTGAGAAGCAAGACACAGGAACTTTACTTGGGTTTTGAGGAGCTACAGCATTCATTCAGAGACAAACTGAAACCTACACTTTATATACACTACCACTTAACAAGTAAACTGCTAATGTATTCTCTTCTCTGATAGCCGACAGCTGTCTGGTCTGAGTGCATTCCCCGTTTCTCTCACGTACACACTAAGCACTGAGCTATTCCTTAAAGGAGCTTTTAACATGATGATAGCCTGCCAGAACTTCCTGTATTTGGTCTGAAAGTCCGAACCAGTTTCATCCGGAACGAGTTTACCTCTTTTAGTTGGACCAAATTTTGGCTGTTTGTTGTCCGTGGGAGGTTTCACACCTGTAATTTTGGTTTGGATCAAACTGAAAAGTCAGAAAGTCCGGACTAAACGAGGTAGGTGTGAAAGCCCCCTTAGATTGACAAAGGTCCAAGTTACTAAACAAACAGTTCTGAGAAAAAACTGAAGCAGAATATCCTCATGCTGGGATGCTTTAATAGAAAGAGGAATTCAGGATACGTTTTCAACATTTTTAGCTCAGCACAAATTATCTTTTGCCATTATAATGATAAATATCAAATGGTCAAATTTATTCGCTGACTTTGTTGTTGGAGAGTGGAAAAGGTAATTGGTCTTTGATTGGTTGGGCACTGATCGACCCAGTGACCGTTGGTCAAGACCTTATCTGGAGGTTCGAAAGATCAATCAGCCTGAGAGATGCTGGTGAAATAGTTTAGGAAAAGGTTCATAGAGAAACAGATTGCACCATGTTACTGTAATTGATACACTTGCTTTTGAAAACGAAGCCCTCCCAACAGTCACCAGTCGAGGGATGGATAGCATACAAGAGGGATTCTGGGTGTTGTTTAGCATAATTGTTTGAAGAATCATTGTCTGTGACTGTTTTCACTTGTCTGTTTTTGTCTCTGTTGTATCCCACAAAATGGCAGTCTTAGTGGCAATCAGCTTCCCCCCAAGAGTGTCAGTCTGCCTCCTCTTCCCACCCCCGGTGTCTTTTGTTCGACCGTCTTGTCAGTCCTTTTATCAGAGGATGCTAATATGAGTGTATCAGTCATCAGGTCCCATCCCCAATATGCTCTAGGAAGTTCCAACAGGAAGATGACTGACTGACACTGAATGAGTAACAGTTCTTCCTGCAATTCTGTTGCTATGGTTACTTGTTTTGTGCATTTGTAGAATAGATTTCATTTTCCCAAAAAAGGCAAAGCCTACAGGCCCTTGATGGGCTTGACTGTATAATTTGTCAGTATGTAGTAGATCCCACTGGATATGCATCATGATTTGTATGTTTATAAGGTGAGAAAGTGAATATTAACATACCTCTGTTGAAGAACTAGTCTACCGATAGTTTAATCACAGCACAGAGCTGGTTCAGTCCTCTGCAACACTTTCCAGCCAAAGCCTGCCTCCCTTCCTCCCTGCCTCCCTCTCTCCCTGCCTCCCTCACCTACCACTTCATGCATTCTTTACACATGCATTTTTTTTCTCCTCCCCCAAGCTGAGATCCAGGGCTGTTTGTAAGCTGGAGCTGCTCTTTTGCCTGACTGACTGGCCGGCTGCCATAATAATTTAGTTCATAATGAGGTACAGCTCCAGTTAATTACCACAACAGCTGTATTTTGTTGTTGATCATACATTTACATTTATACACTCTAGAAACAAAAAAGCCTCATGCAGAGAGTATTCATTAATTATCCCAACAAATGTGTTTTAATAGCATTAAGTAATAGAACGCTTATCTCATTTGTATAGTGGAACCATCTGTTTAAGCTACAGATTGCACTCTTCTGTGAATACGTTGTGCTTTTTTCACTATTCTCGGTGCTAATTAGTATCTGGAGACAGTTTATGTACTGGAACGGTGGTCACTATTGGTTGGCTCAGGGAGATCCCAGAGACCTCAGGTAAAACCCCGATGAGATCTTGGTGCAATGACACTGGACATTTTGTTAATTCAAAGGGGATGTATGCAGCTCATCCAAGGTCCCTCTTTGTGTTCGTCTCATAGGAGGAGGCTTTCACAGGCTCCTCACATACTTAGGCCACATAACCACATTTAGCACAGTCAGTTTGCTTCGTGAAACAGCTAGAAATCTTGGCATCTTTGCATTTTAATTACTTTCACACTGAATCCTCTTGAAGCGATGATACACAAGTCAGTTGTTTTTTGTTTTTGTGTGGATGGGCAAGGATCCCAGCAAGAAGAAACAAAATGAGCCATGGCATCAAAAATCCAGGTTGCACAAAAAGTCCTCTTGTGACCAACAAATATCACCCAGTTTTGGTGCAGCTAGTCTGCTTACATTTTGTCTGAAACAGCACCCAGTCCTTAATTCCTTTTCATCATGTTTGTCATGTCCATTAAACCCCCTTAATGGAACTTTTGGCCACAGTTTATAATGCAATGGTTTCCTCTCTCACAAGATGTCTAGTGTGATTGTGTTAAGCCTCATGCTGGCCATTTAATAATATTTCTTGAATCACTCTTTTGTCCATAAAAATTACAGCCTTTGATTGCTGCATTTTTCTCTTTTTGATCCTCTATCCTCCCAGTGCTTTATTTCACCCCAGTGTAAATGGGGAGCATTGATTCCATCTCTATTTCTGTTCTCTGCTTTGTCTCTCTATTGTGTGGCCATCTCGCTGGTTCCCTGTAGCTTATGAAATTCTCTCTGATAGTCTTGTTCTTGCTTACAGCAGCATTAAGCACACAGCTTCTCTATCATAAATCTATCTATCATTTCATCCCACTCTCCCTCTCTTGTCCACTGAGATCATCAGCTGCTTGCAGAGTCTCTCACCCCTTGAAGCCTTATCAGAATCTTAAACCTTCATATCCCCAGTGGTGGAATGAACTGCCCACCACTGACAGTGTGCAGTGCCTCATCTCTTTCTATATTTTTCTCCTTAAAAGGTAATTTACATTGATGTCATTTTTCATTCTTCAAGATCCAGTCGTTACCTGAAAAATCACAGACTTCAAGGGCAGAGTAGACACAAACACCTTCATTATATGGCTAGCAATCAGCTGCCGTTAAAGAGGGAGTTCAAACAGAGCCGTGCATCAAAGAGCAGCATATTTGAAGGAAAAACTGTTAATAATTATGCTGTGTGATGAAAATACAAACTAAAAACCATCCTGTGTGAATTCAGAATGAACTTTTTCCTTGGATTTATTTTTCTTATGTCGCAAAATTAAATTTAGCTTTTTCGTAGTAGTAATAGTAATTTATTCTTCAAGCCCATAGGCGTTAAGAGGAACTAAAAGGAAAAACCTTTTTAGTGTAATCAAGTCATCTTCTTCAAACTGCTGAGACTCAGGAGAATTTAAATTGTGCGGTGTATTCAATTTCAAAATAAATGGTAGTCTTTCACCTCTCAGCAAACAGCTCTTCTTGAGAAAAAAAACTGTTATATGATGGTCGTTCTGTGTGAGATTTCTTTACAAGGCAGACGTGTGAACAAGGATATTGAGTCCATGTCTCGTACCAGCAGGTGAGACAGACCACAATCCAGACACAGTTGGCGGTCTCTGCTTCTGTGGCACAGAGTGAAAGCACTGACAACCCCGCGGAAATGTGCTTTAGGCTGCTGTCTTAGCGCACAGCTGTCTGAATAACTGAGACTGACAACCCCTCTGTCACACACGCACGCACGCACGCACGCACGCACGCACGCACGCACACACACACACATATATATACACACACACACACACACACACACACACACACACACACACACATAGTGGAGCAGAAAGAACAAGTAGCGTACACCTGTCAAGCAGAGTGCCATATCAGACTAATGTGAGGTACGTTAGGGGAGAGCCTAGTTCACAAAAAGAGCTCACAACGAATCAGAGCAAAAAAGGGATGGAGGAGTGCACCTGGAGACCATGCTTGGCACAGGCAGACACAGATGAAGACTGCATGCTCGTTCAACTGCCTGCTGATGCCAGCGTCTCTTCTGAGGTATCACTTCCAGACCTCTTGCCCCAGGACTGTGTTGTTGCCCAAAATTACTGGCAGAATTTCGGATTCACTGGATGATTATGAAAGAGTGTCAGTCCTGCTTAGAGAAGAGGGACAGATGGCATTAATAGTGGTGTACCATGTCACAGACTTCCACACTGTGGCCCAGTCCCAGATAGTATGACCAAAGCTTTGTTCAGAAGTTCATAATTCTTCTCGAAATCATACTCATATAGGCCTATATATCATTCTATGATAAGACAATGTTGACCGATATAAAGTATGCCTGAGACAGGAATATAGCAATGGTTTGTTTCTGTCCTTTGGTCTGACTCCGCTCCACCATTGTTGTGTAATCTTGATTGAAAAAAAAATGCTGCACAATAACACTTAATGTGACACTAAATGTTTAATAGTTTGCTGATTTGGAAAGCAAAAAAACAAAATCAGCCAGCAAATATTTATTGTCATTTGAGCAGTTGGATGAAAAACTTGCATCTTGCAAGCAGTTCAATCCTTTACTTATGTAAAAGTATGCAACCGATAAAATGTATTTTAAATATCAAAAGTAAAAGTACTTGGCTCCTGTGAGTGTTATACTATTATATATTATATCATCACTGTTTTTACTGTTTGTTTTTGAAACAACATACAAAACCTATACTTTACAACATTAACATTTCCCGTCCCCACCTGAACCTCCTAATCACAGGACCATAAGACATGAAGTAATTGGCCGTTCTCTGTCTTACATTTCCAACAATTTTGTGTGTCTTTTAGACCAATTCTAAACAATCTGGAGGGAGTCCAATATAAGTGATGCATAGAGTAATCTTGAACTGAATGAGGTGCACCCTCAAATTCTGTCCCCTCCTCATCATCCAATGTAATACTCAGATCTCTTTCCCATGTCTTCTTGAGGGCTGGCCAGGCTCCAACCCCCCAGGTTCTGCATAAGCATAGAATAATACCCAGAAGCCTCCTGACCTTTTCCATGAAGTTAAACTTCAATATTTAAAAAAAAAAAACACATAACATTTTGTTCCATTGTTTTGCAGATGATGTACAAATCTATTTGCCTGTAAAAAATAATGATAAAGACATGCTTCAGCCTTTGCTTAACTGCTTGAGAGATCTCAAAATATGAGACAGAGAATTTTCTCTGTCTCAATGACAATAAGACATTGTTGTGTTCGGTCGTGCTGAACATTTTAGTGCCTGTGTAGATGCTCTTGATACTTTAGGTTCCCATATTCGTCCTTTTACCAAGAATCTGGGTGTGATTTTTGACAGTGCTTTTAAATTTGACAAACAGATTTATTTAATTTAATATTACATTTTTTAGTTATTAAAACCAGTTTCTTCCAGCTGAGATTTTTGGCTAAGGTCAAGCCCTACCTACTATGCAAAGACTTCGAAAGAGTCATACATGCATTTATTACGTCTCGATTAGACTACTGTTACTCTTTATATGTTGGATTGGATCAGTCATCCCTTCGTTGGTTACATTTAGTCCAGAACGCAGCAGCTCGACTTTTAAACTGGACTAAAAAGCGTGACCACATTACACCAGTTTTGACCACACTCCACTGGCTTCCTGTCTGTATCAAGATTGGTTTTAAAATTGTATTGCTTGTTTTTAAGATTTTAAATGGGTTGTCGCCTTCTTATTTATCTGAGCTTTTACATGTCCACACACCTGTCAAAGCACTGAGGTCTTCCAATCAGATGCTCCTCAATGTGCCAATAAAGGTGACCGAGCCTTTGCAGTGGATGCTCCAAACCTTGGGAATAGTTTACCTATTCATATAAGAACAGCTCAGACCGTTGAAACATTCAAGTCCTTGCTTAAGACCCACTACTATTCGTTGGCTTTCATTATGGGATGGGAATGTTCATATGATGAATGAATGAACAACACACAGCACAGCAACACGATCCCTTTTTTTCCTTTTGAGTCTAATCATCTCAGCGCCACCTTTCCATTTTCTTTTTTGGCTTTCCATCATTAGACTCACACACTGTCTGTTAACGTTACCGATAGACTTCCAAACGTGACAAAGAAAAAAAAGAGGTGTTTGATGGCTTTACATCATAGGCCGACCAGGGCTATGCCATTAGGGGAGGGACCGCTCACTGATCCTCCTATATTTCTGAAAATCCTTGACATGGTTGTGACCGTTAGTGCTTTCTGATTAGCCTGTGTTTGTATTGAAATAAGAGGCTGCTGCGGCCCGCCGTACGGGTTGAGCAGAGGCTGCACAGTTTGACCAGCGGGCAGCCGGATAGCGTTGCTAAGAACTTGCAATGTATAACTATTATAAGACCGGCCCTCGCGGCCTCGAAACACTACCGGCCCACCGGGAAAAGTCCAGACTCTCGAATGTAGACAACATTTGTCCATGCAGCAAATGTAGATAACACCTTATCTAAACATTCTGGTGCCTTCAGGACTGAATAACTGGATCCAAAAATCTCCAGCAACAGATGGCGAAGTTGCAGATATCAAAAATAATTTTTTTTTTAAATTGAGACCTAGGAATTCCAAAGTGCTTTACAACATCCTCATGGGATTTCAATATGCCACCGAGATACATATCCCCCATTGTGACAATTCCATTTTTCAACCAATCCCTCCAAAAAAGGGGAGATCTACCAATACATAACTTTGGATTTTGCCAAACACTTGATAAAGCATTTAGAGATGGATCCAGTTCAAACAGGGCCCCTTTAGTCCAAACGGCATTTAAGTGAGAGATTAATGGATGACGGATTAGTCAATTAAAGGCTTCCTTTTAGCTTTATGACAAAGCAGTCTTGAAACAATCCAGATGATTTGTATAAGAGTTGGGAGAATTTTCTCACCATGTAATTTTTCAACTACTCCAAATTGTTGAAATTTTCTTTTTCCGTTACTGAAATTATTAATTTTTCCAAAATATGTGACACTGTGAGGGCTTAAAGTTCCATGTATTATTGCCTACTAATATGTGACGAGGTGCAGTGCTTGGTACCTGTGTGCACACTACAATGTATTTTTACATTATGTCACTGTTGATGTGTTGATGCCAGCTGAGGCTGCTGCTTAGGAATACATAATGATTGTTGCTTCCTGTCTAAGTCTGGGCAAAATAATCTTTTATCGTCACTGACACAGAATGATTCAGAAACCCATGAAAACAAAACAGATGAAATAGGTCTGTGTGAGGAATATAGATATAAAAAACACTGGCAATCTTTGCAACTGCAACAAGGTTTGTGGGCACAGTTGAGAACTTTACATAATGCATGAAGCAGCTTATGATTTATAGCTGACTGATGAAGGTGTGGTGTGAGGCTGATGCACTCTGTGAGAAAAAGAGCTGCTGTTCCAACTCCTGACTGCTCCTAGATCAACGTGGGGGTGTAACCTGTTTTGTCAGAGCAGTGAGCCTATTTCTTGTAGGTCATGTTCATGTTCACACATTAACACTCAACATTCAGGCTGTTGGAGGGCAGAGAGTGGAAAAGAAGAAGCATGGCCCGAGGGTTCAGGATGGCATTTCATTTGATGCTCTACTTTTCAGTTTGAGATCCCGATGTTTTTATGCCTCTGCGCTGGCGACAGCCGTGGTGGCTGGAGGCATAATGTTTTCGACTTCTCCAACGTTCTCCGTCCCATTCTCGTGAATGCGATTTCTCAAGAACGCCTCAAGGGAATTTCATTAAATTTGCACAAACGTCCATTTGGACTCAAGGATGAACTGATTAGATTTTGGTGGTCAAAGGTCAAGGTCACCTCACAAAAACACGTTTTGGGACATAACTCAAGAATTCATATGCTAATTATGACAAATTTCCACAAATGTCTAATAAGATAAAATTATGATGTGATGATATTTTATATCCAAAAGGTCAACTTGACTTTGACATCATAATGTTCTACAAAAAAGCTATTCTGGCCATTATTCAACGCCATAACTCAGCAGCAGAAGGGGAGATTGTGACCATATTTTGGTCGGATACTGAGTTGGTGACAGTATGGTAATCTTGGATGCCCACGTTCAAACTGTAGTGATTGTTTGTGTTCTTTTATGCTGCTGGGTAAAAGATGTGTGTGAAGCACCCACGTTTTGGAATTTGTAGCTTCTTTGCAGCAACATCCATATTTGAAACATTGTCTACTATCATACAGCTTGTGTTCTGTCCTGTTCCTCTGGTAGCCATTACAAGCTCCTTGGTTTTGCTGATATTGAGCGCAATTGAGTCTCAGTTGATTGTCGTTGCACCATGTGACTTTATCAGTCCTTTGTACTATTATGTAAAAAATAGTCTCTAAGTGAAGACAGCATGTTCCTCACTGGAAGTAACATTCTCCATTATACGGGGTTTCTAATGATGCTGACGTAGACTGGGAGGTGTATTTTACCCCCAACAAAGGCAAAGTAATTAACACCAGTGAGGCCCTAGTCCGAGTTCTCTCTCTCTTTTTGTTGTGTGTGTATCAAGGGGCTTATAGTGTGATTACTTGTGTGGTTTGGGGGTTTTGTTGTGAAAGGTTTCCTTAAAGAAGATCAGAATTGAGTCTTCTCTCACTCCATGCAGCTTTTCTCTTGCGCTTTTTCATTGTTGTTGTTGTTGGCATTTTTGAAGAACATGAAAGGTGGACGGTGCAATCCAAAGTACTGACAGTGCCCAGCAAAAGTTTCAAAGTGTCCCTAAGCAAGAGGATCTAATCATTTTGATGTTTGCATTAGCGTATTCTTAAGGCACATACTTGAAAGTGGCCAAAACCAGCAGAATCCATCAAAGATCTTTCATCCTCATCTTCAGTCTGAGTACCAGAAAATACCAGAGAAACATATGGGTGTTATCAAAGATGCAGAGGAAAAAGAACAAGACGAAGAAGCGGGTGCTCCCCTGCACATAGATGCTGCCTGCTTTAATAGACAACCCCTGAGCCCATTCCTTTGCATCAAACAGGTGGGGCGCCAGCACCAGGGAGAAGGTGTGAAGATAAGCAGAGCGGAGAGGAACAGAAGGTAAATGTGGCAAATGAGGAAGCACGCATGTGTTTGGAGAATAGAAAATGAACGCAGTTGTCTTCACAGATCATAGGCAATTGTGTATTTTGTCACATCAAATTTGATGCAAGACCGGTCTGCGATTGGTCGTGTCCCTTGCCACTCGCGGCCGCAGTTGCACAAGCCAGTGATGTTGTGTACATGAATGTCGGCCCTCCTCTCTCTCAGGGTGCTATAAATAGAGGAAGAGAGGCCTCAGGCTTTCAGTGTAATGAGATTAAACCAAACCAGCCTCAGCCCCCAGTGTTTTATTGAGCTTTATTTCAGTTTCCATTCTGTATTTCAATATGTATAAGGAAGATATTGAGTGTGGCAGAGTCTACACTTGGTTGAGCATCAGTATGTCAGTGTGTGTTTGTGTACATGTATGTGTGTTTATGTGAAGGCAGCAAGAGTGAGAAATAATGTGAAAGACGTGTGTGTGTGTGTGTGTGTGTGTGTGTGTGTGTGTGTGTAATGTCCTCATTTTGCACCCTGCAGGGCATGGCACATCTCCTAAAGATGTGTTCATCATGATGGTAAAGCGTTTGTCACCATAATGTTGTGCCGTCACGAACCTCCAGCAACCGCTGGCTTGAAATCCTCATGAATTTCCCCCACTTTGCTTCCTGACTTTTCCAGCAGTTTCCATATTATGCATGTGAGGCCTTCTGTAGCTGCCAGTGGAAAAGTGATAGTTAACCGCAGTGCACAGCGCTTGTGCAACACGTTTGTCGAATTCTGATCTGTGAAAGGAGCCTCACTAAAGAGCCGCACTGGCACAGCTAGCATGGCTGAACATCTTCATGTGCTTGTGCGAAAGCTTTTGTGAGACGGAAAGTGTCTGGGGACATGCAGAGTGGGAGACATCCATTCTGTTTGGACATACTGCTGATTTTCACAGCCCATATTCCCAGACTCTGACATTTTGGAAACGGTTTGCTAGACTCAGACTGCCTTTTCTACCACGCCATTTAGGCCCCATTACCCAATCACAGCTTTTTCCTCCATAATTTTGCCATCAGTTAGGGAGCACTTGGCTCCCCAGGTTCATTCAATTTTCTGTTAAAAATCTGTTATTCATGTCCTGCTTCTGTTCCCATTAGTAGGAGAACACAACATTATCAACATCATGTGCACCTCTAAGATTCATTATAAGAACACATTCTTCAGTGGTCAATGGAACAGAAAAACAAATGTAGAAGGGGATGGAAAAAGACAACAGGAGCACAGATAAACAGTACCGCAAATAAAAGCAAAATGTATCCATCTTTTCCATTTTTGTTGACATGTCTCTTAGCTTTTATTTAGCATAGTCAAAACAGCAACCTCTCCAGTCTGACCACTAAAGTGTGACAGAATAGAGTCAGACAGATGCGTGATGTGAGGAAAGGAAGTGAATACAAGGGATGGGAAGCAATTAAATAACATGTGAATAAAAATGAAAGACATACTGTACAGTATGACTCATCAGACAAGCATGTCACATTTGCTGCCCCGCTGCAAGGCAATGGCCCTGGGGCAGTTTTAGGACAAATAAATCCACACACATAATCCTGCCTTGTTGTCACTAATGATCTAACGGCTATCTCCAGGATGATATCACTGATTTTCTTATTGTTCTCTTGCTATCATGATTCTCCTAGTTAATGCCTATTATAACAGCAATAATTGCAGTACAGTTTTGCTAATTGTCCTTGTTAAATGTATAGTAGCTATATTTGGTCCCCAGTGATGTAATATACCTAAATGCATTTCATTTTGTGAAAGAGTTGTTATTTACTTTTTTAGGGTATAATCCTTAGTTATATAAATTCTTATGCATTTTAGTATGTGTTATCAAAAACTAATAAAGTAATTTAAGCAGCTATAATTAATATTAATAACAATGAATAAAATGACATGACGTGAAAAGGGGTTGCTTAAAAATGATCTCTTGACTCTGCTTTATTGCATTTTTCAGCTCACTGTTTTGGGTTTCCTGGTTTGGTTCACTTTCACTGCTCTCAGAGCATCATTTCACATTGCTCTAAAAGCTCAAAATAATCACCAACTGTATGCTACCTTCCCAGGACCAAGTGGCAGACTAGTTAACTAGACTACGTTAATGTGCAGGAGACTGCCTTTCCAAAAAAAACAAGGGATGTCAGTTGTTTCAGCAAATGCCCAAAAAGAACATTGTGTTTACAAATCAATTGACAAACCCCTTTAGTGGCTGCAGTAATTAAGACTGTAGTCCCTCATGAATATCATGGGTCAACAAAACTTCTACTTTCGACTTCAACACGAGAGCCCGCCCATTACCTACCAAGTTAACGTTGGTTTCTTTTACAGTAATCATGACCACAATCATTCCTTAACTGTTGTAACCTTATATTATATAATAAATATATTATATATATGATCTTTCCCTAAACAAGTAATTCATGGAACCTCACCAAAAAATAACTGTAGTGTTGTAAGAACAGAAAACTATTTAATTTTTTTTTTTAAAGGAACACGCCGACTTATTGGGAATTTAGCTTATTCACAGTAACCCCCAGAGTAAGAAAAGTCGATACATACCCTTCTCATCTCTGTGCGTGCTGTAACGCTGCCTTACGGCTCCAGCATTAGCTTAGCCCAGCACAGATCCTGCAGGTAACTGGTTCCAACTAGCCTACTGCTCCGACCAGACAAAAGTGACAAAATAACCAACATGTTCCTATTTACATGTTGTGATTTTAGTATAGTCACAGCATGTACAAAAAACAACGAACATGAGACACAGCCATCTTCTAACAGTAAACAAACCGAACTATATTCTCAGACAGGCTTGCTGCGAGCATATCACTCCGCCCAAGTACTATATTCTTCCGCCTGAGAATATAGTTCCTGGTTTGTTTACAGTTAGAAGACGGCTGTGTCTCATGTTACGTTGTTTTTGTACACGCCAGACTTATAAATCACAACATGTAAATAGGAACATGTTGGCGTTATTTTGTCACTTATTCGGAGCAGTAGGATTACTGGAACCAGTCACCTGATGTTCTGTGCTGGCCTGATGCCGCTGGAGCCGTCAGACAGCCTTACAGCACGCACGGAGATGAGAAGGGTATGTATCGACTTGTCTAACTCTGGGGGTTACGGTGAATAAGCTAAATTCCCAATAAGTCGGCGTGTTCCTTTAAGGAAAACAGGGTTTAAGGGAAACAAACATTGTCCAGCTCCTCCTGGGGGATCCCAATGCACTCCCAAGCCAGATGAGAGATACAATCTCTCCAGCATGTTCTGGGTCTACCCCGGGGGCTACTACTTGTTGCAGATCTCCAAAGGGAGGAAGCATATTAATCAGATGCTCGAACCCCATCTGAGTGGCGCTCGTCCGAGCTCCATCCAGATGTCTGAGCTCTCTAAGTGTGAGCACAGGCACCCTACAGGGGAATCTAATTTTGGCTGCTTGTATCTGCGATCATTGGTCCCTACCCAAAGCTTATGACCATAGTTATGGGCTTTTGTAAAAGTAAAATTGGTTTTGCTTCATAGTGATGACTGTTTTTCTAGTCATATTCATCAACTGGGACTAACTTAAGACTGCCTTACCTTTTAAACCACTTTCTTACTGTATAGCACTGCTTTACATGGGGTTAAATATGAAGGACAAAACAACAAAGTAAACAAGGGGGAAGAAATTCCACGGTGCACTCACTTTTGTTCAGCCACGCCATGAATGCATTACAGTACAGAGTCAGAGCCAGAGCATCAAGCTAAATGGACCATTTCACTGTGTGTGCAAATCAACCTTGTACGCTTTCTCACTCAGCTGCACCCTGCCCAGCATTTGTTTTTGTCTCACATTATATCAGTAATTATCTATCATTCCAGGGTAATACACAGCCAACCATCTTTGTGCTGCGGAATATGTATGACGAATTGGATGCCAAGACTGCTTATTAGTCTGCATTTCACTTTGAGATTGGATTAAATATGACAAAATTTAAAATTAAAGAATAAATATGTTGATTTTCAGGCTATGAAACGCACAGCATTAGATAGATAGATAGATAGACAGATAGATAGATAGATACAGTAGATAGATGGTGACACAAAGGTAGCTCTGGATGACTCACACTTCTCTCTCTCGCACTTCATCTCTCTCTAGTCTGGATTAAAATAAAAGAGGCCCAGCAGCCCCAGCCTGCAGAGAGGGAGTTACGCGCTCATAGGGTGATGCTCTAAAAATACCACTCCTTGTGTGGGCTTGTTGGGGAGAAAGGGGGGCCACAGCATGGGGAAGGAGGTTTATGGATTTGGTGGTATAGTAGAGACACCAGGGCTATCACTACTTTCTATAGTCCAGCTCACATTTCCAGCTTCTCTCAGCCGTTTCTTTCTTCATCATTTCTGCTCCACAATGTGCACTAATTGGGTTTCATAAGAGCACTCTTCCACTTTTTAGGAATGCTGGTCAGTGCAATTAAAATCTCGTTCATTGAGCATAATTCAGCTGGCTTTGATATTGTTGACCCCTATTCCTTTTTTCCATCACACCCCCGTCTGCTGGCGTCTCTTCTTTGAGAAACTCCATTAAACATCAAAAGGAAATCCATATCGTTCTTTTGCTCTCGCTGCTGCAGAACAGTTACTCTCCGCGACAAGGAGTTTGATTCTCAACTCCTAATTTATCTGGATGAGAGTGAAAGGAAACTAAACAGAGCACCACGTCTCCTCGTCCATCTGTCATGTCTCAGGATGGTTCTCTGTGTCAGCGGATCCATCTGTTTAGCGTCAGTCTCTACAACAGCAGAGGGGTGGAGAAATACAGTGGAGATCCTGTAACACACACCTACTACAAACCACTACTTTTTGAGAGTAACAATGCTCATTAAACAAATAGTTCCTCTGGTTAACCCCCTGATATTTGGGAATCGAAACGCTGGTTATAAAAAGAGCTGGGTGTTTGTTGTGAGTCGCGATTCTTAAATACTTACCATTCACAGTAAATGGCCTCCGGGACCATAAGGGGGATTTACATATAAAACAGCAGGGAGCTCCTGTACGGGCAAGGATGAAGAGTGAAGACAAGGAAGAAGTAGGAGAAAGATGAGTTCCTGCTGGTGTTGGGTGTGCCCAATCTTAGATGTAATTAATCATTTTGCAGTTTAGAAAGGAGAAAAAGTGAGAAAGACACTCTGACAGGCAGAAACACTGATGGATAGAAGACACAAGAGATACAGAACGAGAACACAACTGAAATAAATACAAGCTGTGCTGAACTTGTGGCCTCCTGTTTCTAATACATGCTGCAAAAATGCAACACACAACAGCAGAAAAATGTTTTGCAGAGACACAGAGCAGTTGGAAAGAGGTTTTTCATTTCTTTGGCTTTACTCCAAGACAGTGTCTGTTAATATCTGTGGCTCCTTGCATACAAAGTCACCTAATTTTCCGACACTACAGGAGGAAAATGACCCTAAACATGCAGACAAGACAACCAATCATTGTTTATGTCCAAATAGTGAACTAATCTTGACTGGCCAGGACACTCATCTGAACTCAGTTCAACTGAGCATGTGTTTGACTTCCTGAAGACCAGATTGAAGGCATAAAGGCTGCAAAACAAGCAAGAACTAAAGATGGCTGCAGTACAGGCCTGGCAGAGATTTACACTATGATCTGCAAGGGTTTGCATCCAAATGTAAAACATGAATGTTAATTCTGACTGGTTGAATTACTTTCTGTCCTCTGACCAAAAAAAAAGGTAATTTTCTACACTGTTCACCTGATGTCTATGTAAACACCCTGATATTAAAGCTAGGAGCCGTGTTTTTAACCTCACTGTTTCAAATCAAATCCTATGTGCTTGAGATACAGAACCAGCACAACAAAAAATGTGTGATTGGTCTATAATATTTTCTTACTCCACTGTATTGTTGCAATTGAAATGTGACATACAACAGCCGTGTGCTGTAGGCCATGTCACAAAGTTGCATCTAAACAGAGTTGAAAGTGGAGCAAACCCGTGAAGCAGACACGACAACGGTGGTAGAAGGAGTCAGTCTCCACCTGAGGAGAGACTCCTGTGATTTTTCTGGAGTTCAGAGCTCTGCTGATGGTGATGTAAAGTGACGGATGCCTCTGGTGGGTTTCGAAGAATATAAAGTGTAAGACAATCCACAGAGCAATGGAGCCCAAATTCCTCAGGTGAAAGAAAACACTGCGCTAAGAGCTTTGTGTGTCTAATGTGAACCACTCAATTCTGGTAGAATTTATTTTGTACAGTGCATTAATAGATTAAAAGGGCTGGCAGTGGCTGTCCTTTCACAATGTGGAGGGCCTGTTGCTGAGCGGAATAAAGGCTGATTATCCTGTCTAGTGTAGACCATAAAATAAATCCCTTTCCTGTGGCATTTGCCAGGTGTGTGATTGCGGCCAATCCCCCCAGGTTCTTCCTGAAAGGCATGTGTTCTGCACTTTCAGAGGCTGAGGCCGGCTCTCTGTGTTTGGCCGGGCGGAGTTGGGTTGGTGATCCTGTGGGCAGGATAATCTGCTGTAATCCCCGGCTCTGTGATCTGACCACAGCACAGTAGAGAGGTGGATAGGTGGGAGAGGCTAGGCCTGAAGCAGACAATTGGGGGGCGAACAGGGCCGGGGCAGTGGATGGGGTAGATCTGAGGGAAGTCGGGGCTGTAAAAACATTCATTTACCTACTCTACTTAAAAATGACCAGCCATTTACATTCTGTGTTAAATGAACAAGTTAATGGGTTTGTTCTGTTTGGCCATTGTTTTAATGTAACTGTAAACTTTTTCAGTTTGAATTGAATTGATCACTTGACTTTGTTGTAATACTCCATGAACGGTAATGAGTACCGTTCATGGAGTACAGGTGCAGAGCTCCTGTCACAGGGGAATCCTTTGTACGGAGAGTGGACCCTCCACCCATAGGTGGTAGAACAGATCTGGCAGAGATATGGTCAGGCAGCCGTAGATCTCTTCGCCTCACAGGAAAACACACATTGTCCAGTGTTCTTCTCTCTGTCACCCACCCATGGCCAAACGTGCTACTCTATGCAGACCGCATAGCGCTCTGGGCTTGGCCCGTGAGAGGTGGAACCTGAATGCATCAGGCCTGCCAGAGCAGGTCATTGACACCATTCAGAGTGCAAGGGCCGCATCCAGTATTTTGAGGAGTGGTGCGAACATAGGGATACCATCCCTTTTCAGTGTTCTGTGGTAGACCTGCTGTGTTTCCTGCAGTACCTGATGGATAAAGGGAAGGCTTTTTCGACAATTAAGGTTTACTTAGCTGCTGTCTCAGCTTGTCAAGTGGGTTTCGGGGATAAGCCGGCGGGGCAACATCCCTTAGTTTGTCATTTTATGAAAGGGGCACGCTGCAAGCTCCCAGTTTCCAGGCCCCTGGTTCCTCTGTGGGATTTGTCAGTCGTGTTAGACCCTATCTCATCACCCGTTTGAGCGTAGGGAAGCAGTAGGGATGAAGTTTGTCTCTCTTAAAACAGCTTTGCTCTTGGCTTTAACCACTGCAAAGCACGTAAGTGACTTACAGGCTTGGTCTATTCACCCTACCTGTCTGCAGTTTGCCCCAAGGGCTCTCTAAAGTCTGTTTGCGGTCCAACCCAGCCTTTGTGCCTAAGGTGGTGGAGTCAGCCTACAGGTGTCTCGGTGGAGCTTTTAGCTTTTAACCGGCCTCCTTTCTCCTCAGGAGAGGAGCAAAGACTTCACATGTTATGTGTCCGGGCTTTGCACATGTATGTGAGTCGGACGGCTGGGTTCAGAAAAGCGGATCAGCGGTTTGTGTTCTGGGCTACTAAGGGCAAGCCATTGTCTCGCTTGAGGCTGTCCCACTGGATTGTGGAGGCTATATCACTGGCCTATGAGTGTAAAGGTTTGCAGGCCCCCCAGGGCCTGAGAGCTCATTCCACAAGGAGCATGGCCACTTCATGGGCCCTTTTCAGGGGTGTGTCAGTGAAGGAAATTTGTGCAGCGGCAAGCTGGGCTACTCCTCACACTTTTGTGAGGTTTTACAGGCTGGATGTTTCCGGACTGTCCTTGGCACATGCTGTGCTGGAGGCTACGGCGCCGGGGTCAGTGTGACTCTCGGTTCAATATGATTTTGGCTTTGGGAGATTCATGCAATCCTGGAGTGGTCTATATCTCCCATAGTGAAACACTGAACGAAGTTAGAAAAAGAACTTTAGGTTACTTAATGTAACCCTGGTTCTTTGATAACAGAGTGAGGTGTTTCACCAACACGTCCCTCCTTGCAGAGACACGGAAAGAAACCTATCTGGAATGATTTGTAAGGAGCTGGTCGACAGTGATTATATGAGGGGGCGTTGCCCTAGCACAGTTCAACCTGTCTGTCACGGACAGACATGGTGTCACTGGAGCTTCCGTAGTTGGTCACGCCGAGGTGATTTCCATAGTGAAACACCTCACTCTGTTATCAAAGAACCGGGGTTACGTTAAGTAACCTAAAGGTTTCTGGAGAGCTTTAACTCAAATGCAATGTATGCTGGGAAATATGCTAGTAAGATAATGATGTTTCTTGGATAACATAATTGATGAGTTTAATGAGTGTTCAGTCGCCAGGTTGGAAGAAGTCACGAAGCTTGAGTTCAATTTCCCCAGCTTATTCTGCACACAAGAACTCTCTGTAAGATGCATCGTTCTGATTTAATAACCACACTAATACCACAGTAATACATGTGTATAATATTTCTTTCTTAAAATCCAATTCAGCTTGATATTACACAGATGATATGGTTGTTGGGATGACTAATATTTGATCTAATTCCATTGAGTTAGTAAAAAACAAAAAAAGAAATCACATTTTACAGTGTGACTACTGACCAACATATCACTGTCACACTGTTAATTTCTGCTCCAGTGTCCTGCCTTGTATTTTCCCCTCCTCCATGTATGTCATATTTTTCTCATCCTGGCTCTGTGAAGCTCCAGTGGCCAGATGCCCTCTTTTTGCCCATGTGGCGTGGCGCCAGCACTTTCCCTTCAGAGCTTGCACGTGAAAATAAGCATCTGTGCTTGCTTGGCAGAGGAGGAAGCGGAGGCAGGAAATAACTGTCATTCTTCACTGAGCTGAGAGTATGGACTCGGTGTGTGTGTGTGTGTCTCGTGGGGAGAGAGAGGGTGATGGACTCAGGCTGGTTAATCATTAACTTAGTGAACTGAAGAGGAGGATGAAGAAGAAAAACTGGGGTGGGGTGTGTGTGTGTCTCGTGGGGAGAGATTGACTGGGACTGTTTTTTTTTTGTTTTTTTTTAAAGTAGCTTAAAGCACCACTAGAGAATTTTTCCTGCTTCGGTCCCCCTACAGGTTGGAAGCAGAATTGTCCATTAAATTACATTGTCCAGTTCATTCGAACTACAGATCCGCTACCCCAGTGGTTCCCAACCTGGGGTCCAGGCACCCCTTAGGGGGGCGACAAAGATCACAGGGGGGGCGCAAGTCTTTATCTGGTTTGAGGTTGAGGTAGACCTTTTCTTCTCAGCTTTTCTTAGACATAAGTAAAGGGGGCGCCAAGGAAAAAAGGTTGGGAACCACTGCGCTACCCGATCTGGCGAACTTGCATAATGTAATGTAATGGACAATTCCGCTTCCAACCTGTAGGGGGACTAAAGCGGGAAAAGTTCTCTAGTGTTGTTTTAAATGAATGAGAGTTGGCTCATCCCCACAGAGAGTGTCACTGCCCGATGTGAGTCGAGTGCAGATGTGAGTTGCGCATGCGTCACTTTGCGACAAGGAGCCTACAAGAACCTGCTAACGAGCTAACGAGAGACTTCTGTAATGTCAATACAAAAAAAAATTGACCTACATAACAAAGTTTGTTCACTGCTGGCTACAAGTTAGCAATCAAACACAATGATGTGTCACTTGAATGGCGTTTTGAGCTAACGTTGGCAAGCAAACAATCATAGCTAGCTATGATTGACTGAGCTTGTCTGTGTGTATTTCAGGCCTGTGTGTAGTGATTTCTAACAAACAGAGTGTAAATTGTAATTTCCCCACTGGGGATCAATAAACAGTAAAAAAAAAAAAAAAAAAAAAAAAACGTTTTGAAATGATTTACATCTTCTGTTATTGTTTGTAATAAGAAAAGTTTATTATTTTATGGATTTCACAAATTTCAGTATGACACGTTATGCCATAAACCGTTTAAATCTGAGCATGCGCAACTCACATCTGCACTGGACTCACAGTGACAGAGAGGCCTGATTAACCCAAGGGGGTAAGCTTCGCTTCAGAACGCGAACCTCCGATGGCGCCATTTTGTTGTTACAAAGCGATCACCTCTTGTTAGCATTACACTGACCGCCATTTTTTTTTTACGTCACTTGACTGCAAATAACTTTACATCTGAAGCGTTTAAAGATTCTATTTGTCCATTGTTTATTTCTAAAGAAACACGACAATGTATAAAAGGCTCCATTACCTTGTACCTCACGTTATAGCTCCGTAGCAGACGTTTTTGTAAAAATAAGCTAACGATTGTCTCATAACCAAGTGACTTACTGTCGCACAGTAGAGGAATTACCGTATAGTACAGGAGAAGCTTGCAGGCAGTTTCGACTTACATTAGCTATTTAGGTTTAATTACTAATGTTAACTAGCATGTTAGTTAGCAATAATTAGCCTGTGCCCATGTTATCTCCTTACATATACCTACACTCTCCGTATCTGTAAGATTGGGAATGATTGAGATTTCTCTTGTCACAGCTACCAGAAGACTTACAACTTTCAGACACGTTGCTCACGTCACATTTACGTTGTCTCTGTCAGTTGGAGGCTGCGCAGTAAAGCAAGAGATCACCGGAAAAGTGCTTCTAATAGCCTTCACTGGTCTCCAGAGCAACGGGGTCTATTGGTCCATTATATACTGTCTATGGATTAACCAGTCCCTCCAGGATTTCGTGATGTCGCAATCGCGCCAATTCACGCGAATTCAACCAATCACCGCGACTTTGGTGCGACTCGCAATTTTGACCAATCACCGCAACTTTTCTGCAACTTTGACCAATCATCGCGGTCTCCTGCAAAGCGTCGTCATACGTCAGCAAACTCACTTCCTTGTTTTGTTCAGAAGATGCAGCAGCATGCGCAGCAGACATGTGTGCTGCCAACGTCTCACATTTACCTACAAAAATAACAGCAAAGGACCGTGAAAAATAGTATCCAGATGTTCTGTACGAAAGCGTGGGTAAACTGTTTTGCAAGACGTGCAACGATTTAGACTTTAACGATTTAAAAGTCGCTGCCGTTTCAATCCTTGCTGTCGGCTCTCTGCAGCGGGTGGGGCTACTGCTACGTTCCCTCCGCGACTGAAGCTTGCACACACACAAACAGACACACACACAGACAGACACACAAACAACACACACACCCAGACACACACACAAACAAAACACACGGTGGATGCAGGAGAAAAAGGAGATGAGACGACACAATGACCTAAATTGAGGACAGCTACGCTCGTTATTATAAGTGCAAAGATAAGTCAAAGTCAGTACTTTATCAAATTGTATGAATGTGAGTACCAGGCCAGGTTAGGAAATTAACTAACAATGTAAAGATCAACAAGCCACTGATAGATATTTTCAAATTTGATTCATTCAATAAATTATAATTTTTTTGTCTTAAATCCACCAGCCATTTTCATATTATACCAACATTTGCAGCATCCTGAGCCTTTTTGGTAAGGTTACTAGGAAAACTCAGCCCAGGATAGTTTTATTCTCCCCAAAACATGTTTGCTTTTTATTTTTAAAGAACTATACAAAAAAAAAATTGTGACTTTTTTCGCAACTTTCATTGTCTCCCGCAACTTCATTGCAACAAACAAATACATCGCAACCTTTATCGCAATTTATTACAAAAGCAATTTTTTACAAAAGCTCCCGCGAAATCAGGCATTTTGGACCGCAACAATCTCAAAAAAAGGCCACGAAATCCTGGAGGGACTGATTAACAGCACCATACAGTGTGATGGAGGGAAAGGAGAGCTGACACCAACTAGACTGGAAAATGTTGATGTGGCAGCATGCTAGCACCATCCGGGGGCTTCCTTGTGATGATTGTTAATGGATAATCGATTGAAAGAGAGGGTCAATGGAGGGGATGTATGTGAATCTCCTCTACACTCTCGCAAAGACTTATAGGTTTAATTAAACTAATCACTGTATTGACTCAAAGCTCCAAAGCCCTTTGAAGCCTGCTGTATTAATGACATGAAATCAAGCTCCCCTTTTGTTGCAGAAATGTGCAGAGAAGAGAAAAAAATGAAGCGCTACTGCTGAATAGTTCAATTTTCCCAGATTATTATGCACACAAGGACTCTCTGTAAGAAGATGCATCATTGTAATTTAATAACCACATTAGTACCACAGTAATACATGTGTGTAAGATTTCTTTCTTAAAATCCAATTCAGCTTGATGTTACACAGCTACTGCACATGGGATAAATGAGTTTTACATTTTCAAAGTCAGCGACCATATCTCTCTGTCTTGCAAAATGAGTTGGGTTGTTAACATAGCCATTACCATAGGTTAACCACAAATCCCCTTCCCTCTGAAACCTCTGATCATCATGTCATTGTCCACAGCGATACACTCCAAGGACTCTGCTTTCACATAATGAAACCAAGAGAGCTGCCCACAGCTCGGCTTATAATCACCCTGTGTACAGACTGTGTGTGTCTGTGCATCTAGTTTGCCTTTTTATAGTGTTTGAGTGAAAACAAAAGAGCTTCAGAGTTAATGCTCATCTTTGTGTGTGTGCTTAAGTGCAACCTGGGGGGGGAGGGGGGTGTTTTTGCCTGTCTGTGTGTGTGTTTGTGTGTGTGCGTGTCCACATGTGCGCATGAGTCACTTTGAGAGGTTTCACCAGCTATTATTGAGCTGGGACTCGTGTATTTAATAGTAGATAGAATAATTGTCTCCTCATCAGCTCTCCAGGGATTACAATAGTGACTGTCATGTGAATTAGAGTTCTTGACATTTTTCCAAAGTCTGTCTTTGAAAGGCACTGTTCAAACAGGCTGTATGTGAGGCCTTTATATAATCGACTTTCCAAGACAAGTGCCACCATCCATTCCCATTGTGTCCTAAACAAACGATACCAGGAAAAGAAGGGAGGGAAAAGCGAGACCCCGAAGAAAGGGTATGCTACTGAATGTGGAAGGCAGGAAAAGAGGAGGAAACAGTTGACAAGGCATCTTATCTTTTACTGTGTTCTACGCTGTGCTCAGGCTTTAAGCTGCTTGCTGAAAGGTGGAACACTGAATTCATGCAGCAGGTTTTGCTTGGCTTTTTTGTTTGTGAGCTGCTCTTGCAGAAAGAGGCTGAGGGAAAAACAGACACTATTTACAAGTCGTCTCATTTGTGCTCTCATTTGGTATGTGCAGAGTGTATATTCAAATTGGGACACGCAAAGTTTAAATACAGTATCTTTCCTCTTTGTGTTTTGTGATAGTCGCAAATAAACACACAGGTTGTCAAACAGACAGGCCGACACACAATATTTCTTTCTCTCTCTCTCTCACACACACACACACACACACACACACACACACACACACACACACACACCACAGTAACTGCACATTATCCCAATCAACAAATTTAAAATGCCCTATATGTATTCCAAACACTGACAAAAATTTAGCCAACACACCAAAATCAAAAAGTGTTTGGAGTGAGTTTTCCATTCAGACAAGCAGAAATTAAGATGTGATGCTGGAAAATATGATCTGTTCTTATTGATTTTTAAAAGGCATTTCTCTTCATTATCTGAAACTGAAACACTGGACTGCTATTGTTAATTGATATTTTACTGTAAACAAATCACTAAAAAAACACCAACAATAACAACAATACCTCTATATTGCTCTTATTTTCCGATTGGTTGATTGATGATTATATTACTGTAAAGGTATGTTTTTGTGCATATTCCATCCATGACTCAACGTCTTCAGCTATAAGTTTCATTCAGTAACAGTTTCATTTCTCAGTTAAGTTACTACAATAACTATGTGAAGATGTGGAATATTAGACAGTGCCACAAGAATGTGATGCGGTAAGCTGTGCAATCATTACTGAGACATTCTCATGTATAACTTGCTCACTACTACTTTAGTTCTCTCTTTAAAGGAAATTGCCACACTTGGCAACAGTGTTGTTTCCAAATGCCATTTTGGTCATTCCATGAGTTACAGTAATACGTTGGTGACAATGCTGGTAAATCTATACCTTCTATTATTAAAGTAATAACACATCAGGGGCTGCAAGCAAACATGATACCTGCAGAACAGATCCAACATAGCTTTTATTAACACTGCAGTCAAATATTTCATCATTTTTGAGTTGCAGTGTGTTGTTGAGAAACTATGTAGACGGAGTGTAAAAACAAAACCAAACAAAAATCGGTCTTGAGGCTGTCTGACTGAATTACTTGTGGTGGACCTGATGCATCTTGTATGAAAGCTTTTTAATGGTCTAATTGTTGATCATGGAGAATATTAAGGTAGCACGGTGTCTTCTTACTTTTAAAGTCCATGGAAAATGCTGTTGGTGAGCAAGGCTGTTGATGTCAACATAAGAAATGTTTTGGGTGCAAACCTTGCACGCTCTTTGGTAGAACATGTAAACATTTACACAGGGCTTTGAGTCAACCCATTTCCCCTGATTTTTTTTCTCTCCTCTCTCCTCCTCTTCCTGGGTTGTTTCTATCTTCTCTTCAAATCCTCATTATACAGCCCCTGTTTGTTGCTCTACTCTAGCCCCTGTTGTCTGTTACTCTTACTGATCAGCCTTCCTGTTGCTGCAGAGGAACTGTGAGCAGTAAGATAAGGAGAGGAGAGGAAGCAAGACAAAGTAACAGATACAACGTGAAGGGCAAACGGCTGGCTAATTAGGGTATTAACAAAGATCATCACAGTTGTTTTTGCAGCCCGGGTGTCTCGAGAGTTTGTGAATGTGAGACGGCAGCTACAGCAACCTGGAGGCCAGATGGGGACAGAGGTCCAGTTTGGGCTGGCTGGTCCCAGCAGCAGCAAACAGAGCTGAGGTGGTGAAATATCAGAAGAGCTCTCGTCTGGGAGGAACAGACAAACCTCAAACAAACCTGCACAGGCTGAGGATGTGAGAAGGGGGGAAATGGAGTTCAAGCATCCAGGGCCTGAGGATCACAGGGCAGGATATGCATGTTGATGCACTTTGACTCCTCAGGCATGAGGCACGTGGGAGAGCAGGACTAAAGGGAGGATCAGTCCTGTGTTAATAGACCAGCTCTGGATTGAGAATACTTTGCACCACGTACGGCAGGTGCTGCGGTTCTGTCTGCCTGAGACGTGAGTCGGCGCACTAAAAAGTCGACGAGGGGGACTGCGTGGGAGGCAGACAGCCAAACAGAGCGAGACAGACATATTTAAGTGGAGGCTGGGGGAGTTTTCTTTAACTGGTCGGCTCCACCAGGGCCAGAGCTGGCAGCGATGAGTCACAGGAAGCTGACACGACAACTGAGGTTGTGGGAGAGTCCTGAGGGTCCCCCTCCTGCGCCCTCTCTCACCTCACCTGTGTCACCGGGCGATCAATCTCGAGGACACGGGGGCTCTGTTCTGTTTCGACGCATGAAACTGAACCGGAGTATTCAGGAGCGCAGACGCTCATCTCACTGTATTTGCAGGTACAGTTCTGCATCCCAGCTGCTGATCTATCATTTGACCAAGTCCTCACTAACGTTTCTCTATGTCTATTAAAAAGAAGCTGTAGTGATTTGTGATTGTTCTGCATCAGCTCAGATGAGATGTGAGCATTATAGACAGATGTTTGTAATGCAACTTCCAAAAGAAGATGTCAGAGTAAATTATTCCATGCAGACACTCTAATAACCATAGTCAGATGGATTAGATTTTGGGATTTGCTGAAATTCAGAATGTCTCATAATTACTCTCAAAGTTTGCAAAAAACAAAAACAAACTGGGATTAGCGCATGCAGCTTGCAGAGGGTCCCCCTGGCAGACGTTTTTGATGTGTTTTTCATTACCGGGGAAACTTGTTTAATGATAATTTGATCTGTAGCCACATTCACAAAGCCTTCTGGGGAAGAGGAGTTAGCCAATTTATAAGTAAATTCTAAAAATATCACACTTCACGCTTAATTTTAGAAGTCAAACTGAAAACCGTTCATAACTATGTTGATGACAAAGTTTGAGAAGTTTCAGAGAAGTGGGGTGGTGTTATGGAGATAAAAGTTATCCAGCATTAAAAATAGATTCTGCAGCTACACTGCAACCTGCTTCCTCATCTGTCCTTGTCATCCCAACATTTGACTGCAGTCTGAAAGAGACAATTATAGATCCACATTATTATATCGTATATCTGAAGTATATCTGAAGTCTTGTAGCAGTTTTTGTGTATGTATGTAACAAACCTGATAAAAAATTCAAGCTGTATACTTTTCAAAAATATTGTCAGATAAGTTGGTATCTGAAAAAACAAAAAAATGATGGAGTAACAGTACACTTATTAAACATCTTGCCCTGTCCCCTTTGGCTTGGCTCGTCTTTGAAAAGAGATTAGTTTTAGCCTTGTGTTTTCGGTTTAATGTTAATGAGCGATCTGCTGGCAGAATATTTTTGGGTTGGATGTTATACTGTATATCTTTGTCTCTTTTTCCTTTGTTGCTGATGTTTCCTCATGATAAGTATAAGCAGTCTCAAAATGTGTAAGTGTCCTTTCTGTTATCACTCACGTCTTCAGACAGACAGCTTTGGCCCAGAGAGACGCTGCAGTTGATGTGGCTCATTTTGCTCACTTAAAATAAAATGACTTGTCAGTAAAGTGTAATTCTCAGGGCAGCCCGGTGGCAGTCTGCCAATCCAACGGCACATCAGAGTCAAAGCTGCATAGGTTCATGCTATATCATCTGTCACATCTCTCCTTCAACTTCCTCTCTCAGAATCTAGAAACACTACAGGAGGATGGCCTCTGTGGCTTGTGTTTGGATGTTAAGGCTCATCTTGTCTGTGAGATAAGAGAAGCAGCTGCGAAATAAACATAAATGTAGCTAACAGATGTAAAACCAGTTTCCTTCCTGTCCTCTCAAACTATTCAGCTTCGATTCAGAGAATGGTCCCTCGCCAGGCCGCAGTCCCATGGATTCGCAGGCGAGTCCTGGGTTGGTGCTCCACCCTTCTTTCCCCCAGAGCCAACGCAGGGAGTCCTTCTTGTACCGCTCAGACTCAGACTACGACACATCCCCCAAAACCATGTCACGCAACTCCTCCATCAACAGTGAGGGGTAAGCATGAGGCCATCATCCTGAATCCATCACGTAGCATCACGTAGCAGAACATGAACAGCATTTAAAAATGTTTCTTAAACCTGCAGTGTCCACACACGCATGCACACACACACACACACACACACACACACACACACACACACACACACACACACACACACACACACACACACACACCACAGTAACTGCACATTATCCCAATCAACACATGATTATAATTATGCAATGATTATGCTAATAAAATCATGATGAATCCTTTTAACATTAACTGTTGTTCTCTGTTTCCTGGCTTGTCTCAGTAAGTTTAACACAGATAAAACCTTCCATTGGTGTATCTCAGGACTAGTTCTCTGTTTAGATCCACATAGGTCATTGTAAACATCCAGCTCACACATACAGCCTCTCATATAAACACTAATACCAAGTGCCTCAGCTGCCAAAACCCCTCACATTCATCTCATTCTGCTGTTTTCTGTTATCATCTTCGGTCCTGCAGGCACGCCGAAGACATGATCGTTACCCCTTTTGCTCAGGTATGTTTTCCTTGTGCTACTTTTCTGACATGTTTAATTGCTGTAAATGACTAGAAAAGGTGGTTAATTAGTGCAGTGAACATGTCCCCCTCCCTCCTGTTCCCTCCCTCCTCCTTCTCTCCCTCCTACGCTGTCCATCCATCCCCCAGGTGTTGGCCAGCCTACGAACTGTAAGAAGCAACTTCACCATCCTCGCCAATGTCACAACACCCACTAACAAGTCAGTATCATGCTGTCAAACACCCCTTCTCTCCACTTACACTCGTCACGACTGTCTGCTTAGTTTGCAGTGTGTGTGTTTGCTAATGTCTCCTTGCTCTCGTGGGGAAACACTTTTGTCATCATGATTAACCAGTTTGTTATTATCAAGCTGTGCTCAAGGAAAATATGATCTGCATTATTTGGCATCTCTCCAACTTGCTGGCTGAGGACTGAGTGCAGAGAACATCATGCCTCAGATGTATGTCCCTGACTCTGTCTCTGTACCCAGACGATGGACACGGTCAATAACACTAAAATTATTCTCCTTTGTAATGCAGCAGATAGAAGGAGCTTGAGTTGGCATGCTTTTAGCACTATGTCAATATGATATATAAAGCAATGCACCACAAAATTATCAGCATCTATAATTATTCAGTGTTGTGCCCTGAAAATGCCTCCCTCACTACACAATTATGAAACCACGAAGGCTTCTTGAAAGGAGAGCAGAGCTAAGGCTTTGTCTTTGAATATTTTTGGATACTTGAATATTTTAAATGAAACAAGGATATTTTTATGCAATTTAAACGATTCCCACATTGCAGTTTTATTCAATATTCAAAGACATTTTAATCTCGACATGCACTCCTCCATTGGTCCCTTTTTAGGGGCATATAAATGAATAACATACTGTACATAAAAATATGTATACCCCTCTGTGAGCCAAGCCTTTTGTTGCCTTATCCTGTGATGCTGGACGTGTGTTGAACCCCAGCAGGTGGCAGCAGCGTGTGGTTCTCACTTTGATGTAATGATGTGTTTGTCCACAGGAGGTCACCAGTGACAAGCCAACCCACTGTTCCCCAAGCTACACTCTCTGGTATGTTGTCAGCTAATTAAAACTCTCAGTCCAAAGAGTCCCACGGTGCCCTTACACAGCTGTATGGACACACTAAGGCTCCAACACTCCTAGAATGCATCATCAGTAATGAAAATTACTGCGGAACACTACAGAACATCATGTGGCTATTATGGCTGATTTTTTAATTAGCTGTGCTGCATAGGCTACATTTAATGAGATTGTATAGATCTTAAATTACTCAACAAATGATGCTAAAGCTACTAAAGATATGTGTGTTATGAAATACCCAAAGCTGATGCTGAGAGACTTTAATCCCTTTTTACTTCTAGATGTATAAAGGACATGAATGCAAAGCTTCATTTTCACTGTACAATCCCCTTTACCTTGTATGCAGTTGTAAAAATGTTGGGCAAGCAGCATTGCAAGACCACAAACTCTTTTAATTTACACTGCAGAATTTGATGCTTCGACTATAACATGTCTGACAATTTGCATATAGTTTTAACTAAACAATTAATATTAGAGGCACAATCACAGAATCTGTCCAATAGATGTATGTGTGTATACATACTATATATTGTGTTACTAAGCTGATTTCTGAAATCTGAATTTCAAATTTAGCCCTGTTTTACTGTGTTTATACAAAGTGCAATCAGTGTTCAGAAAACATGTACATCTTTCTTGCCTGGATGCTATTCCCACAAATGTACAGTGTTTTCTGTTAATAAAGTTTAAAAACAAATTAATTGAAATTTAAAGGGAGCATTCTACAGTTTTGTGAGTATTTAGGAAGCAGAACACTGATTCTTTGAGAATTTGGATAAAACAGGTTTTGATTTTGAAAATAAAAAGTTAGTTAAATTACAAAATCTGAAGGTATATCATTATAGACCAAAGTGTTGGCTGTTCAGCAATGTACTGGTGCAACCTCCTCATTTTGTATTTTTTTCATAAAATAGATGTTTTTTCAGTTATTACTTTGTTTTTGTCAACACCGTCAGACACAATAAAAAGCATAGGTTTTATTTATTTGGTATAATATGTATTTAGAGTTTTTAAATCATTATCTGACATCTGTAGTACACAGATATGCTGTTAAATGTTAAATATTCACTTTTGTTCATTTTTTATACTGTTTCACATTTACTCCTTTAAAAGATCCAACATCATACAACGTTTACTTTAAGCCTAAATAGAAAAAAGTAATGTTTTTTTATTTAACAAACATATATTTGTATTAAAAGAGACTTTTACTTTAATAACTCAACAGCACTGAAGAAACATATTGTAAGCATATTCATTTAAAACAAATAAAACTCCCTCTGACGGTGGGGACTTTAGAACTGATGGTGGTGACACTAATCTGGTGACCGTGGCCTCATAACAACATACAATTCCAAAATGTATACCACACAAGATGGCTTCTTGCTTAACAACTTCATTTAACTATTGGGTTAAAAAAATAACAATCCTGAGCATGCATATCATGTGAAAGAGTAGGTTTTTGTCACCACCGTCAGACATCACCACCGTAAGGTTTTTTGTGACGTACAGTCTGACGGTGGTGACAAAAACCTCCAAATAGTCCTTAACGGAGGCTAGAATATAATTGTTGATCACAATAAATACAGGCTCATGGCTGTGGTTCGGACGCAGCCTCAAGGCCGAACCACAGCTGTGAGGATATCACATATGAGTTGTTCACATTAGCCATCTTGTTTCCCCTCTATTGCTAGCTACTTCAGACCTCTTCTTAAAAAGTATACATTTATGTCATAATCTAATCTAATATTTTTTATACAAAAGAGACGGTGTTGACATGTTTTGGTGGCGACAGTAGCAGTGTCCAAAAATATGAACAAGTTTAAGAGAAAATAGCAAATTTAAGGGAACTTGATTGATCTTGAAGCATGCAGTAGAGCAGAAGGTTTGAAAATGGGGTCCTCAGGAATGTAGTTGACCTTTTAGTTGCCTGACTTTATTGCTTTTTATAAATATCTGACGGTGGTGACGAATATGTGGGACACATTTTGAGCAACCACAAAATAATAGTAAATATTGTTAAAAACTCACTGTTTGTAGTTTTTAAAACATATTACAATGTACTATTTCATGTGGTAAAGATATTATTCAATTCAATTATTACTTTATGTTTTTTTAATCAAGTTGAAATGATTATCTCCTATCCGAGGAAAACTGATTTTGTAGGCAATGGGCCAGCAAATAATCATTAAATTAATACAAATTTAAAATAAAACTATAAAAGAACCTTACATATGTGCAAAGGACCCCCTGATTATAACCTTGATTCTTTTTATTCATGAAAATGTTATTAATTTCCAACAGAATTGGCACTTTTCTTAGTGGGACATGTTTTCACCAAAGTTTCAAGAATCAGAAATAAATCAGTTTATAAATATTTCTGATATTTTCATATATATATATATATATATATATATATATATATATATATATATATATATATATATATATATATATCAGAATTCATGAAAAACTTTAGTTAGTCATCTAATTTTGTATGTAAATTAAAATGACATGAACTTTTTATGTAACTCAGCTAATCATAATTAAAATATAGGCCCACTCAGTTGCCCAGATAGCTCAGTTGGTAGAACGAGTGCCCATATATAGAGGTTTACTCCTCGACGCTGCTGCATGTCATTCCCCCTCTTTCTCCCCTTTCATGTCTTCAGCTGTCCTGTCAAATGAAGGCCTAAAATGCCCAAAAACTTTCTTAAAAAAGAAATATAGGCCCACTTTACTGTGTTAATACATATTACTGATATGAAATAATTTCTACAGCCTATGAAACACAAATAACCTATGATTGTTTTCTAATGGGAATACATATATTTAAGAGCTGTCAATCAAGTTTAGAGTGATATGTTTGGAATCAGCTGTTCAGCTGATCATAATTTAAAATATTGACCTGTTTTACTCTGTTTACAAACATACTGATTAAAAAACAATGTGACCGCATCAGAAAACACAAATAACTTTGATTCAGTTGTTGTCAAGTGTTATTTGTACACATATGGATTACTAGTTGAAGCAAGTAAATGCATACACTTTCTATCATTTGTGTCAACAAACTTACTGAGCTACAGCCACAGGTCATTTTAAATAGAGGATACTCTATCAGGTCATCACTGTTTGTATATTGTCTGTCCTCCCCAGAGGAGACATACCAGCAGATGGCTCGGGAGACTCTGGAGGAACTGGACTGGTGTCTGGACCAGCTGGAGACCATTCAGACCCACCGCTCAGTCAGCGAGATGGCCTCCAACAAGGTGCACACCTGTCCACACACAAACATGTTCACTTTCACTGTCCATCGGCCTCAACGTTAACTCAGTATGGTGCCAAGCTTTTTGAGGAACAACGTATAAACTGTGTATTTCATGGTTCACGAGGACATTAAATCACTTCATGAGAACTGATTACTATTGAATTGCAGCTGTATCACTCAGTGTACAAAAACCATTATGGCTAACCTTCTGTTCAAGCTTCCATTCTACAAATAAATACAAACAATGCAGCTCCACCAAGGTCAATTATTAAAATGAATTGAAAACAACAACAACAACAACAACAATGTGCAGGAGTAGTTTGTAAAACTAACTCCTTAAAAATACTTTTAAGAACACTGCATTTGGTTGTAAAATCCTTCATCTGGCTTGTCCAGCCTCCCCCTAACACCTGTCACACTGAACCTTCATACATTTTCCTCAAATATTGTTTGGAACTTATCAGCTGTTGAAGTAATCAAGCTGCTTTTTCTACTGTTGATTGCTTCAATTTGGAAAGCGGTGTTCATTAGAAGTAGTAATTCTTGAAAATATTTGTTTCCTGGGTTTATTTGCAATCCAGTGGTTGTAATTGTATTGATAAATAATTAAATGAATTCAAGCATCTCTGGGCTTTATGGCATTTGTTAGACTAAACACACTGATTATATCTAGTTAAGCTTTTGTGTTTACAACTGCAGCCAGGTTGCATAAAATGTTGATGTGCAATTTGCATTACCACAGCTACATGCTCGATGTATGCAGACTTCTTAGGTGTGCATTTGTATTTGTGGGGGCACGGGGGCAGAGGAAAAGATTGAGGGAAGGGAGGATGACAGTCTGTGGGTATGGAGGACATGAGAGGGAGGGGGAATGGGCCCTGATGCTGATGTCTCTGCTGTAACCTTGGCTATGGGTTGCTATCGAACAGCAGCAGGGTCTGCCCTTCCCTTTTAGTCATTGGCTTGCCACTCTGACCACAAGCCATGTGGTTTAGGCAAGAACCAATGAAATGGAGGTGATGCTCCTTTAATAGTGTTCTGTCTTAAAGAGACAGCATCGTGTACATGGTTTGTTTCATTCCAGATATTCTCTCCCATGTTGCACATCACTATTAATGAATGGCAAGGTTCTTAATGTTTAGAATCAGTCAGGCTTATGATGAAAGGACTGAGGGAGAGATACCAGGAGAGTGCTTAGAGTGTGTGCACATACAGTTTCCTGGGGTAAACAGAGTCTCTGTGAATATGTTCCTGCCTTTTCAGAGCTGCAACTAAGTCACAGAAATCCTCCGCACTGTGCCAACATGGAGGTACACATGAATATTCCCACTCAGTCTCTCACTCTTACTCACAGCCTTGCACACACACATATTTTCGACAGACGTACATGCTGCCTTGTCGCACATGCGCACTCAGGCTGAGAGCAGAAGCAAGCACAGACACACACACACATGCATGCGCCTGCAGCCACACTGCCTGATTAGCTTGCGAGAGCTGTCTACAGCATCCAGGGAAATGGCGCAAGAGGCAGAGCATTGGAGGAGGAACAGCAGCCCAAAGCGGCAGGATTAGACCTCTGGCAATTTGGCCAGCTGAGGCATGGATTGACACAGAGCAGGGGACTGGGATACGGAGCTATCAGGAGGCAGCCTGACTGACTGTGGACTGACTGCGTGTTGCTGGGATCTGTGGGAGACGGCACAGGCGGGCTGATGCACTGGTAGGACTGGGCCGGGCCTCTGGATCTGTACCGTGGGGGAGGGGCAGTCGACGCAGGGAGAGGGAGCCTGTTTTTCCAGACCACAGCTCTGGTGTGATTCTTCAGTCTGGCCGTCAGCTTCAGGCCTGCCTGCATCCCTCTCTGTCTCTTTCTCTCTCTCCCTCTCTCATCCTCTCCATCCTTGTTTTTCTCTTGCTTTTGTCTGTCTGTTGCATTTGTTTCTCCCTTATTCCTTCCCCGATGTTCCTGCTGTCATCCTTACCCTTTACCTCCATCATTCGCTTCTATGGTCATCTTTCCGTCCTGCCGTCGTAATCACTCCAATCTCTCTCCCCTCCAGCATCTAAATCTTTTATTACTGTTTGTCAAGAGGCTTAGCTCTCGCAACATCATTTTTTTGTTTACATCTCTCTCCCATTCCCACTGATCTCCTCCATCGACTCTTCTCTGTGCCCTTCAGACAGTCCCTCGCTCCCTCTCTTTTCCCCTCCATCTTCCCTCTTTCGGCTCCCATCCACCTCTACCCTGCAGTGACTGTAGATTTGGGTCAGTCTGCTCAGCAAATGGGATGAGATGTAGTCTCTACAGCAGCTGGATCCAGGGGGCTCCTGGTCTGACCATCAGGGGGACCCTCATCTTCGGACCACACTGAGGCTGGAGCCTGACTCTGGACTGACCGGGGGGCCTGCTTTGGGGTACTGCATGTAGGCAAAGACAGTCTGCACCAGCAGCCCCTACCCTCACCCCCTTCCCCCCTTCCTTCGACCCCTCTCGGGGCAGCCGTCACTCTGGAGTGTCCCGGCTTGACTGGCTGTGGCATCTCCTCACAAAACCTGACGACGCCCTCATGCCACTGGGGCACCCGCAGTGCCCCTACTCCACTCCACTACCGCACATCCTGCCTGTGCCATCGGCCCAAACCCCCTGTCACCCTCAACATGGGTGTGGTAGAGGCCATTGAGCCAGTGCTATCCCCCTGTCCCTCACCTGTACCAGGGGGCTACAGGCTGCCCCGCTCCTCCAGCTACAGCCCCCTGCAGGGGAGGGCAGGGGCAGAGCTGGATCTTGGTGCGGCTGCTGGAGGGGTTCTGGAGGGGAGTGGGGCGGCGGCGGAGCGCAGGACGCCCTTCGTGGACCTGTTCTGTGAGACCTGCTCCAGGCCCTGGCTCATCGGCTGGTGGGACCAGGTAGGGCTCGGAGAGCTTGCAGAGGGCAAACGAGGCCTGGCAGTGGCCATCTTGGATAGATGCTGTGAACTCTTCAAGTTGTTACATCTAAGCATGCATTAACAACTCTATTTGTTTACTCCATGCTCTTATGTCTTTTTTTAAACCAGCAGTTATGGTTTTAAAATGTGAGAATTTTATGTGTTTATATAGGATCTTACACGGTGCTACATGGGGACATTATATACTGAATTTATGTGGTGAAGGAAGGTTTTGTGGGTCTGACAATGGCTTTGTGAGTAACTGTAAGGCAGTATGTTCCTGTACATATTTTATACATGATCCACTGAAGGGGAACAGGGATGAAGGCAGAAAGTTTAATAACTCTGCTCAGTGTTCCTACATTGCAGCAGCATTGTAAACAAAAAGACAATTTCACTCTCATTCTTCATCCTTCTATATCTGGTCTACACTGCTGTCCTGTGAGAATACACCGAGCTGCTTCAAATCTTAGAAATAGCTTTGGGACTTTGTGATAAGTAGTCTAGCCGTCTTTACTGCAGGTATAATGCAGTGTCACATAATGTCCATTTCCATCCTCCACACCTGCGTCCCACATCCCTCTGTGTCTCTCTCCTGCTACCCTGAGGCTGGCCTCATTACAGACCTCAAGGAAGCCAAGCGTATTGTCAGTGAAGGACAATTCTTATTGTTTCAAAACTCAGTAGATATTTCTTTTGTCCTCAGGTGTGCCAACATGTTACATACATAAAAAAGATTATGATTTGTTGAAAGACATTGGGCACATTAGGATACATGAGTTTCTTCTCTGCTGATAAAGTAAATAAATGGTACAGGTTTTAGTTCAGAGAAGGGTCACATTTAGCGCATGTGTTATTTGGTTATTGTTATTCTTAATCATGTATGGTAAGAAAAAATAAAGCCCTCCTGGGTCCCTCACATATGCGAGTGTATAAGTGTGTGTGTGTGTGTGTATTGGTGGTCATGTCTGTGCAGTGTTTGCATGTTTGCTTCATTAGTCAGTGTCAGAAGAGTGTTGTTTGTCCTGGCACTCGGACTGGCACTGTGGAAGTGTTGGTTGGCAGCTATGACTCAGCAGTACAGCATTAGGGAAGGAAAGAACGAGAGAAAGCGAGAAAGAGAGGAGGAGGTTTGGGCTGAGCCTGTTGCCTAAGTGTGCCACAGGGCTTGACTTGCTTCCTTAGCTCCTGGTGACTGATTCTCCCCAACTGCTTCAATGATTTTGCTGTCAGAGTATACCTATTTGCTTGGCCTATCATGTAATGAGCGCAAGGCTGGGTGGGATGGATGGAAAAAGAGAGATAACTGAGAGGGAAAGAGTGAAAGATGGAGGGAATGCTTGTGGGAAATGGCAGGAAGGCAAAGTGGAGCCTGTGATAAAGGAGGGTTTTGGGACTCAAGGGCAGTAGTGGAGCGTTGTTTACCTGGAGAGGGAGGGGGGGAGAAGATTTAAGGAACAGAGAGGCGTGGAGAGGAAGACAGCAGAGGAACTAAGGGGTGACCTTGGTGAGGAGGCAGTTGCCACGGCAACCACTTTGGTTGCCATGGAGACTGTTAGGTGTGAAAGATCAGTCGGTAGGACACAGACCAAAGGGGTCTTGTCCGTATCGTACCTTGTACCTTCACATGACTTGTGCAACAGGTAACTATCAAGCCTCCAAACACCACCTTTATCTATAGAAATAAAATAATCACATGCTCAAGCTGAGAGAATATTCAGTATTTTCTGTCTGCAGCGACAATGTATTCGTTTATTGTGCCTGCAGACAAGTTGTTCATGATTGCCACTGTATATGTCTGGAGAAGAATACGTATTAAAATGCCACATTGCTACAGCATATAAATACATGGCAATCAAAATGCAAGCACACTGATATTGGGGTTTTGAACAGTATGTTCTCAAAAAGAGGAGGCATGATTCATCATTGATTTTCTCACCCTTTAGTGAATTAAGCCAGAATGAGGGTGATCATTTATTTTTTAATATTGGACTCAGAGGAATGCTTTGTTGGAATGTGTCGGTACAAATGGAATCTATAAGGTCAATGGTAATAATTCTGAGGGTTTACCAGTCTGCAAGTCTCTATATTGTTGGATATGTCAGTAAACCTTTCTTCTACTTTGTACTGTTCAAATCACTCACTTCCTGTGTCTGTCTTTCCTCCCCTCAGTTCAAGAGGATGTTGAACAGGGAGCTGTCCCATTTGTCAGAGATGAGTCGCTCAGGGAACCAGGTGTCAGAATACATCTCCACTACCTTTCTAGGTAAAGAAAACATCCATTTGTGACCAACCTCGATAGCAAGTCCTTTATAGCTTTGACCCATCCTGGCTGACCTCTGACTCTGAACCCCCCCCTCCCAGATAAGCAGAACGAGGTGGAGATCCCATCCCCGACTTTGAGGGAGAGGGAGAAACCCATGTGTCACATCAGCGGTGTGAAGAAGCTTACACACAGTTCCAGCCTTTCAAACTCCACCATGCCTCGATTCGGCGTGAAGACTGAACACGAGGATGCGTTAGCCAGGGTAAATACATCATTATCTTACTGTGTTTTTATTGTGTTCATGATTTATGTTTTTATGCTGCTGTGTGATCATAAAGATCTGCACCGAACTAAATGGATGGATGAATGAAAAAGCAGCTAAGAAGCTAGTTATTGCATAGACACGCACAAACAAAACCACACAGGAGATAACAAAAGAACACAAAAGAAGGAAAACAGACATGTATTTCCTGTCACTCTTCTCTACATATTCTACCTCTTTATGTAAATATAATTTGTTATGCACACATGCATTTCAATTCACATTTCCGTAGCTTTCTTCTTTGACCATCTGTATACCTGATTATATGAACAGTTAAAGGGAAAATGCACATGATGTGATATCACAACTGCAAAGGAATTTAAAAGCAGCAAATGTTTCCACAACTTAAAAAATCTTTTTGGCATTGGTCCATCAGAGTCAGTGCAAGTGCTTTTTTATTTCTCATTGTGGAAAAATGTTTTGAAGTGGCATCACCAATGGCATCACAAAGACATGTTGCCTCAAAACATGTTGCAAGTTTCATGCAACCTAATTGTAATCTAATCTAAAGAACACACAACTGTTGTATCTTTGCACCTTTATGGGTGGATTTAGATGGAAAATTGCTAGATTGTGGTACTGATGTGTGTTAATGTGGTCTGTTGTGCCTTTAGGAATTGAACGACTTGAACATATGGGGCCTTAATATCTTTAGTGTGGCAGAGTTCTCTAATAACCGACCCCTCAGCTGCATAATGTTTGCCATCTTCCAGGTGAGAGACAGGAAGACTGAACTTTAACTAAAAATGGATTATATAATTTATCATGTAGCATTACTTATCTGTGACTATGATGATCCCTGTGGCTGTAGGAAAGAGATCTACTGAAGACCTTTCGGATCCCTGTGGATACATTTGTCACCTATGTGATGACCCTGGAGGACCACTACCATGCCAATGTGGCCTACCACAACAGCCTCCACGCTGCAGATGTCACTCAGTCTACTCATGTACTGCTATCCACACCGGCTTTAGATGTAAATACCTCTACTTGTCAATACTGCCAATACACATCTAACTTCACATGCACAGACTTTTAGAAATACCAGGCCATTTATACAGAATATAGTAGTCATAGGCATTTGTAAACAGCATTAACTGCTTATTTTTCTCTCTTATTTCTCTGACAGGCTGTGTTCACTGATTTAGAGATACTAGCTGCGTTATTTGCCGCTGCAATCCACGATGTGGACCATCCAGGAGTGTCCAACCAATTCCTCATAAACACAAGTGAGTTGAAATGAGATTAAGATATGACACACAAACATATATGAATTATAAAAAAATATATAAAATACATTGGGAAAAACAATCATGATGGCAAGGACAAACAAAAAGCTACTTTTGGTTCAGGATTGAATACCCCTGATACGTGTTGTATATGACCAAAACTAGTAAGTTCCAACAAAGGGAGGAAGAACCAGTGTACTAATGACAGGTCTCGTCATTTGCCAACTTTGTGAAAGTCTCTGATTTTAGAAAGATCATGAAGCACGTAGCTAAGATCCAATATTTAAGAATTAGATGAGGCCCCTAGAGCTGCAAAGATTAATCGACTATTAAATGAATCGCCATCTATTTTGATAATTGATTAACTGGTTTCAGAAATTCTCTGATTCCATCTTCTTAAATGTGAATATTTTTCTAGTTTCTGCACTTCCCTATGACAGTAAACTGAATATCTTTGAGTTGTGGACAAAAAAAGACATTTGAAGATGTCATATTGGGCTTTGAAAACACTGATCGGTATGATTCACCATTTTCTGACATTTTATAGACCAGGCAACTTATCGATTAATCGAGAAAATAATTGACAGATTAATCGACAATGAAAATAATCACCAAAAGGTCACTTTCCTAGGTCAGCTATTCTGATAATACCCGGTATTCAATTTCTTTCGATCCAGTAAAGGTTTGTCTTAAAGGGGTGATAGAATGATTATATAGGGTATAATTTCACACTGTTCCTTATGGTCTCCTAATGGGGTATGTAACATTGGTTGGGGTGAAAATGGCCTGGTTGATATTTTATTGGCCCTTATGCATCCCTGTGTTGTGGCCCTATTTGTAACAAGAGCTTTTCTTCCAAATATGGTATGCTCATGAATATTTAGATGAGCTGGAATCTCATATTCCAGACACTGCAATGTTTCGTTACCAAATTCACTTCTGAGACTTTTTTATGCAAGAAATCTACTATATAAAGCTCAAATATGGGCCGTTTTACGAAAATTGATGGCTAATTGAAAATTTGGTAAGACGTGTCGGACTTTAGGAGCTCCACACAGTCTGACGAGAAAGCGGCAGCCTGCTGGGCTCCATACCCAGGGCAAAGTCACCCTTTGTGGATACTGCACTACTGGGGCTCCGCGGCTGGCTGTCGGCATAACTATAATATATTTACGGTTTGAATTTCGTCACGCCACTTATATAACATATACCCCAATGTCTTATAAAGCTAACCGTTGTGTCCGATTTGATTTTAAGGCATTTTTATGAACGTGTTAGGACGAGCAGCTAGCTAGCTATATGTCCCATTCAATACAATGGGAAACAATTGCAGCTAGCTAGCTACTCTTTCGACATAACTATAGTATATTTACAGTTTGAATTTCGTCACACCACTTATGTAACATATACCCCAAGGTCTTACAAAGCTTAGCTAACACTTGTCCGATTTCGGATTTCAATTGAATGCACTTTTGTGAATGTCAGAGGTGTTAGGAGGAGGCTAGCTAGCTCTCATTGATGGACTCCAGCTCACCGCGACTCTATCGATGAGACGCGCGGACAAGAGGCGTTTATTTCCCCGATTGTTTGTTTAAATAACTCAACACATATATCCATTATAAGATTAACTGGAACCTGTGGTAAGAGATTGCAGGTGTAACAAGCTCGCTGACCGCGCTCTCAGTCACTCACCGGCCGACCATTTAGCAGGAAGAGGGGAGGGAGAACAGTGAGCTGCAGGCCCTGGAGCTCTGTCAGGGCAGCGGCGTTTGGTAGTCCAGTCACCCAGAAAAGGGTGAGTTTGCGCAGGTATTGAGCACCGGGCTCCCGGCCGTGACAGAGCTCAATCAAGCTCACAGCAGGCCGGGGTCTGTGAAGGATGCGGCGATGTAGCAACCCAGGCAGCACCGGCTGCTGAACTCCGACACACATTCGGACAAAATTTGCAATTAGCCATCAATTTTCGTAAAACGGCCCATATTTGAGCTTTACATGGTTGATTTCTTGCATGAAAAAGTTTCAGAAGTGAATTTTGTAATGGAATAGCAGAGATCTGCGCGACCTAGATTCAGAAGACTACCTGATCTCAGGTCAGTTGTGTAGTAGTATGTAAATGTTGGGGCGTGACCGTTCTCTTAATACACCCATGGGCGTGACAAAGGTTCAGGTCTTGAGATGCTTACGTAAGCTTCCAGCTTTGTTGAGATTCGCCCGTTTTCAGAGGCAGTTTCAAAATATGAGATTTTCATAGTAAAGGGGTGTCAATGGGATTTTGAGCTTCTATGTATGTCCTATTTACCCACGAACTGTCGTTATTCAACTATGACAAGGTAAAATCGGTTTTGCATTCTATCACCCCTTTAAATATTGTTTTTAAACTCTTATTTTAAATATGATGTCAGTTTTTGTTTCAGTTTCCTCATGATAAAATGTATTTGTCTTCTAAATCAAATTATTACTTATCATTATGCTGTAAAGGATTGGGAAATACATTTAGAGACATAGATTTAGTCTATGTAGTTATTTAAGTTATGTTTCTGTTGTGTATAATACACTCACTTTAGTTGAAATTATCCTATATTTTTTACCTTTGGTACTGCAGTCATCCTCAGTTTGCTTGTTGTTTTTAGTACATTAATCTGTTTAGTCTTTACATTGTGTGCTTTTAGTTGTTCTAAATGGAGATATTTGTACCTAAAGCTTTATTTGCACTGTGCTTTTTCCTTAAATCAACTAAGCTGTTGTACATTTTGACATAATGCCACCACAGTCTGTGTTTTTAACTTGTATGTGTTGTATGGTGCTTTCTTCAGACTCCGAGCTAGCTCTGATGTACAACGATGAGTCTGTGTTGGAGAACCATCACCTAGCTGTGGGCTTCAAGCTGCTTCATGAGGACAACTGTGACATCTTCCAGAACCTTAGCAAGAGGCAGCGACAGAGCCTAAGGAAACTTGTAATTGATATGGTAAGTGTTGTCAACACACTCATTCTGTATCATGAAGATCTCACTTGTCTCCTACCACCTTTCTATTCTCCATCGTTCTGTGGTGTTCTCTAATGCATTCATATGAATTTTCTTCCCAGGTTTTGGCAACAGATATGTCTAAACACATGAGTTTGCTGGCAGACCTTAAGACTATGGTGGAAACCAAGAAAGTAACAAGTTCTGGAGTACTGCTGCTCGACCATTACACTGACCGGATACAGGTGAGATGTCATCTTCCAGTTCATTTACAAGAAACTTCAATTAACAATTTAGCAGATGTTCTGAGCCTGTTACAAAATAACTTAGCATTTACTGAAGCATTGACAGTTAATTCCTTTCCTTAATTTCCTTAAAATGTCATGGCATGAAGACGTAGCACTGTGTACATGGACATCACCAGAACTGTGATTTGTCTGTCTGGGCTTTTTTGTATTTTCTCCATGTTTCCAGTGCTGGTAATGTTTGTTGATAGTTAAGACAACATGGAGCAGGCTTAAGAAAGGTTATGTAGTCTCTTCTTTTAAAGTATGTTATAGTAGCTTGGGCATTGTAAGAGGTAGAGCCATAAGATGCACCACTGATTGACATCTGTAGGATCTGGTTATCGAGGATTGTGCTTAAAGGTCCCATGACATGGTGCTCTTTGGATGCTTTTATATAGACCTTAGTGGTCCCCTAATATTGTATCTGAAGTCTCTTTCCTGAAATTCAGCTTTCTTTAGTATGTGCCATTTCTGTGTCTGTAGCTATTGAGGAGGAGAGGGGGGGCAAGGTAAAGGGTGGGGGCATGGCCTTGACCAACTGCCACTTTGCTCGTTTGAAATCCATGATGTCTCTCTCTCATGGGTAGGCCAAATTCTCTGGGCGGGCAAAGCAGAGAAAGGGGAGGTAACCTTGCTCCTTATGACCTCATAAAGAGCAAGATTCCAGATCGGCCCATCTGTGCTTTCATTTTCTCAAAGGCAAGGTAGGATACCCAGGGCTCGGTTTACACCTACCGCCATTTCTAGCCACTGGGGGACCATAGGCAGGCTGGGGGAACGCATATTAATGTTAAAAAACCTCATTAAGTGACATTTTCATGCCATGGGACCGTTAAGCGTTTGACGGATGAAGTAGGTATTACTTTATGCTGTCAATGACAGAGAACTCCAGTGCGCGGCAAGGTTTTACAGAAAGGTAATCTCTTAATGGACTGGTTGATGACAGCCCGGCATGTGTGAATATATTTGACCTGATTTGTGTCAAATATTTGTGATACAGTGAATCTGGGTTTTCATTGAGAGGACCATGGAAAGGCAGGAAGAGAAACATGCCCAGCGATCCCAGTGTCTGTATAGCTGTGTTTTCATTACATGGTATGGCTCTGTTGACTCAACTCACTTTTGTTAGTACCAGGTACTTTTGTTTTTGTTTTCCACTGCAGATAGTACTCCATCAGTACTCCCTCAGTGTAAGCGGGATTCTCAGCTGATAGTCACAGCTTCGCTACGTGAAAATGCCGTTCTTGTATCGGCTCTGCTCCCTTGGAACCTCAACCAAAGTACTAAAATAAGTGAGTGAGTTGAGTAGAGTAGAGTCGAGTAAGTAGGTAAGAGTTACTAAGCGGCATAAGAGTTCTAAGGAGGAGGTTGCTGTTGTCCTCTAAACTGAGGTCAGGAGGAAACTCAGAAACATGGAGGAGTGCAATGTTGGTTTAGTATGCCAGTTTGAATCCTGACTGATTGGGGTACAACTTTTGTTTCTATGACAATTCTTTTATTCAAGAGTTTTGGAAATTATTAAACAAACAACACTAGTTTGTTAGTTAAAGAAACAACACTAGTTTGAAAGTTTTTGATATTAGATGGATTCAAGAATTCTTCATGACCATTGGATATAGATGACTTGAAGGCACACAACCAAATGTCACAAAAGAATTGATGATTGACATTAAAAGAGGGAGTGAGGAGGATGGGGTTAATAGTGCAGATAGAGTTGCTGTGCTAAAACATAAAAGCTTCTGCACCTTTTGGTAGGAAGAGGAAAGAATAGGCCTGTTTTGACCTGGTTTTAATGTCAGTTGTTACTCTCACATAAATCATTAATTAGAAAAGTGCAATGACTAATATTAATGAAAAACCGCTGTCCGTGTGCCAACATAAGGATATCTACTGACGAACGGCGGGACATGTGCAGGAGAGAAATAGGTTTTTAAAAGGCTCAGTGTGTTCAGCTCTAACTAAAGTTCTCGTTACTGCTGATTAATAAACGCATTTAAATAGTTTTATTGTAAGGAATTTATAGGAAATGAAACCGTTTCACAGCCATTGTTTTGACCACTCAGTTCGCCAGCTTACTCTAAACAGTGCTGTGGAGATAGGTCTGGCAATGTGAGACTAATAAATAACAAAAGGAGACAACACAAGAGCAGGAATGTTTGTAGTGATATCTTACATATTAGTGAATTTGAGGACGTTTTATGAAACTAAAATAAGGTTATTGTGTACCAGAGGCTGCCTTTTCCAAGCAACTGTGGGGCACAGAGCTCCAGACAGCCAGGGATATAAGAGCAGGCTGCACCGGAACACATGATTCACTCTCAGTGGTTTCTGTGACATGAGAAGTACTTTGAATGAGTACGTAGTTCCGCTCACAGTTGAATAGGCGGTCCTTAATGTGGCCGAGGACACATACCCGTTTTCACGAATGTGGACACATGTGGTTTGTACCACCTCCGAATGTGGTTTGAGTGATCGGATCTCAATGCGTCCTCAATGTGTCATTTCACCTGTACTTCACACTGTTCACTTGTGATCCGGACAACCATATCAAATTTGAATACCAGGTGAAAGCGGGGCCAATGAAGTTAAGCCAGACTGAATACACTAATAAGTGGAGCATTTTAAATGATATACATACTTACTGTAAGTAGGTAACAAAATCGTGAGCAGAAATGGAAAAAGGGCATGCACAAATGGAAATGTGTATGTGTCTTACATATTGCAATTCCACTGTAAACTGAGCATCTTCCAATAAAAACAAATCTTTGCAAAAGGAAATGGAAAAGGGAGGAGCAGGTGTAGATGGAGGATACAAGTTGATAAAGCTTTCCAGGTTTATAAGCAGGGGGACAAGATTTCGGAGTTGTACTAGCAATTAATAGAAGAGCAAAGGAATTGAGAATAAAGTCACAATGAAAGAGGATAATTAGAAAGCTGCTTGTGCACCACCTCCTTTCAGCTGCTAAAACATTTGTTGAAAGATGATCTATATGCATCTAAATTCAGTGCTTAAAACTTTGCATGTACATAATATAGTGTGTGACATGTGCCTGTGTGTTTGTGCAGGTGTTGAGGAATATGGTGCATTGTGCTGACCTGAGCAATCCCACGAAACCTCTGGCTGTGTATCGACAATGGACGGAAAGAATCATGGAGGAGTTCTTCAGGCAGGGAGATAAGGAGAGAGAGCGAGGGATGGAGATCAGTCCCATGTGCGACAAACACACTGCATCTGTGGAAAAGAGCCAGGTAAATAACCAGCCCTGAAATATACAATGCATGAATATGATTCTGTGCATAACTGTGTGTTAGTGCTTTAAGAAGGGTGATAAGCATAGTGCAGAGTAATCTGTCATCTCTGATCACAGCAGTCATCCTCATACATTTTTAATGCTGATTTGTCGGGAAATTACACCACTGTGATTTAAATTATGTCCATCATACTTTCTTTCTGGATGCAGGTGGGCTTTATTGACTATATTGTCCACCCGCTGTGGGAGACATGGGGGGACCTTGTGCACCCTGATGCCCAGGACATCTTGGACACTCTGGAGGACAACAGGGACTGGTACCAGAGCACTATCCCACAGAGCCCCTCGCCACCTCCTGTATGTCAGGATAAGGATCTAAATGCCTGCATGGACAAGTTTCAGTTTCAGCTCACCCTCGAAGAAAGCTCTCAGAGAGAACAGGGAGATGAGGGAGACAAGCCTACGCTGAACCATGTGGCACAGGACTGCAGTCAGGGGGAAGAAGAGGAGGGTAAAAAAGAGGAAGAGGAAGACATAATGGTAGAGGAGGAAAATGAGGACATAATAGAAGAGGAAGATGAGGTGGCAATGGAGGAAGAGGAGGTGGAGGAGGAGCAGGAGGAGGAGCTGAAAGCTCAGTTAGAGGTGAGATCTGAAAAGGAGAGACTTTCTGACACAAGTCCTGTAGAGGAAGAGGAAGACTCTTCTTCACAAGCTGAAGATACATGAGTTTTGCTCTTGTATCTCCCTCTTCACTTGCACACATTATCTTGTTCATCCTTTCAATGGCCAAACCAAGAACAAATAAGACTGCAATGACAATACAGACCTTTAAATATATTTTTCAAAAAGGGAATAAATTAAAATCGCTTAAAGAGAAGGTAATTACACAGCAACTGTAGATTTGGAGTGGTGACAAGTCCTCCGACTGATTCCACAACAAACTTTAGACTTAAGAGGAATTTAGGAGAGCATGAATGATGGGCAACTGCAGAAAGCGTAGCACTCTGAGACTGGATGCACACACACAAACACACATAAAGTGACACACAAACACACAGAAAGTGACACACAAACACACAGAAAGTGACACACACACACACACACACACACACACACACACACACACACACACACACACACACACACACACACACACACACACACACACACACACACACACACACACACACACACACAGTATGTTTGTATGTGTGCATGTATATGAGGACATTGACCAGTAATGAATCTCTTTGGAAAAAGCCATCTCTTAATGGAGTATTAACTTGTGTTCTGTCAGTATTAGTAATTCATGTTTCTTAGAACCTCAACAGAAATTGTTCTCCTCAGAAAAGCTACACATCCGAGTGACTTTTTTTTTTTCCATTTCTGTCGGAAAGAAAAATAAGAACATCCACAGAGTTGGAGGAGGAGAGAGGAAGATAATGAAGGAAAATAAGATGCTGCGACGAAGGGGCCGCCAGGTCCCTTACCCCTTTTCCCTTTACGAGGAGAGTGCTACTGGTGCAAGATGGCTCTGTGCCTTTCTGAAACACCAGCTTCCTGAATGGAGCTGTCGTGAAGCAATGCATTGTGGTACAGGAGTGTCTGATTTTGTTATAATTTTTGATTGTCTCTCTTTACTGTTCATGGTATTGTGGTGTGTATCTCATACGTACAGTTACTGTGGTGATATGTTTTAAGCTGTAAGTCTTCCTTTGTTGCTCTTCTGGTAATCTAATAACTCAGAACTGTAGATGCAGAGCAATCACTACCACCACCACCACAACCACCAGTGGACTCTTTCCAGCTTATGTTTTTTCTTATTAGAATGCTTTTTTGAAACTTTCTGAGAATAAGCCATGTAATGCTTTGAAGCATAAGTTTTGCCTATTTTCTATTTAACAGTTGCTAAAAATGTTGAAGGGACACATCATTATTTTATCAGCAGAACAAATTTCCACTCGCCATCTCACACCCACTTGCACTGTGTGGTTATGTCTCCTCATGAACAATGATTCTCACCAAAGTAAACGATGAGAAACTTCAGTGGGTGAAGCGATTTTAAGGAACATAGATGAATAAGAAAATCAGAGTGGCAGAATGTCAGTAGAAAGAAGCGTGACTTAAGGTGGTCTGGCAGTCCCTATTCATCCTTGTTATGTTTGATGCTTTTTTGCCTTAATGTCAGATGCAGGATACATACTTGCCAGTATGTAGATTTATAAGATATATAATAGATATCCTAGTATATTTATATCACGTCTGTATGCTTATTTCTGTGAGTATCAGTGTGTCTATACACGATGTATCCAGCATTGCATTTGGAGGGTAAAAGGGAAACATTGCTGCCAATTAGTTATTATGTTGTTGCTGTGCTCGGACCAACATAAAGAATGTGTTGTTTTTTAATCAGGACGGAAAAAGGACTATCTTATAGCTACCTGGAGGCATGCAGAGGAAGTAAGAATGGGAGTTAAGAGAATGAATATGGATGTCCTTTGTTTGAATCTGACCAGATATTGATTTGTTGACATGATGGAGTTGATGCGTGTATTTGTTTGCGTGGCTTATTGTGTGGTCATGAGTAAGCGAGTGAGAAACAGAAACAGAGGGTATATGCTAAAGATGTTGTCATATGTGTCACAGGTCCCTCACTGGCATCACCACATGTTGTTGAATGCTGTTCAGGATTCGATCAGCACAGCTTAAATAGTTCACAGTTTGTTTAGGTGTTTGTTTTTCACAGGGTAAAAAAATTGTTAAAAACAACATGAGTGTGGTTCTTTTGAAGGGTAAGAGCAAGTTTCTGCAGGTCAGTAACTGAGCTTATCTGAAGACACCACAGCTCGGTGCAACACAAGCCTGTGTGTTTGACCTGCTCTGTTGCAGGATGGAGCAGAGCTGCCGGGCCACCACACAGGCTTTCATCTTGTGGAATGGGAATCCAGGATTACTATTACAGTGATTTAAATAAAAGATTCCCATTTGCATCGGCATTTTACTTTAAATATGTTGCTTTGTTTTTGTGGCTTCTTGTTATGTCATAAGCTATAAAAACGTTAATATTTACTTGCCATACAAACACGATACTGTAGCAATTGTTTCTTAAAAGAAAATTATTCAATTGATTGCTGCCATTCTTTTTAAATGATGAACAGAAAACCATAGGTAGTGTTTTCTTTGAACAGTTTGTGTACAGTTTATTTTTATATCATTCTGGTGGATGGTCTGGAAAATGAATCACGTGTTGATGATGATATAGCTATAAACATTATCATTCTTGTATATATTGTAATATTGGATTGTAAATTATAAATTTATCCAAGTCATAATGGTTGACAAATAACCACTTAAGGTTGTTAATTGAACCACTAAAACACTGCAGGCCACATCATCACCTTTTCATTTTCTGGTTATGTTTTCGCTCACTTGTGCTGACATTTTTTTAATTGTCCACATCTATTGTTAAAATCCACTATATTTGTACCAGCACTTTATTTCACCAGGTTTTAAGACAGACAGTGTGTTTCAGGTAGTGTACAGTCTGTGCTGGTGGTTTGGTCATTGGCAGTCACCTGTTGATTATATTCCATTGGGCCAAATCACAAACCGTCATTGTGCAGTAGTCAATGTTAACCCCTTTCCAGAGACATAATCAAACAAACTTGTCATTCTCTATTAACAGTCAATGTGAGATTGAACTAATTTGACTGATAAAGTCAAATGTAAGCTGATGTAGTCACATAGGATGTGACATGTTCAAAGGAAATAAATGTGTCCTTATCTAACTTGGCCATCTCTAGTACTACCACCACCTCAATTTGTTAGTAACTTTGGTCCCCATCTGGGTTGCTGTCAGGTCACTTTGTCGCAGACTGACTCCCTCTGTGAATAACTCTCTGGGCTTTAATTCATGTGTTTATTCACGAGTAAGAAAGATTATTCAAGGGAAAAAACAACATGAAATGATTGTAATATTTGTAAATGATCTTGCTGTAATGTGTAAAATGTGTCCAAGTTATTTTTTATATTATTTTTATGAAAGGTTTTTCCTCTTAACAGAGCTGAGGTTTCATTTTGTGAATAAATGCATTTAATAAGCAAACATCTATATACAAAACAATATTATAGTATATCAGTATATTTTTCTTTTATTTCACTGTTCGGTACTGTAAAGTGTGTTAAAAATACAAATAAAGTAAGATTTTTAAATTAAATGCAATACAGTTGTCATGTTTGCGGTTATTACAGTTTCCTTGTATGCTTGTCCACTGTTAGGTGGGTTGTTACAAATCAAGTGTCAGCATTATACTTGTTATGTATTATATTGTTATTTATCCAAGGGTTGGTAGCCAAATCTTATTTTTGTAGCAAGACCAGCAAGACTGTATTATTAACTGGATATTGCAGGCAACGCCCCTTGGTTGGTTGTTAAAGACATTTATACTAGTTTTTAGATACATTTTAATGATAGTGGTAGTTTTAAAATTATATCTGTTCACTTGAACGTTACCTACTCGTTAGTTTTTACGCCGTTATTAATTATGGTTTAAGGATAACGGTGCAAAGAGTTATGACTACCTGAACCCATGGATAAGAGAACGCCTGCACCTGTCTGGCTCCATGGATGTAAAAAACTGGCTTTGGCATGAGATGGCTGCATCCTCCCCAGAATCCTCTACTTCAGACGGGTGCCAAGGCTCTCCACCAATCACAGGGGCTAAACAAAGCGTCGTCCAATCAGAGTGAAACAAGACAGAGCGGAGTGGTGATATACGCATGCGCTCTGACACTACGGAACTAGGTGGCGTATTTTTTTTACTGGTAATAATCATTAGCTTGTTCTAAGAAAACGTTTTATTTGTCTTTACCCACTTTATTAACCTTATAGTATTGTGATGTTTTGTGATTTTATTGTAACAACATACGTACTCTTGGTATTTTGTATGGGTTGCTTATAGCAAAAGCTTTAGCTAAATTCGCTAGATAGCATTCATTTGTTAGCTCTCGGCTAAAGTTACGTTGACAAGACGTTGTTGTAGCTACGTTATTTGTCGAAATAGGCCTACGTAAGAACGGGCGCAGTTTTGTCAATGTTGTGTTTTATAACGCTCTCGTCCTTGTCATGGCATGTTAGTTGTTACAGAGTGCTTCTTGTATTAAACTGCCAAATCTGTGTGATTAAGGCGGTTACCGATGCAGCTGAATCTTGCTAAATACTGACCCAGTGTGGAGCCCGCCCCATCATGATGTGCTGTCAGTACATTCTGCTACTGCTGCTAGGTGTCTCAGGAGGAGTCTCAGCGGTGGAAGTCCAACGCCCTCGCGGTGTCCCTTTGTCAAGTAAGCATTTAATTTAATCACAACTATAATAAGACAGTTATATGAGTACATTTGTATGTTTTGCGCTGTGGTGAAAGTTCACAATGAGTTCCTGTAGTTTTAAAGCTGTCATGGCACTGACCCGCTTCTTCTGTTCAACCTCTAAAGAACGGCAGTTCTATGAAGAAGACAAACCTTTCACTTGCCTGGATGGCTCCCGCAGTATTCCTTTTGACAGGGTGAATGATGACTACTGTGACTGCCCAGACGGCTCTGATGAGCCAGGTGCGTATATCCTGCATGCAAGCGACTCCTGTACTACTCTAGTACTATTTTTCTTCCCCATAATTCACTGAATTAAACAAAGTAGTTACTAATAAATGTGTAGAAGCCCTGCTTAGTCTGTATAATGAATTAATGAACAGTAAACCCCACTCCATAGTGCCAGGAAAATCACTGCTATAACCCTATGACACCAAGCATCCACTTGACCAGTAAATTATATATTTCATAGTTTAAATACTCACGATTCTTTAACATGGTAATATAATCTCTATATAAATCGAAATATCACTGTATACAGTGTATACTGTCATATCCACCTACTTCATGTATATAAAGCAACCTGTTAACATTAATCATCCCTTATTCATTCCAGCACCATTTGCACTCTGCAGTATTGCACTACTGTATTACTCTTTACACATTTCCTTGTGGTGTTTTATATATATGTGATACCTTTTAATATATATTTATATCTACATAGTCTAATATTTATAGTAGTTATTGTTTGTAGGGTTGTTTGTTCTTGTTTTTAGCCATATGTCTATTTCTGTGTATGTACATTAGGAGCAACACAAATGTATTCAAATTCTTTGCATGTGTACACACACATACTTGGCCATTAAGGCTGATTCTGATAATTCTCGCTTTGAAAGGTCATGACAATATCCAGCAGCCGTTTTGTATATCTACAGTAATAACACATTTATTTGCAGGCACTGCTGCTTGTCCCAATGGCAGCTTCCACTGCACTAATGCAGGTTTCCGACCAGGCTTCATCCCTTCCTCCCGCATCAATGACGGAATCTGTGGTATGAGTTTTGAACTTTGCTGACTGTTTCTTTTCAGGTGTGTTGTGGGGGCAGGGTTTTGTTAAACGCTTGTGTTTCTTGGACAGACTGCTGTGACACAACCGATGAGTACAACAGTGGTGCTGCCTGTCAGAACACCTGCAGGTGGGAATGTTTTTGGGTTATAACGCTAATAATTCAAGCATGCTTCATAGTGTAAACCTGGCTTCTCCATAGATCCTATACATGTGCTTAAATACACATTTAGTTTCCAGAAAATGTTAAATGTTTTGATTTTGTTTTGTATTCTCTTTACATCATGTGTGATTGCAGGGATTTGGGGCGCAAAGAAAGGGAGAGCCTGGAGAAGATGGCAGAGATCGCTAAGGAGGGCTTTCTGCTTAAACAACATCTTATCCAGGAGGCCAAGAGGGGCCTAGAGGATAAGAAGGTGTGAATGACAAGAAAACCTTTGGTATTTGTTTGTGTAATAATTAAGAGAGCTCTCAAACATTGACTATCGCATTGTCAAATATGTTGTTATACAGAGATACTGACACTTCAGTGGAAATGTTTGAAGGTGTCTACGCCAACTGTTGCATATCTAGTTACATCACTAGAGCTGTGCAATATGGATAAAATCAAATATCTCGATATTTTTGACCAAATACCTCAATATCGATTTTGCGGCAATGTTGTAGGGTTGACAATTGGTGCTTATACAAAATAATAAAACACATTGAGATTTTTGATAAATAATCGTCAGTGGATATAATGACTAAAGCGTGGTTTATGCTTCTGCGTTAAATCTACGCCGTGGGTACGTGGAGACACGGACCCTACGCTCAGTGTTGGGAAGGATACTTTCAAAACGTATTTCGTTACAGAATACATGCCCACAAATGTAATTTGTAACATATTCCGTTACGTTACTCAATCTGAGTAACGTATTCTGAATACTTGGATTACTTCAAGATTACTTCCACATTGAATTGCGTTTTATAAGTGTAGTGCGGCTATCACATCCAGCTTACTAAACAGGCCTATAATGGTGTGTTCTTTTTATTCCAACTAGCTGAATGTGTACCTGAACAAGCAGATAGATTATTGTATTGGTAGTCCCGAACTGCATAGCCTACTACAAAAATCAAACTGCAGTCTAAGCTACCACAAGCTAATTTTAGCTAACGTTAGTTAGCATGTCAAACGGGGCTATAGTCTTTAAACGGCTCTGGAGCTAGTAAATCAGCACCTAGGAGAATGTAAAGTCGCACGTCAATGTTAAAATAGCAAGGTGACCAGTAAAACTACAGCAGACGACTACCCTTGGCTAATTAAAAAAATAACTTACTTTAAGATGCTTCTTCAGGTTGGGTTAGGGTTAGGGTTGGTGGAGTAATTTGGAGCTGAAAGGAGGTTGGTTGCTGGCAAGCAGAGGCTGCACGGCACAGTTAGCTGTATTTCATTCTCCCTGTTCGTTCTTTAATGTGAAATGCTGTTTGAATTTCCAAGATAGAAATGTATTGCTGCCCTGGCTCTGTCGTGCCGGTTCCGACTCCATTGTGACTGATCACGCAAATAGCTATTTTTTTCTATTTCATATCGGGGCTTCTGGAAAATGCATTAAGTTGCCTTAATTTATTCAGAGTGAATAAACTCGTGAGACGGAGAAGTATTGTCATGTAATCCATTGATTTTAACAATGTAACTGTATTCTAAATACCAACTATTTAAATTGTAACTGTAACGGAATACAGTTACTCATAATTTGTATTCTGAATACGTAACGTCGTTACATGTATTCCGTTACTCCCCAACACTGCCTACGCTGGACCCTATGCTGTAGCCTGCCGTGGCTCGGTAGCATTTCCCCCGACTCATTTCCTGGTTCTCCTTCTCCATAAACAACATGAAATCAAGGAGATGGTTAACTTTTCCTGCTACAGCTTTCTGACCGTGGTCAGGAAGCACTGGGGAGACACTTTGTTTCTCTCACTATGCTTCTAGAGTCGCTACTCTCTCCAAAGCTAATCGCCGCCACTATCTCACTCGCTCTACCACACACTCCCCACGCACACGCACATGCCGGCCCTGCTATTCTCTTAAAGAAATTGACACGCACGCCAACGCACAAGTATAAACTTCAGGCCACTTATGTAGGCTATGGCGAAAGCTCTGCGTGGAGCCTCCGCAGGACCGTAAATCACGCTTTAGTGGGGAAAGGCAAATAATAGAACAGTCTGGTAAATTTATAAAATTACATCACTTTACTGTAATGTAGCCTATAAAACCAGGAAAAGACAACACTTGTGTCCTAATACGATATCTACAATTTAAGACAATATCTAGCCTCATATCGATATAACGATATATTGCCCAGCCCTATATATCACATGACATATGTTTTGCCTATTGTTATTATACACAGAAAAACTGAAAGCAGTAGTAGGAGTGACCAAATGTTGAGCACATCCTACTCATTTACTCTTAATGGGCCTGGATCACATCCAGAAACTAGACGCTGGCTGGCCATCTTAATACGACCACATCACACCCATTCACTTCACTGGCTTCCTGTTTTCTGCCAGTGAAGTTTTCTTACCCACCAGTGCATCTATCGTGGGTGATCGGGCTTTCTGTTCTGCCGCTCCTCGGATTTGGAATGCCCTCCCCGACCATCTGAGGGCACCTCAAACTATTGAGACTTTTAAAAAAAGGACTTAAAAACATTTATTTTTAGCAGAACTTATGAGTTTTAATTAACCCTGCAAGTTGTTGCACTGTTTTATATTAATGCTTTTTACCATGCTTTTATGAGCTTAACTGTAGCACTTTGAGATTTGCTCCAAATGTGAAGTGCATTACAAATAAAATGTATTATTATTATTATTATTATTATTATTATTATTATTATAAGTCGTGTAAAACACAAAAAAAAATAAGCTAATTTTAGATTAAAAAGATGTGTTGTTGTGAGGCTTTAGGTGGCAGATTATTGTTATTCTTTCCGGTTTCATTTCATTTCCGGCTACTGTAGCTTATTATGTGACCTGCTGTTGTTGCATCTGACAGTTGTTTATGTTTAGACATTGTTTCGTAAATTGAATAGATTTTTCAGGCATTAAAATTTTTTATTATTGTATTATTTTGATTTGTCTCAACAGGCCAAATATGCAGATGTTCAGCTCAGTAAGAGTGATTTTGAAAAGAGAGTGGAGGCTCTGAGAACTATAAAAGAGACTGCAGAGCAGCCAGAGAAAGAGGCCAAAGAACGCCACCTGAAGGCCTGGGAAGGTAAATTAGGATGTGAAAGCATATCACCATCTACTGTTTGTACAGAGCATTACATTACATATAGTATAGTCTCTCTTATTGACATTTTCTTAGCGAGACTAAGTTGCCTTGATACCACATACACTAGTAGTACTCTAACTTCAGGCCTGAAGTTAAAACAATTTCAAAACATGTAATAACACTGTAAATAACGTGTGTCGTCAGAAGTACTGATAACTTAAATTAAAATTGTTGTTTCAGAGCAAAAAGCTGTTATTCAAATGGAGAAGGACAAGACTAGAAAGGCTGAGGCGTTTCTTGAACTAGATGATGATGCAGATGGCTTGTGAGTATCAGCACCTTCCAGAATGATAAGCACCCATAATGAGGGAAGACAGTGTTGTGAATCTTACCACGGACAACTTTAAAAGTTAAATACAATAGTGCAAAGAAGAAATGCAGCATTTATAAATCTGGAGCGATAGTTTATTTTGCCTTTTGTTTTTTAACCTAAGTTGTCTTGTTGCAGAATTAAACCCTGATGGCAATCTATGGAAACCAAATTAATTTTTTCTGAACAAAAACATTTCTGAGAGACTTTTTTTTAAATATTCCTTTCATATGTAAACTTTGGGTTATCATTAGTGTGGTAGTAACTTGGTGTTTTTGTAGCTGGCCTGTTGTTACCATAACTCAGTGAATGATTTATTTTTGTTTGTTTCAGTGTCTCAGTGGCTGAGCTTCTGTCCCACTCTGAGCTCGACCCAGATTCAGATGTTTCATTCACAGAAGCAGAGGCTCAGGTAATTGTTTTCTTTTGTATTGTTCCTTGTAAAACACCAGAGATGGGACTAAGTCTCACATGGGAAAGTCTCAAGTCTTAACCTTCAAGTCTCAAGCAAATCCAAGTCATTTTTTGTGACTATCAAGTCATACAAAAGTTTCCATTTTGAAACAAGCTAAAGACAGTCGTTATGAACTGCTGAAGTTTTATTTGCATTTTTTCCTACTCAATATTCAAAAGACATTGCGTCCAAGCCACATACATCTGAACAGTTTAAATTTATACAGATAAAAAAGCACAGCCTAAAACTGGTATTAGGCCAACAATAAATCAACATATTTGTTCAATATGCCTTAAACATGACATCAAATCATAAAATTCATTCAAACAATTCAAATATAATTGTTTCTAAGTCAAATAATATTCTTCAAACGTGCCTCACTTTTATGAGACAGAAAAAAAACAACACATTCTGTGTTCTCATTCGTTCGTTCGTTCGTTCGTTCGTTTGTTCGTTCTTACCGCCAGCGTCAACAAAGAGGGGAGTGTGTGCTTATTCATGGCCCAAAACTGAAGAGAGTTCTGTCCTACAAACGTCCAAATAGTGGTTCAGCTGAATATGGGGACTGGAACCCGAATCGAAGTATCTGATCAATGGATTCCCGTGCATGCAACAGCACTAAAATCATAAAGTTAACTCCTTCTTAATATCAGAGGGGAAAAAATATATATTTATTAAACATAAAGTCAAGTCATTTGACTCAAGTCTAAGTCAAGTCTCAAGTCATGAATATCAAGTCCAAGTCAGGTCTTTTATGAATGTTTGTCAAGCAAGTCTCAAGTCCTAAAATTTGCGACTCGAGTCAAGTCATGTGACTCGAGTCCCCCATGTCTGTAAAACACAAATGTTAAAGGGGCTGTACTCGACATTCAGAACATTAATATAGCAGTGAACACACATTTGCTATGCAAAGATATAGTGGATTAGTTCTCCTCATAAGAGAATGAAGCAACACCTCTTCATACCTAATCGACATTACAGGTAGATTTCCAAAGACTCCCAAAATGACCGTTCTATTTACTGCCGCGCTGTGCCGGTTCGTGTGAATGTAATAAAGCGTTTTATTTAATGTAACAGGCGCAGTTTAAAACGCAGCATATTGAATATGAATTTTGTCTTTGGTTTGTACAGGGACTGTTGGGAGGAGTGGACAAAGTGGACGCCGTAGCATTTGAGTCTGTTTGGATTAACATCAAAGAAAAATACATATCAGAGGTAAGAACCTGATGACTATTCCAATAAGTTCCATGTCTGAAAAGCCTCAGCTCTTCTAAATGTGCATTTTTCTGTGCATCAGGCCAACACAGACAGCCCAGCACCAGTGGAGACTCCACCGGCGGAGATGAGGGACAATGAGTCTGAGCAGTACCCTGAAGAGGACATCCCAGATGATGAAGAGGATGATGATGAAGAGGATGAAGAGGATGACCCAGATGATGGGGACTATAAAGTAAGTCCACTGTATTTCTCCAGCGTATGCTGAATGACTCAAGTTTATTTTAGTAAGTCAGTTTGGGGTCCCCTGCTGGAGCTGCTCCCCCCGCGACCCGACACCGGATAAGCGGACGAAGATGGATGGATGGATGGATGGATGGATGGACTCTTATCTGTGTTTGATATGCAGGGCCCTCCTACGATGCAGACCCAAGAAAAGAAGGATGACGAAGATGAGGGGACTATGCCACCCTACGACCAAGAAACGCAGAACCTTATTGATGGTAAGTGTGTATGAAAGTGACTGACTCAGCCAGTCCTCAGCTATTAGTAAGTGAGTCACGCTGTGAAATACTAACAGAAAAAAAGTACTGATGTGACTGCATACCTATTAGTTTGAATGTGCTAATGTGAAACTGAACACTCCTTGTGGTAGCATAAATAGTTTTTCAGAAGAACAATGTGATTTATTGAACAGATGTGATGCTTTTATATGACAGAGGTATATTGCTTGCCTTTTATCAAAAGCATTAACAGGAGGGCATGATTTGCTCTGACTTTTTCTACGTGTGTATGTAAGCACATGTAGCTATGGGTTAGGACTGAATTTACTTTAAGGGTATATTTTTATTCTGTACATTTGATTCCCAGCTGCTCAGAAAGCCAGGGATGCATTTGATGAGGCTGAGAGAGCTCTCCGGGAAGTTGATGATCAGATCAAGTAAGTACTTGGAATAACACGGAAGGAGCAGTAATGCAATCAGTGTTTGTAACCACGACTGCAGTCTAACTTTTAACAGCTACAAAGGATTATTTTGTTGCAGTGTGTTGTTAGTTAAAGAAGGATGGATTTGCTTTCTGTCTGCAGGAACCTTGAGAAGGAAATCTCCTTTGACTTTGGACCCGCTGCTGAGTTTGCCTACCTCTATAGCCAGTGTTATGAGTTGACTTCTAGCGAGTATGTGCACACTTTGACTTTGGAAGAACATGTCTTGTATTTATTTATTTTTTTATAATTTCCTACTTTTGAAGGACTAAGTTAATGTTTTGGTTTCAGGTACATCTACAGGCTCTGTCCGTTCAACAGAGTATCCCAGAAACCCAAGTATGGTGGATCAGAAACTAACCTTGGGTAAGAGAATATCAGTGTTTTTTCTTACTATTTTGTTTCTTTTTTTTATCCATCCTTTACTCGTCCCATACTTTCCATCATTTGCTTTCTGTAGTACATGGGGACAATGGGCAGGTCCTGAGGATAACCCTTACTCTATAATGAAGTATGAACATGGAACAGGGTGCTGGCAAGGCCCTAACAGATCCACCACAGTGAGTCTCCGCCAATCAGCCCTGAGCCCATTAATGTTTGTCATTCGACAAAACACAGAAAATTGATATTCTTTGTCCTTCAGATTAAGTTAACGTGTGGAAAGGAGACGGTTTTGACATCGACCTCAGAGCCCAGTCGCTGTGAATACCTGATGGAGTTTACCAGCCCTGCTGTCTGCCAGGAGCCCTCAAGCCTGGATTCAGAACATGAGCACGAAGAGCTCTAGATCCTCCGGATTTGTGAGTAACTCCAACTTTTCTGTGTTTCTTGGCAAACTTTAAAATAAAAAGAATGAATTGAGACAGTACACTGTATTGTGTGGGGCACATACAGGGTGGTCAGCTGCAGGACCATATATTTTTCACAGTAGGATCCTAATCTTGGACCCATTGGCCCAAGATTGTGTAGAAGAGAAAATATACTGCACCCCTACAGAACAACTGATCACCATTTCTGAATGGTGCTTACTCAAACAAAGTAAAAAAAAAAAACCATGACAGTCAGAGCTGCGTAATGGGAAAGTTTAGCATATCAACATTTTGTTGCGAAGAAAATCCCTTGTGCAGTTACAGCTTCCCTTTTAGAAGAAGAGCAAGACAACAAGAGCAAGGTAATGGTTTCTCCTCTCCTGTTTGTTTTTTATTATTGATGGTGATATTGTAGATGGGGTATTGAACAAAGCTGAGCTTTATTATAATGATAGTGTGGTTGACTTTAGGTCCATTCATGCGAGTGTGAAGGTGAGACGGTCTGGGACAAGAGTTTTTTTTATGTATTGTATTGTATTGTGAAACAGCATAACCCAAATGTAAGTGCTGACTCCATCACTGGTGCTTAGTGCTTAGTCCTCGGAAAAGAAACCTCTCGGGATTAATTGCAACTAAATTGCCCTTACTTTTTAACAACCAGGAAGTCATGACTTAAGCAAACAAGCCATTGGAATGAATGTGTATGTGCTCACTTTTGCAGGTTGTTCTTGAGGGACCACAGTCACTGCAGCAACATGAAGTTGCCATGCTGTGAGCGGCACCACCTTGGCGTCGATAAACAATGGAAATTCCAATGAGTAGTTATCTTGTCTACACATCCGACTTCCACTGCTACCTGTTGTGTTATTTCTCTGATTTATGTCAAATGTAGTCATTCCATTGTTTTCAAATAAAGTAAATTTGATCATATTCCAAAAACCTTTGTCCATTTTTAATTCTGGTTAAAAACATGTAATTTTAATTAATTGTAATAATTAAATATACTTTTAAAACATATCTGTAAATAACACATTAGGAAGACCTGTGTAGAAAACCTACAAATACCATATTTAAAGCCGAAATATATTCCGTTCTTTCGGTCGTAATCTCAAACCGTTAGCATTGTTCTTAGTCTGCATTAATTGAATTAATATAAAATATATGCATACGAAGGGCTACCAGTTTGATACACTCTTCTGAAATAACAAATTTGCTCAGTTTGCCTTTAGTTATATATTATTATTGATTAATGATACTCATCTATGTGAAGACACTGATCATGTTAATGATTTCTCACAATAATTATCAACAATGACTTAACAAGGTCGGAAACAGATAATATCAATATCTAATTTTCATTTTTAGAACAAGCCTGAGGGCTACTCATGTGGTCCTTGGGGGCTACCTGGTGCCCGCGGGCACCGTGTTGGTGACCCCAGGTATAGACAGAAATGGTTGGTCATAACATTCAATATTGTTTTGACAGTCAATAAAAATTGGGTCACTCAATATTTGTAACTTTTATTTTATTTTTTTTCTGGCATGTAAAGTACAAATAATTAAACAATTCCATGAAAAAGTTTTCAAGCGTCTTCAGCTGAAATCCCAGTAATAAATATCCTAGACTAAACTGAAAGGTTTATTTTTTTTTCTTTGTTCAATTTTGACATTGTTCATTTGGTCATGTTTGGAAGTATGAGATTTTGTATTTCTTCCACTGACATCTGTGTCAGCAGAACCTGTTTTGATAATTTTCACTCTTTGATTTGTTCTACCATTCCAGGAAAATGTAAGAAAAACATCACTAAGTTACTGCGTCCCCTCTTCTAAATAAATAGACACAAAATACAGTTGGTTGAGAAACAGAAGGACCACTCACCCCTTTACTACCCTAGAGACTCCCAAGAAAACCTTCCTGCAGCTTTTCTGATCTCTGTAATATTTTGCCGAAGCTCTTGGCTGGGTTTCCAAATGCATCTTGGCTCTAAAGAATAGCTTAGTTTCAATAGCACAAATTGGTATTGGAATTGATACAGATGATTTCAGTATTACAACCCTTTAATATCTTTTTCAATCCATCAGCATAAACAGGAAAGCTTTTTGTGAGCATATCAAACCTAGGACACCCCCTTTGTTCCTGGCTAGTTGCTGGAGCCTCAAATGGGCCAAAGCCTCGCTACAGGGGCTGTCCCATGTCTCAGGGGTTCACAGAGTGGTTGAAAAAACAAGACTGTGATTAGATTAAATAATTAAAAGATTTTCATTTAACAAGACAAACAGAACACAGGCAGTAAAGGCATAACATCTAGCACACAGCATGTATGTTTATACACTTCAATTAGTTAAATATAGCAGTGCATTCTTTGACTATGGAGAACGTTTCCAAATCGTACTTCTAAAGCTGTTTTTCTGTTTGTCCCCCTTTTTAAGAAACGAAATGGTGTAACCACAATTTTGGCAAACTTAAAATCTTTTAAACTTGCAAATATAATGAAATAAACCATAAATATACACAAAACATACTTTATACGAGGCAATAATAATAATAATCATAATAAATAGTTTTTAAGTTAACAATAAGTTAAAACTACAAGCTTAAAGTCGCCCGAATAATACAAGTTTGTTGGCGCTATTTTGAATTTTTTCTGTTTAAATTATTTTATGTTGCAACAAAAGCTACCACAGACTTTTACAAACACAATTGAACACAGTTTGATTGAAATAAAAAAATCTAACTAAGTCTAAAATCTGCATACACTGTAAAAACTGCAACTAATTAAATAATGGAAGAAAAATAACAAACTGTACCCAATCAATGTAACCAAACATAATCTTTGACCCATGTGTGTACTCTATGGCAACATCAACAACACAAATATGCTAATTTAACAAGTGAGTCTTGATATGTAAATGAAATTAATAAATTACAGGAAAAATGATATTTGAAATTGACATGGGCTAAAACTGATGATATATTAGACAGTATTCCTTTCAAGGTCATTTAGAATTGCTCTAAGTCAGCCAATATGCATTTTGTTTGAGCTTGGATGGTCAGAGCACAAATTAGGGGCTGAGGAAGTGATTATGGAAATTTACTGATCAGACCTCTCATTGCTTGTTGGATTTTCTTAATGAGTCTGTTCATTTAAATTTTTTTGTCTGAACTTTTGCTCCTTTCACCATTCTGCAAACCTTTTCAGTGTGACGTTTAATTTCTTTTTTAAAAAATATATATCATTTGTTCTCAGTCAATATAAAAACAAAGCACATTGCACTTACTGTTCCATAGGAAAGTTTTTTTGTCTTTTTAAATGATTATTGTTGTTGCTCAAGCAGTGTAGTACTGTTTCCTGCCATGGTCCTTGGATCTCTACTGTACATCAGGTGTAGGTCTTTGTATAGACTGTGTATTGAAGGTCATTTTGGGCTGTGTGTTTGGTATGTGGGTTGTTTTTACTATCGGACATGGCTGGGTATACAACTCCAGCTGCAGTTCAACGTGACGTGTTATCTTGGTTGTTCGAAACGTCTGTCACTGGTCTCACCAAGTGCTCAGTCCGATGCTGCTAACTCTTGCAAATTTCTCAACCCAAAATAGCTAGATTAGTCCTTTATGTGGTCAGCTCTGGAAACGCTAGCAACAATCATTTAGAGTATTTCAGGGATGAAACAGTATGAGTCAGATCGAAAGATGTCAGAGTAAGTGGTGCAATGTTAACGGTTTGAAAGGATTAAATTGGTCACAAAACAAAGCGTATGATATAAATGTTGGGGGAAATACATTATATGGATGCAACCAATTTTTCCTTTGTCAAGAGGTGAACTGATTCATTGTAATTTATTTTAGATATGACTTATCATTCGGTGTGTGCATGAAATTTGTGCAAACGGTATTGCTTGCAACTGTGTAATTTTAGCATTTGGTCTAGTGGTTATAGGATTTAGAAATGCAAACTGATATGCGCAACTTAGATATATAAAAGTAATGATAACTGAAATTGTAGAGGGTCCTTGTTCAATAAATAACATAGATTTGTACAGCAATTACTCAGGGAATAATATAGTTAGTCTTAATTTATCCTTCTTGGTACTGACTTGCAAAGCAATTCTTTGGCAAAAATCAAATATATCTAATCATAAAGAATCATGCTTAGTGTTCATTATGAATCTGGATTACTGTTTGAATCTGCTTTTTACCTTTTTATTTGCAAGCAGCTGTTCAGTGTTTCAGCTGGGCAATGAGCTGGTCTCACTGCAGCTTTGTCTGGGATTCTCAAGTCAAAGAACTTCACTTCACTGCACCATCATTGAAGCAACACTGTACACAACTTCAGGACAAGAGATGAGTGTCTAAGCACTCATAAGTATAGATGTGTCTGTCAGGTTATACCCCCAAACTGTTTAATTTTACTTTTATTTTTTACATCAAATTTGTTTTTGTTAAGTTTGTTTCAATTGTTGTGATATGGTTGAACGGTTAAGTTTATACGAGATACAATGTTCCTTCGCCCCCTCCCTAAATCCCCACCCATACACCGCATGCTTATTCCCCCTTGCTCTGCAAAGATCAGAGGGTTTAAAATAAAGCCATGCGATGTCCCAATTTTCCAAGCTTAAGAATCTGTAAAAATTCAGCACATGGTCTTGTTCCTTTGTATGTATAAAAATAGATTTATCTCTAATGTAATCCTTTCAAAGAGATCGTCCTCTTTGGCTAACACAGCGTCATTTAGAAAAGCAAAAGCGAAAATGTCTTGAATATAGTTGACCTTATTTAATCTATGATCATGTGCACATGTCTTGATATTGAAAGACATTAGCTCTCCCCATGGTAAATCATAAGTCTGGTCTGGAACAGACGTTTCAACTCGACAGGTTGGCCTTAATGTTTCATCAAGGGTGCCATAAATAACTTTCATGCAATTGGGTTTGGGGATATTTTGAGAAATGCTATTTTTGTGGTAGTGCCAAACAGATCTGAAGCAAATAAATACCTTTCTGTTGTAAACAGAAGTATAATTATGACACTCATTTGCAGGCTTGATGTTGTACAGTCATCTTTTAAGAGGGTAGGAGTTCAAAGTTTCTGGGATGCTTTGAAGAGAATTGAGGGGTTTTAAATAAAACTGAGTAGCATTTGGCAAAGCTGGAGGAACTGGTAATCTTTCACCTCAAAAGATCAGTGATCATTTTAACGTTGCCAGATATTGCTCACACATGTGACTCTAAGTCAGTTTTATGTTTGAATGTCTCAGTCATTTGGAACTGCAGTCCTCTTAATCTGCTCTATGCATGTTGTTACTGTTTCACTGAATGGTAAAGCTTTGACCTCATTTATTGGAGGAGCTTCTATCTGTGCACTAGACTGAAGAATAATACCGGTGCTCTTGAGTTTTTGCTCATCTGGGTTAGTTCTCTGCAGACCAGCCTAGAACATTGTTCAGTCCATGGGGTGTGTTGTTGGGGTGACATTTTCTTCTAGTTACTTTTAGCAGCTACTTGGGTCGTAATCTTATTTAAACTATATAATTCCCTGCTTCCATTTATCTCAATTAATCTGGAGATTTAACCTGTCTTGAGTACAATAACATTCATAATCAAAGCATGTAGAAGAACATGTAGAAGAGAATATAATTTGCTCATCTTGTTTGCTTTTTCTGCTTGACACCAGATAGCCTTTCAGTTAAAGGGATAGCACACCAAATTATTGCTGACAAAGCCATGCAAAGACAAATGGCCTGTGGGTAATGTAAAATACAGGTGCAATGAAAAAATGATGCAAAAAGTGAAAAAACACCGGTATTTTCCTTTAACGTGGCTGTGTTATGGTGAAACTGTTTTCCCCTCGTACTCGTCACTCTCTCGCCCACTAGATAATTACTAATGAACACTGTCACCATGGGAGCACTGCCACTCTGCTCTGAGTTCACAGACAGTCTGCTTGTGTTGAATCCACCCTGAGGATAGATTATAAGAAGATTTTCATATTTTTCATGTTTTTGATCTAAATATATCTTCTAGTTATTGAAATGGGTTTCTGTGATACAGAAGTGTACTCTTAATGTTGTTTGGTGTGAGACTGTGAGGGAAAGATTGATTATGATGGCTTTTGGACTACTCTTTTCTGTGACCAGTATTCATTGGTTCGCCTAAATCTTATTGGGTCTGAGCTAACAAGCTCACAAAGGGTAGAGAAACTGCGTTTACGCTAGGCACCACCTAATGCAGGTCAGGAAACAGTAGTCAAAGTTTCTAGAAAATGCTTACATACTCGGCTATTATAACCACCTTAAATATTGAATATATAGTTATATTTTAATAGACGTATATAAGAGAACACTGTTTTTTAATTTCATTTTCTTTGATCTAAAAAAATCGCTGATTCAAAATGCCCAAGTGTAAAAAAGTGACTACATCCTCTCCAGCAAGATAATAGGAGAGATGGTGGGGTAAGAGTTTGGGTAAATTGCACATATTCGTTCATTTAAATTTTTGATCGTTTTGTTCATCAGTTGTCATTATTTGCCTGAATTCAATCAAAGCACTCAGTACACATTCTCTGTCACATTCGTTAGACTGTCTCCTAAATAGATAGCTCTAGCCCCTACCCAACAAACCAGCTACGTACCCCTTCTAATTAAATCCAGGCAAATATAGGGAAGGACTAGCATGTTGTGTAAAGAGAAAAGAAAAACTCCACTAGTGTGTTTGTTTGATACTCTGACTTGTGTATGCTTGCACGTATGGATATGTTTGGTTATGTCTGTGCGTGTATGCGTGTATCTGTGTTTGTGATAATATATTATGGATTTGTGTGAGAATGTGTCAGAGAGAGACTCAGTCCAGGCCCATTTAGAGTGATGGCACAGGGAGCTCAGGTTGCTCTCCCTGCAGATCGAAGGAGCTTGTGCCAGCAGCCTCTCTCTCAGGCCTTGTGCTGCTTGCTGGTCTTGAAGGAAACCTGCAGCACGCGGTCACCCAGGCGGTAGCCATTAAGGCTAGCGATAGCCATGGCAGCTTCATCGTAGTTGGTCATGGTGACAAAGCCAAAGCCCTTACATTTGTTGGTGGTGAAGTCACGTATGACCTTGACGTTGGTTACGGCGCCGAAAGGCCCGAAGAGCTGCCACAGGACGCTCTCGTCCGCCTCTGGGGAAAGGTTGTACACAAAGATGCACCAGCCAGCTCCAGTTGGACCAGTAAGGTTAACCCCCGCCAGGCTGGTCATGCTGTCAATGGTGATGGGGGAGAATCTGGGGAAGAGAGTAGGAGAGCTACCATGGGTGTCATTCTGAAGTTCCACACAGAATTCAGTTCTCTATACTGTCTTTTAAGGGCATGTATCCGTGAGAAATGATAAAGATTGTAGTTGGGTATGGAGTCGAGGGACACCATCTGCATCCCCTCTGCTGTGCAGTAAGTAAATATGTCTGGGCACCACAGTGGCTCCAAACTACCTGCTTTCATACAACATGACACTGTGTTCCCAGAGACACAGACACCCACACAATGTGCATATTTTCTTATTTTCTCTGCTGAACAAAGCCTCTGGAAGAATTAAACACATGAATCACAATGTTCAACAGAAATCACAGTATTGAACAAAACAGTAACCTAGAGAGGGATGAAGAGCAAATTGGAATCAAATCATACACAAACTGGAGCAAACAGAGGAGACGCAAACGGAATCTGGTATGTCCATGCTGGTGAAAAAAAGGGGACATTAAAGCAACTGAAACTGACAATGTTAGTTCATAAATAAATACATATAAATTATTTCTATTAATTAAAATAAAAGAACGAAAAGGTTAAACAAAGCCATGCCAGAATACCCTGCTGTTAGAAGCTTGCATCATTGCTTATTGAAATTACAGATAGTAAGTTGTTGTCTGGGCTGCTTCTGTACCATGGTTTAAATGGGCAGTGGGTATTAAGAATTATGGCCATTATATCTGATTTTGAGATGAAGTCAGCAGGTAGTATTCCAGGCACTTTGTTTGAGGTTTTATTTTGGCATGGATGCTTTTGAAAATACACCTTTGGCATTTACCTCTTGACTCCGTAGCTGGCGTTTAGTAAATTGTCGAGTCTGCAACGCAAGAGGGAGAATGAAGGGGATGCAGAAGTTAGTTATGAGATCTACAAGGAACGGGGGCTTTCAGTTAACATGTTGCTCCTTCACCAGCTGGCCTCCAGAGGGCATCCTTTACTGCAACGTAGTCCCAAACCATCAAACCACAAACTGATGGCGTGTAATATAGTCCTGTGAGTATATGTCTCAGCAGGTATTTATTGTTCATTGTGAGTTCAGTTGGTTAAGCTCCAAAATATATTCACCTTTAATAGTTTAAATGTAACAAATCCTGTATATCCTAGGCCATTTCACATACTGGTTAAAAATAATTATCCATACTGAGTATGAGCATTCCAAACTGAGAGGGTATCTACAATTGTTTGTGAGGTTCCAAGAAATATTACTGGGAGCCTTTGACTTTCAAACCTTTTGAACCTTTATTCAAAATTACCCATGTAGATGTGGCCAACATCTGGCAATGATACTCTATACTATACTTTATGATGCCTATATAGAATAGGCAAACTTTCACAAGTTCAGTATTATTCTTCTTAACCAAGATTTATTTAGCTTTAGTTTTTTATTGTATTTGGAAAAGTCTGGTCTCTTACATTGGTTTTGAGCTGCTATTTGGATCTGGTCCCTTTCCAAGTGAAGGGATCATGCTGCAGTTTAAAAGAGAGTCAGAGAAAAAGAGTGAGAAGGAGGGACAATGCAATATTGCCAATTCCTTCTGTACTGCAAAGCAATACTATTGCTTAAAGGAACATTTTACTAATAAGTTGTGTTAATATTGACAGAAAAAGTTGTGTTTTATTTGGAATGTTTTCGATTACACAATTTTCCTCATTATAAAATTAGACCACATTTGCTGATTTTGGGGTGGGCCTTCATTTGATTGGTTTTTCATTTTACTCTTAGCTGATATGAGGTTGCCAAAGGTTCAGTACCTGAAACGCTGAGTCTGGTGGTGCAAGGGCCCTGTGTAGCGGCGGGCAGCAGTCTGATACAGCTGAGTCAGTAAGGCCTGGCCTGTCTTCTGGCTGGGGTTGTTGGCGAACTTGACGGTGATGGGCTCAGCAGCACCCAAAGGCTTCTGTCCATTCAGACCTTTAATGGCCTCCTCTGCTTCATTCCGTTTGTCAAACCGGATGAAGCCCACTCCTCGTGATATGCCTGCTCCGATTAAGAATACAAAAAAAATGTTACTACCTTGGCATCAAGGACTGCTGCTGCCTACCAGTCTTTCATTCAGAGATGGAATGGCACTTTATGTCAGAGTGACAGAATGTGACGTGAAATAAGGCTATACCTGTGACTTGGTCCACTAGGATACGGGACGTGATGATGCGACCGTATTGGGAGAACAGCTGTTCCATGTCCTTCTGGCTCATAGTTTTGGGGAGTCCACTTACGTAAAGGTTGGCATCACGAATAGAAGCTGAGCTTGGCCGGGCATATGATACCTATAACACCCAAATAAAATAAACTAATAAGCGCATTATATTTGTATAACCCAAAATTAGTTCATCAAAGTTTTTCTCAGAGGGCCTAAATTAGAGAAAAGCAAACGTGTCAGCTTGAGGAAGATGTTAGAAAGACCTGATGCAACAGGAGTGAGTTCCCAACAAGTAGTCTTCATTTTGACTCCTACTGATTTCTCCTCATTTCCCCTCTCCACAGACCCAACTGTCTCTTTGCTATCTGTGGACCTAATCAGTGCCTTTAAGCTCACACTCAGCTACAATGAGACTGTCACAGACACATTATGATGACTGTACAGTAACAATTAGCCAAACTGATAGCAGACATCAGCTATCAAGCCCAAGTATCAGCTTTGTTTTGCACTGAAAAACATCAGCTCGAGTTGATGTATTTTCTTGAATTCACTTGTGACTTAATTAGTGCATGGACATTTTTGGTGCTTGTGTTTTTATATCCCTTATTGTTTTCTATTTTCAGAAAATTTTACATCTAGTACTGCAGAGGAATATCTGATTGATTGTAAAAGAAGTCATACACACATTCTTGTTTTGTGTTTATGGAAGCATGTGAACATGTGTGATAGAAAAAGTTCAGTGCATTGTTGGCAGTGCTGTGTTTGTGTGGTGGAGAGACAGAGTGAGTGTTGTCTGCGATAGGCTGAACACCCCTCCCTGTCCTGCCTTCTTCCTTTGTCTCTATCCTCTGGGGGAGAACAGCTCCACTGGCAAACAGCAAACAATGTTAAGTGCATCACAAGACTTGCAGGATCCTTGACAACTTTAAAACACTCTGTTCTCACACACACACACACACACACACAAAATTTATAATAGTAATAGTTACTATTACTATTTTTTTTTTAAATGTTTGTAGCTTTAAATTTGATTTGGCTTATTGCACAGGCACAAATAAATCTTTGATGCTAATTAAAAGGACTTGTATATTATCTTTCAGATGAATACAGGTGTTCTGATTTGATCCATCAGTACTAAGCACCAGTGTCTATTGTGTACACAGACGGACTGTATGAGCAGGAGGGTTGTGTGGTGCAGTGATTAGGGTGTTCTGGATGAGTCAGGGGGGAGTTGCTGTGTTCAGGGAGCAGTAGCTGCCCTATAATTAACCCTCTCCCTGTCGCTCCCACAGTACAGATGGTGCCTGAAGCCCATATGGCCTCTAATCCTGTCATTGGCATTCTGCTCTCTGAGCTACCCCCTACCCTTATACTGCCGCCCCCCTCCCTCACAGCCTCACCCCTCTCTTTTGAAGCCTCCTGCAAAATCAGAAAAATAAATCTATGCAATTGACCAAAAGAGTTATTTTCTACATCTGGTAAATAATGAAGTACTTAATTACAGAGTGATCTATGTATAGATACATCAAATAATTATTCCGTGTCATAACACAAGATCAACAATATAACAATAACAATTGTCATGACAATACATACTTTTTCTACTTGGTTGTTCCGGATTAAGAAGTAAATTCTTTTGTGCAAGATATTTCAATGACAATATACACAAATATTAACTATTTGTTCTTCCAAAAAGGAACCAAATCCAGTACTTGCCTTTTCCTGCTTATAGCTCGTTGTTTGATCAGTCACTAGTCAGAATTAACGTCCCTATTCATGGACAGCTGTTGGAAGATCACCTGCTCTGCTCTCTCAGAGATTCGATTTCTCAATCCTGCAGTTTGTCTCAATCTTTGATCTACTTTGATCAGGGGGAGGGGGGGAATGGAAGGAAGTGGTGTTTAATAATATGCTCCCTTTTTCCCTCATCTGATTTTGGGACAAAGAAGCCCCCTAATTAGTTTAGATTGGAGGCAGATGGGGTAACCAAGACTGACCCTAGTGCACCGAAGTCAGACTTCCTAATTACATTTCCATCACAATAACCTCTGCATGCTGTCCGCCCATTGCTTTCTGACCTCCACTCTCTCCTCCTCTTTTCACCCTTTCTCCCACTTCCTTTGTTCTGGCCACCGCTCCCCTTTTCCTCCTCCCCATTTTCCTCCCCTCCCTCTGTCACGTCTGTCACCACCTCTCTCAACCACCCCCACCCTCAAAATCTCCACTTCCTTTCTTTTTGTCTAGCACTTCTTCAAGAAGAAGATTTAAGAGTGTAGAGGTCTGCTCACCTTGATTGTTTTAGTCTGCAGTTTGAGACCATTGAGTGTGTTGATGGCCTTATCTGCATCATTTGGATCCACATAGTTTACAAAGCCATATCCCAAACTCTGACCTGGAGACAGAAAGAGCCACAATGGTTTCAGTGCTTCTCAAAACCAGTCGTAGTGATGATATTTTTTTCAACGGGGACAAAGTGTTGTACCTGTTATCTTGTCTCTGACTAGCTTGCAGGACTCAATCTCTCCAATGCTACCAAACAAACTTTTGAACTCTTCCTGGGTCATGTTCTGAGGCAGATAGTTGACGATCAGGTTGGTTTTGCTGTCGTCTGTAGAGCCATTGGTGCTAATGACTGGACCGTTAGGCAGACTGGTTCCGCTTGGACCGTTGGACACCTGGGTTTCCATGGTGCTGATTATCTGCTGAGAAAGAGGATGGAGTTAGATGCATAGGTCACAATGAGACATAACAGGACATAGTGGAGATATGGCTGTATAAATGTGCATGTGCTAATGTTTAAGATATAATACATACACACATATAAACTACACATGCACACACACACAAACACACACACAGACTGTCCACTCTGTCACTGTCAGAGGAAAAGGTCAGGAATCAGCATTGCTAAAATGGAGATGGATACACGGTCTGATTTAAAATCTCCCCTCCCCCACTTTTACCCCATCTTTCGCCCTCTCGCTCCCTGCCTCTGGTTCTGCAGATGTCACAGTCCCTTTTTCCTTACTCCTCCCCTCCCCCTACTCTCTTCCAGGGTCAAACACCATTACATCATTACACAGGGATGGATAATAGTGATGGTGGTGTGTGAGGCTGGGGGAGTCTGGGGTGGCAGGGGTTGAGATGACGGATAAAAAGGAGAGTGACAATATTGAATGGACTTTGTGCTACAAGAAATGAGGAATATCACGGTTTGGTAGAAAAAGGATTTGGGATTACATGTTTGCCATTCGGACTTTGTTCAGATTTCTTTGTGGTCAATTGACTTATTTTTGTAAATTTATTGAGGGTGTGGGTTAATGCACAGTATGGTGTTTGTATTGCTCTGAAGTACACCTTGATGCCTAATTTGATCCACAGGGGCTCCTTAATTGTGGTCAGAACCAAAACTTCCTGCTCCACTTTCACTTTCCCTTTTCTCACACTCTAGCTCTCTGTCTCTGGATCATTATTGGGTGAAATTTGTTGTGATGTTGCTTCGTGTGAACCTGATATAGCTGCACTGATTTGTTCAGCTGTTTGAATTAGAAAATAATCTCTAATATCCTAGGGTTATGTTATGTACTGAAAACCTGCAACAGTTTCAGGCATTCTATTAACAATCTTGTTTTACTTCCTATTTTATTGTGCACATATTGAATATAAGGACAGGCATTTTTTCACTTGCATCTGTGTTATTTTCATGTTCAAACATCATTAGATTAAATATTTGATTTCATATTATTGATATTGATTACCATGTTACATGTGTGTGCATTAGAATTTTGATGCATTTTGATTTTAATGCATATACAGTGTGGTAGTAATGCCATAATGTAAATTGCTTTTGTCACATTGTGGGTTTGAGATTGTTGGAGATCTTTAACTGGTGGCTGTTATGTATGTCAATAAGGCTAAATAAGTCTCCTCTAAAGCTCGTGGGGTCTCACAATGTAGTCCTAGGCAACAAAGGGACTTAAATAGTGAATCTTCAGAATTATTTCAAAAGTATATGCAGGGGATCTCCTGTCTTGATTAAGAAATATTGTAGATGTCATTGAACATAAACATATACTTATAACAGATGTATTTACTGGGCAATTAGCGCCTATGGCTTTTGCGATTATGTCCTCAAATAATGCATACCAATCTGCTTTTTTCCCCCAAAGAGGGGTATTTAAGTATTTTTCTTTGTTGGTTACCAAGGAATGATCACAACCAGTGATTTCTGTCAGGTTGTTAATTTCATTCACAGCTCACCATCTCTTGTAAATCCACAACCTTTTATGTTTGTATAGGCTCTATTTCTTTTGTCATCTATTTACTAAAATAATCATTACTTCAGACATTTGTGCCATTTCATGTGTTCTCTCTCCTTTCCCAGCATCTGTGAATGGGTCTGTCTAACCTGCCTCTTCTCATCGTCTCTGTAACCTGCTGTCTAGCTTTGAGTCTCACCTCAAGTCAGGTTGCCCAGGTAACAGCCCCTTAAAGACATGCATTGTAATGACTGAATGGCTTTCTTACTTTCAGTTTGTGTCTTTACTTATTAGGAGCAGATATACAGGTCAGACTTTTTCCCTCCGTCTATTAATATTATATGGCTTTGCAGAAGCAGGGAATATCAGTGAGTCAAATTGATAATGACAGGGGGAGAAAGAGCACAGTGACAGAGTTAAGACAGCCTAAAAAATAAAATACTATGCACAGAGGCAGTGCAACATAGATAGCAATCCGTCACACCATTTTGATACAAGGTTAAAACGCTTGCTGACTATGTTTTACATGCCACCGTGAATTATGACAGGATAAACACATGCTGACAAAAAAGGTGGAATCAAGCTATGTTGTATTTATTGAAATATTAACCTAGTACACTGTTGTGTGATGTGATACATCTGACTAACAGAAATACGTGCAACTGAATGTGTCCCAAATATGACGAAAAGTATTTTGAAGGGGAAAAAAAACATATTAGGGCAAATTTGACTCGCCAACTGAAATAACCCTCAACATGGCAGAACACACATCCCCAGTGCACAGTGTGAAGTTATATAATTCACAGACCCACTGTGTTTGGGCTGTGCACACCGAAAGTGTCTGACACAAGCAGTAACTAAGATTAAGATTTTCATACAGAAATAAACAGGAACAGCATGCTTTAAAGTTATTTGAAACATAGAAAATGATTGTTTCATCTTAAGGCATATTTCATATTGTATACCATCAACACATAACAAAATAGTCTAGAGTTTGGTTTGCAATAACCCAATTACTATGACAACGAGACAATAAATCCTTGAAGACTCGATGATGTAGCCTACAGTAGCATGAAAAATCCTAATACGCCCAGTGTAGATCTACTCCTCCAGACATTTTCGACTGCTGGAGACAATAAAAATGTCCACAACAGGAGTAGCTTCTAACCATGACATCCTGGGTGCAAATATGGCCTAGGTCTTTTTATTGCATATCATTGCCCCCTTTTTCTCAAAATATTTCTTGTTATCTATCTATTGAGGATGACAACATGCCATAAAATAATCTTTTTTTAAATCCTCTTTTAAAATTCCTAAAAGATGACAGTTGTTAGGGTAGCACTAAGTGTACCACACTGCTTTTTCTCTATTTTGGGGTTCTGTGAGATCTCCCTAAATATTTAATGTACTGCATCAGCATTGCCCACACATGGTCCCAGACTTGCACGCAAGCAAGAGCCCTGCCTCCTCTGCCAAACACATGAACCCAGACTTGCACGCAAATAAGAGCCCTGCCTCCACTGCCAAGCACACGTACCACCTACACTGTACACTATTAAATTACAAAACACAGAAGCATTACATGACTAAATGTAAATGCAGTCAGTGTTCTCTGTCTTCTGATGCCTCTAACCCGCTTTTCCCAATTCATTTCTGCTCCAAATGCAGCACAGCACTGGAGGCTATAATGTACAGAAGAATAATCGTCTCCCAGTTTAAGTCATAACATGAGATTTGCCACGTTAGGCTACATGTTACAATGCACTGATGCACATCACAATTTGAATGTGAGATATGACATAGTCACCACCATCAGTATTTTTGTTTTGGCATGCAGTGTTTGGGAATTTTAGGCTTAGTGTAGATTTAGATTCACTTGCTGTATGTGTGTAATAGGCCTATATGTATTTTGTTATCTTTGTGTTAACAAAACTATTCATCAATCAAAATGAACACTTATTTCTTTAAGAACACTAATGATAATGATTTCTGCTTTTAACGCATAACCTTGTCTGTAGTCGACATTATACTGCATTATATAAAGATTTTTTTTTTCTGGAAGACATGAATCAAAACTGAATGCTAGGCTGAAGTGTAAATGAGCCCTCTAAATAACACAGATTACAGGATTATCCCAAACAAAGGGCATTAGCCACACTCTCGGCAGCTTTAGGGATCATGGTGGCAGCTGTAAAACAACAGAACGACAGGAGTCACAGCCCATGTCAGCCATGCATTGAGGCTCCTATTCTACGCTCCACGGACTAAAAATAAAAAGATTCCAGCTCTTTGATTATGTGCTGCTTTGATAAGATGGGGGCAGACAACGTTAAAGGCTCAGGGAGACAAATCTGTCCTGCAAGTCCTTGTAGCATGCGGGGCGCTATCCAGCGTGCTGAAAAAGGGAGTGGCTTTCAGACGGTCTCACAGAGGCCCGTGAATCCAGCAAAGACCACCGAGTGGCTTTATTTTATATTTCGTTGGCTTTAAAAATGTTTGAATTCGTGTAATTAAGAAATAAATGACAAATACGGCTATTCAAATATGGCAGACGCAAAACATAATCCCTCGATTTCTCTGCTTCTTTATTTAGCCCCCTTTTTTTAAAGCCAAGACTTGTGAGCTCTGCAGGCATTCATGAACCGGAGCGCCTTTTTGCTGAATAAACGTATTGAAACGACCAAACAAAAGAGCCACCCGTTCCTCCTCTTCTCTCTCGCAGAGGCTATGGCAGCACTATGAATATTAATGTAAACAGTGGCGCTTTGTGTCGTGGCCAGGGGCTGCAGGATTCCGGGAACAATGACTGTTACAGTTGCCAGCCACAAGTCAAAAACGCCATCGTTGGTCAAATAAAAAATCACCAATCCGAAATATTTATTTGCTGGCAGTTTCTAATTAGTGGTCTTGTATTCAGTGATAGTTGTATTTAAAAAGCCACATGGCTTCAACTCGGCGAGCTTTGGCGTTTAGGATATAAGGCGAATGGCCACTATTAGATATTGTCAAAGGAATTAATGTTTTTCCATAACAATCATAAAATTATCAATCAAAATTAAAAGTCGTATGTACCCTGTTAATGATGAATGAAATTATATGATCGACATTTGTTACCTAAAAACATGAACACGAGATACATTTTGCAGTCTCAGAGATCTCTCGCCTCTTTCTTCCCTACAGGCTTTATATTTGTTACTGATAATTACATGAAGTCGTTGGCAACAGGAAGCAAATCACCGCTTACATAACATAATGACATCTCACATCTCATAGGCTATAAGTTACAGGCCATGTCTTAACTGTAGGAATATAACGCAACATGAAGCATTTTAATCGTTTTATTTTGGACAGAGAATATATGTGTCCTCTAACCCTTTAAATCATCAGCCAAAAAAGATCTAGGCCTACTTTTAATTCTGATTTTTTTAACTTAACACCAAACAACTGTTTAGGCTGGTTTACAGTAATGGCCTCGGCTGCCCTTGTCCTTGAATTGTGTAAGTGCCTTGGATAGGTTATCTGACTCGACGCTTTTATTTGCTTGGCACTGCGGTACGGGCACTGAGGACTGCGGACCATGTGGAGGGGAGCTACAGCCTCTGTCGGTGGGATTCTGTCTATGGGCCTGCAAGGGACAATAGGTAGCCTAATGTACAACAAAGAGAAAATAAATATGCGATTAGAAATGTGTGAAGTGGACAGTTCGAGCCTTACAGATGATGAAACAACTTGCTGTCCACCTTCATTTTATGTATTTTTTTCGAGGCAATATTCGATTTCAAATTCAGTGAAATGAGATCAAGTTGTTCATGGGCCCAACTGCCTCTTTCACATCCTGTTCCTTCAATGTGTTAAATAATATATCTTGTGTTCCTACTATTAGTCATAGACCGAACAGCCTAGTATTTTACCATGTGTAGGCTACATACAATTCCAACTCTTATTGATAATTTCATAATTCCAAAAAACTAAACTAATAAAATAGTTTAGGGATTTTGTCACTTTATAATAAGCCAGGGTTTTTAACACTGGCATGTGATTTTAAGATTGGACAGAGCAGCATCCACGCTGATTATTGGTTTTATATTTATTTCCTGGCTTCTATAATTTAATGTACATGTGTCTAAATTACTCTGCTTAAATAAACAACCTGCTGTCAATCGTAGAGCATGTCAAGAGTCAAAGCTGAGTAGGCCTTTTGAGGCTTAAGGCCCTCGTCTGGTGCTTAAGTCCAGCAGAGACACGCCCAATCCGGCGTTGGTTCAGACCAAAGCTAATTTATAACCGCTCACATCTCCTTTTATTCGACACGCGCAACGCAAGCATGGCCATCTTGTACGTATGCGATGTGATACTTGGAGGAAATGCGCTTAAAATGGAGATGTCCGTGCGCGTCCTTGCGGCCTCTGAGATTTCCAGCCCATTTACTCGGTTGCATCGCAACGACAACCATGAGGAATTTGGACTTTGTCTGATTCAATGCAAACCAATGGATGCGTACCCCCCCCTCCCCACCCTCCCGGAGTGACTCGACCCTTTTTTCTTTTGCCTTGCTGGATGGGCCCTCAGCCTCCTAAGCATCATGTTTTGTCTCACATCCCGTTTCCAGCATCCTTGTGCTGCACCAGGCAAAGAAAGCAAGTCCTCCCCCCCCCAATGACGCCTCAACGACTCTCTCTAACTCAGCACTGTAATCCTGCGGAATTCCTTAATTTTGACTCCTGCATCATTTTGGAAATATAATCTAAGCTTCGACATTAAAGCAGTTTAAGTCGCAGTGATACAAAAACGTAAAGGCTGTGCTATCTAAAATGGCAGGATAAAGACTTTAGCCATGATGACTGCAGGCTGGAGCGCAGCCGGCATGGCGCATCCCTCAGTATGAGATTACTAATTGCCACTATCGATCGTTAATCTTATTATAATAATACGGCAGTGCATTTGTGACAAAAACATAGGACTAATCCCAAAGATCCTCTATGTTTTGGCATGTGGGCATAGCCATGGAGCTCTGTTTAAAATGATATTTGTCTCCACTAAAGATATATCAGTAGGAAATAAACGTGTATAGCTACATCACATGTGTACATGCATTGTAATGCATAAGAAATCCAACATAAAGAGACTGAGATACAATAAAAGCATGCTGCTACAACATCCCCTTCACAAATATAAGAGAAATGGAGTCATACGTACAGTAACCATTCTTGACGTACAATGAAAGAAATCTAGGTCCTTCTTTCCACTGGTCTTGAAGCTGGAGGCTGAGTCTATATATGCTCTTCGGCCTTTCTATTATATGGCCGTAATGTTCTGTCAGGAGTCCAAATGAAAATAAAAAAAAATAAAAAAAGGAAAAAAAATACAATCTTCGCCAGGGAATCTCAGCCCTCTGAGATTGTAGGTGTCCTCTATAGGATGAAAATGAGGAGATAGGGGTTTTCTACTGGATGATGATGAGGGAGAGCGTTCTCTCCGAGTGGCGTGGGCGATGGTTCAGAAAAAAGAGAAGCAGTGATCCTCAGCAGGGTGTGTCCAGGGGAGGGTGTTCTGGTTCTCCTGTTTTATGTGTAATTCCCTGCTCCTCTCACAGTCTCCTTCTGTGCCTCTGCTGCAATGTTCTTCTTTTATGCGTCCTCCTGGCTGGCAGAGCGAGCTGCTGATTGGCTAATTGTGCAGGGAGGGTACTACATGGCAGCCATTGCAATGCGCTCCTCTCCCATTATCCCCTTCAGGAGAGATCACCAAGAGTCCCCCCTCCCCTTGCTCTTCCATCCCTGCCCTTCCATCTCTACACTCCCTTTTTCTTGCTGCCCTTCCTTTCTTCCTGCCCCCCTCTTCACATACACACACACACGCAGAGCGGAGTGAATAGGGCTCCACCTGCACTTTCAGAGCAGATGGGTGAAGCAGAAGACAGCAGACTTGTCTCTCTCATTCCCCACACTTTGCATTCACTTCTCCCTCAGCACAGCCCCTTCCTTTCTCTCTTATTCTCCATTTAGGTCTGTTTGAAACCATAGCAAACAACTTCTCTCCTTAGGCCTTTGTCTTTGCAAATAAAAGCAATTTTGAGTGTAGATCGACAGACTTTCTGAGTCCACATTCTCGGCTGATAATCACAGAAATAAAGCAATAGGAAAAATGCACACAATATGTAATAATTAGGTGTGAATTGTGGCAACAAACAAAGCATTCAATCCATAATCTAACTAATGAGTGGGTGATTTTTGGCCCTCTCATATGCAAGGCAGATGGCTAGCTATAGGGTCAGGTGCAGACATGAGAATAACAGATTAGATGCTCCCTAAATTAATTTATGTCTATTCAGTGAAAAGTTGAAAAAAGGTGCAGTTGCAACTCAGATTAGGCTGTGCTGAATGATATCTTTTCTTTGCTTTTTGAACAGAAACGTGGCCAGCAGTGATTTTTGTCTTACTTTACGACATCCTTGTATCCCCTTCCTGAGGAGTTCTCATTCCTCTTTGCCCACCTCCTGCTGCTCCCTCCTGTGTGGTGAGTGCTCACTGAGACATGCTGTTTGGGCTCATCTATAATGCATCCCCTGCCCCGGGACATCATGTGTGACAAATGACCTATTTCTGTGCAGACCCCCATAGGGCCTTGACCTGGGGGGGTGGGTGTGCGTGCGAGTGTGCGTAAATCACTGTATGTTTGTTTATTTGTCTATGAGTCTAAGGTTGCTGTTCACGTGAGGAAGTGAGATGATGAAGGCAGTTTGTGCTTTTGTATCTAATTATTTTTCTTTAATGTCGATGAGTGGAGAAGTGGTGCTGATGTGAGTCCTTCTGCAACAACAATCCCTTTCTCTGCTTTGCTCTCCCTAACTGACCTTGAGGAATCCGTAGACACTCTGGCTGTAAGGAGTGATGGTGTCAGGGAGGAAATTGTTTGCATTATTGACACTGACCACTTGCCTTTGATGGATTTGTGGATGGTGATCAGATGAAGATCAGATGCAGATCTAGTACTGGACATGCAAATAACTAATTTCCTCGTACTGTATGTCTCTTATTGTTTGTCCTACCTTCCCAGTCACTCTTGTTTACCCCCTCTTTCTTTCTGTCATTGTCCTGCAGCCCTCTTTCAGTCAGATTCTGAACATCAGCCCTGTCTGATATTTTACATAATTGCCTTACATAAGTAGCAAGCTCGGCTCAGAGCTTGGATGATATTAGTGGAGATGAATATTGCATGAGGAAAGCACTCGTTAAGCGTTAATAAGAGAATAGAGATGGAGCCCCACTGTCAGTCTGTCTTAACCCCGCCCCCACCGTTCTGTCAAGCAGTGACTCAACTCAGCCTGGATGTGTTGGAGGCTTTGAGTCAGTTTGTTAGAAAGGGAGAAAGAGAGAGAGAGAGAGAGAGAGAGAGAGAGAGAGAGAGAGAGAGAGAGAGAGAGAGAGTGTGTGTGTGTGTGTGTGTGTGTGTGTGTGTGTGTGTGTGTGTGTGTGTGTGTGTGTGTGTGTGTGTGTGTGTGTGTGTGTGTGAACGTCTAAGAGGAGATGGCGAGATTTGGTCATTAGGTGCTTGTGTTTTTTCCGTCTTTGTTTGCTGAATAAAAGCGGCTCTTGTAACACAAAGGCACCCAGGTCCGTCACCTGACTGCAGCCCCACTTACAGTTCACACTTAATGTGAATAAATGGGCTTAATTGTGGCCCCTCATTAGAGCCCTGGTTAGATGCACGGCAGCTGAATTCTCCCAGTGGTAAGAGGGCATTTGAAGCGCCTATTGTATATTGCTAAATCAAAGGATCAAGCATCGGTTTTGCTTAAAAGTCTTTTTGTTATTCTACTGATTATTGTCTTATTGTTAAGGTTTCCTTTACTAGTGGTGATTAGGACTCTTGTTGCAGTGGTCCTTTTCTCTTGGCATATCAAGGAATGCTACTTGGTGCCAGAGGGATGAACTCTAAGAATTTACAAAATTAGTTCACAGATTTTGAAGTTCATCAGCCTACATAGAAGAAACATTCTAAGCACTGCTAACTATGCAGCTATAATAGAAAATAAAATAGGATCAGAAAAATGCACGTGTTTCATAGCATTTTTAATTGTAATTATACTGTTTTATCTATGCAGTACCATCAGAACAGCAATAATATGCCAGTAGTACAAAATGTAAATTACATATTCATTATGTGTTTGAACTATAGTAAATTTGTAATGATACTTAACTTTGTAAATTGCAAAAACCCTCCAGGTCGGAATTCCTTAGCCTAGCCTTTTATGTTTCTCGTCTCTGTTATTCTTGTAGTATTACGTCAAAATAAATGCCTGTTGCCATTGCCCTGCGGTAAGGCAGTGGCCTTGTGTATTTGTGAGGAGGAGAGAGAGTGACACTATGACAGTGTATCTGGGGGATGGGTAGGATGATTCAGCCTCAGGTCTGGTTAATTCAGTGCTCTCTCCACTAGGCCTGGATCTTGGCAATTCAGGGTTTTGTAGCAGCAGCAGTCAAGCAGTTATTGCTTTTAGGAAAGGATCCAGAATTAAATTATCCTCTTTTTATACTGACATTTGTTGATAATGGCAACTAGCCTAATTCAACCCTTTATGTATTATTTGGCAATTTTTTGTGGTCTGCCTCATGGGTTCACTCTTGCACTTTCTCTCTGTCTCTCTCTCTTTCTCTCTATATCTTTCTCTCCCTCTGTGTCTGGATGTGTTGTCTCTGGGCTATTATTAGAGTAGACAGGCTGGTGGGAGGAAGTCTCTGAAGTAGACACTCTTGTCATCTTTTTATTTATGAATTATATTTTGCTTTCCATGTGCCTGTTTTATTCTCTGTGAATAGTTTTCTATATTTTGTTTGTTTGTATTAAATGCAATATGAGATATGTTTAACCTTTTCAGGCAATGTGTATGTGCCACATTCTAATTATTTGATTAAAGTAAAATATTGAGGGGCTGGTATATATTATCATGTGTTATAATCGTAATATCTGTGCCACCTTTGTATGTTGCTTGAGTGTGTGCATGAATGTTCATGTGGCTTTAAGGTTGGGTGAAGCAGGACTAAACTCCTTTAAAGAGACCATGTTTTACTGTAAACCTTTTTAAATATAAAGCCATGGTTATTAATCTTTAATTTTGTCCTGTCTGAGTTGGTATCTAGGGAGAGACCTTAAATACATAAAGCTCTTAGACATTCTCTTTGTTTTTTTTCTCTCGCTCCGTTTCCTGCTGCTTTCGTTCTATCTGACATGAACAAAACACACAAGTGAAAGACACAAAACGAATAGAAGAGGTACAAGTATGCCTGCTTCTGTTCAGCTGAGCTGTTTTTAGCTTCATGAACTATGTAAATGGCCCGACTTTAAATAAACAATAAATAATATAATAATAATAATAAACACATTTCCTGCCTCAACCTGAAATGTACTCATTGTTCTTTCATGTAGAATTAGTTCCATGTTTACTTGACAGAGAAGGAGTAGATCATTAGATAGATAATGCGTGCTGTCCAAATGGAATATGACAATGTTTCCTAGAGAAACTCACTGGTTTAGCTATTGCAGTCTATTTTCTCCCCCTCCATCTTCATCCTTCCTCTTCTCCTCTTTCAATCTCTTGCTCTCACTCCGTGTAGTCCAGCTCTCTCCCCATCATGGCCCTCCCCCGTTTCAGTAACAGGAGACTCGAAATCAATAGCACATTAGTCTGGCCGGAAATTCTTGTGGAATTAAATATGAATGACTGAGATTGCAGCTCTACCTGCTGCTAAGAGAGATGCATGATGGCTCTTGGGGATATGGGTTTTAGCTTTTTGTTCCTCCCTCCAGTAAACAGCCGAGCCATTTTGTGCTGTTCTTTTATCTTACCGGATCACTGGGCTGTTTTGTCAGAGATCAGTATGCAGCACTGTGGACTTCGATAGGTATTGTCAGGGTTGTCGTTTGGTCCTCGGCATTGAACAGTGACCAGTATTGTATAATTTGATAGAGCAAATGGGATCGTTGACGTCACAGAGCTGCGACAGCTCAGGAGGCAAGAAGAATCAACGGGCCACACCCATCCTCCAAACACAGAAGCAGCACCATTTAAATATGAAAGAGCTCTCTGGTTATTAACAGATTGCATCTTACTTTTTTCCAGTATTTCCTCCACAATATGTGCTGTCTCTTTCATTAAGCTTTCAGGTTTGCTGCTTTGCACATTCATTGTGGAACTTTTTACATGCAAATTTGTTACTTGGTCATCTTCCATTTTCATTAACTGGTTAACTGTGTAAAGTGCAACAATTTCTTTGAACATGCTGTTTGGCTTTAAGCATAATTTGCAAGGTGGTAGGAGAGTGCTGGCTTGTGGGAGGAAAGTAATATGAGACAAAATGACACTGCGTACTGTATGTTTCTTGGAATTGGTAGAGGCTTGGGCACCAGTAAGCTAATACACATAGATGATATAGCAGTAGATGTATTTGTGAGCTATATTTCATCCCATCAGAGATGAAACGGTTTGTGACAGATGGAGTGATATTGTTCCCCTGTACAGCCCATGAGTGCGGCCCCTCCTGCTTTCCCTCCCTGACAGATGTAGGGGAGGACCACAGTGCACTCCTCTTTCTTTCAATTGATTTGGGTGCTTGAACCCTTAGGGACTGGAGGATGGGGGTGGTGGTAATGGTGATGGGGGTTTATTTGTTTCCTGCAGCAAAGAACCTGTGAAAAGTCTAAAGCAAGTGCTGTAAAGAACTCCTAAACATATTATATCCATATATCTGCATATATTCAAACATGGAGCACACTAATAACAGTGTGCTCTGTGCACTGCACTGAGTGGAGCTGGAAGGTGTTTCCATAAATCTTGGTTAGTGAGTGACAGCATAGCATGCATCCATGCATGTAATGTAGGCAGAGGAGAAAGTGTGGCTGTGCATAATGGTGGCTATGTGCTGTCCAAGATACATTCAATTGATTCTTTACAGCTTATCAGTTAATAAGCATACAACTGCAACACATTTGTCTTGTGTCTGATAAGTTCAATATACTGTATTATGGCTGTATGAGGGTGAACACCAAGAGTTGTAGGCTTGTGTGTTTTGTAACAAGTAAGCAGATTTTAAGTGATTCAGCAGTGATTACCTTTAGCCCCCCTAGCCCCTCAACCCTGACTGTAGGTTCAACACTAGGAGACATAACAGCTGTCTTGGAGCAGATGTGTCCTATTGCAACACCTCACTCTCTGTCCCTGGAAGGGAAAGGTCAAGACAGGGGTGGAGATCGAAGCAGAGATTCTCCTGAAGATGCTACATGTTGATGCTTTGAGAGAAACCAACAAATGAGCATCTGCCTGCCCCTTGTATAGGACACCCCCACAGGACAGAGATTATAATTAGCATAATTGATTACAATATTCAGTCTGGTGTAATTCCTCCATCCTGCTTTAAAAGCAGCTAAACTATGAAGAGCTATAAGGAATATGATTGATGAATTTATTTTTACTTAAAAAAATGTATGTCAAACCCTAACTTTTTATCTTCAAACAGTAATTGCATGTGGATTTTTTTCCTTCTTGTTGGTAATTCTTTTTCCTTTTTATCCAAAAGATAGATTGTGGGGTTGTTCTTCTTTTTTAGGAGTTAATGTTGTTAAAGTTTTTCCTGCTGGTAGAGTAACGTCCTGGAAGCAGACCCCAGTAAGAAAAGTGGTTAATGATTTTAATAGGACTCCCTGGTGGGGTGGGGTGGAGAGGGGACGTGCCCTGGCCACGGGCGTGTGGCGGCGGAGCAGGTGGATGACGGGCAGCTGAGTAGTGGGCTCCAGAGGGGGAGTGGGGCCTCCATTTTGGAGGACTCTTGGGGTTGAGAGAAACCCTGAAAAAAGGCAACCCCATCTGGAACTGAGGTGGGGGCTCTGGTGTGAAAGAGATCTAGTGGGTGGTGTCTGACACTCTCTTTTGTTCTTTGGTAACACAGCAGTGATGGTGGTGGTGGGGGCTCTCGCTGCCGTGGGGGCTGGGCGCTCAAACAATAGTGCCGATCTAGGAATTGAAAGCCTTCGATGAACAGAAAGGCAAGGAAGCAGGCAGGGAAGGTGCAGACAGAAGGATAAAGCAGGCATGGGTTCAGCCCACTTATAGTACAACTATACAAGGACGCTTCAATGTCACACAAACACAATACTGTATATGTGAATTCTTATTGAAATGTTCATGGCAAATATTTACAAATGTATTTCTTCAGGTTAGTTTAATTGGATATGTCTGAGATGCATGTTCATATGATGCCTGGAATGAGAGCAATATTATATTTCGTTAACACACCAATAAATTATGAAAAGCACCATTGCACAATAAACTAGAATTTGCTGAAGCTTGGAGCAGCAGAGAAAAAAAGATGAGTTTTGGCATTGGGATGGAAGCGTGCCTGTATAGGGGGTGGGATGGAGAGCGTGAGCTTCATTTATTTTCATTAGCCTGCTGTGAGCTCTGATGCTGCTTTGACTGCTGCTCCATGCATAAACATATATCCCTGAGATGTCTGTACTTGCTTGGCTACAGCCAAGCCTCTGTCACACAAGGTTCATTTTACCTCTGTTTCCCCTCGTTCCACTTTTCACATCCTTCCTATACAATTCATGCCATTCATCAGCCATCTCGCAGAGGACAGCCCGAGTACCTGCAGCAGCTCTCCAGGGTGCTGAATGGGACGACTGTGGGGTAGAAGTAGTGAGCCGTGGGGGGAAAGGGCTGCTGCAGCAAGCATTGCTATATTAATTCCTCATAGTAGGCATGGGGGTATGGAGTGATTGCAGGCAGGGAGGAGGGAGATGTAGACCCGCCATTACAATAAACTGACAAGTCCTCCATTAGTGGGAAGACACACAGACAATGTCATTCCTCATCGGCTCAAACAGACAGAGATAGGGCCTGTCAAATAAACAGTTTCTAACGTATTTGTTTTACTCGGTTTAAAGAATCCATAATCCTTTTATGGCTACTAGTTTAAAAAATGTAAAAAAAATAAATAAAAAGATTATAGTAATTGTCTCACTAATCTGACTTTCAGTCACTGTTAGGCAGTAGGCCAGTAAACAAAGCTGTAGCTGCTATTTCTCATATCCTTGTAGAGGTCAAATTTGAGGACTAAAATCTTAATCAAACACTGATGAGGCAATTGGCTTTCTTTCTTCTCCAACCATGGTGAACAGCCCCATCTGCTGGTGTGGTCTCGGCTCTGTTGCCTTTTAGAGATGATGATGTTGTAGTGCAAGCAGTCCTCTGATGTTGCCATTGTGCATTTGTTTTCTAATTACATTAACTTGGCATGAACAATAGGACCGTTTTTTGAGCTGTAGCTGACGAAAAAAACGTCAAATCCTGTTCCACTCAAATAGATTTTAACGCCAGTTGGTTTTATGAGTGTCAAAGTCATGTTGTCAAAGTAAAGAAATCACCTCTAAAGAATGACATTGTGAGAACGTCGGGCTTGAAACTTCTTTGTCATGCTTCCTAAATTTTATGCAGAAATGAAACCAGTGAAACCCTAAACTGAGGTGGATATGCGCCATTAGCAGGTTGCTGTAAACCGGTCAGGTGAGATTTCTGCATGAACAGATGGTGGATATAGCCACCTAGTATCCTACAAGCTGGTCACATTAATGGAGACAAGTATTGTAAGACCGGAAGTGAAATACATGACATTCCAAGGCGCTGTGACATTCAAACACATCAATACGCTCATTTAAAAATGGCTATATCGCCGTAAAAGTAGAATCTAAAATATATTCTACAAAACTATTAATATTGTTGCGTATACGTTTATTTAAAAAATCGTAATAAAAGCAAATCGGATTTTATTCTGTATTTTATTTTGATTTTTTACAGGATGTAGTACGTATATCATGGTGGTCTTGACGCTTACGGCCACGGTTCAGCTCCCAGCCGCTAGGAGGAACAAGGAGGGATCCATGCTCTAGTGTCCTAGCATGGAGAAGGAAGCGGTCTGAAAGTCCGCATCCCCTCACAAGACGGGACTTTTAGCCAAGGCACAGGAGAGGGAGAGTACTTTCAAATTGACTTCGAAGAGCTTCTTTACATGGGGACAAGAAATGACATCTACAGCGAGCGAAAGGAGGGCGTTTGCTCATAAGATCAACCGGTGAGACAGTAACAGAAGTTATTGTTTAACAGCTAACGTTAACAGTTGTGCCGCTCGCAGTGCGTGAGAGTGACCTGCTGGACATTTGGCACATAATAGCCAGTATGCTAGGATTTGAAAGGTTATCACTGACCATAAACCGGTCAGTATAAACACAACTGTACATTCCTGGAATCAAACTAATGTTTATTGAAGCAGTTTGCGCTCTCAGAAATGGGCTCGGACACTTTGAAGAGTGTACTAGCCGGTTTTATGTACGTTAACGTAGCATCGTAAGAGCATTGTCATCAACAATGATTGAGCTACGTAAGGCTACTTAAGAATAACATTGTGAAGCTGAGGGCTTATCTAAAGTCTCAGATTTATCAATGGTCAGTATTAAAACATAGGTACACCGATGGAAATGCTTTTCACATTACAAAATGGTTCCAAGTGACATGTATTATGATGTTTTGTTCTTGTGTCGCGTGAACGCCTTGCAGCATTATTGTAGCAACCTGTTTCCACATGTTGTAAACTGGTTTTCCCTCCTCGTGAAAAGGTATGGACTGGGAATCTAGTATGTGTTATTATTCTAGATTCATATTAATCAGATTCAAGGAGAAATCTTAAAGGCATGTCACATCTGTCAACTGGCTCTTTGAATGGCATGCTTTCACACTTGGAATCTGGAAGTATTTGCAGCCAAGTGTCTCCCTGTTTGCTACAATAGATATATTTTATAAATGGGGCTCCTCCAAACCTTGATTTGACATCACAGTTCATTTAATCAAGAAACCGATTATCCTTGCAATACCAGATAGCTTCTCCAGAAAACAAACAGGATGACAGATAATCATCATTGACTGCAAGTGAATATTTTCTCATCCTTGTGAAAACCTTCCTAATATAATATCAGTACAGTGGTTAGTAAAAACTTAGGGCCAGATCACAAGGTTGTTTTATTTTGAGTAGTATTGCACTATTGGTAGCCTGTTTGTTTAAATGCCTGTTAATTGTCAATAACATATCCTGTTGAGATATTAGCTCCATCATACAGTCTCCCACTGCATTCCCCAAGTCCTGTCTGTCCTCTCCTAAGTGGGAACCAGTCCATTGTCTAGTGCCGGATGCAGGAAAGGGTGGGAAGGGGTGTTTTGGCTATTGCCCCTGCAGTCGATAGCTTTCCTTTTTCCTGTTGTAATTGAAGGCAGCAGAAACGGTTTCCACATCTTTTGAGGGTATAGCACTCATACAAGTTATCCATGTAACTTTGATTCCAAAGAATACTTACTTATCATCAGGAAGTCTTGCTACATCTTGGAGATGGGAGTAGAGGTCTAGGTGTTCTTCTCTGCCTTACAGTCCAAGTGTGTTGATGGAATGAAGGCATGAACTCTAGCTATGTAATTATGAGGACCATGGTTTGGGAAATGTTGAAGCCTTTGCAGCTGTGTGATATGAGAGAAAAATAAATGTGGTTCTAGAGGGACAGCTGCTGACTGTCTCTGTGAGAGGATTGTTTTTTTCCCCCTGCTTTGTTTCTCTTTAAGCCTCCCATTTGCCGTTAGTCCATAAAGGCCATAGACCGAGCTCTGGCTCTGTGCCTGCTCCCTGGAGCCAGCTCGCCACCGCTCATGCAATCCGCTTGAGTCCCTATTCAGAACAGCTGTTGGCCTTCAGCATCTCTAATAGTACCAGAAGCTGAAAACTTCTGTTTTGTTGATTGTAGAGTTTTAATAAAATCGGAAAAGTTGAAATGCACGCTATCAGTTTAAAAATCATTTTATTTATGCAGTATTGTAAGATAAGCCTAGTTTTCTAGTTTCTTTAACAGTGGTTTTAGTAATGATATTTATGCATTATGCAAATTAGTCACTATATTTTATTTATCTTGAACACAACACAACTTGAAAATTAACAGGATTTTTACAGCTAGTTTTTATGTCTGTAAATGTGTGCTTTTTTTCTCTGTTTACCAGTTGACAAATCTTTGATATCTTTCTCTTGCTCAGGACGGTTGCTGCAGAGGTCAGAAAACAAGTGTCCAGAGACTATGGCTCTCCTCAGCTGACCAAGAAACGAGGAGGCGCACACCACCCTGTGAGTCACCCTATGTTTAATCTGCCAGAGTTTCAAGCCAGCAGGTTTAAAGCTCCAGTTAGCAATGTCAGAAGTTGATGGGTGTAACTTTGGGAATTAGGTTTACTTTTAGATAGAAAGAGTGCAGATTAGTGTAGTTTTAATTAGTGTTGACAGCAGGCGTGAAAGGAGGTGGTTTGAAACATGATATACCTGCTTTACCAGCCAGCCAAGGTTTCTGCATGGGTGCTTACCCAAAATTAAAAAAAAATTTAAATTATATTTTCATACATTCATAAGCCCACTAAACAGAAAATATAGTTTTTACAGTGAATACCTCTGTTTAATTTTCATCAATTTCTTGTGTTTTGTCTCATGTATAAATGTCAGATACCCCATATTGTTCTATCCTAATCACATCCTGCCTCCTTTTACCACATCTTGTAAATCTATCTGTCATTATGGCCATGTCATAGTTATTGGTACATAATACTCTCACGTTGATTGACAGTTGCCCCTGACGGAGGTGGTTGAGCCGGTGGACTTTGAGGAGTATGTGAGCAGTCATGCTCCTGGGGTGGAGCCTGGCCCGCTCAGACAGCTAATGGAGTTCCCCGATGATGACCTGGAACTCCTACCGCTGGAAAAAGAGTGCATTACACTGGAGCCCCCACTGCCTGAGGAGGAGGAGTGAGTCCAACTGCTAATGGCCAACACAATCCTCGTACTGCAACACACACACACCTCTATCGTCTTTACCCCCCCACACACACAGTAGAATAATATTACTGTAATGGAGGACAAACATCACCACAGATAGGAACAAAGGCTTTCTCTCTGTGACACTGAATGAACCTAAATATTAAAAGCATGCTTTGCTCAATTATTAATGTGTTTTTCTATGCAGCTCCCTGGATCCCAGAGTGAGAGATGCCTTGGCAGTCTACACAGATGACTGGCTCGTCATTCAAAGAAAGTAAGTGCTGTCAGTTGTGGTACCAGCTGAATTAACCTACAGTACATGTTTCATCTATTGTTTAATGATGTTCACTACTTTTCCCTGTACACGTGATCGACAGATACTACATTACCATTTGGGAAAACTTTTTTTTCTGATTTCCCGTAGATATCAGCGCTACAGCACCGCATACACCCCTCACAACTCTGAGCGACAGAGGGAGAGGCAGCGAGGGCTGGTCAAACAGACCTTTGAACTGGACGAGGTTGCTGCTGCTGAGCGCCAGGACGACCAGGTAGCTGATGGTGATGTTTAAAGGGCTCGTTATCTCGAGTGAACAATCAGTCATTTTAGGTTCATTAAACTTATTTTATTGATCTACTGTACATACAGTGTTGCCAAGAGTAAAAGCATAGAGACTTTATCACGCTACTGAAACTTCCAACATTTATTCCTGGAAAAAGAGATTTGGACAATAACCAGCCAATGAAGTGTGTGTCTCATTTTGATTGGGAAGGCAGTATGAGTTGTATTCTGCTCAGCGAGTTGATCGTATGGAGAATGAGTAAATGGATATAGCTTGTCCATTATCCATTACACAGTCTCCATATGAGTCATATTAAATTGGTAATAAGGTAATTGGATCTGTAGCATGTTGTTTCTAAAACATCTGCGGTGAGCATTTAAAGCTGTCATCTTTGCCTTGTCTCACTCTGCAGGATGACGCAAAGCGGCGGTCGGTCAGCCTCGATGAGACTCCTCGAGGCAGCTGGGCCTCCAGTATATTTGACCTGAAGAATTCCTCCCCAGACGCACTCCTGCCGTCTGTGCTGGAACGCACAGCCGCAGAGGACATGGACCGGCGCAATACTGAGGCACGTCTGCAGGGGCGCCACAGTGACCTGTTGGGCCTGTACTCTCCCCCTGATGAGGTTCGTATTAAACCGTCCTGTATCTGCCTCTGTTGTGGAACAGGCTATGGTAAAGTAATAAACGTGTGACTTTATCATATAAAAGTATTTTTCTCTTGATTACCTAGTGTCTATGAAATAATACAGTTTCTTAAGCTTTACAAAGTTAATGAGGGGTTTCTTGTAGCTCAGAAATTATTTTTCTTTTTATTCAATATAATATTAGGCTAAGTAAGAGGAAAATGGACAGTGGCACTACATCACACAGCTAAGGCCTAGTGCTGAAGAACTTTGCCCGGGCTCGGGCTCGCACTCCGGGTTGTGCGGTAAATGAGTGGTCAGGTGATACGTTTCGATTAGCGCGAAAATGGATGCTGAGGAGGTGAAATGGAGGCTAGCCTCTGGAGGACTTATTTTATTTATTTGTTTCAACTTCCAAGTGGCCTATAGCCTACATTAGTCATGAATAAATTATGTTAAAAAATGTATAAATGAGTCATTCTTGACAAAAGGCAAAAGAGCTGCGTGTGTGCGCACATTTGAATAATGTCGGGCTGTAAACGGGTTCGGGCTTTTAAAAAGCTGTCAATCAAAATGTACTACTAAACCTTCATCTAGTAACTAACTACTACTAACTGTAATGTGCACGTTAACAACACAGATTGATTGTAACTTAATCTCAGAGATCTATACTTTAAACTACAACTAGCTGTTCTGCTAGTTTGGAAATGTTGTTAAATGTTGTATTTGTTCAGCTCAGAGTAACATTAATGAGTGTTCCCTTAAAGTGAATGTCCATCATGTCTGCAAACCCAGTCATTTCTACAGAACTGTTAGCTTTTCTTTTCTCTATGTTCTCCTTCTCTCGCTTCATCCTTCCTTTATATCTGTGTACACACTGTCGCTTTCTCTGCTGCTACGTTGCCATGACATCTGTGTAAATGTTATGCTGCTGTGTGTATTGTACATGGCTTTTTTGTGTGTGTGGCAGGATGAAGCAGTAGAAAGATGCTCTGTCCCTGAAGTGCCCAAGGAACACTGTGGCCAGAGGATTATGGTCAAGTGTCTGTCTCTGAAGTAAGTAAAATGTGGATTATAACGGCTAACATTTACGTCTTCACACTCTCACACAATTTTTAGAAACACCTGCAATACCTGCTCTCCTTATTTGCAGACTATATTTTGTATGTTTTTCAGATTTGAAATAGAAATTGAGCCCATATTTGGCACACTTGCCCTGTATGACGTCAAGGAAAAGAAAAAGGTATATATTTTGTTCCAGCAGATCATTTCTTATTTGATACAATCAGTATTCTTATTCAATGACTTACACTCTGTGAAACTGCTTACGTAATGCTGAGCTCATACTTAACTAATCAAATTTTCCTTGTCTCAAAAAGGTCTAAGTGGTCTTGCGGTTTAGATTATTGAGTCAAAACTGAATTAAAATCCCTTGACGTGCATTCCCATTATCATCTTTCCTTCCCCTCCCTCTGCTGTTTCCCGCTTATCTCAATCTTCCCCCCCCCCAACAGATCTCTGAGAATTTCTACTTTGACCTGAACTCGGATCAGATGAAAGGGCTGCTTAAACCCCACACACCTCATGTAGCCATTTCCACACTGGCCCGTTCTGCCATTTTCTCCATCACATACCCTTCCGCCGATATCTTTTTGGTCATTAAGGTATGGAGAGAACCCACTTTTACACAGAAGAATCTGACTTAATGTTAATGGCATACAATTATTATTTCTTATTGGCTCATAGTTCACTTGCTCTTCTATTTGGTATTATAAGTGCTATTTAAGTTAGATTTAATTAAAAAAAAAAGTCCAATATTAGTATGTGATAAAAGATGTGTTTTTATTGTTTAACATTAGTTACATGTGTTTCAGCTTGAGAAAGTCCTCCAACAAGGAGACATTGGAGAATGCTGTGAACCCTACATGGTCATGAAAGAGTCAGATTCCTCCAAGGTAATGGAGCCAAAAACATGTTTTAAACTGTTGCAATGCTCTGGGCCTGAATGCACACGGGACCCTTTTACTGTCTAGTCATAAGCATTACTCAATTCTGTCTGGGTAGCTGCAATATTTACCATCCTCTTTGGCAGGTAAACTGTGTTGGCCACTGTAGAAATATTAAGCCATTCTTTACCTTTTGATTTATTGGCTTGACCGTGGTCCGGGAGGGCCTATAGCCAGCCCTACAACCTCAAAACTCTGTCACTCTGGCTGGATCCCAGTTCCCTTAAATTGCTTCCACAGTTCTTCACTTGCCGAAGAAGCCTGGGAGAGATGCAAGGAAATCCTGCAAGGACAGAGGAAACAAAGAAATGTTTGAAGTGTGAATTGTTTTTTAGCGGGATAAGATGTCTTTTTCTCTGAAGCGTCAGATTCATTTGTCAGCTGTATGGGCAGAGTTAGCAACGGCTTTCAGCTGCACGGCTTCCGGGAAGGCTGCTCTTGTGTATCCTGTTCAAGCGAGGCGCTATTAAAGAGAACTTAGATTCAGCCTCCGTCCCTCTGTCGCTCTGTCACTGAGTGATGAAATTCCATGATTGGTCGGAGCTCATCATGTTAGAACAACATTTGAGACTGTGATGAGTAACCCAGAACAATAACTTCTTGAAAATACCATGATTACATTGAAAAGCAGCCCTCAATTATTTGTCTTAAACGTATCTTTACCATACGTATGTTTATCATGTGATATGCTACTTCAGTATACAACCAACAAATATTACTGGGACCATTACAGATAAACATTTAATATCCTATATTCACATTATAGACACCAGCGCAGACTATCCCTGTAACAATTTGGCCACAATCAAGCACATTGACCATACACAGTCCAGCCATATACTAGGATTTGACCTAGTCTTGTCTGCTCTTTGTCTCGCTTCAGCACAAGGAGAAGCTGGAGAAGCTGCGTCAACAGGCAGAGCAGTCATGTAGTCGTCTTGGCCGTTTTCGCATGCCTTTTGCCTGGACGGCCATTCACCTTCTCAACATCGTCAGCAGTGTGGGAGGTCTGGATCGGTCAGACCCTGACTCTGACTCTGGTACTGCTGATTGCAAAAACTTCCTCAATTTAATGCAGTGTCACACATGCACATACACTGAGCATTTAACTAGTTAACATTGACAAAAAATATTGTATAAGTAACATTCATGCACATGTCTCTCTAATATTATATGATTTTTCTTCCTGCCAGAGCGAAAAGGTCATGGAACATGGAACGAGAGAAAGAAAAAGGGGTTTGAGCGGATGAGTGTTGGGGATGACATGTGTAACTTCGCCACTTTCCGTCCAGCAACATTGACCGTCACCAACTTCTTTAAACAGGTCAGACTCTGTTTTATGAGTCATTTATTAAATAATGTTCTAGTTATCCTGACTGTGATGCATGATTTAATGTGAAATTAGTCAAATAGTTAATAGTCAAATTACATATTATTTTATTGATAAAGCTGAGTAGTGTCACTGTAATGGTTAAAAGGTGAAGAGTTAACTAGTACTAATAATTTCATAAGAAATTAAGTCCAGATTTGTCAAGCCTGTTATATCTTAGATAACCTATGAATCAAGGATGGATTTCTTTTAAAGAGGCTGGAAACTTGTCAGAAATAAAAGTTAAGGGGAAGAATTGGCAAGAGAGAATATCATAATTCTGGTAATAAATAAATATAAATATATATATAGAATTGTAGTTTTTCATAATTTTTATAGTACAGGCCAAAAGTTTGGACACACCTCATTCAAATGCGTTTCCTTTTTATTTTTATGACTATTTACATTGTAGATTCTCACTGAAGGCATCAAAACTATGAATGAACACATGTGGAATTATGTACTTAACAAAAAAGTGTGAAATAACTGAAAACATGTCTTATATTTTAGATTCTTCAAAGTAGCCCCCCTTTGCTTTTTTTAATTAATAAGGGAAAAAATTTCACTAATTAACCCTGACAAAGCACACCTGTGAAGTGAAAAGCATTTCAGGTGACTACCTCATGAAGCTCATTGAGAGAACACCAAGGGTTTGCAGAGTTATCAAAAAAAGCAAAGGGTGGCTACTTTGAGGAATCTAAAATATAAGACACGTTTTCAGTTATTTCACACTTTTTTGTTAAGTACATAATTCCATATGTGTTCATTCATTGTTTTGATGCTTTCAGTGAGAATCTACGATGTAAATAGTCATGAAAATAAAGAAACACATTGAATGAGAAGGTATGTCCAAACTTTTGTCCTGTACTGTATTTTTACAGTTCTATCAAATGCAGATTATTACATGCACTATCCCTCCCAAAAACATGTACTCAAATGTTTCAACCACAAATAATTTTATGAGTAGTTAACATTATAGTACAGTAACGTCGTTGCTCTTTTTTAGAAGTGACAGCTATTATAACTATATTATAATGAGGCGTTTTGTAAGCCCAATACAAACTCCGCTCTTCTGTTTGTGTACATGAAGGAGGGGGACAGACTGAGTGATGAGGACCTCTACAAGTATCTGGCAGATATGCGCAGACCGTCCTCTGTTCTGCGACGACTAAGGCCTGTCACAGGTTAATATTTATGTGAAATTGTCTGAGTTCATGTGGAAAGGTTTATGGATGATTTGTGATGAACAGTTTTTCTATCTTGTTGTGTCTTCATGACTTATTTTGTCCCTCAGCCCAGTTGAAGATTGACATCTCTCCAGCTCCGGACTCTCCTCATTACTGTCTGTCACCAGAGCTGCTTCATGTGAAGCCTTACCCTGACCTGCGTGTTCGCCCAACCAAAGACGTGCTGGAGTTCCCTGCTCGCTATGTATACACACCGCACACCACCTACAGGTGAGTGTTTACCTATCACAGATACACACATGTATACACACACTCTATATGTTGACACATAGAACAAATATACATTCACCCCCTTCATTACATGCATGGCTTTGTGTTTGTTTGGATATTGATTTTTTACGGAGTTGTTCTTACTTCACTTTGGTCTGTAGTTTCAAGCAAAGAGGACAGCAGGTTCTGAATTTTTTTTATTGATATCATTGTTTTGTAGATTATATAAAACATTTTTTCAATATATACAAAAAATTTCAATACATTTTTTCAATGTACTTACAAATAATACAAAACAAAATCCTAAATAATATAGCGACTTTATTTGAATGGCTCTTTAAAAAAAAAAAAATGTACTAAGTACATCAAAGTCAAAACAAAAGAGATGAGAGCTGCTACAACAAGGACATAATTCTAAGAGTACTAATAAAAATATTTTCTGGCCATAGAGGAGATCTATGGCACACATTGCAGGGTTTGAAAGGAGTGATGTTACAGAGTTGAAATCTGCATAGATTGGGAGACCTCAGCGGTGAATCTTAAAACAGCTGTGTCATAGTTTCACTCTGGAAGAAGAAAATAAAACGGTGAATTTATTTAAAAGAAAACCTAAAAAGTTCAAAACAACACATGTTCTGAACATGTGAATTACCATGGTCTGCAGTTTGGAGAGCTGCTCATTCTGACTCTCAACATTCTCTTTTTGGGACTGGGTCAAATGCTGTAAACCCTTTAAGATGTTGGATTGCTCCTTTGCTCTCTCCTAAAAACAGGAATGTAGTTAAAGTAAACTATTTACTGTAAGAAATCAGAGACTGGTGTTCAAAAATGTAAAGTTGCCTCATGAAACAAAAGTGAATATTGGCAGGCTGGTGTGAGGTTGTTTCTTCTATCTGTAAGTAGTAACTACAGAGAGATTTTCAGCGGCCTGTTACCTGCAGCTCTTTGAAGCTGATGTTGGTGTTGAGATACATCTCCATCTTTTTCACTTTTGTTTTCAGCTCCACCACTTCCTGCTCCATGCTGGCCAGCCAGTCTTTAGTCGTCTTGGTCTGAGCCTGTTGCTTAGCCATCTGGGCCTGTCAAAAGAGCGTTTGCACATATTATTTTCTTCCCCCAACTACAATCCCAGTGCAGCTGGCACCTGTCCCACACTGTGACATGCAGCTTTTTAATAACACTCACTCTTATATCTCAGATGAAAGAGTTACATTAATCTGTATACATCAAGAAAATACATTTTAAAATCATAAAAGAAGAAGAGTGAGATGCCCAAGCATGATCAGTTACAAAACGCTGCTTTGTTATGTCTGTTCAACAGTTTGTTCTCTTGAGAGCTGACAAACACACTCATTTAATCTGATGGGGATTTTACATACTTTACATACTGCCTCTATCTTCCTCTACTCCTGCATCTTGTGCCTTTTTAGATCTGCAGTTTGATTTTATATATATATATATATATGATTTTTTTTTTTTTAATAACACAACCATTCAACAGCACATAGGAAATCCATTGTTTACATATTTCTGTTTTCTTACCTGTAGCAACTGTATCACTTCCTTAATCTGCTTCTCCACTTCTGCAGCCTGTTCAGTCTGCCTCCCCAGCTTTTGGAGAGTCCCCTCGTGGCTCCTTAAAGTCTGGCTGATTTTAGCTATCTTTGCCTCAGTTGTTTCATAAACATAGTTAAGGGATTCACTGAACTGCATGACACCAAACATGAGCACGTTGACTTCTTCATGTGGCGCTGCCTTGTCTGCAATCTTGCCAGTCCTCCTGACGGGACCTGCATGGACTGCTCTTAAACCCCCGGCCAAACAAAGCAGGCACAGGCCCCAGGTCATCTTCATGATACCAGTCGCTTACAACTGTAGTCTAGTTGTCTGTTTCAAAAGTTGTTCAGTTGTTCACAAGTTTGTGATTTCTTTTTCAGTAATTCAGCCAGTTAAGGAGTAAACTTGCCTAATGTAAAGTATTAAAAAAAGAGGAAATAAGGCTTTAAAATGCGTATTTGTCTATCACAGCTTTGCAGACCTCAGCATCATCAGAATAACCAGTGGATGATGAATTTGGAGTCTGATCAGTGTGCCTTATATTGGATGTACATGCAATACCATAGTAAAACATTAGCTCAGCTGTGGTTCGATCACAGGTCTTGTCCGTGACCTTAGTCTCAGTGACCCTGCCTTGAAGTTTAACCCCTGAGAGACTAATTTTGTCATTTTGGTCACAAACACATGAGAACTACATAACAATGTATGTAACACTCTTGTGTTTGATAAAGAAAATCTATGAGCACTATAATATAATCTGCACAGTTAATGTTATTTTAAAGATCATTGCCTCTTGAGATGTGGATGAACTCTGCTGTTTCAAAATATGAACAAATAACCTCTAATGTTTGATTTGGACAGCAGTTAAGGTGACTTTCACCAATCCAATACTGGATCACACTTTTCCCATGTGCACACATTACACTTATCTTTTTTTTCTGAGAATAAGACTATTAAATGCTTCTGTAGGTTGTCAGGAACATAAACTGACACCGTGGTATGAAACTGCCTCCCTACGACTATATTATTATGTGATTTTAAATATATATATTTTTTTCATCTTTCTGATTCTCTGCCTTGCATAATTTTGCCTTTCAGGAACTTGCTCTATGTTTACCCACAAAGTCTGAACTTCAGTAGTCGTCAGGGCTCAGTGAGGAACATTGCTGTGAAGGTTCAGTTCATGGCAGCAGAGGACCCCAGTCAAGCTTTGCCGGTGAGTCACAGTGAAATATGACAAGTGACTGCGATTTTCTGAGGAAAATAAAACTCCAGTCACAAAGAACTGCTGAGGCAGTGAAATAATATCTGATGTCTGCTTTGAAGAGTGAACTTCTTCAAGGGGCATATTGTTTGAGCACAGAGGGAAGGGACATCTACTTAATGTATATTTAATGATATTTCATGTTTTAACTAACTATTTTTGAATATCAAAAGGTTGAATGGTATACTTAGAAGGCTAAAATTTGTAGTTTTCCCATTTACGGATAACAAGGCTTTTAGACAGTGGTGGCAAGTCGAGGCAGAAAGGGTGTCAAAACATCCATTGAAACTTCTCAAACTACTACAACATGATCTACTCATCCTCTGTTGTCCATATGCTTAGTATATTCCATACACTTAATTTTGCCAAAACTTTGTTAAATACACTGCTTGGGTGTAGCAGTATTTTTCAGCCACCTAAACCTACAGGTGTGCAGTAAGTATCAATTGAAAATTATTGCCCCATGTAAACTGTTAATTTTACCTTTGCAGATGATGTACGAAGTTAAAAATAGGCCTATTCATTTTGCATATTCAGGTTACTGGAAGATTTTGATTAGGTAAGATTAATATTGACAAACTTTTTTTACAGCCCCCCTCTCAAAAATGTTTTTTTGCTCATTTTACCTCGCTTGGATATTTGACCTTTACCTAGAGCAGTGGTTCCCAACCTGGGGTCCCTTAGGGGGGTGGCAAAGATCACAGGGGGGGCGCAAGTCTTTATCTGGTTTGAGGTTGAGGTAAAAAAAGAATATTTGCACATGTTAAACAAATTATGATAATACACTAGAATATATAATGTATACAAAAGTCTGTATAAAAACTATATATTTTTGTTCTCGCTTAAAATTGTAGGCAGGCTACCTAGTAGGCCAAACCTCTGGGACCTCTTAACCTGGGGCCCTTGCTGTCATCAGGTCAGCTGCTAGCTGCTATCATCCTCGTTTTTCCTGCAGCCACGGCATCACTATTTTATGAATAAAACATGGCGGAGAAATGTAAAAGTGCTGAAAATTCCTCTGTATCAAAAAATAAAGTAAGGCTCTATCTCGAGAGTTACCTCCACTTCGGTTTCGGGGGAGGGGGGACCAATATTTCCATATCTGGACCATATCGGACCCAAATCTTTATTCAAAGCGTAGTATTACAGTATATGTCGCAATCTCTGGAGGGGATCTTAAAGGTTTGAAAATAGTTAATAGACAAGACTATGGTGAGGATGATTATTTCAAAGGACGTCTTTGTATGTGTCATGGAACAACTATATTTATACTCTGCCCTTTGACCAGGTCATCTTTGGGAAGTCGAGTTGTCCTGAGTTCATGCAAGATGCATACACTCCTATCATCTACCATAACAAGTAAGGCTCAATCACCTGTTGATCCTCACTATTGACCTGTGAGTCTATCTAACTTTTATCTTTCTTAAAACTTATGTTCAACTCTTGCTCAAAAAGGTCCCCTGAGTTCTATGAGGAGATCAAGATGAAGATTCCCGCCAATCTGACAGACAACCACCATTTGCTGTTCACCTTTTACCACATCAGCTGCCAGCCCAAACAGAATACTCCTCTGGAGGCCCCTGTGGGCTACACCGTGAGTACATGCCTTTTGGTGGCCCACATTTAATACTTCCACCCACACACTCACTTGTTTGATAGCTCCTTCTGTTGCCTTGCCATGGGTGAGCGATCGTGTGTCTCTTCTTCTGCCTGCAGTGGATCCCTCTGATGCAGCACGGCCGACTACGCACTGGCTCCTTCAGTTTGCCTGTCTCTGTGGAAAAGCCCCCACCTAGCTACTCTGTACTCACCCCGGACGTGAGTGTGTTTAAAGAGATTGTGTTTATTTCAGTTTGCCTGTCATTACCTACTCCTTTGTGATGGGACAGAGTGTTAAATGAGTTGGATGTCACTCTGCGGCAGGTTCAGCTCCCGGGCATGAAGTGGGTGGATAATCACAAAGGAGTGTTCAATGTTGAGGTGACGGCAGCCTCTTCGGTTCATACTCAGGTACAAAAATGTGCTCTTTATAATTCCACCTTTTAAAACTCCTGGTTCTGAAATTGTAATACATTTTAACTAATAGCATCCATAGTTTCCATCTATTGTGAATGAAAATGCCCATAGTCTTTGTCTGGAGAGAAAATAAAAATAAAACTGGAGCGTATATACATAGGCATTTGAGTTTTTTTTAACCATATCTTTACTGTGTACTAGTGCATTACATGTCTGAAGGCCTATATCCTATCAGCAGTGCATGCATGTAATGTAACCTTTTATATTCAGAAAATCACAGAGACCCTTGATCTTGTCTCAAAAATCTTTTTGATTTTCAACCGTTGCAAAATTTCTGCCAAGTTAAAATTCACCCAGTTCAAATGATACTTAATATTTATTCTATTGTTAATTCTAGGACCCCCATCTGGATAAGTTCTTTACTCTAGTATATGTTCTGGAAGAGTACTCCTTCCCCTTCCGCCTGAAGGATGTCATAATAACTGAGGCAAACATGGAGGGGGAGCTGAAGGCCTGCATGTCTGCACTGAAAGGGGCTCTGCTAGATACCTGTGTCAGGTTCCTGCACCAGCTGCTCAACAAGCTCATTCAGCTCATCATCTACCCACCGGTCATCGCGGGCCAAATTGGTAAGTGAGTTCTGAAGTACCACTATTTGAGATTTGAAGTGCACTTCTCAGAACAAGGCTAAAATGCTAATTCTGATAATTTGAGTAGATAATGTGGTGATGATTAATGATTACTGTTTTGGGCAACAAACTTTCATTTACTATATGCAGCACTTTACAGTACATACAGTAACTACAGGCCTATTTCCAACTCCCTTGGAAATGGTGCTTTCTTACAGAGCCCTTAATGGGCAATCTCCACAGTAGGGCTGGGCGATATGGAGAAACTCAAATATCACGATATTTTTGACCAAATACCTCGATAACAATATTGGAGTGTTGACTATTTGTGCTTTCACAAAATATTTACACAATGAGATTTTTGATGGAATAATCATCAGTAATATGGATATAATAATAACTAAGTGGGCAAAGGCAAATAATAGAACCGCTAGAACAGTCTGGTAAGTTCATAAAATGACATCACTTTACTGTAATGCAGCCTTTAAAACCAGGAAAAGACACCACTTATGCCATATTACGATATCCAAAATCTGAGACGATATCTAGTCTCATATCACGATATTGATATAATATCGATATATTGCCCAGCTCTACTCCACAGTGCATCATGGACCGGATTTGGCGTCAAAGGTGACGCCAAATCCTCCAGCATCGAGCCTCCACAGGCAGCCGCTCAGCCCAGTGCATCATGGGAAATCTTTTGGCTCTTTGTATGGCACGGACAGAAAACCTCACGACCAAAGTCGTGATGTTTTTGTTTTTTGAGTGTACCTCGGACTCGTTTTAAAACTTGAGGAGACCGTGCCTTTCAGTCGGTAGCTCCTGAGCTGTGGAATGCTCTTCCAATAAGCTTAAGGTCATTGGACTCTGTGGACTCTTTTAAAAAGCAGCTAGAAACCCATCTGTTCAGGCTTTTAGGTAGCATGTGTAAATTTGTTTATTTTACCTGGTGTTTTATTTGTTCTTGTACATTTTTGTCTGGTGTTTTTCTTGCTTGCTAAATAAATCTAATTGTGTTAAGGTTCTGGTATGGACACGCATTATGGTTAATTTGTGAAGTGTATGTATATTTATACAGTCTACAATTATGCATGTTTTTTCCCCCAGCCATAGTTTTAAGTTCTGCCTCTTGCTGCTCTCACTCTTAATTTATCCACAGTGAACCTGGGCCGGGCTGCTTTTGAAGCTATGGTTTTATTGGTCAACCAGATCCACAAGAACCTGGAGGGGATCCAGGACCAGCATGGCCGCAACAACCTGCTGCTGTCCTACATCCACTACTGCTTCCGCCTGCCAACCGCCGAACCTGCAGTACCCTCGACAGGTGAGTTACCAATCTGAACTGTACAGTCTGTATCTGAGAAGAAGTAAGTGAGCCTTTTACTGGACCACTGGCAGACATTTGATTGGGGAAATGGCTGTTGACTTGCTACAGTAATGTGACATTTCTATTCGTCCATCTCCATGAGTAGCTGGCACGCAATCCTACGAGTTGCCTATGCAGTATGCCACCTTATCGAGAGCAACAGCCCGCCCAAGCAGCCTCCACCTGTCCCGCTCAAAGAGTATCAGCAACTCCAACCCGGACCTGGCTAGCACTCCAATTTCTCCTGATGAAGAGGTACAGAGGATCATAGGAAGCAAGGTGAGCTGCACCCATCTTTCAAAATGGGTTATACTTGTGTGGAAGTTCTGGAAAAGCCTTAAAATTATTTTCAAAGTCATGAAAGCAATACTTTATATTTAGTTTAGAGTTCTTTAAAATAATGCATTTCTTGATATTGTGTTTTGTGAGAAATCTGTAATGTATTTGCTCTTACTTGTGTTCTTATAGTTTATATGTTTGTTGTTTATTGTATGCATTTGTTTCATTTGCAAATTGTCTTATATTTGATTTTGTCTAGCATTAAAGGTCGTTTTTAAATAATGAATCTCCATCTTGTTATACTCCGTTTATATTCCTGGTAGATTAAAAAGAGAAACGTCAGCACATGAAATTATCACGTCTGTGTTTTTATGGTTGTGACATATTCCTACTTTCTGCTTATCCAATATCATAATGTCTGTTATGTCTTGGCTCCTAACAGCAGATTCAATAAGCTCAGGTTGACTGATAACTATGCCAACAGTTAATGATGCTGCTTATGTGCAATTATGCTTGGTGCCTCTGTCCCTTGTGTTTCATTCAGTACCTCCAGCTCTTCCTTTGTTCTTTCCTCTCCTGCTTTCTTTGCTGATTCAAGCTTCACTTTTCTACACTCCATGCCCCTTAATTGTTTCTTCCCAGTTTTATCCTTCAAAAATATAATATTGTGAGGTAATTACCTTCCCTTTTACTCACTGTGCCCTTGCCTCTTGCCACACTGTGTGTTTGTGTATGTGTTTTGTGTGTGTCTCTGGTGGCTTATGGCAGGGTATTGACCGCTCCCACTCCTGGGTAAACTCTGCTTATGCCCCCGGGGGCTCCAGATCTGTGCTACGCCGAAACCCCAACTCCAGCTGTGAGCTCAAGCAGGTGCCAAATCCCCCCTCCTCCTCCTCCTCCTCCTCCTCCTCACCACCTCCATCCTGAACCATCTCTGATCAACTCTCGTGGGTCATTTCCTCTCACTTTGCTAGCCATGTCCTACCTGTCGCACCTTTTTGCATCTTGTCTGTCTTTCACAATTCATCCTCTCACCGCCGACTAACAGACTACACCTGTCATGTTTGAGAGACATAATCTCTGCCTGGGGCTCGTCAGACTTCTTACTAGCCTAGCGATCATCAGAGTTCATAGAGAGTTCTCTGGCCACCCATCCATTTCCATTCATTCATTTTCACATCACTTTGTCCTCATCTGTGTGTTCACCTCACCACCACTCCATGTCAGGCAAACGACCGCAGCTGCAATCGCATGTCTGCCTTTCTGGACAGCGTGGCCTTGTTTTCAGTTCCCCCAAGGCAGATTACCAAGAAGGTAAAACTGACATCTACTGTAAAAGTGACATTCTTTATAACAAACTAACACATTTTGATGTCCTGGCATTCATCAACTTTCCGAGTCATGAACATTGATCACCATTCATGACATTTTAACAATTGTGTCTTTCTGTAAGTTAGTGTGGATGTTTTTTTGTTTGTTGATACACTGACAGTTAAGAGTTTGTTTGTCTGAAAATTTCAGGACTCAATATGTAGCATATTTACTGATGAATTTAAATGAATTAGTGAAATGTTTTTTTACTATCACTTTATAACTTACTAGATCATTACTTGATAAATCATTTAATAAAGTGTTTAATATCAGGTTGTTTAACCTGCATTAGGGATGGAATTCTGTAACTATAAAACAATTGCACTTTTACAAACCACAGTTAACAGCTCCTATCTTGTGAAAAAAATAAACATGCACCACTTTAATCTTAATAGCTCATGTAGTTTCTAAAATGATTTGTTCATGTAAGCTTAAATTAGTTCTGTGTTGGTCCATGTGTAGCTGCTCCATGAGGAGCTTGCATTGCAGTGGGTGGTCAGCACCAGCGCAGTGAGGGAAGCAGCGCTGCAGCAGGCTTGGTTTTTCTTCCAGCTTATGGTGAGTATTTCTTTGTACATTGATATTAATGTTACACCACTTTCTTAAGAGTCTAAAGGGAATACTACAAAAACAAACCTCAAAACACACATTCTGTAGGAACCATTATTATAGCACAATAGCTAATATTTTCATTAAGTGGTTATTTTTCTTACTATTTGCCCTGTCCTCTAGACAAAGAGCATGACCCATCACTTATTCCTGACCTCGAAATTGGACATTGCCAGGCGTCAGCGTTTTCCAGACCGCTTTGTGGACGACATCGCTGCACTTGTGTGTGCCATCAGTGCAGACATTGCCAATCGATACCACAAGGTATACAGCCCACAATCCACACTACAAGCAATTCAACAAAAGAACTGTGGACAGTTGTTTTCAATGAAGAAAGTATAATATAATTAAAGATGGTCAGAGGTTGTTTTAAAGTTTTTGACCAATAGAAAGTTGTCGTATTTCTTACACAATGCTTGATCTTTATCGGTATCATTGATTTAAATAACCCAATGTACAGTGACCAGAAAAAATCCTGTCTGTTTTCCTTTTGATATAATATCTTCCTTTTTATCTAATCATGTGTACTCTTTTGCTCATTCCTGTCCTCTCTCTCTCCCTGTGGATATCTTCCTCTCTCTCTCAGGATGTGGAGCTTGTGGAGAGGTTGAATAGTAGTCTGGCCTTCTTCCTGAATGACCTTCTGTCTCTCATAGACCGGGGCTTTGTGTTCAACCTCATCCGCTCCTACTACAAACAGGTGTCTGTTGCTCCTCTCCCAGTTGTCCTTTAATATAAAACACTGTAAATCCCAATGCTCCCCACGCATATTTTAAAAGAAACAAACGTGTGTTAAACAGATTGCCAACAAGCTTCACACAGCGCAGAACCCCAGCTCTCTGATTGCCCTGAGGGTGGACTTCTCTCGTATCGTCTGCAGCCACGAGCACTACGTCATCCTCAACCTGCCGTGCTCCACTCTCAGCCCTCCAGCCTCCCCCTCCCCCTCCACCTCCTCCACCACTTCACAGGTACTTGAGCAGGCCGGAACATACGATTTAACTGATTTAAGCTGCTCATATTCTATTTTCATAATCTTCTATCTCGCCCTCCTATCGGTTGTTGTATCCACATCCACAGAGTTCAGCGTTTTCCAGTATGGTGCAAGACCAGGGTGTGGCCACAATGTTTGAGCTCTCCGTCCCTTTCCGCCAGCAGCACTTCCTGTCTGGCCTGCTGCTTACTGAGCTCTCTCTCATACTTGATCCTGATGGAGAAGGGTAGGCTCTTACTAGTTGCATATATAAAAATCAGGAGTTTTCTTCAGTTTCCCCATAGGGATCATCAGAGTTTGATCTTAACTCAAAATTAAATACAGTATATACTTTTTTTCCCATAGGGTTTTCTTCCTTCATAAAAAGGTCATTAGTGCGCTTCACTCCCTGCTGTGCAGCCATGATGCAGACCCTCGTTACACTGACCCTCAGGTCAGAGCCCACATCGCTCAGCTCTATCTGCCCCTCATCCCCATCGTCATGGAGACGTTGCATCAGCTCCACGACTTCTCTGGTAAGCGCAACATATATGCAACCCACTGATATTGTTATGGCTATCCACCTCCTCCGCACATTTATTTCATTTGCAAATTGGTTTCATTTCCAGTATTATTGCATCTGAGCGTGCTTTTCTAATTTCTTTCTAGACTCCTCGCTTGCTCGGGTTCGCCATGCCTCAGCCCACGCCGATGATGCTGACCCAGACAGCGGCAACACTATCAGTCAGTCTGTTGCCATGGCGATTGCTGGCTCTCCTTTGCCGCATGTCAAAGCCAACCCGTTTGCTCTGCCCACAGTGGTGAGTGATAGCGGCAGAGGTCAGGCTGTTCCTCAGGGCCCTGCAGACTGACAGGTCACAGATCGGCCTCTGTGTGAGAGGCTGCTGCCTCATTTTAACAGATGAACACTCAAAACACTTAGTCAAAAAATATTTGCATTTTTTCCATGTTATTTTTTTTTTTTTACAACTGCTCCTCTTAGCCTATAGGTGGCTTTCTGTCCTTTTCTGTAGACAGACTTTTTGTACTGTAGCAGATTAAAAGACTGGCACTAAGTGTGTGTGTGTTTGTCTTCACCAGGCTGGGCGCCAGTCCAGCTCTCTGTCTGCTGAGTGCAGCAGGACTCTCCTGGTGAGTTTCTTGTGGGTGCTGAAGAATGCAGATGCTGCTCTCCTGGAACGCTGGGTTTTTGATTTGTCTGTACTGCAAATCAACCGCCTGCTGGATCTGCTCCATCTCTGTGTCTCCTGCTTTGAATACAAGGTACAATAACCAGGCAGTGTCACTACTATTAGTCTTTCATTACTCATACACCCAATAGGAGTCAAAACCAATTTACAGTTGTTTAATATGGATGTGCCAGATCTACAGCACACCATTACAGATACTATGACAGTAGTTCTTTCAAGAAAGTTGCCTGTGTGGTGGAATTTCCAGCTTACAAACTCATGCTATGTAAGTTGTACCACACGTTTGCATACTTCCCAGAGAAATAGACTGAACTAGGCTTTAGCATCTGTGTTTTAGGTGCCTGCAATATTTTTGGTTCAACTAAATGTAACGCTGCCAGCAGGAGTTCAAATGCACCTTCAGGAAGACAGGAACTTGGGATGGCACCCACACTGTACTGTGTGATCCTAAATTCTCCTCAATTGAGTGTTCATGAAATGCTTCTGTGTAATTCACCAAAGTCTCCTGAATCTTCTTCACATATGCAAAATGAGTTGTGCTGCTCCGAGTCTTGATTCATCAATAGTGCAGTGTGCTGTAGTTTTGTTTTTTTGAAGTGTTTGTGTTCTGAATTATGGTTATGTCATGCTTTTTATACGTGGTGAAGTGGAATTTGTTTGACCAAATAATCTTGTTGTTGTCGTTGTTTGTCCCTGTCCTGTGATGTTTGATGGTTGTTGTAGGGGAAAAAGGCTCTGGAGAGAATAAATAGCCTGACATTTAAAAAGTCTCAGGACATGAAGGCCCGACTGGAGGAGGCAATACTGGGCACCATTGGAGCTCGTCAAGAGATGGTCCGCCGCTGCAGAGGTAAGTAGCATGAGAGTAGCCAGCAATGTGTGTGAGTCGGTAGATTTTTTTAATTTAAGGTCTTTATAAACTTGTTTTCATGGAAATTGTAATTTGTTTTCTCTCCCAGAAAGGAGTCCGTACGGCAGCCAGGAGAATGTTAGGTGGAGGAAGAATGTCACTCACTGGAGACAAAATACAGACAGAGTCGACAAGTATGTTCACATTAATTACTGATAGATTTTTGGATTATAATTCAAATTATGCAGCAATTTCTTTCCATGCTGTCTCATCATCTAAATAGTGCCTACATGTGATACTGATGGTTGTAAAATTACACCTCTTACAGGACTAAAGCTGAGGTGGAGCAGGACTCTGTGGTTGATGGAAACTTAGCTACTGAGGCCTCTCTGATAGTACTGGACACACTGGAGATTGTAGTCAAGGTAAAGCAATCATTATCACCACATACAATAAGGCAACGCAAGTTTATTTATATAGCACATTTCATACCCGTGGCAATACAATGTGCTTCACACAAAACAAAAGCAAGGGTCAGTACATGATCATAAAAACAGTAAGAAATAAAAGCATGAGAACATTAAGGCATAAAAACAAAGAAAAGAATAGTAAAAATCATTGGTTTACTACAATAAGTAATAATGCTTCAGTGAAGCAATAGCAGAAGGCATCTGAAAAGAGTTTTGTCTTAAGTTTGGATTTAAAACTGTGAATAGTTGTGGCATTTTTTTATGCCTTCTGGAAGTTGGTTCCAGAGGTGAACCACGTAATGGCTGAGTGCTGCTTCACCCTGTTTGGTACAGACAGTGGGTTTTTCTAAAAGATGTTTCTGCTCTGATCTGAGAGACCTGAGCGGTACATACTGCAGAAACATGTCCGATAGATACTTTGGGCCTATTCCATTAAGCCACTTGAAAACATGCAGCAGTGTACAGTACTGTTCATTATATGTAGAATTGCCTTACTGTAATTTGATGTGTCTCTCTGTTTGCCCTCTGTCAGACTGTGGTGGCATCAGAGCTAAAGGAAAGTGTTCTGGGTGGAGTGCTGAGAGTGCTCCTCCACAGCATGGCAGGCAACCAGAGCGCCCTCTTCCTGCAGCACTGCTTCACTACACAAAGGGCTCTGGTCTTTAAGGTACATACGTGAAATGTGTCTATCATAGTTTTCTGTTGCTTTATTAGTTTTGTTTTTTTAACCATCTAATATATTTGAAGCTTGAAATATTTTGACAGTCACTCAACACACGTGTAACTTTTCTCCCTACGTATTCGCTGTCTTACACTTTGACCTACAGACTTATTTTAACACTTTTCAAGATTCAAGATGTTTGTTGTCACTCCGGTTATATAAGTACAATTATGTGAAATACTTTACCTGGGAGGCTCCATTAAAGAAAGACAGTAAATATAAAAATACGTATATAATATTAATATTACATGTATATTTACTCAAGACTAAATGCGGCTTACTGCGGTTTACCATTGTACAAAGAACTTGAATTTTAAAGAAACAAATAGTAAATACAAAGTAAGAGTGTGTTTGTGCGTGTAGTTCCCAGAAATGCTGTTTGAAGAGGACACAGAGCTTTGTGCGGACCTGTGCCTGCGTCTCTTACGTCACTGCAGCAGTAGTGTCGGCTCTGTCAGAAGTCAAGCCTCCGCCTCTCTTTACCTGCTCATGAGGCAGAACTTTGAGATTGGAAATGTAAGTCTAGACACTGTCTCTGCATTGTGGATAATTTTTATTTTAATATTTTTGGTATAACTAGGCACATGCCAATAAAACAAAATGGATCTACAGGACAGATATGAGTTACAATTTGTCCTAATTTTGCCCTTGGACCAGAACTTTGCTCGAGTAAAGATGCAAGTCACAATGTCCCTGTCATCACTGGTGGGAACGTCACAAAACTTCAATGAGGAGCATCTTCGCCACTCACTCAAGACGATCCTGACGTATGCTGAAGAGGACCTGGAGCTGCGTGACACGCCCTTCCCAGAGCAGGTATGTAACAGCCTCTGTACAAAGTCCCATATGGAGCTGCAAGAATGGATGAGACTTGTATACTAATGTGCTGGGTGGCACTTTTGAAACTGCAGGTCCAGGATCTGGTGTTCAACCTGCACATGATTCTTACTGACACTGTTAAGATGAAAGAGCATCAGCAGGATCCAGAGATGCTCATTGACCTAATGTACAGGTACTGTGATGCACATTAATAAGGCCTGCAAACAACAAGAAAGTGTCACAAATATTTGAAAGAAACATGATTTTTTTTTTTTTCAGGATTGCAAAGGGCTACCAGAACTCCCCTGACCTGCGTCTGACGTGGCTCCAGAACATGGCAGGGAAACACTCTGAGAGAGGAAACCATGCTGAAGCTGCCCACTGTCTGGTCCATAGCGCAGCGCTGGTGGCAGAATACCTCAACATGCTGGAGGATTGCCGTTACCTGCCAATTGGTTGTGTCAAGTTTCAGGTCAGTGCGTGCTGTTTAATTTGGGGATTCACTCTACTTACAGCAGTATGAGATAGGACGTTGTCCCAAAACTGGAGTACCAAGACTTAAGCCCGTGATTGTTGAAACGTGCAAATATAAAGATTTTATATGTTATGACTTCTCTGTTTTTCATCTCAGAATATTTCATCCAATGTATTGGAAGAGTCAGCCGTATCCGATGACGTCTTGTCTCCAGAGGAGGAGGGGATTTGTGCTGGGAAGTACTTCAGCGAGTCTGGTCTGGTGGGCCTCCTGGAGCAAGCAGCTGCCTCTTTTAACATGGTACGACTCATATTCTCCGACCACATGGTGACAGACTGTATGTTAACACAGCACAAGGTTACAGCATTAACATGGCAGAAGGAGTGTTATGTGATCTGGTGGTATGTGTAAAACTTGGCTTTCCGTTGTGCTGTAACCCCAGGCCGCCATGTACGAGGCCATAAATGAAGTGTACAAGATTCTGCTGCCCATCCATGAAGCCAACAGAGACTTCAAAAAGCTGGCTACTGTCCACGGGAAGCTACAGGATGCTTTCAACAAAGTCTACAACCAAGTGAGTTGAAAGTTTGACCCTGAAATCACCAGCAATTAACTGGGTTATTAGTGTTGATGAGAAAATGTGTTTTATCCTGAAATCCTCCTGATATGTGTCTTCTTTTTTTCCATTTTTCCAGAGTTCAGGATGGGAGGTAACGCATTAATTTGTTATATTGAGAATATAAAATTTAAGGTCAAACTAATTCAGCTATTCCTTTTTATTTTGTATTGACAATCTTTTCTTTCTTCCTCATTTCTTGTTTTTTTTTCTCCTCCCCGGTGTGAATGACATGTTACTGGTGAGTAATACAAAACTTGCTTTCACACTTTGACATAGTCGAGCCACTGTTACAAAACCATTTCCATCCCTTTCTGCCACCCTCCTACTGTGTTGAAACTACATTTCAGCCTAGATATATATTTTGTCTTTGTCCTACACCAGTTGCTCTTCTATTCCTAAATATAATCATCAATTATACAGTAACAAGAGCATTTTCATCTATGTAGCCTTGATGTGTACCTATATTAAGAACAAAGAAAACTGTGGCACTACCTGGAAAAACAAGGGACAAGGTGTAAAATCACAAAAGTCACGTACTAAGATCCCAAGCTGCACAAATCTTATTTTTAATAGAGAGAATAGATAGACTTGCAGCTTTTCCACATCAAACATGTTTTGCTTCTTGTTGTGCTCTGTTTACATTTTTAAACTACCCTAGGCTGTTTAGAAAATCATCTTGTCTTTTCATTCCGTCTTTAGTGTTTAGAGAATGTTTGGGACCTACTTCCGAGTGGGTTTCTATGGCTGCCGGTTTGGAGACCTGGATGAACAAGAGTTTGTCTACAAGGAGCCATCAATCACCAAATTAGCTGAGATCTCCCACAGACTCGAGGCATGTAGAGTACTCAGGATACTAATAAAGGTGTCATTAATGATTTATGAGAAACTTATTTCTAAAGATGAATCTGTTTGGTGCACAGGAGTTCTACTCAGAGAGGTTTGGGGATGAGGTGGTTGAAATTATCAAGGACTCCAACCCAGTGGACAAAAACAAACTGGATCCCAACAAGGTAGCATGATATGTATACATTTTGTGACTAATAATATATCAATACAGATTTGGCAAAAGGTATAAGTAATGATGACCGTTTGTGCTTCTTTCAGGCCTACCTCCAGATCACCTACGTTGAACCATTCTTCGACACATACGAACTAAAGGAAAGAATCACCTACTTTGATAAGAACTACAACTTGCGTACTTTCATGTACTGTACCCCCTTTACTCTGGACGGCCGAGCCCACGGCGATCTGAATGAGCAGTACAAACGCAAAAGCATCCTTACAACATCTCACGCCTTCCCTTACATCAAGACACGCATCAATGTTATCCACAAGGAGGAGGTGGGTGTCTGTTGAGGAGGGATTTTTGTTCAGTTGTTATATGATTGTAGTGCATGGGCTGAAAAATAGTCAACTATTTCTGTTGTCTTTGATTCTCCAGATCATTCTTGTCCCCATGGAGGTGGCCATTGAGGACATGCAGAAGAAGACTCAGGAGCTTGCCTTCGCTACAAACCAAGACCCTGCAGATGCCAAGATGCTGCAGATGGTTCTGCAGGGCTCTGTGGGCACCACTGTCAACCAGGTGTTTAGATACTGGCAACTGATGATGTATAACCATAATGCATTTAAAATGCCAAAATCCCCCATCCTCCTGGAATATTAATCCCATCCAAATGGGGTTGAAAATCTGGTCAGTGTTTTAAATAGTGACAGACATTCCTTAGTATATATGTAACCCTTTCTCCCCCTCACAGGGCCCCCTTGAGGTGGCGCAGGTCTTTCTCTCCGACATTCCTGATGATCCAAAGCTGTTTCGCCATCACAACAAACTGCGCCTCTGCTTTAAAGACTTCACTAAGAGGTGATGACACACTCCACGGCCCAGACGCAGACTGCTGTGTAATTAATAAAAATAAAACCCCAACTCCATGTGTCCTCTCTGCTCATTTTCGTGCAGGTGTGAGGATGCCCTGAAGAAGAATAAAGCCCTGATTGGATCAGATCAGAAGGAGTACCACAGAGAGATGGAAAGGAACTACAATAAACTGAAAGAAGCTCTGGGGCCTCTCATCAACCGCAAGATCCCCCAGCTATACAGAAACCTGCCAGCTCAGACTACGCAAACACAACGGTAACATGAGACACTAAACGCGCACACGCACACACACACACACACACACACACACACACACACACACACACACACACACACACACACACACACACAAAATGAGCTCATGCTGCTTCTTAAACTCCATCCTATCAACACAAGAGCAACTTAAAACCAAACTTTATCATTCTCGAGGTCATACACTATTTATATATTTGAATATATATATTGAAGGACTTAAAAATTGTCACATTCCTCAAAGATTTTGCATTAATCTATAATGGAAGATTAGTAGAGTTCTTCCTGTTTGACTATGGAAACTATCACCATATGTTTTTTATTTTCATCTGCTTTTGGCATCAGCTCTGTGTTTGCATGTGACGGTCCGGGGACTGCTGCTTCATAATCAAAAACAGCTACAGTCAAAGCACCTGTCCAAGCGATGCTTTAATACTGAGGACAAATGTATATGTTAGATGTTTCTTCCAGACTTATTAAACTAAATGTAAATAGATGTTAAAACATTATATTGAGATCAGATTGTATCTCTAAAATGAACTAATAACAAATAATTCAAGTGTCACAGAATTCAATATTACACTAATAACACCTCAATTGATTTAGCATATTTTCAGATACACTTTTCATGAAAATAAACCAAAACACTTAAAGTAAAACATTCTGTATTGTCTTGCTTTTCTCTCACAGGAGCTCCTACAGTAGGTCCAGTCTTCGCAGAGTCGACTGTTGAGGCGCAGCGAACTGGATAACAACACAGAAAAACAAGCTTCAGAAATTAGCCACATCTCATCCCGTCTGTTCCCCCTCCCCCCACTGTATTGCTAACCAACTGTCACAAGCACACACACACTGTCCTCTTCCTCGTCTAGCTCGTTATTTTACCCACCCACCCCCTGGCCACCCAGACACGCCATAATCCCCCCACCACTGCCACCACACACACACACACACACACACACACACACACACACACACACTTGTCACCTCTTTCCCTGCTGAACCATCTCCCCCGTCACCTCCACTCTCACACCTCTGTAGGAGAAAACCATGGCTGTTTATACTGGAAAGTTATCTGCACTGTAAACATCGACATTTGGAGCAAGGCTCTGACATGTCCGTGTTTTAAACTAAGCTTTCAAAAGTAGTGTCCTCACAGTAATCTCCCTGAGCTTGATCTGGTTTTAACTTAAGTTTTTACAGGACTAGAGCTGCCAAACACATTTTGTGTCCAAATCGTTTGGGAGTTCTGTTTTCCTTTTGCTTCTTGTGTTTGTTTTTGAAGAGGCTGTAGTTTGTCTGTTTTGTGTAGTGGCCTTATTTAATTTGTAAGATATTGTTTCTAAACTATGCCTGGTAGTACTCACTGCCAGACTTAGTTATTAAATAGTCCCAGGGAGTTTTCTTTTGTTATCAACAGACCAAATAACTGACATTCCATCTTCCTCAAGTTGTCACATTTATCTGCCTATCTCTTGTTATAATAATTCATTAAAGAGCAGAGGTGGGATCATTCTGACAAAGCTCAGGCCTCAGGCCTCAGGCCTCAGTCCTAGTCCGTCGCCAGCAGAAATGAACTGTAGTAGCAGTTTTAGAAGGAAAATTATTATTGTAGTGGGGAAAAAGCCAGGATGGGATGTTTTAAATGTGTTTTTTAAACTGTGAAATTCTCTTGTGATGCACTGCAGTCACATCAGATGTTTACCACAGTAACACTGCCGTTGGCCAGGCCTTCTCCTTCACCCACACAAATATGTTCAAACTGTGACATGCACTATCACCCTGCAGTACAGTCTGATAACTGAATTACTGACACATTTTGCATATGTGTGGCATAAGGAGGTGTGTCCATCACCCTGGTTGTAGCAGATTTATATTCATTGTAGCTATTTCCAACTACTGTTTCTATTATATTGCACTATTGTAAACAAACTGCAGCACATTTACAATGTAACTACTAAAATATCCATGTTTTTGTTATTTTATGAGGCTGGAGACTTTTTTTTTACCAATTAGATGAAATTTTTTTTATTTATTTACACTGTCTTTTTTTACTGCCTTCTATTAAATTTTTCTTCTGACACCTCTGGTCAGCTTTCATTTGTGTGTGGCTATAGAGCTGAATAATAGACACTGTATTGAAGTAGTCTAATGCTAATTTAACTCACTACAATACCAATATCAAACTGTTCTGTAGTGACAATAACTGAAAATATGTAATATATTCCCTTTAAAGTTTCAGTCTGTGCTCCTTAATAGTGACTTTATACTATTGGTATCACATTGTAATATAGTAGGCCTGTTTAATATTCTACTATTATGATAGTTTAAAAAGGGTTATTTTTGTAAATTTGTTTCTTTGTGGTAAGTTATTTATTGTATATTTTAAACGAACACAAAACAAAGCAAAAACAAACAAACGCACAACAAGGATATGACCGTGAAACTAACCATACAGATAGTATCACCCAAAAATAAAGAAAAAAGTTAATAAATGAATAAAAAACATGTCCACAAATCCCTTGTCTTACCCGATCTCGTACACATTTACAGTTATTTCATGCTATTTGCCTCAAATCGTATTCTTATGTTAAAGAGTTATTTTCTCAGTTAAAAACTTGCAGTATTCATATATTTTAATTTTCCACTCCTGGTACAGGACTACCTCAGTGCGGTAAACTGCCTTCTGTTTTTATCATTTTGGTTTTCTGGCTTTGTAATCAATGACCAAAAACCAAATTCTGTGATGAATTACCTGCAGTATCTGATAGAATAACTGAAAGTGATTTGACTTATAACTTCACCTACTGTGGCTTTTGGTAGACCGTAGCACTCAGGGCCCTCTGCTAAATCACATTGCTTTCTACGTCCACACAGGCCTGCATTATTCACTAAAGTTTGTGTTGCATGGTTATAAAGAAGGCAAAGATGTAAATTTGATCCAGATGTCTTCCTGTCCTTTCTTTTCCATACTGATATTAGGTTGTGGAGTGAGGAGACTCTCAACACGTACCATTAGTCTTCATTTCCTGTGGCGGTATGATGATCCACATTATAGCCTGCAATGTTTTTGTCATTTACCAGCATGAAGGGCCCCGCGTTTATATTCAGGTACTTTACAAAGACTTGCGATTGCTCCGTCAATCAGAGCTGAGGACTGGAAGTTTTACAGTTGACAAGATTGCTCAATTCTCAGCACTGTAGTTTAGTTGTGGGTAAGTAAATAAAAACTGTGAATCTCAAAATCTTTGTTTCTAGTTATAGACTTGTCTTAGTGAAATATGTTGTGAGTGTTCAGACTTTCATCATATTTCCTGCATATGACATTTACATGATATTGGATTTTTGTGTGAGTTGGTCTCTCCCTCCCCCTCTCTTTTTACTACTACTTAGAGGTTTGTGCAGGTCACCAAATGTTCTTGGAGTTCCTGACTGGTACTCGAGGAATCTTGAAGGTTCTTCAAAGTTATTGTACTTTCTGGGAAGCTTGTACTTGCAGGTACATCCAAAAGTGTTAAGGGGATCTGGCAGGTTCTTCCACTGAGGTTCTTTGATGTCCATGGAGAACCTTGGAGGCCTTTGGACTTTCCTTGGTAAGCCCTATACTAAGAGTTTAGAGGGCTAAGTATATTTAATAGGCTACTTGTTGCATACTAGATCATTTATTTGATGCTATACTTTATATTTGTACTTCACTACAGTTTAGAGGCGAATATTGTGAATTTTACATCCAAACTATATCATCAAAATGTCATGCACTGTTGTATTAAACCACTCAACAGTAAGTAGTTAAAATTAGCTTTACTTTAATCATCTACAACATAAAATGCTGCATAATCTACTAATAATCCAGCTACATCCTATTTGACAGTGGTCATTTTGCATAATGAATAGCGTAAATTTTGCTGCTAATAGTCTGTAGGCTACTTTTAATTAATTAGCTACGATTTTGAATGCAGGTCTTGTAGTAGACTAGAGTAATTGTAACTTGAAGTAAAACTACTTTCACTTAGGTGGAGGTGTTTGGATTTACTTAACGGCTCTTTCTTGTAGGTCCACGAAGAAGCGAGGATCCTTGGCGGTAAATGAAGCCCTGTCCGATGACTGGAGGCCCCTGTAGTGTAGAATCTAGATGATGGAGGTACAGAGTGAGCCGTAGGTGTGAGCTCGCTGCTTGGCCTCGTGGCCGCTGGCCCTTTAAGAAGAGCGGGAGGGGGCGAGCAGCATCTTGGCTGCAGTGTTTTTGTCTCTCTGTCAGTGTGAGCGCTCCTGGGCCGAGGCGGCTGAAAGGATTTCTAGAGGGCAGGTAAGAACAGCTTATAAGCTACAATTTCTCTGTTTGATAACTGCATTAGTCTCTCTTTGTCAAACTGTTATTTTAAGGCGCTCCAGACGAGGCGTCTTCTTGTGAGTGTGACTTCTTTGTGAAGCGTCGGTCCTGCCCATTCCCCCGGTCTTCTCTTTCCGAAGTAACGGGTCCTTTATCCTCCAAAACCACCCCAGCTTCAGTTATACTCCCATTACTACTGTTCGGACTAATTAGGTTTCATAATTCCACATGAGCGTTTACCTTTAGAGGAATGTTAAACTGAGTCTCACGGTTGATCCTCCTCCGGTGCGTGCCTTTTTGTTCAGAGCATCATTGGAGGCTAACTGCACAGCGGCGAGAAGCGCCGTTAACGAAAAATCTCTATAATATAATAATAATGATATTCCTATTATTGTATGTACTAAAAGTGAATCTTTCAAACTGATGTGTGTTTACAGCGACCCGTTGATTGAGTTTGAATGCTATAAAATAGGTGAAATGTCTCTACAAAAGCTTTGCATTTTCTATACAGAATGCTATCTGTTAAATTCATGCAGCCTACAATGATGTTTTCGTAGAGGGCTCATAGAGACAGGGTTGCCACGCGACCTGCCTCAACTTTTGTCTTTGTGAATTAAAGCAGGAGTTTCGGTGTTGCAGCAAGCTTACAGACAGTAGCTTGCTGCATGTTGCAAAGCCATATATTTCCCCCAACGTCACGTCTGAAAGAGCAACGCATTTGTTTGTCCTTGATTATGATTTTTTTCCAAATGCCTCACACATTCGTTCGTTTTCTAATTTCATTAACAAAAAAGGGAAAGCTCAGTAAAGTCTAAAGACTCAGGGGAGAGGTTGGGTCCGTGCAATCTGCAAGCTCTCATTACTTCCAGATGTTCGTCAGCTTTTCGCTGCCGCTTCTTGCCCTCAAATGTGCTCGTCTCGCCGCCTGTAGCCGGTCAGTGGTCACTGAGGAGTTTCTACCTCAGAAGATGGATGAGGACTGAAGGGGTTGTATATGTCAGCTGGGCAGGGAGAGGGGGAACCAATTTAAAACTCAATTTAACTGCATTTGTGATAATTTGCACTTGCTCTAAACTGATGACCCTCATTGATTTCCTTTAATAAACTAATATGTTAGGTCTTAATAGGCAAACATGAATGTTTTCCCCTTGTCTTATGTTAATATGGAGGAATGCTGGTTTAAGAATTAACTTTATGTGACAGGATGTCTCATAATATGTGTGGTAGATGGTCCTGATTCATCAGTAAACACATCAGATATTGTTATGATGAAGGACATGCAGAAGTTGGCAGGATGTGGGGGTAGTCATCAGCCTGTTACACTGCATCATACAATACACCACTGTCCTGCTGTCGTGTAATGGGCTGCTAGCTGTATTAAATCACCTACCAGCAGATAGCCAAAGATTGTAGCAGCTGCATGGCACTCAGGCGGGCTTTGTGCTGTCATTAATTCCATTACACGGGCCATTGTTTGTGGCTCCAATATTTAGTATACTGCAGGAATCTTGTATTAGTTTTAGCCAGGCGTACCTAATAAACAGGCAAGTGAATATTTCCTTTATTGTTTTGAGATCTTGTGAGTGTTAGTGTAATAACAGTGAAACCTGACTCTTCCTCGTTTGTCTGTGGACCTCCTGGAATCCTACGGAGACCCCTGGGAGTCCCCCAGACTGCAGTTTGGGAATCTCTCTGGTCAGGTTCGTGTGCAGCAGGAGATTCCTTCAGCAGTATTTTTTTTTTTTTTTTTTTTTTTTTTTTTTTAAACCAAACTGGAATGTGATTGTCTCATTACAGCTTTTGGACCCAGGGGTGCTGTTAAGGAATGCATGGTTATAAACCCCATTTGCACACTGGGCCACACGCCGGGCATTTAAATGGTTTAGTGAGGCTAATGAAATTACACCCTGAACCTGTATGAGATTGCCTGTCACTGTCTAGGATCTACCACTGACAAGCAATTCTGGACAGTTTTACTACATGATGAATGAACTGTTCTGTTAAAACAATACACAGATCATTTTCATCACTGAAAGTTGGTGATTAAATGATATATAATGTTAACAGGCCTTTTCAGTGAATATACATGCAGTCAGGTTGTGTTTTTCTTTTCTTTTTATAAAATTTGCACCTTACCCCATTTAGATCAGAAAGAAATAGGTATCTTGTTCATGTTTTCTACCCTCCAAAGCACCCTAACTTTTTTGCAACATCATTTGTTATGATAAAACCCAAAGTTCTTAGTTGTATTAGAGGTTGATTAGTTTATAAAGTAGGGATAAACTTTCGGCCCAGTAAATTGCAGAAGTACCATCAGCCTGATTTGGTGAAGACAGAGAGGGTTAATGATCCTACTTAACTATATTGATTAGGGCAACCAGTATAGGAGCATGTTCAGTGAACATATGCTCTAATCTGGCTTTTGAGGCAGTAAGGACAGTGATTAACTGCCCAAATAATCTCACTTGATCTTCTTTAATACATTAATACAAGAAAAGCAAGATGGACTTTTCTGTCCACGTGTTGGCATAGCCAATGTTGTGGATATTTTCCTGGCCTGTTTTATTTTATTTATATCCGCAGTCTTTTGATCAACAGCTCTCATTGAATCAGGAAGTAATTGATTAGATTCCTGAGAGGGAACCACTTTACTACATCGCTGCTGCAGTAAGGTTACTTCCTCTGCTCTGCTGTGTTATGTATGCTCAGTACCACAACAAACGACCTGAGCTTTTAACCCCGACACTGCTCTGACCGGCTCTCCACCATCCGTCTTACTGCCATCTGGACTTTGTCTTCCTCCCCGCCAGACCCCACAGTTTCCTTAAAACAGCACTCTGGCCTCTCTGCTCGGCATCATTTTTAATCCCCCACCTCCACATACAACTGCACATTTTTCTCCCAAATTTCTATGTTTTTTTCCGGTGCCGCTCCTTGCAGCTCAGCCCCACCCTTGCTCAGTTTCCTGTTGGAGGACAGCACAATGACCAATAGGAGACTGGCGGGTGTTTACTCTGCTCCTGTTCCAGGAGTAATGGGAGCTGGCCGGCCCCTCCCCTTGGCCGTACTCTAGCCAGACTGCTCAGCCCAGCGCCGTCTGCTCCTCCATACCACCACTGCTTAATGTAAAAAACAGGGCTTTTTGCTAAAGGGTTGAGAATCCTGGAGGGGACATCACTCTTGGTTATGATTTCACTGTCCTGAATTTAAAGCCCAAATTAGTCAAAAACCACATGTCCACCAGCAGCATAAGAACACACTGTATTGCCATGTTGATATGAGATCATCTGGCCTCGTTACACATGGTGAAGGCCCTGTCTGTCGAGCAGTGACGTACACCGTTCAGCTACCTTATGCTTAGTGACAAATGGCTGTTGTTGCTTCTACATTTAGCATTCTTCAGCTGTTCAGGGGAGAGATTTGTTGTAATTTCTTTTGATTTATTATTCATGCAGGACCATTTGGCTGAATGAAGCCATCTGTGCTGCAGAGTGAGGAGGAGGACAAAGAAGTCTTGGTAGATAGATCAACAACCGTGTGTCCTGTTGTGATCTTTATGTAGCCTAACATTTAAAACTCTTCTCCATATCTATATTAAGGTTTTTGCGGCCTGTTACTCTGAGAAGAAAACCTCTGAACAACAATCAGCTTTATTTAGTTAGACAAAGTGCAGCTTCTCATAGGGATTCTCTATTGTCGCTCTATTTTTAGGAGTGGAATGCACAAATGATGGTAATCTTTTAGGCGGAGCCATTTAAGATTATGAGGAAAGGTCCTTTGAAACTGTATATTCTCATTGTGAGGAGCCTGCAGCCTGTGTGATCTTTCTGATGTTCTTCCTGCGTTTACAGCAGCAGAATACATTCTGGTGTCAGCAGCAGTGATTCATACTGGTGGAGTCCAACTCTGCGAACAGTCATGGTCTTCTTATTCGAGAAGTTTCCATCTAAAACTTTTAGCAGCATTTCTTTTTTTCTCCCCCCCTCCTCCTGCAGTTTTGCCTTTCTTTCCTCACATTCCCACTCTTTCTCTCCCACCCTCCCATACTGTACTGCTCTCCTCTGCTTTCTCTCTTTCTTACCCGTTTTTCTTTCTGGTTTGCGCTCTCCCCTTGTTACTCTTTCTCCTGGGCTGGGAGGAAGTGACTGGGTTGTTTCTGGATCCTTTGGGAATAGAAAGATGGAGCTCCCTTTTCCTGTAACCCTTTCTTCATCAGACTTCAGATTATTGCCACATCGTCTCTGTTTTGCCACATCAATTAGCTTGGTATGAGAAAAGTGGCACATACACTTCCTATTTATGCTAAATTGACATTCGAAAAAAGGTGCATCTGTTGTCAAAATGTTGCTACTTATAAGGGGGATAATACATCAGAAATGTATAATCATACCATCAGGTTTTACATCTAAATCACTTGGCATTCATATCATTGGTGCCCTTACCTGAATAAATCAACTTAAAAGCTACAGCTGTGTTTGTTGATCTGTGGGAGTCTTCAGGCCTCAGACAGTGTTAGGAGATCTGTGTGTTTTCATTTGTGCTGTGTGGGAGTCGATGGGAGTTCAAGTTGTCTCCTGTAACGTTTGGTATTTGTCTTACACAAGTATTTGCCAACCACATAGTTCACTGTCTTTAATCCTATCCTTTGAGAGCAGTTTATGGCATTGATATATAAGTTTCTAAAATCGTGTAGGGATGCATTCATAATATTGTATTATCTTACACAATTAGCATCACAGATAGCTGGCCATTTTTGGAGCCTAAGGCACTTTTAGATCTAGATATCAATCACAGAGTCCTTCTATTTCCAGTTTATGTCAGTGTGTGGGTCCATTACAGCACTTCATCAACTGTTTGTTTGTTTTGAAGCAGATTTCCTTACCACATACTCATGCACACATAATTTTTCTCTCTCTCTCTCTCTCTCTCTCTCTCTGAGCTGCCCCTCCTTGCTTTATATTAGAACCAGCTGTGGAACTAGGGGCTGAATGAATGGCTCTTTGTGATTTGGCTGTCGTTCCAGTCTAAAAGGTCTGTTTCTCCCCCTACCCCTCCACCCTCTGTGTTATTGGCATGACAACAATATGAAACAATGAATTGAACAACAACAAGTTTTGTTATGATATTATGCAAAGGTCATCCATCAATGTTTTTTAGGCAGCAAGACCCCCCGACAAAATGTCGACCACACTTACACAGCAGCCTAGCTCTGAGCAGCCAGAGCAGAATGTATGAGAATCAGCAGACACAGTCATGCAGCTTATCTGGTGGACATGCACGCAGAGGTTACAGCACAAGCTTCAAGTATGTGTTGTCCATGAAGGGAACGCATTATAACGCCCATGAAATCAGTCTGGCTTTAAGGTGATCTGTGCAGATGATGGATGTTCCCACAAAACTTGAGGGTGTGTCTGCCCATGGATTTGGGGATGCGAGTCACAGAGGCAAGAAAACAGAAAACATTGCCCAATCACATGGCAGGGAGGCTCCCAACCTTGAATTGATTAGAGAGCCTTGACTTGGAGAGAGGAATGGGGTGGGGGGAGTATTTCTAGAAAGCTGGAAGAGGAGGGGAGCAGCTATGCATGAATCAGGCTTCATCCAGGCTGCACTACAAGGAGGTCAGAGAGTGATTGGCATGTCATTGGAGTATATTGTTCACATCCGGCGTGTCAGTCGAAACCACTGGAATGTTTTTGATTTTTTAAATGTTTTTTTCTGGCTTTGCAACCTGTGTTTATAGTCTTGCGGGGGCCACTATTTTGATCTCTGTCAACAGAGCTACACACCTTTTAAATTGAGTTTTCAGCTCAAGTTTCCTTTATACTTGTTTCCCACAGGTGCTGACTGTAAGAGTGCAAGAAAAGGAAGGGAGAGCAAGGAGCCTGGGGAGGAGAGATCCCATCCTTGCAGCGCAAGCAGCTGGTATGAAGCGGAAAATAAATCCCTCTTTTCCTAATTCACAAACCATTCCCAAGCTAGAGTAGAATAGTAATCACCAAAGGCTGAGAAAGTCAGTAAGGCAGTGGAAAAATCCATAAAGATCTTCTCTGGGTGGTGGGAAGAGTGGTATTTCTGACTTAGCAATACTAAGGTCTAATCCTTTGTAATGGCAATAATAATGAGGTGACTCAATGAATGGAAGCAATGAGTTTGATAAACCGGAGATAGATGACCTCGAAATGAAGCCTGGCATCTTAAATCACTTTTCAGGGTGGTCTCAATTCTCTGATACACCAAAGGCACAAGAATATATACACATGCTGTAAATCAAATCCAGTTTTAAATCCTCCAGATACAAGAGTTTGGTTGTAAATGAATAAACCTGAAGCTGCATTGCGTGTACATTTTGCACTGGTTTCTGCAAGGGGTCAAAGATGCTACAGTATAATGCAGTTATTCAGACATCTTACAGGACATACCACAGACATGTAATTTGTGCTGGGTGACCTGCATCTTACCCCCTGAGGGTTGTCTTAATCTTAATAGCAGGGAATGGAGGGAGTAGACCAGGCAATGTTAACTTCCGTTAGTATGGTATACAGCTGTATGGGGAGGTAGGGGGGTGTAATGGGGGCAAGGCATTTGTCCTGGATGAAGCTGGCAAGGGAAAGTCGTCTAAAGAATGGTATTGTGACGCTGGGGAAGCGCGCACACTGGTTTCTGTTCAGATGTCATCTCAAAGGAACTCTGTTTGAGAGCCGAGAGGGAGGAAGGTCAACCACTCCACCCCAGCCACACACATATACACACTCGGAGGGAGTACGTCCACATGCATCACAGATCTGAAACCCCTAATGAGCTACTGTTGGAGAAGCAGATGTGGAGGGCTGTTAGCGTGGGTGCTTTAAAGGGGTGATGTGGGACGAATGGCACCTGGAGAAGCAATAAGGAGAGTGACATTTTGAAGCAGAGAATAATGTGAGTTTGTGTGTAGATATGATTTGAAGGAGTAGAAAATTGCATTCAAAGTGGAATGCAATGGACAGTGTCAGCCGTCTCGTCTGCTGGGCTTGGACGTTTGGTTGCTAAACTGCAGATTCTAATTATATCTCATCAACTGTCCCCTGTCAGTGCTGTCCTCCACCCTCCTGTACGCATGCTCTCTCACACACTCACACACAGAGACATGCTCACTTACTCCCAACCACTCCTCTTCTCTCTGTCCTGTTCTCACTTTCTCACACATGTAGGCCTACCCAGATCACACTGTACAACATGCAGCACATAATCTATCTAATGCTTTCATTCCATATTGGAGATAAACGGACACTCACACAGCCCCGCCTCAGATGTCTTTTAATTCTTATTTTTTACCATAACAACTTGTATTTTCTTGTTTGTTTTTTCAGATCTTGGCAGTGCTAATGTAAAGCAAGTCTTAAAATTGACATCCAGGACATCTGATAAATTCCTTAACTGTAAGCTAAAATATAGTTGGCTTAGTGACGCTGCCCTATAAAGCTATCAGTGTAGTAATATTTTCCTATCACAATGAAGTGAGGAGTACTTTTACTACTATCAATGTTAAAATGGGTCTGTATGTGCATGCGTACAGTATTTCCATGCCTCTTAGTGTGTGGCAATCTTGGTATGAGAGGGTGATGAAGGGGCACAGATAAGGGGAATCACACCAGGACATTAAACTGACTACAGGACTTCAAAAATACCAAGTGAATTTAGTCAGTGTTTCCAACTGCCCTACTTTTCACAAACGAGCAAGCACTGACTAGGGTCACAAGATAGCGGGCAAGGGAGAAAGCTCAACTCAGTTGCTGAAGGAACAGAAAAACAGCCTTAAAACTGAGTATGCCCTAAAAACAAGTGGAGATTGCAGTCTAAACTTCTGATCTTAGCTCCCTGAAGTCAAAAGTAATATAACGATGTTCAAATGGGTATGCTGTGGATGGCTTAAACATTACATCCTCAGTTCCCACAAAGTGATGACCTAGAAAGTTAATCTTTTCCAAGCAGACACAAACGCAGAGGCATTGGCGTTTTGGGCTCTATGTCGTTGCTGGCACTGTGGTGTTCTCTGTGGGAGGAAAAAGCACAATCTTTTGTTTATAAAGAGTCAAAATGCATTACCCCTGTGTGAAAAAATGTATTAAAGTTCTCAGCAATTCACTATGCTTTCTGTGTCGAAGTACTGAGCAAGTGAATGTGGAGGGAATGAGAGAGACAGTGACCAGCTGAAACCTCCTGATTGTCAGCTGATGTTGAGAGGGGGAGAAAGCAGCAGAAAAAAAACATAAGAAGACATAAGAGAAGACATAGGAGGGTGAAATTGTGGAGAAAGTGAGGGAGAGAAAGAGGAGAGAGTCTGTAAACCCTAAATTGAGAGGCGAAGTTAGCGTGCACAGATGATTCCTAATAAGGTTGTAACTGGCAGTCTCAAACCTCTGTCCTGGTATTAGCTGCCAGGAAACTTTCCTCTGTAACTCCTCTTCTCTGAACGCTAAGAACAGAAACAAACACACAATCGACTGTGACCCACTGTGCTCCCAAAAATGAACAGATCAAATTAGACAGGGAGGCAGGAGGGTAGTATGGTGAGGTAGTGAAAGAAACAGTAAAACTATTTATGACCATCACACAAAAAACAACTATGTGGTCAAAAAGAGCAATCGTTTATTGCTGGCATGCTAACCATATGTAGTTGAGTACTTGCATCTATGTAGTGCATATGCCTTTTTCACAGAAGACATTTTGACTTTAGGAAAAGCACTGGTGTAAATGATAAAACGAAGGATGGCTGCTTTGATTTCAGGGTCCTTGTATCGTGGATGTTTGCTCACTGTCACTCTCACTGGAACACTAACATAACAGAGCCATCGTGAATAAAACCTGTGCTTTTACTACTATGAGAAGTCAAAATGTCTGCTTTGAGAAAGGCCTATTTATAAGATGCTCATATAAACACTGATCTTGCCAGGTTTCTGTTGGGAATACACAATCATGTATTATTGCTTTAACCCATATCTTGTTATCTCTGCAAGAAAAGCAACTCTTGTTCTCATTAAAGATATTTGGTATGCTCATTTATAAATTCATCACATGTCTGTCTCCACACAGGTGAGAGTTGTTGGGTGACTGTTTGAATAGCAGCCCCAGGCTCATTATGGCTCAGGTGCTGCATATGGACCCCGGCTTCCCAGGTGCAGTTTCATTTAGTTTTACTAAATAATACTCAGTAAAGTTATTTTGAGATAATTCATTATTTTTGTTTGGATTTAAACTGTCAAACAAATTCCAAATAATTTAACAACTATCTAGACACGTATAAGGTCAGGTTATAGTAACTGTGCCATTACATTTTCTACCTAATCTGCTGATTATTTCAGAGTAAATATAAATATACAGTAGCCCAAAGTTAATGCTATTTTCTAAAGTCTGAGCCCAAGATTAGACGCAGATTTCCGTTTGTTTAAAGAGTTGATTTCCTTCCCCCTCAGGGAAACTCAACCCGCCTGCTCCCCCTTCCCTGCATGGCAAAGAACAGGAGGCGGCGCCCTACTCAGTGGAGACCCCCTATGGCTACCGTTTGGACCTAGACTTTCTCAAATATGTTAACGACATAGAGAAGGGAAACACTATCAAGAAGGTACCTATCCAACGCCGGCCACGCTATGGCTCCCTGCCCCGTGGCTATGGCTACACCGGCTCCTGGTGGACCTCCACAGAGTCTCTTTGCTCCAACACCAGCATGGACAGCCGACACTCCTCCTTCTCCTACTGTGCCCCAGGCTACCACACGTCGCAGAGGCCCAGCTTCAGCTCTGCCCGGGTGGAGAAGACCCTGTTGGATGCACGCAGGAAGCTGGAGGAGGAGAAAGAGGGGCGGAGATTCTCCAACCTGGGCAACCTGGGCAGCATGCACAGCAGCATCGCAGGCTCTAACACCTCTCTCAGCAGTGCACACAGTTTTAACCGAGCCCATGGTGGGGGCGGATCCTTTACCCCATTGAGTTCTGGCCTGTCCACCCCAGTGACCCCAACACCAGCACACCTGCAGCACGTCAGGGAGCAGATGGCTGCAGCCCTCAGGAAGATAAGGGAACTTGAGGAACAGGTGAAGACCATCCCTGTGCTGCAGGTCAAAATCTCTGTCCTGCAAGAGGAGAAACGGCAACTGAGCGTCCAGCTGAAGAGCCAGAAGTTCCTGGGTCATAGTCTGAGTTTCAACCGAGGTCGTTCCAGAGGAGAGCTCTACATCGACATCCCTGAAGAAGATGTGAGCACTGGAGCTAAGAGCAGCAAAAAGTCTGCAGGGCCACTGTCTCCCACCACACCCGAGGGCTCCAAGCTTCAAGACTCAGGGTGTGAGATTGAGGACACAGTGATTGTGGGTGGAGCGCGACCAGATGCAAAGCGGGAAGTGCGCACCATTGGAGTGGGACCAGAGAACTTGAGGGGCGGTCGTGAGATTGGAGTCGGCGTTCGGGAGGAGGATCTGGGGCTGCTGCCAGAGACAGAGTTTCTTAAGAATCAAGTAGTTCAACTTGAGGTCCAGCTAAAGAGGACGGTGCTGGAGCTGCAGGAATGCCAACAGCAGGTTGCAGCAGTCCAGAAGGCCCCTCGGGCAGAGCATCCAGTCATGGCTACCAGCGTGGGCTGGCAGGAGCCACAAGGCTGCAGCTTGCACACTCTGGTCAGTTTCACACAACTGCCCCAACAGAGGGAACAGAGAACTGTGGGAATCCAGGTGTACACACTGGAGCAGCCTACTGTCGTGGAGGTGGGCACACTGCGCCGAGCAGAGACCTGCAGCTCCCCATACCTTCAACCAGCTGGTGGAGTCATGGAGGGCCACAGAGGACAAGCTGAAGGTCTCTGACACTCAAATTTAATTACAAACCAGGATCTATTGCATTGCCATTGAATTGCATCAGACTGTACAAGTAAATTGACAACTCAGGGTATATGAGCTTGTGTTTACAAGGTCTTATGAAAAATGTTGGATCAAGTAGTTTACTTTTATCTTATTGTATTCCTCCATAAGACATGTCTTCTTTCTGTCTCACAGATGTTCCAGTTGAGTTTCCGATTGCAGTCAGCTCGAAGCAGGTGCGTGACGTCCTAAAGAGCGAGTTGTCCACTTCGGTACCTGTAGCTAATCCTGCCATTGCTGTAAGCACGTCTGGTAATCAGATTGGTTTGTTGCATTCAAAAGAAGAAGAGACACACCTGCATACATCCACAGAGACTGTTCAGTCACAAGAAGACCCTAAGACAGGTAACTGGACTGAACTCTGTTCAAAACCCCCCATGAGCATCACTCTAACTTGTTCTACAAACATCAAGTTTCTTCTTTATGTATTATCACTGGTATCTTTTCCAGCCTCATCTCCCCAGTCTTCTCTGAGGTCCATCATGAAGCGGAAAGCAGAAGGTGAACCAGGATCTCCCTCTACAAAGAAGAACCTACAGTTCATTGGAGTCAATGGAGGGTAAGTGTCAGTCATTTTCACCCACTGATCAAATATACCCAGCCAAAGGTATACTGTCAGTTATAAAGTAGAAATATTGCTTATGTGTACCTTGATAAAAGAGGTATGACTTGCAAGGACATGAAGTTATTTAACAGTGAAACTTGTTCTTGTGTTGCAGCTACGAGTCCACATCATCAGACGATAGCAGCAGCGAAAGCTCAGATGAGGGGAGTGATTCCAGCGAATATCATGAAGCCAAAGAAAAACTACCAGAGTCAGCAGTCCAGCTCAAGCAAATAACCCACAGCCAGGCTTCCCAACATCCAGAAAGCAACAGTGTACCTCAACAGACTGCTGTCAAACTTCCAGCCGTCATTCCAGACTCACAGCAGAGTCCCAACCAGTCTGCCACTGTAGACGCTAGACTGCCAGACAAAGCCCCCGGTTCACCAGCGATGGATGCTGCCTCCGACTCCATTTTAACTCCTCCATGCCCATCAAACGATGATGCCTCTAAAGAGACTGTCAATCAGTCATCAGAAAAACTCACAGTCACCCAGGAGATCACCTCCACAATATCAAGCACTGAATCCACTCCTGAACAAAGCTCCATAACATCCTCAGCTACCTGTACTTCATCGCTGTGTGTCACTGAAACCACTGAGATTACTAAGCAGAAATACACCGTCCAGTCAGAAACAACCGTCCTCTCCAGCCAATCGGAGCCAAACCTGGCAGCGGAAAGCCTCACAAATGAAACTGCCACAGCACCGACCAAGCAAGTCAGGTAAATATGCACATGGTTGACGGACAGACTGATAATAGTATTAATGGTACTATTAAGCCTGTGTATGAGCATCAGTGACTGATGTTGTCTCCTCGTCTGTCTCAGACTGGACCTGAGTGACAGCCTGATGTCAGCTCTTCATGCCCTGCAGAAAGCCCTGGGGGAACCCAATGCTTTCAGCCAACAAGGAGCAGTAGGTGTTTTTAATTCACTTTTTTTAACCAGGATAATCCACTCAGTATTGATACTGCTTTCCAGGAAATCCAGGAGTGTCCTTTTTTAAAAGCTATCACAATGACAACAACAAGCAGAAGCACGATCAAGATAAATTGATTTATCTTAAGTGCACACTAAACATTTATAGAACATCATGAACTCTGCTCTGACTCTTACGAAAGGCATGTTTTTACGGTGCTTTTTAAACTAGATGTTATAGGGTTCTTTTAATATAAGATATCTAAATGTTTAAATTAGTCTAGAAAACTGAGTTTAAGCTTTTGTAATAAAAAAAAAAAAAAAAAAAAAAAACGAGAAAGGGTTAGCTGCACTGAACTCGAGACCCATTTGTTTTCCACATTTCTCTCAGCATTTTTGCAATACTGGAAGTACTGGAAGAGCAAACAACTGTGTGTTTCTCCAGAGGATTGGTTTCCAACAAACCCTTTCCTCATTTTTGATTTTGATATGCTTATAATGGCCAGTCTACATGTGAGCTGTGCTCTTGCATTTCTCTAACAGTCTGTCAAGTGTGTGTCTCTTATCGTCCTCATTGTGTCCTGTCTCAGAGGGCAGCCTATACCACGGTGCTGCAGGAGTGGCTGCGCGTGTCCTGTCACAAAGCAGCGGACACAACTGTTGTCAAGGCCTATATGAACACCTTCGCCTCAGTCTCCCCTCAGCTGCTGGAGTTTGTGATCAACATGGCAGATGGCAACGGGAATACAGCGCTTCACTACACCGTCTCCCATTCCAACTTCCCTGTGGTGAAACTGCTGCTGGACACCGGTGAGTGTCTGTGTGTGTGTGTGTGTGTGTGTGTGTGTGTGAGAAAAAAGAGTGAAGGGAGAGACAAGATTACATAAGGTAATCAGGTTTAAGTGCCACAAATCTTAAAACATTCCTGTCTCCAACACGTCATACATCCCAGTCGTCATTGTTTGCACTGCTGCTGTATCACCTGTCACACTGATTGCCCTACATACCTGACAGGCCTGTGTAATGCTGACAAGCAGAACAAAGCGGGCTACACGGCCATCATGCTGACAGCTCTGGCCGCCTTCCACTCTGACAATGACCTGCAAACCGTCCTGCAGCTCCTGCGCACAGGGGACGTCAACACCAAGGCCAGCCAGGTGCGCCCTCTACTGTTTATTAGGTTTTACTGCACCCCCACACACAACAAAACCATGTGACTTACAGAGCATTTTCATGTGCTTTTCAGAACTCTGCTCACTAAAGTGTCTGATTATACTGTAGAGTTTTAGTCACCAGACGCATGCTGCAGCATGTGAACAAATGCTGTCTAAATGAAAGCAATTTAGTTTAGTTTGAAGATGAGTTTAAAGGTTTTAAATGCGTGTTTGTAGGCCGGTCAGACGGCGCTAATGCTAGCGGTCAGCCACGGTCGAGGGGACATGGTGCGGGCGCTGCTGTCCTGCGGTGCACAGGTCAACATCCGTGATGACGACGGCTCCACAGCGCTCATGTGTGCCTGTGAACACGGTCACGTGGACATTGTGCGTCAGCTACTGTCTGTGCCGGGCTGTGATGCCACTCTCACTGACAATGTAAGCATATTGTTCCTTTCCGTCTTCCTTTCTCTGTCTCTCAGTTGTTCTTATGACAAAGCCTGCCCAAAATCCATCATCCTCTTGTTTCTTACAGGACGGCAGCACTGCTCTGTCCATAGCCCTGGAGGCCAGCCAGAACGACATTGCTGTGCTTTTGTATGCTCACCTCAACTTTGCGAAGCCTCCTTCCCCTGTGAGTACTTTGATACACTGCTAACACACACTTACTGTTAGTCATTAGGGCCTTCTTTGTAGAGCAACCATTTTACACCAACATCCCTAACTGAAGAAGAGGTAGATGAAGCAGATTGAGGTATTGAAGAAAAAAGAACATTGGCACAGACAAATCTCCTGGAAAACACTAATCATCACAAATGTGATGTTAAGCTGTATCATGCAAGCGTAAACATATCTGAACTACATTTTTACACATTAGCAGTAATTATTCCTACAGCTTTACGACAGTCGTTAAGTGTACAGAACTTTGGCTTGTTTTTGCTACAATTCACATGCAATAAAAACTTTGCGCCCAGAAAAGTAATAAGTAGCTTCACCTCCAAATCACACCTTATATAACCCTATCCCCATCAACACTCATGAATGACATCAAAGTTTTTAACAATAATACCTTGTTTTTTAAACTTGTCTAGGTTTCCCCGAAGTCTCCTCTCTTGGGTTCCTCTCCTCCTGCCGGTGAAACAAAATAAACCCTGCTTCAGCCACTCCACAGTACCTACTCATATAACAATGTGATTTTTTTTTTTCATCTGTGTACTTACCAGAAACAATTAATTTGTGTGTGCGTTTGTTTTCACCCTCCATAATTTAAGTACATTATAGTGTGCAGATAATTACATGATAGCTTGCACCGTTGTTATCCATTGCTCTTTGTACACTGTGGTCTTTTTTAATCACAGTGGTGGTTAAAACATGGATTTCTTTGTGTGTGTGTGGTACTATCTGAAAAGTCCAGTCTTGCAGTGATCCAGTTGTCAGCACTGTTTTTAGTGGCACTTATAAGTCAAAACTGTTAATTTGATTCATTTTACAGTTCATTATTATACACTTGTTTTATTCCATGTGAATCTCATATTAGTTGATTTATAGAGCGATGTGTTTTCATTGTAATGTGTACAATAGCTCTTACACAGTAGCATCATTATGTGTGTGACCATCACAGTCATTTGGAATAACAAAAGCCACCCCTCTCGTCGATAAGTGTCCTTGCATCAAGTAGCTCATTGATGCTACAAAAATCTAATACAGAAAACACCACTTCAACAGTATATCAATATTTATACACAAGGTTTATTTACTCTAGAGTATTTTTGATATTGCTTTTTTAAATTTTGACTAAATGCAGGACCTCCAAGGATTAACATTTTTATTTCACAAGCAATGGTTACCTTATGACACCTTTTTAACCAGAGGAAAAAATATTATTTTATGTGTCGACCACATTTCCCAAATTTACCCAAAGATGTATCTTTCCTATTAGCTCTGTGACACTGTATGTGTGGTGATAGTATTAGCAGAGGCATAGCATCAGTGTGAAGAAGGAAAGAGGTCAACATTATTCTCTGAAGGCTATGGTACTATGGTCTTTGTATTTTTATACGTGAAGGTATTTTGGATGGTAGTAAGGAAAGATTAGAGTGTATCTGTGTTTGTAATATTCTGTGTTTATAAGATTTAACAAGACTTGGTTGAGAAATGACTGAAAGCACTGGTGTAGCCACCTCCGCTGTGGTCATAAGATTTGTCAGGGAACCAGAAAGTGACTGATTGGGGTCTTTAAAGGATGTGCCGTGTAAGATGTGAATATCAAAATAATATATGTCAATATAAACTGGTAGTTATTATGCCTAAAATCAAATTCCTTGAACAAAAGTTCATAGGCTATTGATGTCAAAATTTCTATTACTTTTTAAAGACTTTTTCACGATTTTCATATTCTCTTTTAAGCAATTGAAATTTTATAAACTAAACACTTTTTTTTTTATTTAATTATCTGTATTTTATACGTTTAGATTTTTTAAGCTCACACCTACTTTATGTAATCGCAAAGCCCTTTAGTTTATGTTTTATGAAGGTTTATGTAAAATTCTAGATTGTCTTTCTCCTCTTCTAATTTGTGCATTTTGGAAAACCAATGAATTAATAAATGTGGACCACACTGTTTCTATTGTATTTACTTTTGCAATATTACTTTGTTTGCATGTTGAGCTCATGATAACAATGGGTCTCTTAGGGGGGGGGAAACATTGTTCTTTTTCTTACATATGTCTGTTATGTCCTTGCACCGTAGGCATTATGTTTTCAGGTTGTCCGTCCCATTCTTGTTAATGTGATCTCTCAGAACAACTTGAATGTAAGCCTGAATGTAATGTCTTCATATTTGGCACAAACATCCACTTTTGAAAGGTCAAAGGTCACTGTAAGAGCCATTTGATACTTATAAGTTTTAGTAGTTTTCCTTGTAAAACATTTTGTGATGCTCCTTTAAGGATACAGGTGATGACATCACCGTCCCCTAGGCAGACTAGGTTAAGCAGCCCACGGAGCTACACAGTTTTTTGACCATACAATAGAGAAGAATCTTGTAACTTTGTTTTTACTTTTTTAGTAAAGTTTTTTCGAGAACAGAAGTTACTGCCTCCGAAGATTCTTGTATGTCCAACTTAAGCAGTCCTATTGGCTTTTAATAGTGGTGGTAAACTGCAGTGAGAAGGATTGCCGCTACAGTCACTGTGACATCACAAAACACGTTTTGGGCCACAACTCAAGAATTTCTAGGCTAATTATGACAACATTTAACAGAGATGTCTAATAGAGGAAGACATGACATTTTATATCCCAAAGTCACTTCACTGTGACATCATAATGTTCTGCAAAAAATGCTTTCCTGGCCATTATTCAGCGCGCTACTCAAGAACAGAAGGGGAGACATTTAGTCATATACTGAAATGGTGACACTAATCTTGGGTGCCCACCTTTAAACTATGGTGATTGTATCTTCTGTGCTGTGGGGTTGAAGATGTGTGTGAAGCATCCATGTTTGCCAAAACAATACACTTAGTACCTTTTTATTAAATTATATAAATAAAGTCTTTACTACATATAATATATGAGTCTGGACAGACATGGATGTAAACTGTAACTTGTCTGGTTTGTGGAGGCATACAAACACAAGGTGATAATTCTAGTTTTACATTTGTTTGGTTTTTCACAGACTTGAAGTCATTTGTGTGTGTGCGTGTGCGCGTGTGTGTTAGGTAATCTCCACTAGAGGGTGTTTTAACTTCCAACAAAACAGCTGGTTTAGTTTTTCCCTTGGCCTCCATAACATCCCTGATGTACAACAACACTAAACCCTGTTTACTCATTTAAAGGCCCACCAGTATCTTAAGAATCAAAACTGTCCTGTCCTGTGATGTATGCCAACACAAAATTACATTAATACATTTTGGTAGCTATTAAAGGAACACGCCGACTTATTGGGAATTAAGCTTATTCACCGTAACCCCCAGAGTAAGACAAGTCGATACATACCCTTCTCATCTCCGTGCGTGCTGTAACGCTGTCTGACGGTTCCAGCATTAGCTTAGCCCAGCACAGATCCTGCAGGTAACTGGTTCCAACTAGCCTACTGCTCCCAATTGTGACAAAATTGACAAAATAACGCCAACATGTTCCTATTTACATGTTGTGATTTGTATAGTCACAGCGTGTACAAAAAACAACGTAACATGAGACACAGCCATCTTCTAACAGTAAACAAACCGGGAACTATATTCTCAGACAGGCTTGCTGCGAGCATATCACTCCGCCCAAGTACTATATTCTTCCGCCTAAGAATATAGTTCCCGGTTTGTTTACAGTTAGAAGAACGGCTGTGTCTCATGTTACGTTGTTTTTTACACGCACGCCAGACTCTATAAATCACAACATGTAAATAGGAACATGTTGGCGTTATTTTGTCACTTATTCGGAGCAGTAGGATTACTGGAACCAGTCACCTGATGTTCTGTGCTGGCCTGATGCCGCTGGAGCCGTCAGACAGCATTACAGCACGCACGGAGATGAGAAGGGTATGTATCGACTTGTCTAACTCTGGGGGTTACGGTGAATAAGCTAAATTCCCAATAAGTTGGCGTGTTCCTTTAAGGATATCTGTTCTGTGGCATTCAATACTCAGTGACGTTATTTCTTTACTACAAAAAACAAATACAGTATACATAGAATCAATATGATAGAATGCTGTACAGTTCCCTCTCACAACAGGGTAAGCAAAACACACACAATTCTCCTGAAGTGGGAAAAATAATGAAACAATTGCATAATCAATGTTTAATAACACTGATTAAAACATAAACCAATCTAGAACATAAAGGTCCTTCTCTGGGGATAATTGCAATATGTTGTGAATGCATACAGTAGTTCTACCTGGAGGACCAGGATGCTGCAATGCAATGTATTTCATCCTCATACCTCTGTGGAAAGCCACATAGGAATATGATGGTACAATGTACTGTACCCTGAATGCTTTCAGGGAAACAAACTCAGAGGAAACTGCATTAATGATTTACATTGCCAATGCAAATGTCCTATAGGATCCTCCCTGTAGTTTGGACACAAAAAATGATACTGCCAAATCTGCTGTGCATGTTGTGTATTATGACAATGCATGCACTGAGCACAGCTGGAAATAAACCTCTTCATTCATCTGATTAGGGGAAATATCCATAGTGAAATAACCTGGACTTTAAGTACTGGTTATGCTTTTAGGCATGAATGCTTTGTATTGAAATGACAGAGCTGTCAGATCATGAAACAGGATGCAAAAATGGCTAAACATGTTCATGTCTCCTCACCAGTTGTGAAGAGGTAAAACTCCAGCAACACTTGTAGTATACGGAACTATTTTATTGCTAGACCAACACGTGTCAGCTTGTGGCATCAGGGTCATCTGTCACAAGCCGAAACGCGTTGGTCTAACAATAAAAGTTATTCTGTATACTACAAGTGTTGCTGGTGTTGTACCAATTCAGACATTTTCCCTTCTTCATGCACCTTAGAAGAAGGTGAAGTTATGCCGGAAATCCCTGCTCTGCTTCTACAATCCTCACCAGTTGTGGCCAGCCAACCTGGGTTGGGCCAGCTGTGATCACAGATGCAAACAAGCCCACCTTGGAGCGGATTTGACCCTTTTTAGGCCGCTCCTGCAAGACCGTAAGTACGTCTCACATGGTGCACATATGGGTGTCATCCTGGGTTTGAGGCTTCAGGACAAAAAAAAGCAACCTGAATATCGGCTGTTGGAAGATAGAACCAACATGAAACCATCACTAAAATTAAGATAAGTTTGGGTTTCCAAGTGGTGTGTTGTGGCCTATTTTTATTATGTAATGGACGGCCATGTACATTCCTTTAAAAGACTGCAACAATGTGTAGTTTTAGAGTCTGCACTAATCTCAAACAAACCCTTGACATAGCACCAGCTGTGTTCCTCAGACAACTGCTTGTCTTTGGGAGGAGTCCAAAAGATAACATGCCAATGAAAGCAATTCCTTTAGTCTGCACCATGACAGTGCTGTTATGAACTAAGTTTGAGACAATATAACATTTTACAGGACACATCTACCGGCCAATCAGAAAAGATCTGGCTATTTTTAAAACTAGACAGGCAAAAGGTCCACTCACTTCAGCTTTGACTTTACAGCAAGCACACCTCAATGTTTCAGCCTTTGGTGTGTGACAGTATGTCAGTTAAATGATAGCTCACTTCTCTTAGATTAGTTTTATATTTTCTAACAGGACTAATCATGATCGTGACCACTATGAGTATGTAAAGCCAAACTGTCTGTACAGTAACACAATGAACAGTGGCCTTATTTAGCTCTTAACTCTGCCTACATCGAAAAGCTTTTAGCCCTAAAACAATTACTCTGTTCATTTGGTTACAATTAACAGCCAATATCCATTTATGTTAGGCAGCATTGTGTAACCATACACTATTAGCTGAAGAACACACTTGAATAACATCTTATCTATTTCTTCTTTTGAATGGATCCACCCTGACAGCTGGTGGGTTAGATAAGCTAGACACGCACCATGTATGGCAGGAAACACAGAAAATGACTTAAGTCATCATGTTTCAACTGATAAACAAATCAAAAAATAATATTACTTGATTGCAGAGGCTAGATTTGACTTGGTCTCTGCATATTTTAAACTGTTCAACAGAGTGTTTACTTTTAAGGATTACTGTACATGACTTTTGTATTTGCTAATACTTACTGAGGTGAGATTCTTTCTACAAGCGATTCTTTTATTTTTATTTTTTTATCTCATCTGCAGAACTTGCTTTTTTTCGTTCCTTGCGTTGTTGCTGCTTTGTTTTATTGTGCAAAATAAATCAAGACAATAATTATGGCGGTCAATAAAATAAACCATTTTATTTCTTTCAGTTTGGGGGGTAGTGAGTAAACATAGGCCGTGATTGCTGAAACTTAGTAAACTAGTAATTTCAGATTTTGCCTATAATCATTGCTGACAATGATCGAGGTTCGGGTCAAGAGTAGGAAGACTATTTTTTGTTATCTCAAAAACAAACTGCAACTCATGTGGACCGTCTCACGGGGCCTATCTTTGATCATCGAGGTGGTCCTGGGTGTGTCCATGCTCTGTTTCAAGCATAAAAACCCCGCGGTTAGGCGGACCAGTCAACAATAGTCAAGGAAAGATAAGATGACTACACTCACTGCTAAGGACAAGGACGCAGTCAGAACCTTCTGGGCTAAAGTGTCTGGAAAGGAGGAGGACATCGGCACCGATGCTGTGGCTAGGTAAATATGACCAAAGCTGACTGATGTAACCTGCTCCAACATTCATTGATTCATTTAGGCTATATATATATATTTATATATCACTCCCATTTGTTTACCCAGGATGCTGGCGGTGTACCCGCAGACTAAGACTTACTTCGCCCACTGGAAGGACCTGAGCCCCAGCTCCCCCTCTGCGAGGAAGCACGGAATAACTGTGATGAAAGGAGTTGCAGATGCTGTGTCCAAAATTGACGACCTGAAAGGAGGTCTTCTGGGCCTCAGTGAGCTGCATGCCTTCACTCTGCGTGTGGACCCTGCCAACTTCAAGGTGCAGAGCCAAACTGATCACAAAATAATAGCCTGCAATGTATATGAAGTGTTCCTCTCAACTTAGGGCCTTGAGAGGTTTCCAGACCTGCAACAGGTCCATCTGTTATTACCATGCACATATTGCCCCCAGCCTCAGGGGAGCTAAAACTCCATCTAACATCTGCGTGATTGTGTTTTTTTTCTCAGATTCTCTCTCACTGCCTCCTTGTGGTCCTGTCCATCATGTTCCCCAACGACTTCACCCCTGAGGCACATGTCGCTCTGGACAAGTTCCTGGCTGCTGTGGCTCTGGCCCTGGCTGAGAAATACCGATAAACAGCAGGAGAAGATGAAGGAGACTGCAGCATGAGCTTACATTGCATAATGATTAATAAATGCATTCATGCAAAAAAGCAAAGCAATTGTTGTTCATTGGTTTGTTTGTGATGAGTTGTGTCATAAGTGAGTCACATCTACAGCAAAAAATCAGAGCAGTCAAGCAAGTCAAATTTTACACCAAACATTTAGGCAAAACTCCAAACAGTCATTGGTTCCAGATTCTCCAATGTCAGAAATTGTTTCCTTTCTGTTGAAAATATCACAGATTCATGCCCCCCAAGTATTGATCCTAATGGTACTTTACAAGTGGATGAATCTGAAAATGTTTTCTGCAGGGTAACATGTAGTACTAGTACTATTCCAGTTATAATCAACAATAGACCATACAAAGTTGTGAATCCCCTAAGTAATAAGAAATTGACAAAAATAGTCAATTTAGCATCCAGTTCACGTCAGCCACAGCGTGTCCCAAAAAATGAGACGGTGTCTGTTCCTCGACTCAGATCAGTTAAATCAAAGGTAACCAAAAGAGGGGCAATACTTAACAACCTAATTGGAATTAAAACTACCACTGCAATGATAGAACAGGATAGGGAAATTAGATGTGGACTATTAAATATCAGATCTCTGTCTTCTAAAGCAGTACTAGTAAACAAATTGATATCCGATAATCAAATTGATCTATTCTGTATTACTGAAACATGGCTGGGCCATGAAGAATATGTTAGTCTAAATGAAGTGACTCCTCCCAGTCATATTAATACTCAAATTCCTAGAGGCTCAGGCCGAGGAGGGGGAGTTGCGGCCATATTTGATTCAAGCCTGTTAATTAATCCTAAACTTAAACTAAATTATAACTCTTTTGAAAGCCTTGTTCTTAATCTTCAACATCCAACATGGAAAAAAGTACAGCCAATTATATTTGTTGTCTACCGAGCACCAGGTCCATATTCTGAATTTTTATCAGAATTCTCAGAGTTTTTATGATGTCTAGTCCTTAAATCAGACAAAGTACTTATTGTAGGTGATTTTAATATCCATGTGGATGTTGACAGCAATAGCCTTACTACTGCTTTCAACTCACTACTAGATTCTATTGGCTTCAGTCAGAGTGTGCATGAGGCCACGCACTGTTTTAAACACACCCTCAACCTTGTGCTGGCATAAGGCATCAAATTAAAGATGTAATAGTATTCCCGCAAAATTGTTTATTATCAGACCACTTCTTAATAACTTTCAAATTCTTAATACCCGATTATACAAAATTAGATAAAAGCTTCTACACTAGATGCCTATCTGACAGTGCTATAGCTAAATTTAAGGAAGCTATTCCAACAGCACTAAACTCATTACCGTGCTTTAATATAACAGAGGACCTTTATGTAAACTTTAGTCCCTCTCAAATTGATAATTGTGTAAATGGTGCTACGGCCTGCCTGCGGACTACTTTAGACTCTGTTGCTCCCCTCAAAAAGAAGACGATGAAGCAAAAGAAACTAGCACCTTGGTATAACTCCCAAACTCGTAAATTGAGGCAAATCTCGCGAAAACTTGAAAGTAAATGGCTTTCCACCAAACTGGAAGAATCTTGTTTAGATTGGCAAGACAGTCTGAAAACCTATAGGAAGGCCCTAAGAAAGGCCAGATCGGACTATTATTCAGCATTGATAGAAGAAAATAAGAACAACCCAAGGTTTCCTTTCACACTGTAGCCAGGCTGATAGATAGCCACAGCTCTACTGACCCTTCTATTCCGATAGCTCTGAGTAGTGATGACTTCATGAGCTACTTTAATGATAAAATAAAAACAATTAGAGATACACCTCTTGCCCTCAATCTCTAACGGTTCACCTTTAAATCACAGACTGCTAGAAAAAACGACTAGACCTGTCATATACTTAAACTGCTTTTATCCTATAAACCCTCAACAATTAATGTTAAAGGTCTCTTCAGCAAAGCCATCTACCTGTCTCTTAGACCCCATCCCAACGAGGCTACTTAAAGAAGCGTTACCCGTGGTTAACACTTCGTTATTAGATATGATCAATATGTCTCTATTAACAGGTTATGTACCGCAGTCATTTAAAGTAGCTGTGATAAAACCTCTTCTGAAAAAACCCACCCTCGATCCTGAGGTCTTAGCCAACTATAAACCTATATCTAACCTTCCCTTTCTCTCCAAGATCCTTGAGAAAGTAGTTGCCAATTAGTTATGTAATTTTCTACATAGCAATAGCTTATTTGAAGACTTTCAGTCAGGATTTAGAAAGCATCATAGCACAGAGACGGCCCTGGTGAAAATTACTAATGACCTTCTAACTGCTGCAGACAAAGGACTTGTTTCCATACTTGTCTCATTAGATCTTAGTGCTGCATTTGACACTATTGACCATAGCATCCTGTTACAGAGATTGGAACATTTAGTTGGCATTAAAGGAATTGCTCGAATCCTCAATTTGTTAACAATGTTAACAATAAATCCTCCAGGTATGTTAAAGTTAGCTATGGCGTTCCACAAGGCTCAGTGCTTGGACCAATTCTATTCTCCTTATATATGCTTCCTCTTGGTAATATTATTAGAAAACACTCAATTAACTTTCACTGTTATTAAGATGACACCCAATTCAATCAATCAATCAAGCCAGACGAAACCAGTCAGTTAGCTAAACTTCAAGTATGTGTTAAAGATATAAAATCATGGATGGCCTACAATTTTCTGATGTTAAACTCAAACAAAACTGAAGTTGTTGTGCTGGGCCCTAAACACCTCCGAACCTCATTATCCGAAGATATAATTACTCTGGATGGTATTACCCTGGCCTCCAGCACTACTGTTAGAAATCTAGGAGTTATTTTTGATCAGGATATATCCTTTAACGCCCACTTAAAACAAACCTCTAGAACAGCTTTTTTTCACCTTCGTAACATTGCTAAAATTAGGAACATCCTGTCTCAAAACGATGCTGAAAAACTAGTCCATGCATTTGTTACTTCCAGGCTGGACTATTGTAATTCCCTATTATCAGAATGTTCAAATAAAACCCTTAAGACTCTCCAGCTGATCCAGAATGCTGCAGCGCGTGTTCTGACAAAAACTAAGAAAAGTGATCATATTTCTCCTGTATTAGCTTCTCTGCATTGGCTTTCTGTAAAATCCAGGATTGACTTTAAAATCCTTCTCCTGACCTACAAAGCTCTAAATGGTCAAGCACCTTCATATCTTGAGGAGCTCCTAGTACCTTATTGTCCCACTAGAGCACGCTCCCAGAATGCAGAGTTGCTTGTGGTTCCTAGAGTCTCAAAAAGTGCACTGGGCGCCAGAGCCTTCAGCTATCAGGCTCCTCTCCTGTGGAACCAGCTCCCAATCTGGATTTGGCGGGCAGACACCATCACTACATTTAAGACTAAACTGAAAACTCTCCTCTTTGATAAAGCTTATAGTAAAGGAGTGAGGAGTTGCATTGTACGCCTAGCCCAGCAGGGCAGGGTGTGTAGCTGCAGACACCTGCTTTTCTCTGCTTCTCTTTATAGTCATCAGATATACCTATCATATAATCAATAATATAGTGAGATTAGAGGTAGGCAGGCCAGTACAGCCCGATCCGGTTGGGGAGAGTTCTAGCCCGACCAGGCACCTCTCTTTAACCTGCCTCTCTTAGTTATGCTATTATAATTTTATACTGCCGGGGAAGTTCCTTCCTTCTCATGACACAATGAGCTGCTCTCTCTTTTCTTTTTTTCCTTTTTATGTGCATCCTGTCCCAGAAAAGCTTGTTACTAACCTAGCTCTGGGGAGTTAACTCCCCGGAGTCCTTATGTTTCTTCTTCGCAGAGCTACACTCCGTGATTCCCTGCAATGTCCGGCTACGTCCTGCTACGTCCTGCCGCGTCTACTGCGTCCACCCATGCTCCGCTGTGCCATGTTACATCCTGTAACGCCCTGCTGTGCCCGGCTATGACATGAACTACTACGACTACCATTGTAGTCACTGTTCCATTATCTTTATTGTGACTATTACGCCACTGTTCATCATAACCCCAACACCGCCTACCAAGAGTCTGGTTCCGCCGAGGTTTCTTCCTAAAAGGGAGTTTCTCCTCGCCACTGTTGCAATAGCCACTGCTAATGCTTGCTCTTGGGGGAATTATTGGAATTGTTGGGGCTTTGTAAATTATAGTGTGGTCTAGACCTACTCTATCTGTAAAGTGTCTCGAGATAACTCTTGTTATGATTGCTACTATAAATAAAATTGAATTGAATTGAATTGAATTCTCTATTTTATATAATTGGGACTTGAATATCTGTTCGTATAACAAAACAAGATATTTGAAGACGTCACCTCAGACTATTGTTTCTGACATGTTATAGTCCGATTAACGATTAATTGATTAATTTACAAAACAATCGGCAGAGTAATCATAAAGAAAACAATGGCGTTTTGCAGTCATACTGTTAAACTTATAGGGATATTTTCATATTTTTTAGTTTTTTTGAATACAAAAGGGAGTGAAAAAACAAATAAAATTGTTTCTCTGTACAAATCTTAAAATTGTCAAAACTTTTATTGTGAAATAAGTTTTTCATAGGATATTGGAATACATTATCTTCCCATATGGCAGTTTTACATAAACAGTCCCAATAATTTATTAACATAGGCTATGATAACTGTCAGCCATAAAAAAGGAGTTAGTGTATATTATTATTATTATTATTATTATTATTAGTAGTAGTAGTAGTAGTAGCTTATTATTATTAGCCTATTATTGTGGTTGTTGTTAAATTTAACTTTAACAGAAAAATTGCACATCCAAACAATTCTTCTGTGCAGGTGCGTTGGACTTTAAGTGTTGTTAAATTTAAAAAAATGAAATATTAAACTTTTGTCATTTAATTAATAATGTTGTTGATGAGGCAGATGACCACAAGAAATTAACTAACTGCAAGAGTAAAGCTGTACACACACTGACACTTTTGTCTTTTTTCTTTAAATTTTACTCTTTTTTATCTATTAAAGTGATGAACCAAAAGCCAAATCATGAGCATGTAATGGGAGCTATTAATTTGTACATAGGCAACCTGCTATGTTTCATCTAGGCTATAGGCTAATTATAACAACAATACCAGCAACAGCATTATAATCAAAACATTGTTAGTTTTAATCATAGGTTAGGCAATCTTCAGTACTTCATGTTTTTTATCTGGGCTATCTTTTTTTAAATAATGTATCCACTGTTAGCACATTTTATCAGCACTATTGTTCTTCAAGTGTCTAAAGTTCAGTCTTGATATTTTTATTATCTCAAATAGGCTTAATTATTTTTCATGTTTACATTTATTTTGGGAATAGTTACAGACAAACAACTTTGTGGATTTGCTTATTATTTTATTAGCTTTTGAGACATAACACATAACTTTTAAACAAATCATCAGCATGTGCCGGTCTTCTGTTGCAGCTCTCTAGTGGTACTGCCGTCCCAGGGAGGACACCACCACGGCCAGGAACTTCTGGAAAGCTGCCTGGACTTCACCAGTGAAATCATTACCCAACTGGGCTGCAACCACAATGGTCAGGCAGTCGGACAGGAGCTGCAACACAACAAGTATCAGGAAACATCAGCAACATGAAAGGTTGTGCGTTTTTTGAATAATCGTTGAATATGAATAACAAGAGTTGCATTAGTTCCAGAACTTTACTTTGAAATTGTCGGGGTCCACGTGCAGTTTCTCAGAGTGCAGCACGCTCAGCTCGGTATAGGTTGCCTTGATGTCGTCCATGTTCTTCACAGCCCGGTCCAGACCGTGGAGGATAGTTGTTCCGTGTTTTGCAACCATCGGATTTCCAGAGATAGCAGCGGCGTTGTAGAGGTTTCCAAAGTTACCGAAATACCTCTGAGTCCAGGGGTAGACGATCAGACACCTGAGGGAACACGTAAACACATAAATGTTACAGGCTTGGACTAGGAGAGGGTGTAATCTGTGCGCCAAGAAAATTAACATTTGTGGAGGTATGAAACGCATTGTACACAATGACAGAAAACAGTACATAGCTGATCCATAATTATGGTCGAGAGTTCCGCAAAAATGTCTCAAGCACACCATTGTTAATGCAAAATTGCAAAGACTCACCTAGCAAGAGCTGCAGGGCCCACGACCTCATACTGCATCTTGGAGAAGATGTCCGCGATGGTGGCGCGCTCGAAGTCTGTCCATTCAACCATTTTGCTGGCTCTAGGTTTTACTGTGCAGGTCTGTAGATCCCCGGCACCAGATGCAACTTTTAAAGCATCCTTTCTCCCCTCCCATAAGCAAGCGATGGGCTGGCCAAGTAGTGTGCTATGGATTTGCAACAATGATAAGAGAAGGGCGTATCTGCTCCACCTTGATTATCTCATCGACAGAGGAAATTGTTACAGTAATCGTATAGCAACAGCGAGTACATTGAACAGCTCCCACATCCCTGGAGGTCCCAGCATCAGCACCTTGGACAGCGATCCTTAAATTTAAATTGAGTGCTGAGCTGCGCAGGAATTCAAGACGGTGCAAAACTGCAGGCTGTTCGAGTGATAGTCTTTAAATGTTGTCTTAGTTCTTGAACTTGTAGCCTAATAAAGTCAAATCTACCTGATCCTTCTTGAAAATAAGATTATAAGGGGGAAGTTACCCCATGTGAGATCAATAATAAACTACACAGCTCTCTATAAAAGCTTAAACTCATCCTTCAGAAATATTAAGTTGTACTGTATCTTAAAACATTCATCTGATAGTGGATTAGAAACAATAGCCAAATTAATTTAGGCGTGAGCATATTTACTTAAGCTGTGTGACTCAGTGTGAAGCATTAAAAGAGAATATATATCTAGGCTGACTGTCTTCTATACTGTTCTTCTGTTCTTCAATTATTTTTGAATTATGTTTTCAACTTTACAATTTCATACATGAGAGCAAGTAATGAATATGTTTAAATGACCGGCTATAGAAGTGACTGGCCCATCCTTTAACATATCAACATAAGTTATGTGTATTCTAAAAAAACGCCGATTTTTTTGGTGGAGCTCTCCTTCCTAATTTAAGTGCCTTATGTCAGAAGATGGACTGCAGCCTTTCAGGTCACATTGCCAGGAGTGGCTGGTTAATGAAGTGTTAGTGGAACTTTTAGATTTGATTTTCAAATACACACATAGATTGACATGCTGATGTTTTGAAAATATTGTGTTGCGACTCACTTTGAGGTTGAGCTTTGAGTCATCATGATAAGACTGTTTGTTTATCTCATGGAGGCTGCATCCTAACACGCCTTGTTCACCATCTATCTTGGAGGAGGTTCTGGGTGTGTCCATGCTCTGTTTCAAGCATAAAACCCCTCTCGGTTTGGCCTCATTGTGGCATTCAGCAAAACTCAATCAACCGACAAGATGACTACACTCACTGCTAAGGACAAGGACGCAGTCAGAACCTTCTGGGCTAAAGTGTCTGGAAAGGAGGAGGACATCGGCACCGATGCTGTGGCTAGGTAAATATGACCAAAGCTGACTGATGTAAACTGCTCCAACATTTATTGATTCATTTAGGCTATATATATATATTTACATATCACTCCCATTTGTTTACCCAGGATGCTGGCGGTGTACCCGCAGACTAAGACTTACTTTGCCCACTGGAAGGACCTGAGCCCCAGCTCTCCCTCTGCGAGGAAGCACGGAATAACTGTGATGAAAGGAGTTGCAGATGCTGTGTCCAAAATTGACGACCTGAAAGGAGGTCTTCTGACCCTCAGTGAGCTGCATGCCTTCACTCTGCGTGTGGACCCTGCCAACTTCAAGGTGCAGAGCCAAACTGATCACAAGATAATAGCATGTCATTTAAATAAAATGCTCCTCCAACTTAGGGTGTGAGAGGTTTCCAGACCTGCAACAGATCCATCTGTTATTACCATGCACATGATGCCACCATTTACAGTGTAGATAATGCTGTTTCATTTAGTCAAACCTGTTGTTGTTAAAATATGTCTATGAAACATTGGAATACTGAGCATTACATGTCACAGCAAAACTCAGTGACAGACATGTGATGGGTGGATGGGGAGCTAAAACTCCATATACTGTATATAACATCTGTGTGATTGTGTTCTTTTCTCAGATTCTCTCTCACTGCCTCCTTGTGGTCCTGTCCATCAAGTTCCCCAACGACTTCACCCCTGAGGCACATGTCGCTCTGGACAAGTTCCTGGCTGCTGTGGCTCTGGCCCTGGCTGAGAAATACCGATAAACAGCAGGAGAAGATGAAGGAGACTGCAGCATGAGCTTACATTGCATAATGATTAATAAATGCATTCATGCAAAAAAGCAAAGCAATTGTTGTTCATTGGTTTATTTGTGATGAGTTGTGTCATAAGTGAGTCACATCTACAGCAAAAAATCAGAGCAGTCAAGCAAGTCAAATTTTACAGCAAACATTTAGGCAAAACTCCAAACAGTCATTGGTTCCAGATTCTACAATGTCAGAAATTGTTTCCTTTCTCTGTTTTATATCATAGGGAATTGAATATCTGTTGGTATAACAAAACAAGATATTTGAAGACGTCACCTCAGACTATTGTTTCTGACATGTTATAGTCCAATTAACGATTACAAAACAATCGGCAGAGTAATCATAAAGAAAACAATGGCTTTTTGCAGTCCTACCGTTAAACTTATAGGGACATTTTCATATTTTTCAGTTTTTTAGAATACAATAGGGAGTGAAAAAAACAAATACAATTGTTTCTTTGTACAAATCTTAAAATTGTCAAAAAAAAATTTTTTGTGACATCAGTTTTTCATAGAATATTGGAATACATTATCTTCCCATGTGGCAGTTTTTACATAAACAGTCCCAATAACTTATTAACATAGGCTAAGATAACTGTCAGCCATGAAAAAGGAGTTAGTGTTTATTATTATTAATATTATTATTATTATTAGTTGTAGTAGTAGTAGTAGTAGTAGTACTAGTAGTAATAGTAGTAGTAGTAGTAGAAGCCTATTATCATTAGCCTATTGTCATTGTTGTTAAATGTAACTTTAACAAAAGAAAATCGTACATCCAAACAATTCTTCTGTGCAGGTGCATTGGACTTTAAGTGTTGTTAAATTAAAAAAATGAAATATTAAACTTTTATCATTGAATTAATAATGTTGTTGATGAAGCAGAAGAAAAAAACTACCTGCAAGAGTAAAGCTGTACACTTTAGATACAACTGACACTTTTGTCTTTTCTCTTTAAATGTTGCTTTGTTTTATTTTTATCTATTAAAGTGATGAACCAAAAGCCAAATCATGATCATTTAATGGGAGCAATTAATTTGTAAAGAGGCAACCTGCTACATTTCATCTATGCTATAGGCTAATTAAAACAACAATACCAGCAACAGCATTATAATCAAAACATTGTTTATTAGTTTTAATCATAGGTTAGGCAATCTTCAGTAGTTCATGTTTTTTATCTGGGCTATCTTTTTTTAGATAATTTATCCACTGTTAGCACATTTTATCAGCACTATTGTTCTTCAAGTGTCTAAAGTTCAGTCTTGATATTTTTATTATCTCAAATAGGCTTAATTATTTTTCATGTTTAAATTTCTTTTGGGTATAGTTACAGACAAACAACTTTGTGGATTTGCTTATTATTTTATTAGCTTTTGAGACATAACACATAACTTTTAAACAAATCATCAGCATGTGCCGGTCTTCTGTTGCAGCTCTCTAGTGGTACTGCTGTCCCAGGGAGGACACCACCACGGCCAGGAACTTCTGGAAAGCTGCCTGGACTTCACCAGTGAAATCATTACCCAACTGGGCTGCAACCACAATGGTCAGGCAGTCGGACAGGAGCTGCAACACAACAAGTATCAGGAAACATCAGCAACATGAAAGGTTGGGCGTTTTTTGAATAATCGTTGAATATGAATAACAAGAGTTGCATTAATTCCAGAACTTTACTTTGAAATTGTCGGGGTCCACGTGCAGTTTCTCAGAGTGCAGCACGCTCAGCTCGGTATAGGTTGCCTTGATGTTATCCATGTTCTTCACAGCCCGGTCCAGACCGTGGAGGATAGTTGTTCCGTGTTTTGCAACCATCGGATTTCCAGAGATAGCAGCGGCGTTGTAGAGGTTTCCAAAGTTACCGAAATACCTCTGAGTCCAGGGGTAGACAATCAGACACCTGAGGGAACACGTAAACACATGAATGTTACAGGCTTGGACTAGGAGAGGGTGTAATCTGTGCGCCAAGAAAATTAACATTTGTGGAGGTCTGAAACGCATTTTACACAATGACAGAAAACAGTACATAGCTGATCCATAATTATGGTCGAGAGTTCCGCCAAAATGTCTCAAGCACACCATTGTTAATGCAAAATTGCAAAGACTCACCTAGCAAGAGCTGCAGGGCCCACGACCTCATACTGCATCCTGGAGAAGATGTCCGCGATGGTGGCGCGCTCGAAGTCTGTCCATTCAACCATTTTGCTGGCTCTAGGTTTTACTGTACAGGTCTGTAGATCCCCGGCACCAGATGCAACTTTTAAAGCATCCTTTCTCCCCTCCCATAAGCAAGCGATGGGCTGGCCAAGTAGTGTGTTATGGATTTGCAACAATGATAAGAGAAGGGCGTATCTGCTCCACCTTGATTATCTCATCGACAGAGGAAATTGTTACAGTAAACGTATAGCAACAGCGAGTACATTGAACAGCTCCCACATCCCTGGAGGTCCCAGCATCAGCACCTTGGACAGCGATCCTTAAATTTAAGTTGAGTGCTGAGCTGCGCAGGAATTCAGGACGGTGCAAAACTGCAGGCTGTTCGAGTGATAGTCTTTAAATGTTGTCTTAGTTGATCTTGTAGCCTAATAAAGTCAAATCTACCTGATCCTTCTTGAAAATAAGATTATAAGGGGGAAGTTCCCCCATGTGAGATCAATAATAAACTACACAGCTCTCTATAAAAGCTTAAACTGATCCTTCAGAAATATTAAGTTGTCACTGTATCTTAAAACATTCATCTGATAGTGGATTAGAAACAATAGCCAAATTAATTTAGGCGTGAGCATATTTACTTAAGCTGTGTGACTCAGTGTGAAGCATTAAAAGAGAATATATATCTAGGCTGACTGTCTTCTATACTGTTCCTCTGTTCTTCAATTATTTTTGAATTATGTTTTCAACTTTACAATTTCATACATGAGAGCAAGTAATGAATATGTTTAAATGACCGGCTATAGAAGTGACTGGCCCATCCTTTAACATAGCAACATAAGTTATGTGTATTCTAAAAAAACGGACCCCGATTTTTTTGGTGGAGCTCTCCTTCCTAATTTAAGTGCCTTATGTCAGAAGATGGACTGCAGCCTTTCAAGTCACATTGCCAGGAGTGGCTGGTTAATGAAGTGTTAGTGGAACTTTTGGATTTAATTTTCAAAGACACACATAGATTGACATGCTGATGATTTGAAAATATTGTGTCGCGACTCACTTTGAGGTTGAGCTTTGAGTCATCATGATAAGACTGTTTGTTTATCTCATGGAGGCTGCATCCTAACACGCCTTGTTCATCATCTATCTTGGAGGAGGTTCTGGGTGTGTCCATGCTCTGTTTCAAGCATAAAACCCCTCTCGGTTTGGCCTCATTGTGGCATTCAGCAAAACTCAATCAACCGACAAGATGACTACACTCACTGCTAAGGACAAGGACGCAGTCAGAACCTTCTGGGCTAAAGTGTCTGGAAAGGAGGAGGACATCGGCACCGATGCTGTGGCTAGGTAAATATGACCAAAACTGACTGATGTAACCTGCTCCAACATTCATTGATTCATTTAGGCTATATATATTTATATATCACTCCCATTTGTTTACCCAGGATGCTGGCGGTGTACCCGCAGACTAAGACTTACTTCGCCCACTGGAAGGACCTGAGCCCCAGCTCTCCCTCTGCGAGGAAGCACGGAATAACTGTGATGAAAGGAGTTGCAGATGCTGTGTCCAAAATTGACGACCTGAAAGGAGGTCTTCTGACCCTCAGTGAGCTGCATGCCTTCACTCTGCGTGTGGACCCTGCCAACTTCAAGGTGCAGAGCCAAACTGATCACAAGATAATAGCATGTCATTTAAATAAAATGCTCCTCCAACTTAGGGTGTGAGAGGTTTCCAGACCTGCAACAGATCCATCTGTTATTACCATGCACATGATGCCACCATTTACAGTGTAGATAATGCTGTTTCATTTAGTCAAACCTGTTGTTGTTAAAATATGTCTACATGTCACAGCAAAACTCAGTGACAGACATGTGATGGGTGGATGGGGAGCTAAAACTCCATATACTGTATATAACATCTGTGTGATTGTGTTCTTTTCTCAGATTCTCTCTCACTGCCTCCTTGTGGTCCTGTCCATCAAGTTCCCCAACGACTTCACCCCTGAGGCACATGTCGCTCTGGACAAGTTCCTGGCTGCTGTGGCTCTGGCCCTGGCTGAGAAATACCGATAAACAGCAGGAGAAGATGAAGGAGACTGCAGCATGAGCTTACATTGCATAATGATTAATAAATGCATTCATGCAAAAAAGCAAAGCAATTATTGTTCATTGGTTTATTTGTGATGAGTTGTGTCATAAGTGAGTCACATCTACAGCAAAAAATCAGAGCAGTCAAGCAAGTCAAATTTTACACCAAAACATTTAGGCAAAACTCCAAACAGTCATTAGTTCCAGATTCTACAATGTCAGAAATTGTTTCCTTTCTCTGTTTTATATAATTGGGAATTAAATGTCTGTTGGTATAACAAAATATGATATTTGAAGACGTCACCTCAGACTATTGTTTCTGACATGTTATAGTCCAATTAACGATTACAAAACAATCGGCAGAGTAATCATAAAGAAAACAATGGCTTTTTGCAGTCCTACCGTTAAACTTATAGGGACATTTTCATATTTTCAGTTTTTTAGAATACAAAAGGGAGTGAAAAAAACAAATTGTTTCTTTGTACAAATCTTAAAATTGTATTGGAATACATTATCTTCCCATGTGGCAGTTTTTACGTAAACAGTCCCAATAACTTATTAACATAGGCTATGATAACTGTCAGCCATGAAAAAGGAGTTAGTGTTTATTATTATTATTATTAGTTGTAGTAGTAGTAGTAGTAGTAGTTGTAGCCTATTATTATTAGCCTATTATTATTGTTGTTGTTAAACAGAAAAATCGCACATCCAAACAATTCTTCTGTGCAGGTGAGCAGGACTTTACATGTTATTATTAATCTTATTAGTTTTAATCATAGGTTAGGCAACATTCAGGACTTCATGTTTTTCATCTGGGCTATCTTTTTTGAGATAATGTATCCACTGTTAGCACATTTTATCAGCACTATTGTTCTTCAAGTGTCTAAAGTTCAGTCTTGATATTTTTATTATCTGAAATAGGCTTAATTGTTTTTCATGTTTACATTTATTTTGGGTATAGTTACAGACAAACAACTTGGTGGATTTGCTTATTATTTTATTAGCTTTTGAGACATAACAAATAACTTTTAAACAAATCATCAGCATGTGCCGGTCTTCTGTTGCAGCTCTCTAGTGGTACTGCCTTCCCAGGGCGGACACCACCACGGCCAGGAACTTCTGGAAAGCTGCCTGGACTTCACCGGAGAAGGCTTTACCCAACTGAGCTGCAACCACAATGGTCAGGCAGTCGGACAGGAGCTGCAACACAACAAGTATCAGGAAACATCAGCAACATGAAAGGTTGGCCGTTTTTTGAATAATCGTTGAATATGAATAACAGGAGTTGCATTAATTCCAGAACTTTACTTTGAAATTGTCGGGGTCCACGTGCAGTTTCTCAGAGTGCAGCACGCTCAGCTCGGCATAGGTTGCCTTGATGTCGTCCATGTTCTTCACAGCCCGGTCCAGACCGTGGAGGATAGTTGTTCCGTGTTTTGCAACCATCGGATTTCCAGAGATAGCAGCGGCGTTGTAGAGGTTTCCAAAGTTACCGAAATACCTCTGAGTCCAGGGGTAGACAACCAGACACCTGAAGGAACACGTAAACACATAAATGTTACAGGCTTGGACTAGGAGAGGGTGTAATCTGTGTGCCAATAAAATGAACATCTGTGGTGGTCTGAAACACATTGTGCGCAATGACAGAAAACAGTATGTATCATGATCCATTAATATGGTCGAGAGTTCCACAAAAATAATGTCTCTAATGCAAAATTGCAAAGACTCACCTAGCAAGAGCAGCAGGGCCCACGACCTCATACTGTATCTTGGAGAAGATGTCCGCGATGGTGGCGCGCTCAAAGTCTGTCCATTCAACCATTTTCCTGGCTCTAGGTGTGGCTCAGTAGATTCTGTGCTCTACGGCACCAAATGCAACTTTTAAAGCAACCCAACTCCCCTTCTAAAACAATATGATTGGATGGGCGGTGCATGGGCCGGGCAAGTATGTGATGGATTTGCAACAATGATAAGAGAAGGGCGACTCTCTATTCAACAATTCGTGAGTAAGTTTGTAAGTAATACAAAGGGCCTCAGATCACAAATTCTTGGCTGCGAGCCACAGCCTGATATAAGCACATAGATGAACAAGACAAAAAAAAAAGCCTGTTAAATACCCAGAGAAGGACATCGGCACAATGATAGCTGAATATCCCACGCGGCAGAACCTGAATCCTGCCCATTAAAACAGCGGGTACCTCGGACCGCTTCCACATTCCTGGATCCCAGCATCAGCACCTTGGACTGCGATCTTTAAATATAACTGCCGATCTTGAATTGTCACTTGAATAATTTCAAAGTCAGTCAAGATGTGTATATGCTTGTATAGTGGTTTTAATGAATTAGTTTCAGCCAGTAACAGCTCACAGCTCATCAGTCCTAAAGTAACAAAACAGAAATACTTAAATAAAGAATAAGTAGCCTACCTTAAAATTGTACTTAAGTAAGCCTACAGTACTTGAATAAATGTACTCAGTTACTTTCCAACATGCCCATACGTCTCTATCTAAAAGGTATTTTAAGTAGAAGCCTATTTCTCACTATTAATAGGAAATGTAAAGTTGAAAGGGATCCCGTCAGTGATATATTACGTTACACCAGCAGTTAGCGGTTGTCAGTGCACTTTCAGATTGGACTTTCTAAAGTAGCCTATAGGCTATACATGCAGATGATTTGAAAAATGAAAAATGAAAAATGAATTCAAATTCATAGAAGCTCCAGAGTCATCATGATAAGACTGTTTGTTTATCTCATGGGGGCTGCATCCTAACACGCCTTGTTCACCATCTATCTTGGAGGAGGTTCTGGGTGTGTCCATGCTCTGTTTCAAGCATAAAACCCCTCTCGGTTTGGCCTCATTGTGGCATTCAGCAAAACTCAATCAACCGACAAGATGACTACACTCACTGCTAAGGACAAGGACGCAGTCAGAACCTTCTGGGCTAAAGTGTCTGGAAAGGAGGAGGACATCGGCACCGATGCTGTGGCTAGGTAAATATGACCAAAGCTGACTGATGTAACCTGCTCCAACATTCATTGATTCATTCAGGCTATATAGCTATCACTCCCATTTGTTTACCCAGGATGCTGGCGGTGTACCCGCAGACTAAGACTTACTTCAGCCACTGGAAGGACCTGAGCCCCAGCTCTCCCTCTGCGAGGAAGCACGGAATAACTGTGATGAAAGGAGTTGCAGATGCTGTGTCCAAAATCGACGACCTGAAAGGAGGTCTTCTGACCCTCAGTGAGCTGCATGCCTTCACTCTGCGTGTGGACCCTGCCAACTTCAAGGTGCAGAGCCAAACTGATATAATAGCCTGAAATGTATATGAAGTGTTCCTCTCAACTTAGGGCCTTGAGAGGTTTCCAGACCTGCAACAGGTCCATCTGTTATTACCATGCAAATGATGGCCCCAGCCCCCGGGGAGCTAAAACTCCATATATGTAACATCTGAGTAATTGTGTTCTTTTCTCAGATTCTCTCTCACTGCCTCCTTGTGGTCCTGTCCATCAAGTTCCCCAACGACTTCACCCCTGAGGCACATGTCGCTCTGGACAAGTTCCTGGCTGCTGTGGCTCTGGCCCTGGCTGAGAAATACCGATAAACAGCAGGAGAAGATGAAGGAGACTGCAGCATGAGCTCACTCGAATACAATAAATAAATATAAATGCAAAAAAACAAACATTCGTATTTGTTTTTTTTGTGATGCCTTCTTTTACATGTTAGTATAGGATACATCAATTGAAGCTGTTTTTTAAGCTTTTCAACAATTATACTAGTAAATGGTAAACATAATGGAAAAACAACAACAAAAACTATTACCAAGTACCAGAAGCTGTGGATGAAATTACTTTTGTATTGGTGTCATGTAATTCCGTGTGTAATGGGCCACTTAGTGGCACGTAACTAAAATATCATATCATAACATGACCGCTGCAACGAAGATAATCCCATTCACTCGTGTTACGGCATGCAGCTGTGAAGAATAGTTGATGTCTGTGTAACTTACATGAAGTCGTAGTCTATATTTTTCACAAAAAAATGTTCAGTTCAAGTTCAGTTCACTTCAAGACCTTTATTTGTCCCCGAGGGGCAATTAATTTTGCTACAGTAGCAAAGTAGTACCCAAACAATACATGACAACAAAAACATTCAACATCATTAAAATTTACAATACACATCCGACAAATTGATATATTAATACCACTAACATTTAAATTCAAATTTCAGTTCAGTGCAGATGTTACCTCTTTTTTCAGAATTTATCAAAGAGATAGCAGAGGGTACAAAGGAAAATTTATATCTATTTGTTTTGACGTATGGCTGATTAAGGCGGGAACCAGAAGGCAACATCCTAAATTCTGCATGCAGGGGGTGAGAACTACAAGACATGATGGATTCCGCCTTTTTCAGCACATGTCTATTGTACAGTTCATTTAGTTTTACCTGTTGAATCCCGATAATTTTGCTGCTAACTTTATTTACCATTGCTAATGTGTTCTTCTGTTTTAAACTAAGAGAAGCATACCAGCAAATACATGAAAAAGTAAAAACGGACTCAATAAAAGATTTATAAAACAATGTCATCAGGGATCTGTCTACTTGAAACTTAGCTAACTTTCTCAGACAGAAGAGACGTTGCTGACTTTTCGTATTCAACATGTCTGTGTTCAGGTCAAAGGTCAACTTGTTATCAATAATGATTCCCAAATACTTGTACGACTCAACAAATTCAACCTCTTTTCCATCTATAATCGATTTTTCAAGAGTTGGATGATGACGTCTAAAATCACTGCACATTTCCTTTGTCTTTGTAACATTAGTAGTTACCTCTTATAACCTGATATTTCATATTTTCCGTGTTTTCGATTCAATGTTATGCCTATAATATATGATAAATATTAGCCTACCAAATTATTATAATAATTATATTTAAAAAAAAAACTACAGTAATATTTTGTATTAAATATTTACTTCTATAAACTGATATTTCATATTTGATGTTGTAAATCAAACCCAATTTTTATTTTTAAGTATAAATACTTTATAAATACTTGTTTATTGTATTATTGTTGTTATGATTTGTAATGGAAATTAAATGTCATTAATTATATTAAAATAATAGGTTTGATATTAGGTGATTCTGTGACCTATACACACAGAACAGACTATGCATGATTAAACATAGTTGCTCTCATGTTACGGTTTTAAATTTGACCTTTTTTCCTCTCTAAACTATGTGTCTAAAAGTCTCTGTTTTGGTTTGTATATTGTCATGATATAATTTATTTTTGGACATCATCATAGACGAAGAGCTTGTTTGGTTTGCTTATTATTTTATTTGCTTTCATGATCAGCATGTGCTGTTGCAGCTCTCTAGTGGTACTGCCTTCCCAGGGCGGACACCACCACGGCCAGGAACTTCTGGAAAGCTGCCTGGACTTCACCGGAGAACTCTTTACCCAACTGAGCTGCAACCACAATGGTCAGGCAGTCGGACAGGAGCTGCAACACAACAAGTATCAGGAAACATCAGCAACATGAAAGGTTGGGCGTTTTTTGAATAATCGTTGAATATGAGTAACAAGAGTTGCATTAGTTCCAGAACTTTACTTTGAAATTGTCGGGGTCCACGTGCAGTTTCTCAGAGTGCAGCACGCTCAGCTCGGCATAGGTTGCCTTGATGTTGTCCATGTTCTTCACAGCCCGGTCCAGACCGTGGAGGATAGTTGTTCCGTGTTTTGCAACCATCGGATTTCCAGAGATAGCAGCGGCGTTGTAGAGGTTTCCAAAGTTACCGAAATACCTCTGAGTCCAGGGGTAGACGATCAGACACCTGAGGGAACACGTAAAAACATAAATGTTACAGGCTTGGACTAGGAGAGGGTGTAATCTGTGTGCAAAAAATGAACATGTCACAATGACAGAAAATAGTACATGTAGCTGATCCATAAATATGGTCGAGAGTTCCGCAAAAATGTCTCAAGCACACCATTGTTAATGCAAAATTGCAAAGACTCACCTGGCAAGAGCTGCAGGGCCCACGACCTCATACTGCATCTTGGAGAAGATGTCCGCGATGGTGGCGCGCTCGAAGTCTGTCCATTCAACCATTTTGCTGGCTCTAGGTTTTACTGTACAGGTCTGTAGTTCCCCGGCACCAGATGCAACTTTTAAAGCATCCTTTCTCCCCTCCCACAAGCAAGAGATTGGATGGGCGGTGGGCTTGCAGGGTACTGTGTCATGGATTTGCAGCTATGATAAGGGCAGCCTATATGCACCGCCTAGAATGTTCTAGACAGAAATGGAAACAGTTTAGTGGTGGTGTTTCAGAACAATTAACTCTTTTTGTCCACTGTCAACATACAATTCATATTTTTGTTCTAAATGATGCAGTTTGAAATGAAAAGAAAAATGGAAATGGAAATGGATAGGGTACGGATATGCATATAGGAAATGTTATAGGGTTTGGTTTACAGCAGCAGTTCACAAATGTAGTGCCCCAAAATCAAGTAATATGACTACAATTCGTCGACTAGAGCTCTCAACTTCAACCCGAGTTCATATCAAATCACCAGCACAGGGCGCTTCAGTCGAGGATATAGACCTAAAGTACTATAACTCCAATAATTACAACCGTTTTTTTATACAAAATCCTTATAACACATATTTTTTTCTCTGTATGATCTCTAACTCCCTCCTGGCTTATTCATTGAACAGAAGAGCCGATGAATCCTCGGTTTAATGAGTGGAGGCACACGTGTGGAGGCAAAAAGTGACCAATTACAAACCGGCTGTGTTTTTTATTGCCTGATATTTAGGATGAGGCTTGTTTTAATCTAAACGTCTGGTTGACAATATTATTGCCGGATTTATATGATATTAACATTTAAATTAAGAAGTTATTTTATAATTAATCTATATAGCAGGTTGTCTTTTTTGCAACACAACTGTTAAAAACTAATATCTCGTCGTTTGTGTTTGGCAAATCTGTTTTGGTTATTTTTTATGGTCTATTGTGTATTGTTTTGTATTTACCATATATGGTCTGACAATTGTGTATCACCATACAAAAACCCTACATGCAAAATAACTATATCGCCCTGCTTGACAGAGCTTTGATCGTCTACCCATGGACGGTATTTCAGTACATTTGGGGACATCCTCACTGTGACTGGTGTTTTGAATAACAGCCAAAGTTAAAGCCCATGGCAAGGTGTTGTTTAAAGGCACTGGAATCCAAAGCAAACACATGTTACTTATACTTATCCGTTAAAGCTACATCATATTATTTTGTCTTGTCCGCAGCTGTTGGCTGACAGCATATCAATTGCCATCGCCTGCAAACTCGGGAGCGTCCTGAACCGTTGATCTGCTGAGGTCAGTAGGCTACTACTGAAGAGCTGAACAAACAGCTAGAGAAATAAATCTTGATGTGTGTTTGTCTTAGTGGCAGGCAGGCCTATTCATGCAAGGTAGTCTATCACCGGAATCAGTTTAAATATCTCTTCAGTTTTGAGTAATTGCTTAAAAATGCAGTTTGCATAACGGTAAAATAAGTTGCAGCTTTGACATTTTAAAATATTTTTTTAGTGATTCTTAAATTGCTGGTTGGAGACCTCCCGAGGTACTTAATCCACGTAGAGTGGAGTCTTGCACCATGTTAAGAAGTCCACAGACGGACTGAGTTGCCTGTGGCACATCAGGTCCTTCTCTCCATTGTGCTGCAGAAATTCAATAAAAAGTAATACCATGACAGATACAGATGGCTAATTGTTCTCAAATCAAATATAGACGGTGTATTAAATTATATATAAACTAATAACAAATGTTCTACAACTGAAACAGCCAACTAGATTTCCCTTGGTCTTATAGCGCAGCGTTGACCTCAGGTGTTGCGGATACATAATCAGAGCCTCAATCTTTCAAATATTAGGATGAAATATTTGTTGTTTAATGACAAACAGGAGAGGGCTAGCTAGGCTACATGATCAATTTTTGTTGTACATAGGCTATTCGGTTTTTGTATAGTTCATATCTAGGTTATTCTTTGTTGTTTTCGGCACCATTTTACCATTTTCCATATTTATCCTGCATTGATGTTCATCCAATAGAGGGCAGCATAAGCCAGCTGATGCTGTATTTATTCACCACTCTTCCCTTCTACAGTATGTCGATGTATGTGGAGAAGCCAGAGCAGTTTTAAATATTTCGTATTACATAAATCATTTATTATTTTAGTTATTTTGTATATTGTATTTTCAGATACCATTCCACGTGTTCACTGTGTAGTGTTTTGAAAAGACTGCGGACGGTCATATAACCACCATGACACTCAAACGGTTTTCTATAGGGAATTTACACTGTTTACAAATATACTTATGAAGCTATTTTAGAGCACTTTATCAATAGTGACTTTTGTTTCACAGTAGGTGAGGTGTTGGAAGTAAATCAATGAAGGATGGATATGGAGCTTTTATGTCATTCATTTTCCAAAGGACAACAAGTGGATCCCAAATGTCCAGATTGCTGCTCTTAAAAAAAGTTGCCAGTTGAGAATTGAGATGTTTGATACGCATGGCTTTGTTTGAAAAGGTGAAATAAAGGCAACTGATGAAAGTGCGTCCCATGACCTCATTGTACACCACCAGGGAGCTAGTGACTGGACTGTGGTTCCATTGTTGAGTTGAATGGTGATGGTGCAATGCTGTACTTTGATTTCTCTAACCAAGGTTTTCTTCAAGGGAAGTTGAGCCATCATAAACAGTATCAAGCATATGAACAATAGCTACTATAAGTGCAGATGCAGTAAATCTGAAAAAAAAGAAAAATTCATGGATCACAATGATACTGCTAAGAACACGTATGGTTGAGCTGCTAATAGTTTGTAAGAAAAACACAATACCAAGGGAGAATAAGAGTGAATTAAATTATTGAACATGTTAAGTTCATTGGCTGAAGCTGCCATCTAGTGGTTACTATAAACAGGGAGGGGAAGACCTCGGTCAGCTCCGAGTGGCTCCCGTCACAAGTTATTTTATACTATCTAACAATAGTTCAAGATTGCCTGGTTTTGCGGTTACCTTGGGAGCAGATTTTTGTATAACTAAATCATTAAAGACGGAGCACGAATATAATGATAGTGGAAAGAAGATGGACCTTGGCACGTTCACATATGGCGCTCCAATAGCCTAGCAAAGCCAATACCCTCTATTTTGTGTTCTACGGGGCTCAATAGATATTGAAGGCCAAATAAGTGTTTCTCATATGAATTATGAGAGAAGCTTATGAGATAGTGAATCGCAGATTTGCTTGGATCGAGGTGGCACCTGGTCTGGATATTATTATTAGTCATAGTTGTATTATCTTTACTGTAATTGCCAGTGTTCATCATGTAATTCCATTATACCCACTGCTATAATTACTATTAGTCATATTTCTATAGCCTAATTATTATAATTCGCTATTATTGTAGTTGTGGTGCCTCTCTCTCTCTCTCTCTCTCTCTCTCTCTCTCTCTCTCTCTCTCTCTCTCTCTCCTTCTCTCTCTCTCTCTCTCTCTCTCTCTCTCTCTCTCTCTCTACAAGCCAAATAATTTGGGATTTGCTGCTAATTAAAAGTTGTTTAGACAACATAGACCTCTTGTTAACTCTAGATTTTGTGATCAATCTTACAAAGCTTATTAGGTAGGCTGCACATAGGAGGCTATAATAATAATAATAATAATAATAATAATAATAATATAAGCTTAAAGTTTTAATTTATTAATTTCAAATTGAAAATTACTTATGACTTGGTGTGGTCATGTATTTCAATTCTTCAGAAACATCCCGATAAGTTTATCTCTTGCAAGCTGCAACATGTTATTTGGAACCAATCCAAATACATTTGCAGCCTATCTTGGAGTTGGAACGGGTGTGCCCATGCCCTGTTTCATGTATAAAACACACAAGTTAGGGCTGATGACAATTCAACCAAACAATCAGCAGGCAAGATGAGTCTTAGCGCTAAGGACAAGGACACAGTCAAGCTCTTCTGGGCTAAAGTGGCTGACAAGGCGGAGGAGATCGGCTCTGATGCTCTGTCCAGGTAAATATGATTCCAAACTGACTGATGTAACCTGCTCCTAAATACCTCTTAATTTTTTTTTTATCCATGTAAATACTTACTCGGGGCTACTCATATTTTTTATTCAGGATGCTGGCGGTGTACCCGCAGACCAAGACTTACTTCAGCCACTGGAAGGATCTGAGCCCCGGCTCTGCGCCGGTGAATAAGCACGGAAAGACCATCATGCTTGGAGTTGCAGATGCTGTGGCCAGCATCGACGACCTGAATGCGGGTCTTCTGGCCCTCAGTGAGCTGCATGCCTTCACTCTGCGAGTGGACCCTGCCAACTTCAAGGTAGATAATTGATGATGATTAACACATGGCAGTAGAGAGGAGAGAGCAGAGGAGAAAGTTAAAATGAGTGATGCACAGAACATGGTGTTCGTTGTCCTTTTCAAAATCAAATTAAAAAACGTCACTTCGAATTTTTATATTGGGGTTTATGCACAAGGTCCAATGTCTATAGTCATCATGTAGGCTACATCTTAAGTAACGATTGAGTAAATGCCTTTATCCTCTTTTTACAGATTCTCGCTCACTGCATCCTTGTGGTCCTGTCCATCAAGTTCCCCAAAGACTTCACCCCTGAGGTCCATGTCTCTCTGGACAAGTTCCTGGCTGCTCTGGCTCGTGCCCTGTCTGAGAAATACAGATAAACTGCAAACAGGAGCAGATGACGGACACTGTAGCGGCTTAGATACTCTTTGTCTGTCTAAATATAAATAAAAGATCAAATGCAATGAAACAGTTTGTGGTGGAGTGCATTTCTATTGTGCAGGACTGGATTTAAATGTTTAAGTCTGGTCAACAGCAAGCATATTATCATTTCAGTGGAATTTAAATTTGGAAAAACGCATGTCAGCCATATTTCAACAATATTAATCCATGCATAAAATCCTATAGAAAAATGCAGAGTACACGGTTTATCGTACAGCATCTACAGAAGCAGTATAGCTTAGTTATTTGAGTTTTCCTTAATTAAGACAAAAGTATTTAAAGTATATTGAAATAATAATAATCATTCTTAACTATATGCTATATTTGTATCTATTGTATGTTATATGGATATCATTCCTTCTTTTAACTTTCTTTAACATGTTAACTTGTTTTTTAGCTTTATTATTTTTCCAAGTCAAATTTTTGTGCATTGTACATTTGGCAAATAAAAACATTATGACTCTGATTAGACATCTCAAGTGCTCATTATGCAGAAATGTCACTTTCAAAATGCTATATGATTTCTTCTTCTTCTTCTTCTTCTTCTTCTTCTTCTTCTTCTTCTTCTTCTTCTTCTTCTTCTTCTTCTTCTTCTTATTGTTATAAGTATTATTATTATTAGTATGTCCACACTATTGTTATGTTAAAAATATTCACAATATTATTTTTGATGCATCAGCATTTAATTCATGGTCTATAATGCGTCATATTTTATTAGCTCATATTTGTGTATATACATTTACAAGTAGGCCTACAGTGCTTAAGGTGTTTGTGCTTTACTTGAATATTTTCATTTCAGAGAGAAATTTTATAATAATTAAAGGTAATCATTATACATATAGCACATTATAAAGGCTAATTATTAAAATACATTTAACACTTTGACTTTCTGCATGATGACTATTTTTACTTTCGATACTGAAGTGCATTATGCTGATAATACTAATGTAGCCTACTTTTACTTAAGTACATTTTTAATGCATGTTACTTGAATCATGTTTTTACATTGTGGTATTAAAACGTGAATCCTCTAAACATACATATATACACATTGTGAAAAGGGCTTTCACAATATCAATTTTACATCGTCCTGCTATTACCATAACCACAGACAAACAAACTTGTTAAATATGCGTATTGCTTTATTTATTTATGCCTTGGAGACATTTAAAAAAAGAGCTTTTCATGATCAGCATGTGCCGGTCTTCTGTTGCAGCTCTCTAGTGGTACTGCTTTCCCAGGGCGGACACCACCACGGACAGGAACTTCTGGAAAGCTGCCTGGACTTCACCGGAGAAGGCTTTACCCAACTGAGCTGCAACCACAATGGTCAGGCAGTCGGACAGGAGCTGCAACACAACAAGTATCAGGAAACATCAGCAACATGAAAGGTTGGCCGTTTTTTTGAATAAACGTTGAATATGAGTAACAAGAGTTGCATTAGTTCCAGAACTTTACTTTGAAATTGTCGGGGTCCACGTGCAGTTTCTCAGAGTGCAGCACGCTCAGCTCGGCATAGGTTGCCTTGATGTTGTCCATGTTCTTCACAGCCCGGTCCAGACCGTGGAGGATAGTTGTTCCGTGTTTTGCAATCATAGGATTTCCCATGATTGCAGCGGCGTTGTAGAGGTTTCCAAAGTTACCGAAATACCTCTGAGTCCAGGGGTAGACGATCAGACACCTGAGGGAACACGTCAAAATATGCATTAGCCCTATTCATACTCATATTATTATTTTTTTTTTTTTTAAATGAATAAACAAATTATTTATTTGTCTGCATTTAAGGACATGACATAAACAACGCAGTAAGCCTATAAATCCTAAACCGTAAATATGAGAGTTCCGTAAAAATGATGTCTCAAGCACACCATTGTTAATGCAAAGTCGCAAAAACTCACCTGGCAAGCGTTGCACCGCCTACGGCCTCATAGTCCAGTTTGGAGAAGATGTCCGCGATGGTGGCGCGCTCGAAGTCTGTCCAAACGACCATTTTGCTGGCTCTAGGTTTGTTCCACTAGTCCTGTGTTGGTCAGTAGCCTACCAGATGCACCTTTTAAAAGAACCGTTTCACTCCTCCCAAAAATATACGACTGTAATCCAATCCAATCATTGGATGAAGTGGGCTGGCCAATTATTACGGATTTGCCAAAAATGATAAGGAAAGGAATAATCTGCAATACTTAGATTATGTACAAAACTGTATTCTGCAATAACATTAAGCAACTTTCCATTATCAGAAATAAAGAAAATATTGCAGTCAAAAGAAGACGGGATGCAGTAGGCCTATACGAATTCTAGTGTTTAGCCCCAAGGATGCAGACCGATTTGATTCAATTTTATATTTCAAATATTTTTAGTAGGCTCAATAGCCTAATAAACTAATTTCTAAAATATACAGTATCTTATTTAGCTTGAATTTAAATGACATCATAGCAGCTTTCTATTTGACAATATTTTCCATCATTATGTACTTTTTACTCCACTGCAAGTAACATAAGTAGGGTAAATACATTTACTCAAATCGCCTACTGTACCATTTTTAGGTATTTGTATTTCCTTTTTTCTGCAACGTTATACTTGCATACTCGTTATCCTAGTCCACTATAATTCAGGGGCACATGTTGTACTTTTTACTCCACACCTATTTGATAACTTAGTTACAAGTTTAATTGTATTATTAAGATTAATAATAGAACGCTAATCAATGAATAAAATAGCATGTATTAAATATAAGATAAAGGGGGTGTTTCACAGGCTAGCAGTGTATAAAGGAATACATCCAATAGAGGGTGCTACTATACGTCAGGAAGCTTGACCACTGCATAACTGGACTTGATGTATCAATCTGCTCATGATGAGAATCATGTGGTCTATATTACTACATTGAAATATTATCAGTTAATATAAAAAAAATCACAATCGATAATTGCCCTTCTTCGAGCTCAATAGTATATGCATTTATTAGACTGTGATTCATTTGCAGATCCACAGTTTACACAATAAATACTAACTTAAACAATTTCTGTATTGCCTACAGGCGTACGTGATACGACGGCATTGTAATCATTTATGTTCAAAATAAATTCTACACAAAGAAATCTTATATTTATGGTCTTATTTTGTTATATAGCGTCATCCCCAAATTCAAATTGTTCCTCCCAGTTCACTTTCGATGTAAGGACCTGATGGATGTGCCACAGCAATGCCCTGGAAAACATCTTGGCATAAAGGTCAGGGATCCACATTATTTCTAAGGTCTGCCCTGAACAGTGGTGGAAGGTATGGCTGACCTAAGTAAATAGGCTACAAGTACTCCAATAGCTACTGTACAAGTACAGTTTTTTGATTGTACTTTACTTGATTATTTCCATTTCTGCTACTTTATACTTTTAATCCACTACAATTTAGGGGTCAATATTGTACTTTTTACTCCACTTTATTTGATACCTTTAGATACTAGTTATATTTTGATGTTAATAGGCTACTTTGGCCCGAAATAATGTTATAATACTTCTGCCCCTGAATTTGACTCTTATAACAGAATAGTGTCTTATTTTAATCTGTATCCTAAATAATAGTCAAATCTGGACACAATGGCAGCTTAAAATAAATAAAAGTGACTTGATATGCATTATTCGGCAAAACTGAATGTGTGCCTGCTTTGCATCGCTCGGTTATTTTAGCCAATATTAATGTTGTATGTATCAAAGATTCACACTGTCCTGTCAAAACAGCACAACATATCAGCTGTTTGAACCTTAAGTTTAAGTTCATACACTTTATTGTCATTGTGTAGCACAATGAGATTACTTTGTGACAGCCCGAGGGTGCGCCGAAAGTGATAAAATACATGTTTGATAGTACTGGAACAACAAGTCTAATAATAATAATAATAATAATAATAATAATAATAATAATAATACAATAAATGTAAGTTTATCTAGAATCACATATACTATAAAATAACAACATCAGATTATAATATATAATGAGCTGAAAATATTAGATAAAAGTTAAGTATTGAAATATGTAAATGTATATGATATTTATATATGAATAAAAGCTAACATTATATAAGTAGGAGTTAACCATAAGTGCAAAGTTGCGTTAGAGCATCAGGATTTCTTATTGCCACAGGTAATATTGCACAGTAGAAATAAATAAGCAATGACATTTGTATTGCACATTGCCCTCCTGATTATTGTCACATGCCATTTCCAGAGTTCAGTAGTGTTATGGCAGTTGGGAAATAGCTATTTTTCAGTCTGTTAGTGCGTATCCTGGGTAATCTGTAGGGCCAGCCTGATGGGAGAAGCTCAAACAACCCATTTACAGGGTGGGTAGTGTCCTTGTCAATGTCCTTAGTCCTCTTCTCCAGCAGCAGTGGCAGCAAAAACTGTCCTGTCCTGTTAGTAGTGTCCTGAGGAGTGACATAGGACAGTGTCTGCAGTCACAGGACAGTGTACAGGACATTGTCTGACTGTCCCGGGACAATCATGGGAGTCAAAGGACAGTGTCTGGGAGTCACAGGACAGTGTTCAGGAAGGTGTCATGACTGTCCCGGGACAGTCATGGGAGTCACAGGACTGGGACAGTCATGGGAGTCACCGGACAGTGTCTGACTCTCCCGGGACACTCCTCAGGACACAACTAACAGGACAGGACAGTTTTTGCTGCCACTGCTTCTCCTTATCATACAGTGGGTCTTATTGAGGTGATCAAGTGATGGCAAATCCACATCAGCTCCCCTTATGGTTCTGTGAGTGCCTGGACTTTTTAGTGGTCCTAAAGTCCACAATGATCTCTTTGGTCTTTGATGTTGCACCATGTCAAGTTATGCACCTCCTCTCTGTATGCAGTTTCATTGTTGTTTGATATTAGCCTGATGATAGTCATGTCTGAAAATTAAATCGACTTACAAAATAAAACACTTTAAAGTAGGCTATTTACATTATTTTGTGTATACCGGTATATCAATTGTGTTTAAAACATTGAATATCACCACAACGTAATTCGCAAGTAACGATTTAATAATGACTTGCCCAAGTTCTCCAACCTGCCAACATTGTTCTTGTTATTCATTAAGGTCATAGGTCTTATTTTCTGCATAGGCACAATCCCTGCACTGATATGTTTGACGAATAAGATTTGAGCCAAGGGAGTGTGCAGGCATATGTGATTGGCTGAACAGTGAATTAGGTAAACACCTAACATCAATTTCATAAAACATGTTAGCCTACTGAAAGAAATCCCTAAATAGGCTAACATAAATAATTAGGCTATATAAGTATCAGGCTATAATACAACTCTGTTACCATGAAAACATTAATAATCAACTTATATTTGGGTAATAATGAGTTGAGTTTTATTATAGGCACATTTTTAGTCGATGCTTATGCCCGTTTACGGTAGACTATTTCTCGGACAGAGCCAAAGCTTCTACAGCAACGTAGTGGCAACATGAATTGAAGTAGTAGCCAACATGGCCACAACCAAGATGATGTTGCGGGCTAATATCTAGGCTACAGGAAACACATTTAAATTCAACTCAGATCCAAGGAAAAAAACATTAGCTTTGATATGGAAAGTTAACCACCTAAAATAACAATAACATACATTCACACTTTGAAAACGCATCGGCCTGACATGAGGGGGTCAGTGTATCAGTTATCAGTTACATTTTCTAAGCACAAACGGACATTTGGAAAAACAGAAAAATGGGTTCCAATATCCAATTTTTCATTTTTTTCATTTTCATTAAAAAATTGGATCTTTAAACTGTTTTTCCAATTTTCTGTTTTTATTCAGAGGATCAGAAATTGAGAAAATTACAAAATAGCTTCTGAGTTCCAATTATTCAATACTGCAATGGTATTCTCTCCCTCGTTCCGCCTAGCTACGCCCCCACACACACACACACACTTGAAACCATCAGTTGCAAGCACCTCTGACCCCAAAGTTTTTTTTTGTTTTGGTCCATATGCAGTTAATGACCTGCATATTCCGTCAAGTAGAGGAAGAGAATACCATTGCAGTATTGAATAATTGGAACTCAGAAGCTATTTTGTAATTTTCTCAATTTCTGATCCTCTGAATAAAAACAGAAAATTGGAAAAACAGGTTAAAGATCCAACTTTTTGATTTGTCAATCCATCCATCCATCCATCTTTGTCCGCTTATCCGGTGTCGGGTCGCGGGGGGAGCAGCTCCAGCAGGGGACCCCAAACTTCCCTTTCCCGAGCAACATTAACCAGCTCCGACTGGGGATCCCGAGTTCCCCCAGGCCAGGTTGGAGATATAATCCCTCCACCTAGTCCTGGGTCTTCACCGAGGCCTCCTCCCAGCTGGACGTGCCTGGAACACCTCCCTAGGGAGGCGCCCAGGGGGCATCCTTACCAGATGCCCAAACCACCTCAACTGGCTCCTTTCGACGCAAAGGAGCAGCGGCTCTACTCCGAGCTCCTCACGGATGACTGAGCTTCTCACCCTATCTCTAAGGGAGACGCCACCCTCCTGAGGAAAACCATTTCAGCCGCTTGTACCCTGGATCTCGTTCTTTCGGTCATGACCCAGCCTTCATGACCATAGGTGAGGGTAGGAACGAAAACTGACCGGTAGATCGAGAGCTTTGCCTTCTGGCTCAGCTCTCTTTTTCGTCACAACGTGCGATAGATTGAATGCAATACCGCACCCGCTGCGCCCGATTCTCCGACCAATCTCCCGCTCCATTGTCCCTCACTCGCGAACAAAACCCCAAGGTACTTGAACTCCTTCACTTGGGGTAAGGACTCATTCCCTACCTGGAGAAGGCATTCCATCGGTTTCCTGCTGAGAACCATGGCCTCAGATTTAGAGGTGCTGATCCTCATCCCAACCGCTTCACACTCGGTTGCGAACTGATCCAGTGAGTGCTGAAGGTCGAGGCCGATGATGCCATCAGGACCACATCATCTGCAAAGAGCAGCGATGAGATCCCCAGCCCACCAAACTGCAACCCCTCCCACCCCGACTACGCCTCGATATCCTGTCCATAAATATTACAAACAGGATTGGTGACAAAGCGCAGCCCTGGCGGAGGCCAACCCTCACCTGAAACGAGTCCGACTTACTACCGAGAACCCGGACACAGCTCTCACTTTGGTCATACAGAGATTGGATGGCCCTGAGTAGAGACCCCCTCACCCCATACTCCCGCAGCACCTCCCACAGTATCTCCCGGGGGACCCGGTCATACGCCTTCTCCAAATCCACAAAACACATGTAGACCGGTTGGGCATACTCCCAGGCTCCCTCCAGGATCCTTGCGAGTGAAGAGCTGGTCCGTTGTTCCACGACCAGGACGGAATCCGCATTGTTCCTCCTCAACCCGAGGTTCGACTATCGGCCGAACCCTCCTTTCCAGCACCTTGGAGTAGACTTTACCAGGGAGGCTGAGAAGTGTGATACCCCTATAATTGGCACACACCTCTGGTCCCCCTTTTTAAAAGGGGACCACCACCCCAGTCTGCCACTCCTTTGGCACCGTCCCAGACTTCCACGTAATGTTGAAGAGGCGTGTCAACCAGGACAGCCCCTCCACACCCAGAGCCTTGAGCATTTCTGGACGGATCTCATCAATCCCGGGGCTTTGCCACTGTGTAGTTGTTTGACTACATCAGTGACTTCCGCCGGAAATTGACAATCCCCATTATCCTCCAGCTCTGCCTCTAACATAGAGGGCGTATTAGTCGGATTCAGGAGTTCCTCAAAGTGCTCCTTCCACTGCCCTATTACCTCCTCAGTTGAGGTCAACAGTGTCCCATCCTTACTGTACACAGCTTGGATGGTTCCCCGCCCCCCCCCTCCTGGGGTGGCGAACAGTTTTCCAGAAGCACTTTGGTGCCGACCGAAAGTCCTTCTCCATGTCTTCTCCAAACTTCTCCCACACCCGCTGCTTTGCCTCTTTCACGGCAGAGGCTGCAGCCCTTCGGCCCTTCGTACCCTGCAACTGCCTCCGAGTCCTCCGGGATAACATATCCCGGAAAGACTCCTTCTTCAGTCGGACAGCTTCCCTGACCACCGTGTCCACCACGGTGTTCGTGGGTTACCGCCCCTTGAGGCACCTAAGACCCTAAGACCACAGCTCCTCGCCGCAGCTTCAGCAATGGAAACTTTGAACATTGTCCACTCGGGTTCAATGCCCCCAGCCTCCACAGGGATGCACGAAAAGCTCCGCCGGAGGTGTGAGTTGAAAGTCTGTCGGACAGGGGCCTCCTCCAGACGTTCCCAATTTACCCGCACTACACGTTTGGGCTTACCAGGTCTGTCCAGAGTCTTCCCCACCCTCTGACCCAACTCACCACCAGATGGTGATCGGTTGACAGCTCTGCCCCTCTCTTCACCCGAGTGTCCAAAACATACGGCCTCAGATCAGATGAAACGATTATGAAATCAATCATTGACCTTTGGCCTAGGGTGCTCTGGTACCAGGTACACTTATGAGCATCCCTATGTTCGAACATGGTGTTCGTTATAGACAATCCATGACTAGCACAGAAGTCCAACAACAAACAACCACTCTGGTTTAGATCAGGGAGGCCGTTCCTCCCAATCACGCCTCCAGGTGTCTCCATCATTGCCCACGTGTGCGTTGAAGTCCCCCAGCAGAACAATGGAGTCCCCCACTGGAGCCCCATGCAGGACTCCAGTCAAGGTCTCCAAGAAGGCCGAATACTCCGAACTCCTGTTTGGTGCATATGCACAAACAACAGTCAGAGTTTTCCCCCCACAACCCGCAGGCGTGGGGAGGCGACCCTCTCGTCCACCGGGTAAACTCCAACACAGCGGCGCCAGCCGGGGCTTGTGAGTATCCCCACACCCGCCCGGGCCCACACACCCTGGGCAACTCCGGAGAAGAAAAGAGTCCACCCCTATCCAGGAGTATGGTTCCAGAACCAAGACTGTGCGTGAGGTAAGCCCCACCAGATCTAACCGTAGCGCCCACCTCCCACACCAGTTCCGGCTCCTTCCCCACAGAGAGGTGACGCCCCACGCCCCCAGAGCCAGCGCCTGCCGCCCGGGTCTGGTCCGTCCGAGGCCCCTGACCTTCACTGCCACCCATGTGGCATCGCACCCGACCCCAACGGTTCCTCCCACAGGTGGTGGGCCCATGGGCTGGAGAGATGGGAGTCACGTAGCTTGTTCGGGCTGTGCCCGCCGGGCTCCGTGGCAAACCCGCCACCAGGCGCCGCCAACGAGCCGCCCGTCTGGGCCTGGCTCCAGACAGGGGCCCGGGCTTCCTCCTCCGGCAGGGTCACCCATGTCTGCCTAGCTTTTTCATTGGGGTTTTTGAACCATTCTTTGTCTGGCCCCTCACCTGAGACCACTTTGCCTTGGGAGACCCTACCAGGAGCACAAAGCTCCAGACAACACAGCCCTCAGGTTCACAGAGACACACAAACCTCTCCACCACGATAAGGTGATGGTTCACGGAGATTTGTCAAGGTGGAAAAAAATGAAAAATTTGATATTTTAACCCATTTTTCTGTTTTTCCAAATCTGTTTACAAAAACGTGGCTGGGTAGGCTCTACAATTAATAAAAAATAAAAAGTAGGGGGATCCTATAACAGTCTACTCTGTTCCAGCCGAACATTTTTCAAGGTGACACAAAACAATCGCTGCAGTACCGGATGTGTGGAAGGGAGGACTTCTCCAAATGAATTCCAGTTAAACTGTAATTTGTTCAGGGTCGGTGTTTGTTTATGGCATACATTAATACGTCTGCAATAAGCTAATGACCACTGTTTGGTCGTAGTTAACATGATGTTCAACCCATTAGCAGGGTTACCAGATGATCGAAAATCCATGTACAGTCAGTCACAAAACAGCGTGTACAAAACTGGCGATAAAACCAGCCCTATTAGCGTCATATTGGTTACCTCTGGCAGCCGAGGGAACAAACTACTTTTTCGATACCCTTTTCAAAGATTGGCTGAATGTCCGTCATCTCTTACAGGTAGGCGTATTATTAGCTACGTTAGCATTAGCCAGAAAATCACAGTTCAGTTTCCTATTCAGGGAATACATTCTGTGCCTTCATGGTCTCACGTTCACATAATTACACATTTACACAAGCTGGACACAGCTACAAACACCTCCCAATATAATACAACATCCTAGAAATATATTTTACCTCAATGTTACTTGCATTAATCATGTGACTGTAACCTCTTACCGTTTTAATAATTATTGTACGTTTTCAAATATGACGTTTCTTTCAGTATGTGTTGGTAAGGCCTACTTGTGTCCACTGTTCCTCCTTTCACAGTTTTCCTGTGGTTTTGCATATGTCATTGGGGTTGTTTGAGCTTACTATAAACTGGGATTTAGCTAGTTACTTCAAATATAATGTCCCTTTTTGTTTGCTTGTTATCTGAATTAGCTGAATACAAAGTCGCAGTATATCTGAGGTCTGACTTTTATATAAGTTAGTTTTGATGGAACAATTGGCAACTTGGAAGGTACGCCTGATATGATAAAGACCAAATATGGTGACAAATAAACTTTTACCAACAGACAGACAGACCCTCAGTGTGGCTACAGTAAAAGAGCATTAAGTGTACATCTCTGACACGTTTGAAATTTAGTAACTCAGAGCATCTTGTTTTTTTGTGGCTCTTAAAATCGCAACTAATGAGTTTTTTTAATTGGCACCAATAACCATGTGAACTAATACTATTATTTCTGTCCAAAAGCAAAACAACGGAGTCCATATGCTCTGAACACAACTGGGGATGGTCTTGAAGATCAGGATGGTGATTCAAGGTATTTTATTGGTCTTCATTTGATATTACTGGGTTCCTAAAGTCATTAAAGTAAAATCGACTGTAAGTGGAGTGGAGCCAATTCTGAGATCTGCCTGAGCCACTTATTCTCATAATGTTTTTGCTCCCTATGGCATTGGATCTTATTTAATTTTTTCAAAAACCTCATTGTATTTTTCAAGAGGAATTGGAAGCTGTCCCATATTTAATTCAAGCCATTAAACTCTTTAATTTACTTTAAAAAACTAAAACAAATGCTGTACGGTGCTTCAAAAACTAAAGCTATTCCTCACCACCTTGAAATTTATCATAGCGCCAGCTGCGTTTTGAAAATGCTTGCTTATCTGAACAGGTAATTAAAAACAAATCTACCTTTTATATGACTATTTTTTTGCTAGCTCTAGTAGTCAGAAAGGGGCGCACTGATTGTTTCTACATGCTTTAAATAAACAAGTTAAACCACATCAAATTATTTTTAAGCTGAGCATGAATGTTGGGACAGGAAGCTGTCAATCATAGATTACAAACAGGAATTTGTCATAGAGGCAAATATAGGATTGTGGCAGTGCTGCATCATTTCATGGTACCTAGAGGTAACATATATAAAGAGAAGAGGATGGGGCCATGAATGGAACCCTGTGGTACCCCGCAAGAGAGAGGGGCAGGTGACGAGGAGAGGTCACCAATTATTACAGAGAAGCTCCTGTTGGCCAAATAGGAGCTAATCCATTTAAGTGCCAAACTTTGGATACCTACACAATGATCGAGGCAAGAGAGGAGGACTGCATAGTCCACCGTATCAAAAGCCGCTGTGAGGTCCAAAAGCACTAGTACAGCAGGATTGCTAGCATCTATAGATAAGGTAATATTATTATGGACTCTTAACAGTGCTGACATGGTATATTATTGGTATGTTTTGTGGGGTAACATGGAAATTCGACGCCACAGCCATGCAGTTTCCACGACGATTCAAAAGTTAAAGCTTTATCAAGATGTTTAGATTATACTGAACAAATTTGAAGATGATCTAGCTACAGCTATATGGAGTAGTATGTTAAAGTACAGTGCATAGAAATGGTAAAAAAAAAAAAAAAAACTTCCATAAAATGCTCATTAAAATAAAAATGGCTTACTTCCTCTTGCGTTTAGGGGATGTCTCCACTTCAAACTTTCATATATATAGGTGAAACCCACTGAGGGCTTCTTCTTTTATATTTTGTAGTGGGCACTATCAAGCCATTTTGTTACACTTAAGCACAAGACCTATAAAATACAAAATATTTCACTGGTTCTGATGCATGTGCACATTTCTAAGTGTTTTAATGCACCTTTAGCTCCTTAAAAATGTGATTAGGGTGTAGAATAATAATCCTTGTTGTCAGTGCTCAGGCCCAATTAAGTTGAGTAATGTTCAGAACAGTCCACAATCACTATATCATGTGTGCAAATGTGTTGGGTCATAATTATATTAACCCAAAGTTCATCTGTTGTTTATAGTATAAACTGTGCTGGTGGTGAGCCAGATGAGAATTAATATAATCAATAAAATTTGTACAAACATGCAATCATGCAACATGTAAAAGAAAAACTATAATATAGCCACAAATTGACACAAGTTACCAAGTGTAAGTTAGAGTCAGTACTGACTGTGGCAGAAGTACAATGAAACATTGACATCATTTAAACTCTTCCCTGTTTGTACACTCAAAGATGTTGATGTCTGTTAAATGCTGTTTTCAACAGCATTTAGTTTTCATCATTCTTCCGCTTTATGGATGGTAATGCTGGTCATTCGTTGGTTGGCAGAAATTACTTTTGTTACAGGACTGTAAGAAGCAGATAATTCAAGTCTTTTTTATCAATTCAGCTCACCAGGCAGATAAAACTGGCACAACTCTTTTTTTTTTTTTTTTCTCCCTACTGACTCCAATTCAAACAGGCTTTTATAGTGTTTACTCAAGTTTTATAGCTTTTTAAAAATATTTGACCTTTTAGAGAAAGATTATACTGGGATGTAGAACTGAAAAACGCTCAACAGAGCCTTATAAAAGATCTGTGGAGTAGCACACCACTTGGACACAGGCCGGGGACTGATCACCCCCGGCAGGGTCGCCCGAGCGAGGGTGTCTGTTGATTAAAGACCCGAAACACCTGTTGACCTCGGGTTCATCACTGATGACGTGTCCAAGTAGCACCAGATGGTGTATGTTAGAACGAACATATATACTGTGTGTGTGTGTGTGTGTGTGTGTGTGTATATATATATATATATATATATATATATATATATATATATATATATATATATATATATATATATATAGTATCTCACAAACGTGAGTACACCCCTCACATTTTAGTAAATCATTATATCTTTTAATGGGACAACACTGAAGAAATGACACTTTGCTGCATTGTAACGTATTAAGTTTACAGCTTGTATAACGGTGTACATGTTATTTTTAAAGGCCAGTTATTTCATGGATCCAGGATACTCTGCATCCTGATAAAATAAAAAATCTGCCTGCCTCTATGGGAATATAACATAGGGGTGTACTGACTTTTGTTGCCAGCGGTT